>NC_067427.1:24872500-25477500 GCF_009764475.1 Pristis pectinata
AACAACAAAGTGGGAGTAACTTCAGTGGAAGGATTTTATTGGTTCAAGTAGGCAATGTTTCACCACCTTCTCAAAGCTGATTATTGCTGGACAATGAATAATTGGAACGGCCAATGATGATCACATTCCATAAATGAAAAAAAACATATTTAATTTGACCGCAGCATATCATTCTTTGTTAAATATTAAAATTTTAAGTGTGTTTCAAGTGGTAAAATTGAAACAGCAAGAAGAAATCAACCAGCAACTAACTGGCAAGCAGTTGACACTTGCTTTAAATATTGCTGGTGGTGCTCCTTCATCTTTCTTCTCAAATGGGAGATGGTGTGAGCTGCCTCATTAATTCTGCAAAAGCCCCAGGGACAAAATAGCATGGCATTCTGATTGACATCATGATCTTCCCTCAGACCTTGCGTTTGTGTGCTAACCCTTTCATCAAGGTGTAATTCAATATGCTGCATATCATAAGTGCCGTAAAATTATTTTGCATCTCCAAGAGAATGCATTGCATGATAAAAGCATGGGCTACTGAGCCAAACTTTGTTCATTTCCAATTCAGGATTTCTTTCTAGTGTTATAGCGTTATAGTGTCAGCCGACATCTTTTCATATTTTGTATTTCCTTACAACATAGAAGGAGGCCTTTTCAGTCCATCAAGTCTATGCCATTCAGCAGAGAAATCCCATTTCGGTATTGGAATTGGTTTACTATTGTCACTTATACTGAGGTACAGTGAAAAACTTGTCTTGCATACCGTTCATATAGATCAATTCATTACACAGTGCATTGAAGTAGTACAAGGTAAAACAATACAGAATGCAGGGTAAAGTGTCACAGCTACAGAGAAAGTGCAGTGCAGGTAGACAATAAGGTGCAAGGTCATAACAAGGTAGATTGTGAGGTCAAGGCTCCATCTTATCGAATAAGGTAACCTGGTGGTATGTGTTTTCAGGCTTTTGTATCTTCTGCGTGATGGAAGGGGGTAGAAGAGAGAATGTCCCGGGTCAGTGGGGTCTTTGATTATGCTGGCAGCAATAAGCATTGACAGAGTCCATGGAGGGGGAGGCTGGTTTCCATGATGTGCTGAGCTGTGTCTATAACCCTGTGCAGTTTCTTGCGGTTCTGGGCAGAGCAGTTGCCGTACCAAGCCATGAAGCATCCAGATAGGATACTTTCCATGGTGCATCGATGAAAGTTGGTGAGTGTCAAAGGGGACATGCAAAATTTCTTTAGCCTTCTGAGGAAGTAGAGGTGCTGGTGAGCTCTCTTGGCTGTGGTGTCTCAATTAATTAATTGATTAATTTCTCAATTAATTTTCCCTCTAACCTGCTCTCCCCACATTTGTATCATCTTCCCTGCAGATTCTACCACAGTGGCCATACAGTTATACACAATATAAGTTGGTCCAATTTTTTTAAGGATGGGAAAGGCCATAATTTTGTAAAAATTAGTTCATCTTTCCCTTTCCAGCCACAACCACCTCACAAAGCCATTGCCTTTGCCTCTACTCATACTTGCAGAAACTTATTGCTTCTGATTTGATTCCTGAACTTTGGATATCACTTCTGAGAGCATGACGAGCCCCTCTCCGCATGAAGAACTTCTTGATGTCAGTCCCAGAGATATATTAAACCAATCTGAGCTCCTCTCCACTTGTTATTACCATAAACAGTTCACTTCCAAGTGGTATTTCAATGTTAAGATTTTCCATTTAATTTATTATATCACTGCTGAACTCTAATGCATTTGAATCCCATTTGCTACTTCAGGGGAAACCCACGAGATCAAGCAAACTCCACACAGACAGCACCGGAGGTCAGGATCGAACCTAGGTCACAGAAGTTGTGAGGTGACATGAGGTGGCTGGACTGAACAACCAATCGTAGTGTAAGATTCCAGGTGATTCAATAATTGCAAATATACTTCCATGACTGCTATTTGATATTGTTAAATTGCCACTTCCTCAATCAATGCTCCATTTCTCAATGCTTTCTAAATGTTCATATGCAATCCACAAGTGAAACATTACATCACAATGCTGTTAAAAGTTGCAACCACTTTCAACCATTATCTCCAAAACATGCTGGGGAGGAAAGTGAAGGATTTATGCCCAAGATGTATTGGCCTTGAAATGTATCTCTGGTCGGTGACACTAAACATGCTCCACTATAGCAGTAACACGTTCTACTGTGCTTTCACTGGAACAGAATTTCAGGATTAGTACTGAACATGCTGTCACTATGATAAAGCTCATTTAGCACTACAAACCAGGGATGAATTTCCAGTCAATTATGTTCTGGCTTTATATCTGATGATAAAAGCCAACTTCATTCAATGAAAACCGCCAAGTAGAACAGATATATACTTGGGAAGGATAGATATAGATATAACAGGAGAGAATCAAATCAATTAATTGAAATACAGTTTATTTCAGTGAGTTTGACTTGTACCTCCAGTTGGCTACATTTAAAGTTACTTCACCTCATTGAGAAGACCAACGTCATTGCATTCAGTCCTTGCCACATGCTTTGCTCACCAGCTCTGTCGTCTCAGCCAACGCTCTTATCTTTTGAGATTTCTCTACTCCAGTGAATCTGAACTCCTGAGCATCGCTGATTTTAATCACCCTACCACCAGTAGGGTGTGCCTTTAGCTACCAAAGTCTTCTGAAGAATTTGATACTTCTGCCTCTCTTTCCTCCTTTAGGATGTTCTTGAAAACTTAATTCTTTGTCCTAACCTTTGGTCAATTTTCTCATATCTCCTTATATAGCTTTATATGAAATATTTTTTGATAGTATTTCCTTGGAGTTCTTCAGCGTGCCAAAAGTGCTATGAAAATGTCGTCGTCGTGGCTATCCCTCGAGGTCGAGGATGATGGTCTTCGTTCCGTTGATCAGAAGTAGCCCACAGAGCAAAGACGCCTGTGCGTGTATTTGTTTAACGTGTACTTGATGTTGCACTGCAAAAAGCACACGATACTTCACAAATCAACCAACTGATTCCAATGGCATGGAAACCACGACGATTGGAGCTGATGGAATTGTTGCAGCCTTCATCCGCCTTCACAGCCTTTGAGCTTGAAATAACTTCATCTGCCTCTTCCACTGTTGAGGTCTTGGTTGGATTGTTCTTTGTCAGGGACCTCACCATCAACCTTACTGCCATAGGTGACCCTACCGGGAGCATAGCTCCAGATAGCATCACTCTCGGGATCTCAGGACCACACAAGCTTCTCCACCACGACAAGGTGACAATCCACGGAGAAGTATGAAAATGTAAGTTGTTGTTGTTGACCTTGTCAAACTATGGAAGAACATTTCATCATCAGGTCAGCCAGCAAAACATCACCATTCAGAAGAAAAGGGTGAGAAATTATCTAATACTGATCTTTAACATTATGATGTTATTTTTGAGGTTGAATGTAAAAAGATAACCTGTTGAATGCTAAATATCCCATGTAATTCAATAGAAGGCTAATATTCAAAAACATTGTATCTGCTTGAGATATTGAAGCCTAGTGGAGGAGGTGAAAGTAATTTTTAAGTCAGTGCTTAGCACAAGGTTACAGTATATAATTACCTTAGACATCCATATATTGGTTAATTAAATTAAATTTACAAGACAAATAGTCACTGAGCATGGAAACAGGCCCTTTGGTCCATTGATTCCACACTGGCCATCAAACACTAACTTACACTACTCCCATTTTATTCTCCTGGACATTTTCATCAATGCCTCCAGATTTTTACCACTCATCTACACACAAGGAGCAATTTGCAGCAGCCAATTAACTGACCAACCTGCATGATTGTGAGATATGGAAGAAACCGGAGCATCCAGAGGAAATCCATGAGATCACAGGGAGAAAATGCAAACTCCACACAGACAGCACCGGAGGTCAGGATTGAACCCGACTCACTGGCGTTGTGAGGCAGCAGCTCCACAGCTGCACTACTCTATCACCTTGTTTTGATATTTATAGGTAGAACTACAATTTACTGCCACTTGATCTCCTGCCTTCTGACTTTAATGCAAATTATATGGGCCTCGTGGTATGACAAGCAATGCAAAATATAAAGTTTGTTGTGCAATTCCTGTGCTCACTATGAATTACGGCAAAAAAAGGTCAAGTGTGGTTTATAGCAACAGGTTTATGTACATGTGCAACTCAAACTCAAATCTCAGAGCGGAACAGACTCTTGTTGGGGAATGGTTCCAATGATTCCATAAGAACACCAGCAGACTGGACTGGAATGCTGAGGTTATTGGTTTGGACACATGAATTTGAATCCCAGCATGGTGATTTGGGAATTTAAATTCAAGTTATTCAATAAAAATCTAAAATGACAATCTAGTACAAATAACAGTGACAATGAAACAAATGGATTGTTGCAGACAATTCATCCGATTCACTCCTTCAGTGAAGGAAAACGGACACCATTTCCAGATTCCCTGACTCCAGACCCACTGACGTGGTTGACCACGGACCTCAAATGGTCCAGAAGCAATCAGGGATGGACAATAAATACCCAAATTCCATGAGCCAATGTCTTAAAAAAATGAAAGCAATCAAAAAGAGAGAGTGAGCAACTTGCCTGCAGCAAGACCTGGACAACATTCAGAGATGGGCTGATAAATGATACTGTAATAGTGGCAGGCAATGAAAGAGTCTAACCATCTACCCTGGGCATTCAATGGCACTACCATTGCTGGGTATTCCATGATCAACACCCTGCAGTGTTACTGTTTAAAAGGAACCAACAAGCCCCATAAATATCATAGTTACAAAAGCAGATAAGAGGCAATGTATCCTGTGGTGAGTGAGTCACCACCTAACAATCAAAATATTTTCCACTATCTACAAGGCACATGTCAAGAGCATGACTAATAATACCCTCTGCTTCTGTGGATGAACATGGCTCCAGCAACTCTCAAACTGCACGACAGCATCTTGGTCAGAATTGGTTGACTGCACCTCATCCACCACCCTTAGCATTCTTTCTCTCCATCACCAGCGCACAGTGGCTACAAAATGCACTGCAATTATTCACCCAGGCTACCCAGACAGCACCTTCCAAACTCACAGCCTTTACCACCAAGAAGGACAAGGATGGCAAGTACATGGGAACACCATCACCTGCAGGTTCCCCTCCAACTCACACTCCACCTTGATTTAGGAATATATTGCCAATCCTTCATCATCACTGGATCAAAGTTCTGGAATCCCTATCTAACAACATTGGAGGGAGCGGGAGCACCTTCACCAGAAGGACTGCAATGATTCAAGAAGACTGTTCAACACCACCCTATCAAGGGCAGTTAGGAATAGGCAATAAATATTGGCCTTGCCAGCATCTATGGAGAAATCATGCAACAAACATTTGTTACTGGCCATTTTTAATTCGACTATTAAGCTATTCTATTTGTTTCTCAAATATTAAGAAATGTGGATTACTATTTGTCAATTTAATTTCACCAAAGTAAAATATGGTTCAAACAATGAGTAGATTAATAATGAGGTGAATATGCCTCATTTGTGATTCGAGAAAACGAACAGGACATTTTCAATTTACAATTTACCATCCATGTTGATGTTCTCTAATGCATATTAATTAAGTCTTTCTGAAACACTCTGTCACACACAAAATAAATGGATGATTGATTCCACTGCTTTACTGCAAGATGACCAATTCATAACATTCTTGGGTTCAAACTTGAAATAAGTATTTCTAGATGGATTTTAATAAATAGGAGCTTAAAGGAAAATAGTTTGCCACACATGTAGGAAAAATGTCATATTTTTTCTCTTTAATTCCAGGACTGCCATACTTCAGGATTTTGTTTACCAATTTATGAAAAAAAGAATCTGGAAAAGTGTATGGCATTAAATGGTTGGGTTTCAAACTGAAGTATATTCAATAAAATTTGGAAAGGAAGAAAAAACAAGAATTAATTGATTTCAGTGATGACACATCCCAGAGTTTGGAACAGTATAGATTCCCCCCAGCAAACAGCAGCTTGCCAATTTGAATGTTTGGAACCCAGATTAGAAATTTCACTTTTGACTAAATTCAACAATTTAATCATGAACTTGTGCTTTCTTGTTCTGTTGCCTCGTACATCAGAACTCATTGTTCTGCATTACATAAAAAAAGCACTTTATATATCATTGACACATTCATTGCTGCATGGATAGATGAGGATCTGGACTTGGATCTGAGGCTTGCCTTGTCTATTCCTTTAAGATCACAGCCACAATCCTTGCAATAGGGAATCTAGGTAATTGTTACTGAACTCATCTAGTAGTCAGTAAGTTGTTTATAAATTAAAACTAGATTTGCATGGGGAGGGGAACCAGAGTGTTAGAGCAGATAGTGAGGTGGAGGAGAAAAATGGTCATGCGAGGACTGCAGGTATAGACAGAAATCAAAGGTTTGTATGTGATAGAAATGTTCTAAGGTGCATCTATTTCAATGCAAGGAGTATTGTAGGTAAGGCAGATGAGCTTGGGGCGTGGATTGGCACGTGGGATTACGATATTATTGCTGTTAGTGAGACCTGGTTGCAGGAGGGGCAGGACTGGCAGCTTAAAGTTCCGGGGTTTCGTTGTTTCAGACGTGATAGAGGGGGAGGGATGAAAGGGGGAGGAGTGGCTTTACTAGTCAGGGAAAATATCACAGCTGTGTGGAGACAGGACAGCCCAGAGGGCTCGTCTCCAGAGGCCATATGGGTGGAGCTGAGGAACAGGAAAGGTGTGGTCTCATTAATAGGGTTGTATTATAGACCGCCCAATAGTCAGAGAGAATTGGAGGAACAAATCTGTAGTGAGATAGCAGACCGATGTAAGAAACTGAAAGTAGTCATCGTGGGGGATTTTAACTTTCCACGTATTGACTGGGACTCCCACACTGTGAAAGGGCTGGATGGCTTAGAATTTGTCAAATGTGTTCAGGAAAGTTTTCTAAATCAATAGATAGAGGTACCAACGAGAGAGAATGTAATACTTGATCTCCTATTAGGGAACCAGACAGGTCAGGTGACAGAAGTATGCGTAGGTGAGCATTTTGGGTCCAGTGACCATAATGTCATTATGGTTAATTATGGATAAGGACAGGTCTGGTCCTCGAGTTGAGGTTCTAAATTGGAGAAAGGCCAATTTTGTGGAAATGAGAAAGGATCGAGGAAAAGTGGATTGGGATAAGTTGTTTTCTGGCAAGGATGTGTTCAGTAAGTGGAAGGCCTTCAAAGGCAAAATTTTGAGAGTGCAGAGTTTGCATGTTTCTGCCAGGATTAAAGACAAAGTTAACAAGCATAGGGAACCTTGGTTTTCAAAAGATATTGGCGATCTAGTTAAGAAAGAGAGAGAGGTGTATAGCAGGTATAGGCAACTAGGAACAAATGAGGTCCTTGAAGGGTATAGAAAATGTAAGAAAATATTAAAAAAGGAAATCAGGAAGGCAAAAAGGCAACATGAGGCTGCTTTGGCAGATAATGTGAAGGTAAACCCAAAGGGTTTCTACAAGTATATGAAGAGTAAAAGGATAGTAAGGGACAAAATTGGTCCCCTAGAAGATCAGTGTGGACGTCTATGTGTGGAGCCTCAGGAGATGGGGGAGGTCTTAAATAATTTTTTTGCATCAGTATTTTACTCAGGAAACGGGCATAGAGGATATGGAAGGAAGGGAAACAAGCAGTAGGGTCATGGAACATATAGACATTAAAGAGGAGGAGGTGCTTGCTGCTTTACAGCAAATAAAGGTAGATAAATCCCCCGGGCCTGACAAGATATTTCCTCGGACCTTGAGAAAGACTAGTGTAGAAATTGCAGGGGCCCTGGCAGATATATTTAAAATGTCCTTAGTCACGGGTGTGGTGCCGGAGGACTGGAGGGTAGCTCATGTTGTTCCGTTGTTTAAAAAAGGCTCTAAAAGTAAACCAGGTAATTACAGGCCGGTGAGCCTGACATCAGTAGTGGGTAAATTATTGGAAGGTGTTCTGAGAGATTGGATTTACAAGTATTTGGAGAGCCAAGGGCTGATTAAGGATAGTCAACATGGCTTTGTGCGTGGTAGATCGTGTTTAACGAATCTTGTAGAGTTTTTTGAGGAGGTTACCAAGAAAGTAGACGAAGGAAAGGCATTGGATGTTGTCTACATGGACTTTAGTAAGGCCTTTGACAAGGTCCCACATGGGAGATTAGTTCAGAAGGTTCAGTCACTAGGTATCCATGGAAAGGTTGTAAGCTGGGTTCGAAATTGGCTGTGTGGGAGAAGACAGAGAGTGGTAGTGGATGATTGTTTCTCAGACTGGAGGCCTGTGACTAGTGGTGTGCCTCAAGGATCGGTGCTGGGGCCATTTTTGTTTGTTGTCTATATCAATGATCCAGATGATAATGTAGTAAATTGGATCAGCAAGTTGGAGGCATAGTGGACAGTGAGGAAGGATTTCAAAGCTTGCAGAGGGATCTGAACCAACTGGAAGAATGGGCCAGAAAATGGCAGATGGAATTTAATGCAGACCAGTGTGAGGTGTTGCATTTTGGAAGGACAAATCAGGGTAGGACATACACAGTAAATGGTAGGGCACTGAGGAGTGTGGAGGAACAAAGGGATCTGGGAGTTCAGGTACATAATTCCCTGAAAGTGGCGTTGCAGGTAGACAGGGTTGTAAAAAAGGCTCTTGGCATCCTGGCATTCATAAATCAAAGTATTGCGTATAGGAGTTGGGATGTTATGGTGAGGTTGTATAAGTCTCTGGTGAGGCCAAATTTGGAGTATTGTGTGCAGTTCTGGTCACCTAACTATAGGAAGGATATCAGTAAGATTGAAAAGGTGCAGAAGATATTTACTAGAATATTGCTGGGTCTTCAGGAGTTGAGTTACAGGGAAAGATTGAATAGGTTAGGACTTTATTCCTTGGAGCATAGAAGAATGAGGGGAGATTTGATAAAGGTTTACAAAATGATGAGGGGCATAGACAGAGTTAATGTGAGTAGGCTCTTTCCACCTAGATTAGGAGAGATAAGTATGAGGGGACATGGCTTTAGGGTGGAGGGGGAAAGGTTTAGGGGGAACTTGAATTCATCCTGCACCATACTCCATGGTTCCTCTCTGTTGCTGCCATCATTCCCCATGCCTCAGCTGCTCCTTTGACCATCACTATCTCCTGCTACAAGCAAGGAGACAAAGGATGAGGAACAAAATTCAGCCTGCTGTTCCCACCCTGAAATTATCTGCTCCATTAAGTTCTGAGCTATCGTTTGATGTCTTGTGTGACCCTTGCAATCTGGGTTAGAGATGGACAGGAACTCTACCACCTGGGCACTTAAGAAGCACCATAAAATGTGGAGTGTTGCTGGCTGTCATTTCAAATGTTTCATAAGCAAGCCACCACGCTATTCATCAGGGTATGAGCTCCTTGTAATGCAAGGTGTAATGAAACAGGGTGCCCTCTGGAGCTGGATACTTTAATAAACCATTCGACAAGACTGACTCCCTTATGTGAATAGTGCATCACATACTACTGGCCAGGTTTTCATGTGTACAGGATGACCTGGCAAGTGTCAATAACAAAGAGAGTTACATGGCTGTGCCACACTCATGGTGTAAAAGGGAAAATAAAGTCTTAGAATTAGGAACAGGGTTCTCATCCAGGAGGGTGTTCTGGGAGCAACACTAGCCAAAGAAAAGTGGTATTGGAGGGAGAAGGCCCTCCACTACCCTCTCAGTTTGACACTCAAGAGGCTATGCAAGAGCTACTCTACCAACAACACTCACTATATGGCCAGCATCTTTAGAAGGTTAACAAGGGTGAGCTTGTCACTGAACACTCCAACAAACTTCTGCAGATGTACTGTTGAAAGCATCCTGACTGGTTGCATCATGGTCTGGTACGGTAATTCAAATGCGCAGGAACGTAAGAAGCTGCAGAGAGTAGTGGACTCTGCTTAATACATCACGGGCACATCCCTACCCACGGTTGGTAAGATCTACAGGAGGTGCTGCTTCAAGAAGGCAACACCTATCATCAAAGATCCCCACCATCTGGATCATGCCATCTTCCTGCAACTACCATGAAGCCTGAAGTCCCACGCCACCAGGTTCAAGAATAGCTACTTCCCTTCAACCATGCAGCCCTTGAACCAACCTGCACAACCCTAAACACTATCTCAGTCCAGCAACACTATGACCACTACGCACTTCAATTGTTTTTTTGTTCTAATTGTGTTCTTTCTTCTTTAATTTTGTATAATTTATGTTTAATTTATATTTTTCTTGTGAATGTTGTGTATCTGATGCCATGTGCCTGTGATGCTGCTGCAAGTAAGTTTTTCATTGCACCTGTGCGCACATGTACTTGTGCTCAGGACAATAAGCTCAACTTTGACTTCGGAAGCAATGTCCAGAAAAACTACAGTGGTTCAAGAAGGTGGATCACCACCATTTTCTCAAGGACAATTAGGGATGGATTATAAATGTTGGCCTTTCCAGCAATGCTCAATTCCCAAAAAATAAAATTAAAATAAAAGTTAGTTGCAATTTTCTTCTGCATAAAAGGTCTACACATTTTTTTTAGACTAGAAAATATTTAGCAGTTAAATATTTCTCTCAAAAATGACACGATATCTTCAACATACTGGCAAGATTCATTTTGTAACAATGAAAGTAAAAGGAATAATTAGTTGATGTTTTATCTCTGAACATATAAAGACTTTGTGCTAAATTTTATGATAATCTGCGAAGCTATCTTTAATTCTTCTGATATTTTAGTAATTTATTCTGGGGATGTGAGTGTTTCTGGCAAGGACACACTTTCTTGAACTATTGCAGTCTGTGTGGTAAAGTTAGTCCCACTGTGCTGGATGGGAAGTTCTAAGGGTTTGACCCAGCGATGACAAAAGAATGATGATTTATGTCCAAGACAAGTCATAGTTGGAGAAGATTGATTTCCTTTTGTGAATTCAAAGCTTCATCTCCTTAAACCTTGGTTTTGGTTCACCCTCTCTCAAATTACAAATAAATTTCAAATCAAATTGCACATTGTAGAAAATCTCTCACTTGCGATATAACTGCATTTTGTTGATGTGTACAAGTTGCAGTTCTAACCAAGCATTGCAAGCACTTCTCTCTTGCTGTAAATAATTTTCAATGTGCATTTCTATGGTAAACACATGTACGGGCTTCTGGAACCACCTAGCTGATTGCACATCGAAGTAAAACCAGTGACAGAATAATTACTCATCATGTACAAACCACTGACTCCCATTACTTGGGAACTTTAAACTCACAGCTCCTCACAATTTGACAGCTAAACAAGTATTTTAAAGCTCTGGGAATGAGTGTCTGAGAACAAACTTGACTGCCTACCAATCCATCATACACATGGCAAACAAAAATAATTACTCTAACAGAGAGATAAATCTGAACCAAACGTTCAACTGATGTCCTGGTTTGTTGTTGGTGCATTCATTGGTTGGATGGCTATGTGGGTGTGTCTGTTTGTGTAGGTATGGAGTGGGAGAGGTGGCAAGATGTATGTGGAGAAGGAAAAAAAGGACACAGAAAGGACTAGCAAGACTTGTCAAGCATTACATTTCATCTGGTTTATTATCCTAGATGTATCCCGTGAAATTGTTCAGTTGTCCACAGTAATGGTCGGTAAGTAAAGAACATATTTAACAAGGTGTGTAATGATAAGTTGTGCCTGATGCTGGTGATAAAGTTGCTGAAGATTGGAGAGGGATATGACAACATTTATCACTGGATATTGTTCTTTAAAGGCAACTATGTGGCATAAAGACTTCAATACTGCTTTTCATCCTAATATTTATATTCCAATGGAAGTAAGAAAGGGGTGACCACTTTGATGGTGTTATACTCTAGGGGTCCCAATAGTCAGCAGGAACGAGAGCAGCACATAGGTAGGGAAATCAAAGATGAGTGTAGGAATAATGGGGTTGTAACAGTAGGTGATTTTAACTTCCCTAATATTGACTGGGACTGCCTTCGTGCTGAGAGATTAGGTGGGGCAGAATTTGTTAAGTGTGTCCAGGAAAGTTTTATGAAGAAATATGTAAATGGCCCTCCAAGAGAAGGGGCTACACCCGACCTCCTCTTCGCAAATGAGTCTCGCAGGTAGTTGGTATGTCAGTGCGGGAGCACTTTGGGACCAGCAACTATAATTCTACAAGTTTCAAGATAGTTATGGCGAAAGATAGGATCATTCCTTAAGTCAGGGTCCCAATTTGGGGGAAGGCTAATTATGATGGTACCAGACAGGAACCCTCAAAAGTTGATTGGGAGAGGCTGTTTGCAGGTCAAGGGATGTCTGGCAAGTGGGAGGTTTTCCAAAGTGAGACGGGAAATGTTCAGGGCCAATATGTTCCTGTTAGAGTGAAGAGAAAAACTGGCAGGATAGGGGAACTCGGTTGACAAGGGATGTTAAGAGTCTGATCAGGAAAAAGAAAGAGGTGTATGTCAGGTATCAAGATAGTCCTTTGAGGAGTATAAGGGATGTAGGAGTACACTTAAGAAGGAAATTAAAAGGGAAAAAGGGAGCCATGAGATATCTCTGGCAGACAAGATAAAGAAAAAATATAAAATAATGACTAGGTTGAGAATGTAGGTGCCATGATTAGTAAGTTTGCAGATAACAATTGGTGCAAGATGCAATTGGTGGTATAATGAACAGTGAGGAAGGTTATTTGAGGTTATTGCAGAATATAGACCAACTGGGAAAGTGGACAAGGGAATGGCAGATGGAATTTAACTCAGATAAGTTCAAGGTGATACATTTTGGGAAGTTAAACCAGGGCAGGACATACAAAGTGAATGGCAGGTGGTAGTTGATGAACACAGAGACATTGGAGTACTAGTACATGTCTCCCTGAAAACTGGAACACAGTTAGGTAGGGTGGTGAGAAAGACATATGTCATGTTTGCCTTCATTGGCTGAGGCATTGAGTGCAAGCTTTGGGACATCATGTTACTGTTATACAAAATGTTGGTTAGGCCGCACTTGGAGTATTGTGTGCAGTTCTGGTCACCGTACTATGAGAAGGACATGGTTAAGCTCGAGAAGGTGCAGAAAAGATTCACAGGTACGTTGCCTGGATTGGAGAGCTTGAGTTATGAGGAGAGATTAGATGAGCCGGGTCTGTTTTCCCTGGATAAAAGAGGCTGAGAGATGATTTGATAGATGAATATAAAATTATGAGAGACATAGATAGGGTAGACAGCCAGTGTCTGTTTCCCATGGTAGGGGTGTCTAAAACTAGAAGGCAGAGATTTAACGTGAGAAGGAAAAGGTTTAAAGGGGATCTGAGGGGTACATTTTTCACACAAAGAATAGCTGGTATTTGGAAGGAGTTGCCTGAGAAGGTGGTGGAGGCAGAACAGTAATAACATTTGAGAGACATCTTGATGTGTACTTGAATGAGCAGAGCATAGAGGGATATGGAATTAATGCAGGCAAGTGGGTTCAGTATAGATAGGCATGATGGTTGCCATTGATGTGGTGGGCCAAAGGGCCTGCTTCTATGCTGTGCAACTCTCTGACTCTATGACTCTATTTAACATCGCTGTGAACTTTCAGCCATCTTTAAGTCCAGTATCGAACCCCTGCCAACTCTCAGGGGATGAGCTTGGTAGAATTCCTCGGTAAGTCCAGCAACATTTTCCAAATATGCTCTAATCTGCCAGAGCAGCATTACAAATAAGCTCCAAAATCTGGAATTTTTGATCTTTGCTCACAAAGAAAAACTTGGGTTCAGGAATTTTTTGTATTCTGGGCAACCTGCATTGTCCAGTCAATAAATCATTGCTGAGAATGAGTCCTGATGAAGGGATCTCCATCCGAAACATCGACGGTCTACTTCCCTCCGTAGATGCTGCCTGACCTGCTGAGTTCCTCCAGCATTTTGCGCGTATTGCAATGAATCATTACTTTGTGCCTCAGAGTTGTGGACACAGCTCAGCACATCACGAAAACCAGCCTCCCCTCCATAGAGTCTGTCTACACTTCTCGCTGTCTTGGTACAGCAGCCAGCATAATCAAAAACACCTCCCACCCAAGACATTCTCTCCTCTTCCACCTCCCATCAGGCAGAAGATACAAAAGCCTGAAAGCATGTACCACCGGGCTCAAGGACAATAAGACTATTGAACAGACCTCTTGTACGATAAGATGGACTCTTGACCTCTCAATCTACCTCGTCATGGCCTTGCACCCTATTGTCTGCCTGTACTGCACTTCTTTTGTAACTGTAACACTATATTCTGCATTCTGTTATTGCTTTTCCCTTGTACTGCCTTGATGTACTGATCTTGTGAAATGATCTGTATGGATGGCATACAAAACAAAATTTTTCTCTGTACCTCAGGACATGTGACAATAATAAACCAACTACCTTATTGATTTAGTGAGGAATCACAATCCCACCACACATGGCACAATGCTAGGTAGTTGGAGAAGATCCCAAATTTGATTGCCGCTCTGTTTTAAATTAGTTTTTGCACAGCTGGGGATGGACACAGCCGTTGAGTTTAAAGGCCCCATAGGTGGTTAGTTTTACTTTTCCAATTGCTATTGTGGTGGCAGAACCAGGCTCAGCTGTAAGGTTTTATCCCTCCTCCTCATATCAAACAACCTGCTGACGTTCGCCCTCTGAGCCCGCACTTGAAGAATAACTGGTGCAGATCATAACATGAGATATATGACGCTCTGTGGAATTAGAACAAACGTGACCCAATGATATAAAGAGCATCAGAGAAAATTGAACGAGATAAAGACATATTTCATGTAACTCCTCTCACATATATAATTTATTCCTTCTATACATTGGCCAATTACATTTTGCTCCCATCATCTTAAAGCATAATCATCTTTATTGACTACAATATAATACAAACCTACGCAAATATTTTTTTCAATTATTACTTCCACACTAATAATTTGCCCCACTCTGTTTACTGCAAAATAAAATCCAATGTATTATGTTCTTAATTACATTAATTAGGGGAATGATTCCTCATAATCACTGTTGTTAAAGCATACTGCTGAGCTATAGTATAGTCACTTTAATTTTTCTATGAAATGCAAAAACGTCTCAAGAGCCCAGATGTCAAAGGTCACAAGAAGTTTATGGAAAAGACAAAAATTCAAACCAACCACGCAGACATATCAAAGGTTTCACTGACACAATGAGTCAGATATGAAAGATTTCACAACACTACCTTGAAGAACAATGGAGTCTCCCTTCATCACAGTATCCTGACCAATAGTTATCTCTCAAGAAACAGCATCAAAATATAGATTACCTCACGATCATTGCATTATCCTCTGTGGGGCTTTGCTTTGTGCAAATTGTTTGTAGTACTTCCTACACAACAACGACACTTCCAACAGTTTTCATTGGCTTTAAAATGTTTTTGCACCACCTGAGGTCTTATTGTAAGAACAGTATTTTTGTTTCCTTTTTAAGATTAATGCAGGAACAAATTTCCACCCTCCTCCCTCATCCTAATCAAAGTCTGAGTGTCGAATGTGCCAGAGATTTTTTCACATTATGCTGATGTACATTCCAGGAATTCATCACTTCTTGGGTAAAACATAATGCTGGCTGAAAACAGATGAGAGTGAATGTCCAGTGTTGGTCACACCTTGATTTTAGAGGACACATCTTGATTTTATGGACAAGATCAGATTGTGTGTGATCTCCTATTTATTGAACACATATTAAATTCCTGTACCACTTCCCTATGAGCTAGTTTGTGGATTCTTAAGTTGAATGACTGCAAAGGCACTTATATCAAAATACGTTAGGAAAGAATTTACATATTATTGTAGTTAGTTAGTGAGGATAAACAACAAAGCTCTGCATTGTGAATGGCAAGACACATTCACTTTACTGATGACAGAGGCAGTGAGCTGTCAAGTTATTCGGGTAACCCAATACAATGTTAGCGGTAGGTTAGATGCTTGCAACAGGGAATCAGAGTGGGGGTTGGGTGGGAGAGCAAGGCGGGGCTGAGATTGTATGACTATGCCCATGTATGTCCTGATGCAGGATCCCAGCCCAAAATGTCAACCATCCATCTGCCTTCACAGATGCTACCTGATCCACTGTGTTCCTCCAGCAGTTTGCTTTATCTATGTGTGGTCACAGTGTACCTTTATCTCTGTGTGTGTGTGTGTGTGTGTGTGTGTGTGTGTGTGTGTGTGTGTTTTATGTGTGTGTGTTTTTGTGTGTGCATTTTATATGTGTGTGATTTTTTTATGTGTGTGTGTGTTTTTACATGTGTGTGTTTTGTGTGTGTGTGTGTGTGTGTGTGTGTGTGTGTGTGTGTGTGTGTGTGTGTGTGTGTGTGTGTGTGTGCGCACGCGCACACACAGCAAAGCCTGGTGTCCAATTATCCTGATCTCCCTTGTCATCAGAGCAAGCCTTCACCCTGTCAAGCTCTGATTTAGATGGTGTGCAATGGTCACCTGACCTGAAAAGAACCAACACACAGACATTTTCCACTCCTCAGAACTGGAGTGGAAGCAAGTCACTCTTGATCTTGAGGGACTACTTAAGAAAATTGCATACCAATGGAATTCGAAACTACAATCCGAATGCAAGGTAGATGTCAGTTGTAATATGTTTTCCTACCAGTTTTACTTAAAAAGCTGAATATAAAGTCAAAGTCAAAGTTGAGTTTATTGTCATATACACAAGTACGTAAACGCACAGGTGCAATGAAAAACTTACATGCCTGTGATGTTGTTTTTCATTGCATCTGTGCATACTTGTACTTGAGCATATGACAATAAATTTGACTTTGATACTTTTTTTAATATTCAAGTTTGAAATGTTCTGCTTCTTTTAATAATGGGTGGAGAAAAATGTCTGAAACTAAACGATGAAAGGAAAAATTCACTGGCCAGTTAAATTCTGAATTGATTTCCTTTCGGAATGGACTCTTCAAAATGGCACACTCTGAGCTAGTTATCACAGAGTGGGTCAGAAACTCAACCTTTTCAATCCCATTGTTTGAGTAAAAGTGAGTGCCCGATACATCATACCAGAAAAGTTCAGTTTAACTCAGGTAATTTTCACATTTTTCATAAAAAAATGGAAGAAAATGATAAATGATAAAGTTTCAAGTTGCCATGATTTGTAAACTTATTCTAATCGCCTAGAAGGTAGACCCATTAGCAATCATTCTTCCTGTGCTAATAGCACATAAAAAATAACGCATGAGTTCAAACCATTAGAATTAGCAGCTGTTGCAGAATTGGCTGATCACTTCTATGCACTGTTCACCCTTGTACAGAAAGGCCATGATTTATGTAGTTGATGTCATCATCACTGTTTACAACTCCTTTTTTTGGCTTTGCTGTCAACAAATAGACTAATGTGCAACCTACCACTTTTGAGAATCACTTGCAGTTCAACTGTGAGTTCATCATGGCTACTTTCACGACATTGGACTTGTGACTTCAGAAAGTTTTAGTGACTGAAACACCACCCACTGACTCAGCTGAAACCTAGAGTGAGTGAATTTTGTTATGTTCAACCAATGTAATACTTATGCAATTGGGACCTCAATAATCCCACTGATAGCAACTACCTATTATGGGAGAAATCAACATGCATTTAAGGTGAGAGGGGGTAGGTTCAGAACAGACGTGAGGGGTACGTTTTTCACTGAGAGAGTGGTGGATGCCTGGAATGCGTTGCCTGATAGGGTGGTGGAGGCAAACTCATTGGGGGCTTTCAAGAAGGGCTTGGATGGGCACATGAATGAGAGGAAAATGGAGGGATATGGGCATTCTGTAAGTAGGAGGGATTAGCTATGTCGGCACAACATTGTGGGCCGAAGGGCCTGTTCTGTGCTGTACTGTTCTATGTTCTATGTTCTATATGCTTGGCCTTACAGGGAGGGTTGGGGATCTCATCCCAGAAAGGAATCACAAACCCATCAAGGAAGACTCAACTCCAAAATTATCTCCAGAAACACTGGAGGTTGGGCGGCTCAGTGGCACACCTGATAGAGACTTTGCCTCACAGCGCCAGAGACCAGGGTTCAATCCCGACCTGAGGTCAATGTGGAGTTGCACGTTCTCCCTGTGACCATGTGGGTGCTATTTGGCTGCTCTGGTTTCTCCCACATCCCAGAGGTGTGTGAGTTGGTAAGTTCACTGTAAATTGCCCCAAGTATGTAGCTGAGTGGTGTCACCTGGGGGAAGTTGATGGGAATACAGGGTAAATTTTAAAAAATGGGATGTGTAAATGGGTGGTTGATGGCCATTGCAGACTTGGTGGACTGAAGGGCCTGTTTCCATGCTGTATCTCTCTTTGTGTTTATGACTATATTGTTTCCTCTCTAGACTTTTCTCAAGATCAATGCCTTTGTAGGCTCAGATTTTCCATGACAGTCATGACAAAGAAGCACGACCTGCTCAGGGAAGACCTTACACTGCACTCTCGATCAAAGTCAAGGTCACCTTGACTTCCTGCTTCCTCACCACAGGGTATTTCCAAGTAACTGCAGCAGAGCTCTCCAAGTCTCCAATTTGCTGCTGATTGCAGCATCAGAGAGATCCCAGAGGTGCTTTATTGATAGAAGGATGAATTGTTTACTGTGATTTTAGTGGAGAGCTGTCCACAACTCTATGGCACCTCTCTAAAACCCGGCACTTGAAGCAACCATTCCAGTCCCTGAGCCATCCAAGTCTCCGTAATGGCCACCACATCATAGCTGCAAGTATTGATTCAAGCTCTAAGCTCATCCACCTTGTTCACAATACTCCTTGCGTTAAAATAGACACATCTCAAACCTGTCTGAGCACGTCCCTTCTCTATCACCTGCTCTTTGTACCTATTACTAGCTTTCTCTATTTGAGAGCCAAATACCTCTTCCCCAGTCTCTCCAGTTCAGAACCCACCCCCCAGCAATTCTAGTTTAAACTCTCCCCAGTAGCCTTAGCAAACCTCCCGGCCAGGATATTGGCCCCCCTGGGATTCAAGTGCAACCCGTCCTCTTTGAACAGGTCATACCTGCGCCAAAAGAGGCCCCAATGATCTAGAAATCTGAATCCCTGCTCTTTACTCCAATCCCTCAGCCACACATTTAACCTCCTCCTCATTCTGTTCCTATACCCACTGTCACTTAGCACAGGCAGTAATCCGGAAATTACTACCTTTGAGGTCCTGCTTCTCAACTTCCTTCCTAATTCTCTATAGTCTTTTTTCAGGACCTCATTCCTTTCCCTACCTACGTCGTTGGTACCAATAAGTACCAAGACCTCTTGCTGTTCTCCCTCCCCCTTCAGGATACCTTAGACGCTATCTGAAACATCCCGGACCCTGGCACCTGCGAGGCAAACTACCTTCCGAGTTTCTTTCCTGCGTCCACAGGATCGTTTGTCTGCCTACCTAACAATGGAGTCCCCTATCACTAGTGCCCTCCTCTCTCCTTCCCTACCCTTCTGAGCCACAGGGCTAGACTCTGTGCCAGAGACACTGCCACCGTTGCTTCCCCCAGGTAGGCTGTCTCTCCCAGCAATACTCAAGCAGGAGTACTTATTGTCAAAGGGTACAGCCACAGGGGTACTCTCTGGTACCTGACTCCTCCCCTTCCCCCTCGTGACTGTGACCCACTTGCCTGACTCCCATGGTCCCGTGTGACCACCTGCCTATAACTCCTTCCTATCACCTCTTCATTCTCCCTGACCAGACGAAGGTCATCGAGCTGCATCTCCAGTTCCCTAACACGGTCGCTCAGGAGCTGCAGTTCGACACACCTGGTGCAGATGTAGCCTTCCCGGAAGCAGGGAGACTCTAGGAACTCCCACATCTCATACCGAGTACGGGAAACTGCACTCATACCCCTTCCTTAACTCAAGTCACCAACCTTTCCTCGCCCCTTTACACCGAAGCACCTTGAGCCAAAGCTCAAAACACTGCTACCTCTCACTCCTCTGCCTGCTCTGACGCTGCCCGCTGGATATGGCGGTTTGCTTTTTAAACCACTCTGTCCAGAACTCTCATCACAATATATAACACTACCAAATATCTCCTCAGCTTTCTCCTCTCCAAAGAAAACAGACCCTGCCTTTTAATATATTCTTATAACTTTGGCACTTCATTTCAGGTCCCATTCTCATAATCCATTTCTTACCCTTTCTAACACCGTCATCTAAGGTGACCAGAATTGCATACAATACTCCAACTGAGGCCAGACCAGTGTTTATATAAAAGTTCAGTATAACTTTACTGCTTCTGTGCTCCACACTTAATAAATTCCATAATAGTGTATGCCTCATGAGCCACTTTCTCAACCTGCCCTGCCACTCTCAATAATTTGTGCACGCATGTCCCAGCTCGTGCACCACTTTTAGAACAAAAACAATAAATTTTACTGAGAGGATGTTTCACTAGTGGAAGTACAAATAGATGTAGGGTAGGCATACATGGATTGAAACAGAAGTTTGAGAAACACTTGAGGGTGAAAGTTATGACAAGGTTCCTTGATAGATCGAGATAAAGAGGGAGGGTGCATAACTGGAGTGTAAACACTGGAATCCTTCATGACCAATTATGCTGTCAATAACAAGAAAATGAATTTGATGAAAACTTGTGGGAAAAATATTCAAATTGCACAATTTTTCAAGTAATTTGAAAATGCTTGTCCATCGCACCTTAAGTGGAAACAATATCCCAATGCTTATTGTGTGACTATCCAGTGGCAGTATGCTCCTTCTGAGTAACATTAGTAGGTTTATGAAGGGAAAACATATACGACCACATGAGGATTACTAATCTTCCTCCTCTGGAAAAGCCTAAATAGTTCAATTATGTATATAAATACTTGCGTTTCAAAGAACAGCTGAAGTTAAAGCAATTGTCATGTACAAATTGTCATTTAAAAGTGGCTGGAATTTTACTGCAAGCTTCAAATAGGTTTAGAGACCAACTGCAACTCACATGAGGGTTAGATTGAGGTTGAGTTAAAATCATGTCCTGCATTGGTACAGATCCAGAACTGTTTTGTATTGACCGCAAGGTGCAGGTTAATCAGTTGATGAAACAAAAATTAAGTTATGAACAGAGATTTGGTGGGGATGTGTGAGAAAGAGCAGGGACATAATTTTCTTTTCACCTCACCTGGAAAAGGTATGAGTATGGAGGCATCACGTGGGAATAGAATTGAGCATAAATATTTTGGCTTCACCCACGCACCCCCTACAATAAGTAACCTGTAAAGATTGGCTGGTGGGTAGCTCTGCAGGGCATTCAGTAGACCTGGATGGCAGAGCGCAACAGAAATTGAAGAACAAATGAAACAGGCAGCTGGAACCTGTGCTTTTAAAATGGATCTGACCCACTGATATGGCGACAATTATTTCGAATTGAAATAGTCATTATTTGAAGGGAAAAGTCTATGACAATTGCAACCTTGCTAAAAGTGCATGCACATAGAGCAGATTATTATAGTGCTTGCATTTGAAGCCAATTATACTGCCAGCAATCTAGTGCCAAATAAATTGGTTTGTGGCGACTACAGTCAGTTTAAGTTTATTTTCCATGATACACAATCAGAGTCTGTTATATTTTCTGTATATCAAACATTTATTGAAGATTCTTTGGAAGTCAGAATGCTTAGCAGCAAAGCACAATCACTATGTTCCCAAATCTTTAACTGATGAGATATGTCTGATACTTAGCTAACTGCAGAAAGCAATATGTCTCTATTTTATTGCAGTTTTATGGACCAAGCTTTCAAATGAATTGCACATTCAGGTTTGCTCTGCACCTGATTTTAACCATCATTGCTCATGACGAATGCAGAATATTGGGTCCCATGAAGATAAATTTGCACCATATTTTTCTGGTTTTGGACTTCTTTTGCCTCTAATGAAACAGCTATGTGTACATCTTCTTTTGGAAACACTTTTCATCCATGCTTGTTCACAAAAGGAAATTTTCTCAAGATATTAAATGAGTGAAATTTTAGCTCTCTGTCAAAGGTTAGGGCACAAGAGATTTGAGTCAAGTTGTCAGAAATTTTTTATCATAATTAGCAGCCAGATTGGCCTTGAGATTCGGCCTAACTGACTGATGGTTGATTTGTTACAACTGCAGTGACTGTTACAGCAGCAGCCAGACCGCTGTCAAAAAAAAGTTTTCATTTATAGGGCATCTCATTGACCATTTCAAGATAACTCCAAATACTTTATGCTTGGTTAAATACTTCTGAAGTGTAGCCACTGGTGTAGTGTAGAAAATGAAGCAGCCAATTTAAGTTGCTGACATACAGGGATGTGTGAATGATCTGAGAGACTTTTGTTTCAATTGGTGTTCATGAAGGGAAGACACTTGGTGTAACTTCCCAACTCTTCAAATAGTGCTATATGATCTTTTATTTACATTTGACTGCATAAATAAGGCTTCCATTTCCATTTCTATCTTTCTTACAACATAGAGATTGGCCATTTTGGCCCATCAAGTCCAGCTTGTGCTTGGATCGCGTTTTACATAATATTACCAAAAAGTGTCCCAATCTTTAATGATCAGTGTTTTGTAGTCAAAGATCTCTTAATTCCTCTGCTACAGAACATTAGCATTCCTCACTAATTTTTTTTCTGCACATCTTCTCTCTACATACTAGTGGCAACTTACAGTGGCCAATTAACCTACGTGTCTTTGGGATGTTGGAGGAAACTGGAGGACCTGAAAGAAACCTCCACGTCAAAGGGAGAACATGCAAACTCCACATAGATAGCACTGGAAGTCAAAAGAGATGCTAAAATGACATGCTTTAACATCTAATTATAAAAGTGAGCCCCGGACAATACTTCAGTCCTCTAGAACTGTACCAGAATATCACTAGTTTTTTTTAGTGATTAAATTGC
Source organism: Pristis pectinata (assembly GCF_009764475.1). Lineage (NCBI taxonomy): Eukaryota > Metazoa > Chordata > Chondrichthyes > Rhinopristiformes > Pristidae > Pristis > Pristis pectinata. Next base: position 24,895,402 of record NC_067427.1, read on the forward strand.
ATATTCAATAGTTGGACAGGTCAAGAGACCAGGAAAATTGACAGGGGAGGCTTTGCTCCTCTCAACTTCATGGTTGTTTTGGAATCTTAGCTATATTTAACCATGTGTTATTTTAAACTAACATTGCAAGTTGTATCTGAACAAAATTTCTGAATTTGAAGATGATATCAAATCCAGGAGAAGAGTCAATACTGAGGAGGACTGCAAGAAACTCCAGGAGAGCATTAATAAACTTGCTGAGTGGGATAAAACCAATTAAAGTCTGACACAGATAAATATGAAGCAGTTTGCTTTGGCAGGAAGAACAGTTTTTTTTAAATGACATAGAAAGGGAGAGTTTAAGTTGGTTAAAGGAATTAAGGGATCATTAAAAGTTGAGTTATTTTATCACGATAGTAAATGAAGCACAAAAAATTACAAGGGTTTATTTCTTAAAGGGATAGGCTTGAAAAGTGGAGAAGTTATGCAAAATGTGCAGGGAACCTTGGTTAAGCCACACTCACATTACTTTGCACAGTTCTGGTCACCATATTATCACAAGGGATAAAAAGGATATGCACAAGGGTAATGCCAGAAATGAAAGAGTAAATATATCAAGAGAGGATAAGCCGACTGGATTTCTTTTCTCTTGGAAAAGAAAAGGTTTTGGATGACCCAACAGAGAGAATCCTCCTCTCAGAAGGCTAAGGAAATTCAGCGTGTCTCCAATGACTTGCACAAATTTTTACAGATGCACTACAGAAAGCATCTATCTGGATGCATCACAGCTTACTATAGCAACTGCTCTGCCCAAGAATGCGAGAAATTGCACAGAGTTGTGAATGTAGCCCCAGTCCACCACGCAAACCAGCCTCTCCTCCCCTTGACAACATTTCTGTTGGCTCCTCCCACTTTCTCCAAACCAAAGGTCTAGACTTGGGCACATGCATGGGCCCCAGCTATGCCTGCCTTTTCATCGACTACGTGGAAGAGTCCGTGTTCCAAGCCTACACCCGTAATGCTCCCCAACTCTTTCTCTGCTACATTGACGACTGCATTGGGGCTGCTTCCTGCACCCATGCTGAGCTCATCAATTTCATCAACTTTGCCTCAAACTTCCACCCCGCCCTCAAACTTACTTGATCCATCTCCGACACCTCTCTCCCCTTTCTGGATCTTTCTGACTCCATCTCCGGAGACAGATTAACCGCATACATCCTTTACAAACCCACAGACTCCCATTACCTTGACTAAACTTCTTCCCACTCTGTCACTTGCAAGGTTGTTATTCACTTCTCCCATTTCCTCTGTCTCCGCCACATTTATTCCCATGATGAGACTTTCCATTCCAGGACATCTGAGATGTCTTTCTTTTTCAGTAAACGGCGTTTCCCTTCCACCACCATCAATGCAGCCCTCACCCGCATCTCCTACATTTTCCGCACGTCTGCCATCACCCCATCACCCCCTCCCCCCACCGACATCGTAGGGACAGGGTTCCCCTTGTCCTCGCCTACCAGCCCACGAGCCTCTGCATCCAACACATCATTATCCGCAATTTGTGCCACCGGCAACAGGTTCCCACCACCAGGCACATCTTCCTCTCCCTCCTCTCTCTGCTTTCTGCAGGGATCACTCTCTCCGTGACTCCCTTGTCACTCATCCCTCTCCATTGATGACCTCCTGGCACTTATCCCTACAACTGCACTAAGCGCTCCACCTGTCCCTACACCTCCTCCCTCACCACCATTCAGGACCCTAGACAGTCTTTCCAGGTGAGGCAGTGCTTCACCTGTAAATCCGAGGGTGTCATTTATTGCATCCGGTGCTCCCGGTGTGGCCTCCTGTACGTCGGTGAGACCCGACGCAGATTGGGTGACCGCTTTGTCGAGCACCTTCACTCCGTCTGCCGCAAAAGCCAGGATCTTCCGGTGGCCACCTGCTTCAATTCCACATCCCACTTCCACTGACATGTCCATCCACGGCCTCCTCTACTGCACCTTGAGGCCAGACGCAGGTTGGAGGAACAACGCCTCATATTCCATCTTGGTAGTCTCCAACCTGACGGACTCAACATCGATTTCTCTAACCTCTGGTAACCCCTCCCTTTCTCCCCCTTTGTTTTCCCCCATTCTTGTGGCCCTCTCCCCCCTTCTCTTTCCCCTGCCCATCTACTCCCCACCTTCTTCCCTTTATTCCATGGTCTACTGCCCTCTCCAATCAGATTCCTTCTTCTTCAGCCCTTTGCCTCTTCTACCTATCACCTCGCAGCTTCTTACGTCACTCCCTTTCACACCCTCCCCCACCCACCTACCCTCCCCCTCTCACAATATCACAAGAAAAAGGAGCAGAAGTAGGCCATTTGGCCCATTGAGTCTGCTCCATGAGCTAAACTAATACTATTCCTATCTAGCCACAATTTCCGGCCTTATCTCGATATCCCTTGATACCTTGACTAATTAGATACCTATCTATCTCCCCCTTAACTGCCTCCAATGATTGGGCCTCCACAGCTGTATGTGGCAAAGAATTCCATAATTTCACTACCCTCTGGATAAAGAAATTTCTCCTCATCTCTGTTTTAAACCGGTACCCTCTAAGTCTAAGATCGTGTCTTCTAGTCCTGGACTCACCCACCAAGGAAAACAGCTTGGCCACATCTACTCTGTCCAGTCCTTTCAACATTTGAAATGTTTCTATGAGATCCCCTCTCATTCTTCTGTACTCCAGTGAGTACAGTCCAAGAGTCAACAAACACTCATCATATGTAAGGCCTTTCATTCCGGGAATCATCCTCGTAAATCTCTTCTGAACCCTCTCCAACATCAGTACATCCTTCCTAAAGTATGGGGCCCAAAACTGCACAAAGTATTCCAAATGAGGCCTCATTAGTGCCCCGGAGAGCCTCATCAACACTTCCCTACTTTTATACACTATACCTCTTGAAATGAATGCCAATATAGCATTCGTTTTCTTTACCGCCAATCCGACCTGGTGGCTAACCTTTAGGGTATCCTGTACGAGGACCCCCAAGTCCCTTTGCACTTCTGTACTTTGAATTTTCTCCCCATCTAGATAATAATCTACCCATTTATTTCTTCTTCCAAAGTGTACAACGGCACATTTCTCAACATTGAATCTCATCTGCCATTTCTTTGCCCATACTCCTAAACTATTGAAGTCTCTCTGCGACCTTCCTGTTTCTTCAATACTCTCTACTCCTCCACCTATCTTGGTTTCATCTGCAAACTTAGCCACAAAACCATTTATTCCATCATCCAAATCATTAATGTACGAAGTAAAAAGAAGCGGCCCCAACACCGACCCCAGCAGAACACCACTAGTAACCGGTAGCCAACCAGAACAGGATCCCTTTATTCCCACCCTTTGCTTTCTGCCTACCAGCCAATGCTCCACCCATTCTACTATCCTACCTGTAATTCCATGAGCTCTCATCTTATTAATCAGCCTCTTGTGCGGTACCTTGTTGAAGGCCTTTTGAAAGTCTAGATACACAACATCTACCGCCTCTCCCTTATCCACCCTACCTGAGATTTCCTCAAAAAACTCCAATAGGTTGGTCAGGCAGGATCTTCCCTTCATGAAACCATGCTGGCTTGGACTTATCTTGCCTTGCACCTCTAGGTATTCCATAATCTCATCCTTGAGGATAGATTCCAATATCTTTCCCACCACCGATGTCAGACTAATAGGTCTGTAATTTCCTTTATGCTGCCTCCCACCCTTCTTATACAGTGGAACTACATTTGCGACCCTCCTGTCCTCTGGAACCATGATGGAGTCTATTGATTCCTGGAAAATTATCACCAGTGCCTCCGTAATCTCTGAAGCCACCTTCTTCAGAACCCAGGGAGGCACCTCATCCGGTCTGGGAGACTGATCTGTCTTTAGTCCATTTAGCTTCCCTAGCACCTTCTCTCTAGTAATCTCAACTGAACTCAGTTCCATCCCTTGAGACCCCTGACTATCTGTTATATTGCTGATGTCCTTCACAGTGGAGACCGATGCAAAATACTCATTTAGTTCCTCTGCCATCTCTTTACCATCCATTATAATCTCTCCCACACCGTTTTTGATTGGTCCTATATCAACCCGTGTCTCTCTTTTACTCTTCATGTCTTTTAAAAAAACTCTTGGTATCCTTTTGAATGTTATCTGCCAACTTCCTTTCATAATTCATCTTTTCTTTGCTAATGACCTTCCCAGTTTCTTTCTGCAGGTTTTTAAAAGTTTCCCAGTCTTGTGTTTTCCCACTAATTTTTGCTTCCTTGTATGCCCTCCCTTTTGCTCTTATTTTAGCCTTCACCTCTCTCGTTATCCACATTTGTGCCTTTTTTCCATTCAAAACCTTTTTTTCTTGGAATATATCTATCCTGCTCTTTCCTTATTTCTTGTAGAAATTCCCTCCATTTCTGCTCTGCCGTCCCTCCAGCTAGCTTACTCTTCCAATCAATTTGGGCCAGTTCCTCTCTCATACCATTGTAATTTCCTTTGTTCCACTGAAATATCGATACGCCTGCTATCAGCTTCTCCTTCTCAAATTTGAAACTGAACTCAATCATATTGTGATCGCTAGTTCCTAATGGTTCCTTTACCGTTAGTTCCCTAATCACCTCCGGTTCGTTACATAGCACCCAATCCGAAACAGCCGATCCCCTGGCGGGCTCATCAACAAGTTGCTCCAAAAAGCCATCCCGTAGACATTCCACAAACTCGCTCTCCTGAGATCTACTGCCTTGCTGGCTTTCCCAACCCACCTTCATGTTAAAATCCCCCATAATTATCTCAACATTGTCTCTCTGACATACTTTTCCTATTTCTAACTGTAACTTATAGTCCATATCCCAGCTGCTGTTAAGGGGCCTATATGTAACTGCTATTATTGTCCTTTTACCCTTACTATTTCTTAGCTCCACCCATAAGGATTCCCCTTCTTCTGACCCAATATCCTTCCTTTCTATTGATTTTATATCATTACTAACCATCAGAGCCACACCACCCCCTCTGCCTACCCGCCTATCCTTCCTATACACTGTGTACCCCTGGACATTCAGTTCCCAATCACATCTGTCATAAAGCCATGACTCGGTGATTGCCACAATGTCATATTTTTTAATCTGTAGTTGTGCCGCTAGGTCATCCACTTTATTCCTAATGCTACGTACATTTAAATATAGTACATTTAGGCCAGTATCTGCTACTGATTTTATTGTACTTCTATTGTTCAGCAAATTATCCTGACTTTTCACCTGCCTGTCCTTCTTACCATCCCCACTTCACACTGTCTTGGACTTGTCTGTATATACCTCTTTCTCTATCCTAACATCTTGTATCCTAACATTCTGGTTTCCATCCCCCTGCCAGATTAGTTTAAACCCTCCCCAACAGCTAAATTAAATATTCCCGCCAGGACATTGGACCCCTTGGAGTTTAGGTGTAACCCATCCTTAGTGAATAGGTCATGCCTCTCCCAAAAAAGGTCCCAATGATCCAGAAATTTGAAGCCCTGCCTCCTGCACCAGTCACTCAACCACGCATTCACCTGCCAGATCTTTCTATTCTTACTTCCATTAGCACGTGGCACAGGTAGTAATCCTGAAATTACTACCCCAGAGGTCCTGCTTCTCAACCTTCTTCCTAGCTCCTTGTATTCCTCCTTCAGGACCTCTTCTCTTTTTCTACCTATGTCATTGGTACCTACATGTACCAAGACTTCTGGCTGATCACCCTCTCCCCTCAGAATATTCTGGACCCGGTCCGTGACATCCTGTACCCTGGCAGCAGGGAGGCAACACACCATCCGGGATTCATTGGCAGGTTCACAGAATCTCTTATCTGTTCCCCTCACTATAGAATCCCCAATAACCACTGCATTGCTCCTTCCCCGCTGGACCACAGCACCAGGCACGGTGCCAAAGTCCCGATTGCCCTGGTCTTCCTCTGTCAGGTCATCCTCTCCAACAGGATCTAAAATGAGATACCGATTTTTGAGGGGGACTGCCACAGAGGTACTCGCTACAAACCCTTTATAACTTCTGTCTATCTCCTCCTCACTCTCCCTAATCAGCCGAAGGTCATCGAGCTGCTGCTCCAGACTCTCAACATGTTCCTTGAGGAGCCGCATCTCGGTGCACTTTGTGCAGGTGTAGTCACTGGGGAGGCTCCCAGGGTCCCCACATCTGGCACTCCAAACATAAGACCAATCCTAGATGCATACTGCTATGGCACTGTCCAATACTACTAAGATAAATAAACCAGTGATTTACACCTGCTCTATAAATCTTGCCTCTTACCCAGTCTCGCCGAAGCCCGTTGAGCCAAAGCCCAACCATTCCGCTCCCTCGCCTCTCACTGCCGATCATAACACTGAAGCTCCTGCTGCAACTTTTTAAATTGCCCGTGCACTATTGAGTGACGTCACGTGCCTGCGCAGTCACTCACCGCTATCCCGAACGCTCAGGAAAAGAAAACACTCAACACTTTGTCAGTTACCGGCTCTCTCCACTCCCTCGCCTCTCACCTGGACTCACCTATCACCTGCTGGCTCGTGCTCCTCCCCCTCCCCCAACCTCCTTATTCTGGCTTCTGCCCTCTTCCTTTCCAATCCTGATGAAGGATCTCGACCTGAAACACCTACTGTTTATTTCCCTCCATAGATGCTGCCTGACCTGCTGAGTTCCTCCAGCATGTTGTGTGTGTTGTCCCCTCCGTTGACTCTGTCTACACTTCCTACTGTCCTGAGAAAGCAGTCAACGTAATCAAGGACTCCCACCCATCCCAGTCACTCTCTCTTCTCCCCTCTCCCATCTGACAGAAGATACAAAAACTTGAGAGCAGAGACAACCTGGCTCCAGAACAGCTTCCGTCCCACTCTTATCAGACTCTTGAACAGACCTCTCATACGCTAAAAGATGAACTCCTGATCTCAGAATCTATCTCATCATGGCCCTTGGACTTTATTTGTCTACCTCGACTGCACTTTCTCTGTAACTGTAACACTGCATGCTGTTTTGCTTACCCTTTCTACTACCTTGATGTACTTATGTATGGAATGATCTGTCTGGATCGCATGCAAACAAAAGCTTTTCATTTTATGTCAGTATATATGACAATAATAAACTAAAACCAATTTGCAACAATACAATTCCAATGCATCACCCCATTTTTTTTAGTTTTTTGTGCTTAAGCTCCAGTTTTCCTGCCCAAAATTCCTCTCAGTTGCACTGGCCATGGATGGGAACCCAACAGAAAAAAAAGGGAAAGTAGCTTGGCAGTTAAATTCTGCTGGATATTTGTCACCTTTCATCCAAGTTTCCTGTGCTCACAAGAAACCACCACCTCCAGCCCACTGCACCTTCTCCCTTCTCTCAGCTGAATTCCAGGTTTGTACCATGAAAAATTCAGTCCACTATCAACCTGAGTTAACCAAAACCATTTGCGTTTAATAATCTAAGGAGCACCGAAGGAAGATTCAGTGCTAAAGGAGAGAATTTTCTGATAAATTGAATTACTTGTTTTTGAACCAAGAGCCAAGTGTACATTTTAAAAGAAACAAACCAAATGAGAAATGTAAGACAGGGCTGAGTTCATAAAAATCACACTGCAGGGAATTATCTTTAATTGAGATTATGTTTCCCTTCATTTAGCAGTTTATCTCTCAACTCACAGTCTACATTTGAACAAGTAATTCCAGGTGCAATTAACCAGTGAATGGATTGTCTCTCACTTTGTCTCAAGCCACATAATCCCTGTGTGATTTGGAATGCAAGCATCAAGACATTCAGTGAGAAGCCTGTATGCATTCACATATTTGGCGATATCATGGTGTTGGAGATCCTGGGAATGGGATCAATTATTTTCAACACAGTTCAGCTCAAGATGTGTAGGTGTCAAAGAAAGTGTTGTTATATTGGAATGGCAACACTGTGCAGACATGGACTTCACCAGCTAGGGAAATCAAATGAAGTACCTCAATTTTTAATGTCTTCAGAGAGGAAGTTGTAAATGATTTAGACTGAGTCATTGTGCCATAATACAGGCCCAACATCTAAATTGGTCGGCTGGATTGAGTGGGACTGCTTGTCGGCACTAATGGCTCCCAGGGGAGGTGCATCAGTGGGATTTACTTTCAGTTGTTTGTGCACCTTTGCCCCACTCTTTGCAAGCACTGTCATGAATCCGTTATTTCCTATTTGTCACAAATGGCAAATGGAAGAATTGAGTCAGGAGGAACAAAAACAATCTGGCAAGATCGTGTGTTACTTTTGTCGAGATGGTGAGCAAAGCAATTCCAAGTTATGTATCATGAAAAGCCTGACATTGGACCGGACCTATCCTGAGGGACCTGGGCCTTGGACCATTACAGAATAAAGCAGTGAGACTCTTCCTCTCAAGCTTCAAGAGTGCAGTGTATAATTATGTTGGACTCAGCCTTTATGGATCTTAAAATAGAAACTTATAGAGGTCTTATGGGTAGGTGATGGGACGTTACTAAGTGGTATTTGAGACAGAGTTGAAGATATTTGTTGTGACAGCACAAGTTTAGATTTGCTCTGAATATCAACACTGACATTTCTGCCCTTTGCTTTGATAAGCACAAAAAAGACGACCCTATTTTGTAGCAGGCACAAGAGACTGCTGGTGCTGAAATGTTTCTTCCAGTTAAAAACAAACTCCCAACCAATATACTTGACGTTTAGATAAGAGATTAAAATGTTTGGACAAAAATATCTCACTTAAATGCATACAGAAATACAAGTTTCGATTAGTAAGCATATGTTTGTGACATTTGGTCAGTTTGTTCTAGTTTGTCAAAGCTACAGTTTGGAATTTACTTAATAGAACATCCTAAATTTCATTTAACTGACCAAGCCAGTTCAGCTGTATCTTACAGACCAGTTTGGCGGCTTTACAACTGAATTGTTACAAGGTGGTTTATAGGTGACACCTGTAAACAAGATGCAAGATTCCAATGATTTCCCAACACATCGAACAGAAGAAAGCTAAGGTCAAAAATAAAAAGTTTCACTTCAATTCTCAATTAATATTTAACCTTATTTTTGGACTACAGAATCAACAGGACAACTGGGCATCATTGCACAGACTGAAATTCTACCAAGATCAAAATATTTTATTATTTGTTGGCATCATAATTAAGCTATCACATTCTCAAAACATTTTGAATAAGAGTACATTTCCTGTAGCATTAATTTGTCTTTCATTTTTATGTCGTATATTTTTGTTAAACTTTTTCTGTTGTGATATTTCTGACATGATTAAACAAAATGTTGAGTTATATTTTTTAATCCATAATTGAATCCTTCAAAGTTGATGACCAAACAACATTAATATTAATCAGACTCTTGAGTCTTGTCCAGTTTGTGCCAGTTAATGCTCCCTCCAGCGAAACCCCATGTATTCCATGCCACTTTCTCCCAAAGAGCTGCTGTATTGATCCTACAAATATTTATAAGCTGTCCAGAATTTGAAAACAAATTATTCACAATACGTTGAACTCCAGCATCCACCACACACGCGAGATTAATATTTGTAGATGCCACTCATTTACTTTACTTTTAAACCAGTTGTCTCAGCTTCTCTTTGCAGTCTGAAGTTGGACTTCATAATCTCAATAGGAACCACAGCGTCCCTATAATTCCCTAAATATTGTTCTCTTGGCAGATACAGTACAGCAGTTTTTTCTCTCACTCATCAGTGAAATACTCAAATCATTTTTTGCAGGTTAGAATAGTATTTCCTCATTTAATACTGAATGATTTCAGAATGAGCTAGCATTTTGACGAGAAGAATGAACAAGATGAACTTGCATAAGAGGAACAGAATGAAAAGAAACTCTTCCAATTCACCATGTGTAATGTCAATGGAGATCCAATAATATTTAATAGTACTCCTGCAACCACAAAGAGCCTACTTTATTTTAGATGATGCAAAACTAACTTTTAAAGATATAAGGAAAGATATCCATTAACTTAGCGTCCTCAGACTGACCCTCACAGCTTAATAGAATCTGGGCTTGCATAAATTTAGTTCTCATCGTGTACTTCCTTAGGGAGACTCCACAGCTGATTTCTTTTTGGGTCTGGCCAGATTGGCAAATAAACATCACACTTCAAGTTGCAAATTACCCCTGGAACAAAACACAGGAGATTATCAGCCATCTGTGAAACCCTTGGCATGAATTTCTTGCCTGCCATGGGACTTTTTTTATAAAAGGTAAACAACCTTAAAACATAACCTAAACAGTAAATTATCAATTTTCTTTCCTCTCTTCATAAAATAGCACCAACAAAACTCAACATTTCCAGCCGCTCTTCTCCTGTTCCCATTCACAATCTTGTTACTCTGATCACCCAATCCTTTATTTGTCATTTCCCGCCCTCTATCACCTTGCACCATCACAGCGTTGTCACTTAGCCTCTTCTTCTGCATTCCGCCCCATCAACAGCTCCCCCCTTATTCACTCCTCCCCCTTCCCTGCTTCTAACTTTTCAAACGTTGACTCTGCTTCTCTCTTCACAGATGCTGCCAGATTGCTGAGTATTTCAGCATCTGCAGCAATTTAATAAGTTAACATTTTTTGTTTCCTCAGACTAAATTCTCAATTTTATGGAGACATCCTTTTCCCATTCAGACACAAAGTCATTTTCTTTGTTTGGGTCCACAATGGATTCAGGAATTCTGCGTAAATTATGGGTGTCAGTTTAACTTATTAGGAATGAACGTCTCTGAATTCAACAAATTGTAGATTCGAATTCTAATACAGGAATTGAACTTTATCAGTGTAGTGTTGTGTGCATAATTCATCCTGGGAGTCATCAATAGAGGAAGAAAGCACAAAAATAGAAAGGTTATGTTTAACTTGATAGATCACTGAAATATTGTGTCCAATTCTGGTTACCTTGCTTTGGGAGGAATGTGGAAGTCCTAAAGGAGGTGCAAAAACGGCTTACTGGAATGGTCCCATGGTTGAACTGAGGAAACTGGAGTTGTTCTCTTTGGAGGTAAGAGGTAAGATATCTTTATTAGTCACATGCACATCAAAACACACAGTGAAATGCATCTTTTGTGTAGACTGTCCTGGGGGCAGCCCGCAAGTGTCGCCACGCTTCCGGCGCCAACATAGCATGCCCACAACTTCCTAACCTGTACGTCTTTGGAATGTGGGAGGAAACCAAAGCACCCAGAGGAAGTAACTTGAAGGAAGCCCGGGATGGTTCCAGAGACGGCGCAGGGGGGATGTACCAGTGAGTCCAGGGACGAGGGATATCAGCTGCAGGGTTAGACTGGAGAGGCCGGGGTTATTCTCCATGGAACAAGGGTGTGAGGAGAATTGACAGAGGTGGACAAGACCAAGATTGGTTTAGACAGGGTCGATCGAGGAGGCTGTTCCTATTGGTGGATGCTGCAAGGGTCAGGCGCCACAGATTTAAAACTTTGGACAAAGATGTGCGAGAGGTGTGGGGAAGAGTTGTTGCTGGAGTGGAGTTATGATCTGGAGCTTGCTGGCTGATGGAAGCGGGTCCTTAAAATTCAATCAAAGCAGAAGTGGGAAATCCTGGAAGGATTCAACGTGTCAGGCAGCATCTGTGAAGAGTTAGTCTTTCATGTTATGACCTTTTATCAAAAGGGACCAGATAAATGCTTGAGAGAGAATAATTTGGAGGGTTATGGGACTGGCAGGAACCAGCAGAGACACAATGGGTCAAATAGCCTCCTCCTGAGCCATAACAATTCTAGACTCTAAGAGTATCAGTTGTAACTTCCCAGGCTACAGTTGAATGCAGGACAGGGGGATCAGGTTGGACAATTCCCTCTCAGCTGACTTGGACTAACTGACTTCTCTGGAGCAACAGTTCGATAAACGATCTTCAGGAGCAAATAAGAATCCTGCCCACACCGTTCACAACTTATTTTCCAATCTAATGCTCTGCTACAGTTAACAACGTTGCATGCACCTATTGGATAGTATCGAGGTTATCACTCATCACAAAGATGGTTGTGATAAAATTTGATGGAGATGTACCAGATGGAGATGGATCTAGGTATGGTAAGAAAAGGGAAGCTGTTCTCTTCAGCAGATGGTTCAAAGACTTGGGACACAAATTTAGAGTTTTGGACAAAAGAAGCAAGGGAGATGTGAAGAAAATCAGGTTGATGCAGAATAGATATGAACTGGAACTCACTGTCCAGAAGCATGGAAGGAACAAAGTTAATCAGGGCTTCTGAAAAGTATTGGAGGGAGAATAATTTCCCAGGCCAAGGGGGAGACTGTTGATGTGGCAAAGAGTATCATTCTGTGCTGTAATGATTCAAGACAGGGTTCTATTTTGTTGTTGTTTGCAGTTCACGAGAGGAAGCCCTTTCATTCATAATCTGTTGGGATGGTACAAAAGTACCAGTCTAAAGCCTTCTGGCACTTGTTTTTACTTTAGTAATTACTTGGGGTGCTGTAGATGGCTATTCCTTCTTTGCAAAAGCAGGAGGGACCTCGGCAATGTTCATAACATTGTGAGCACACTGAATGGGCCTCTAATTTGAAACGTCTGACTAACAAGGCAGAGCATCCCAGCCCACAGTTTTCACAATCATAGTCATATTGCAGCAACGGCAAACACACATATTCTCTTTGGACACTATTAGAGCGAATGGTCATTGTGCTTATTTCCTGCTATAAATATCCACCAGCAGTGGACTATATACATTAGTTATCATTATCATGTAAGCAGCAGTGAATCTGCTACAATGTGACTGGAATACATTTCTCAGAAACCATCCTGAAAAGATGGGACATGCCAGGTATTGTGCATGTTTGCACATGGACTTTGAGGCACAGGAGAAAATAAAATCACCATGAGGGCAGTTTGTCATAAATTCTGAAAATAATTCAGCAGCAACATTTTTGCCATGACAGCTGCCGCTTGTTTAAAAAGGGAATGTAGCTAAAAATCACAGATTTCCTCCTGTGAGTTGCCAGCTCTTCCATTTAGAGAGTGTCGGACAAGCAATTTGTGTGACATCACCAGTCCTGACACATAACTCACTGAGTATTAACTTTCAGCACCACATCATGTTTATTTTGAATATAGAAGGGGAAAAGTTAACACTGGGCTAATCTGATTTATTATCTGTACATTAAGGGTATTGTACATTACGTGTGGTGAGAATCTATAATGGGAAATAATGACACACATTAAATCACTTTATAATTAAGGTCATCTCTTTTCTTTTCGGGTTGGGAATTCCTCTGTCTCTTTCAATGTTGTGGAACTTAAAATAAAACAGCTACTGGTCCTCTAAGGACAACAACCATAGCTTTTCCAGTCTCAAGTTGTTGAGATCACTCACCTTGGAATCATACTTGTAAATTTTTTTTTGAATCTTATATCAAGTTGGTCAGACATGACCTTGCTTTAATGAATCCTTCATTGTTCAGGAAGAACTAGTTTACTACAAATTTCAAAAAATGTACATTCAAAGCTTTTGGTTGAATTTGGAAGGCAGACACCCAAAGAACTCCCTCTCTCCTTCAATGCATCAACTTGTTCATCCTTATCATTACTGTCACCATCAATATGTCTCTTCTCAAGAATATTCCCAGTTAGTTTCTACTTTAATGTCTTATGAATTACAGCCAACTGGAAGAAGAAAGAATTTCATTTCTAGTGTAGACACAAGAGACTGCAGATGCAGTCCTGAGGCAAGGTTTCAACCCAAAATGTTGACAATTCCTTTTCCTTCACAGATGCTGCTTGACCTGCAGAGTTCCTCCATCAGTTTGTGTTTTGCTTCATTTCTAGTGTCCCTCCCACATCTCTTTCAAAATATTCTGAAGCATTTTCCATCTAAGAAGCATTTTGACCATTTAGGAAACACAGCACCCAACACATAAACAGAAGTTTCCCATGGACAGCACTGTGGTAATGACTGGATCACCTCTTTTCGTTGGATGAAAGATCATCTCTGGGACAAGGGAAGATGTGGGATAATTTAATTGAGTTGTAGGAAAATATGAGAGGCCTTGACAGGAAGGACCTACTTCTTGTGGCAAAGAGGTCAAGGGATCCACAAATTTAAGTTAATTTGTGGAAAGAATAGAGGAAAGTTGAGGAAAAAGATCTTCACTCAACAATTATTGAAGGTCTAGAACTCCCTGCTGAAACCTCTTGGCTTCATTTTTGGTTCAAATGGTTATAATGGGCCAAACAGCCCCTCTCTCTGTGCCATACATTTCAATGATTTGATTGCTATTAAATACCAACATCTCCATTTGGAACCACCCCATATTTGCCTGCTTAAATAGAAACAAGTACAGGATTTACACACATACACAGTCAAATATGAAAGTTCCAACCTACTTGGTAATCATTTCCATTGCAAGCTTCAATGCAATCTGCCATTGATCTTCAAATGGAATCCCAGCCCTGTCTTGCTGAGATTCCCCAGCATTTACAACCTGTTTTGGATCCACAGCCCCACTGATTTCAATGTATAGAGTCATGGGTAAAAGGAAAGGATAGTTCCTTTTCTTAGAAGTATTTCAATTTAGTTTAAACTTTAAATCACATTTGTGTTTAAAATATTCTTGCTGATTTTGCATTATTGTTTTTTTCCAATTATTTATTTCATTCTTTAAATGTTTACATGTTTTTGCATGTTGGAGATGTTGAAACACGAAATTTCTTACAGCTTTGACAGGCAGAAATTTTGGGGTGTTGCTTGCAGCTATGAAAACTGTCAGGGACAGGGTTCATTCAGTGTTGGAATCCCTGCAGCCACTCACACCAGTGGTTTGTGGGTTCTTCAAGGCAGCAAGATAGACCCTGTCCAATTGGGTCAGTTAAATATGGGTAGAGGAGGAACAAGAGACTGCAGATGCTGGAATCTGGAGCAAAAAAATGAGCTGCTGGAGGAACTCAGCGGGTCAGGCAACACCTGTGGAGGGAAATGGACGGGTGACGTTTCGGATCAAGACCTTTCATCTGGAGTGAATGTTGGAAGGGAGATAGCCAGTATAAAGAGGCAAGGGGGAGGAGTGAAACAAGAACCAGCAAACAGTAGGTGGATCCAGAAGAGGAAAGGTTGCTTGGCAAATGGAGTCACGTGGGGGAGGGAAGAGTGGAGATAGGGTCAGAGGCCGAGAGGTGATGCTTGGAAGAAACAAAAGGCTGCAGATGATGGAATCTGATAGGAAAGGAAGGTGGAGGATGGAACTAAATAAGTGAGGAATGGTGGGCAGAAAGGAACAGTCGGGGGAGGGTATAGGGGACCCAGTGGGAGGAGCGTGTGGGTGTTGGGAAGATAGAGTGCAAGGGGAAGAGGAGGAAACTGGGTGATGGGGGCTGGGAGGTGTTTGGAAAGAAGCGGGTGTGTGAGAGGGCATGGATAGATCAAAAGGAAAGAGAAAGGGACTTGAAGTTGGAGAATTCAATACTCATTCTGTCAGGTTGTTAACTATCCAGGCGGAATATAAGGTGCTGTTCTAATCGGCATAGGGTGATGACAAAAATAAATTGAGATGTATCTGCTCAACAAGATCTCTTTCTATAACTCACAAGATTTATAGGTTTTAGAAAAATACTTCCAATATTTTCTGAGCCTATCTTGTGGACAGAATTAATGCGGAAATGCTGATGAGCATTTTTGAACATTTAACTCATATAACGGGACGCACGGTTCTGGTTGTTTGCCCTAAAGGGTGATCATCTGGCAGATGGTCTTCTCAAGAGGAAAACAAGATGCATAGCCATGACTAGAGTTGCCTGGCTGTAATTAATTTTCTTATTTGTCTAAAAGAATATTGACAGGAGATTCAGACATCATTAAAAATAGCAAAAAAATTATGACGAGGATGTGCTTTCATCAGGAGCAAAGCCCATCTCATGTGATAGTTTAATAATTAATATTGGGACTGTGGAGGAGGTTTGTGAGTCTGCTGATAAATTAAAGATTTGGTTTCTTTTCCACATGTGCAATGGATTTTGTTGAAAGTATGATTTCAACACAGGGAAAGTCAATTTTCAGACACATTGGAATTCAACTTTTAACCTATCATAGCAAAATACTTCTCTGTTTCAATCTTCCAAATTTCAGTTTACAACCCTGGACTTTAGTGGAGAATTCTTACCCCAATGACTGGGTGGGTTTGGAATTGGGCAGGGGTTCAATCTACTATACAGATTTTGATGTCAACATGCCCAAATCTGTGAACAGGTGTGTATGGGCGGGTGTGGCGAAAGCCCCTTGGGGGAGACATCTTTCCATTTTCTTCACAAATTGAGAAGGAGAACAGTTTAGGACCCTAGAGCAACACACAAAAAGCTGGTGGAACCCAACAGGTCAGGTAGCATCTGTGGAGGGAAATGGACAGTCGACTTTTCGCGTTGAGATGCTTCATCAGGATTGATGCTCAGTCTGGGACTCTAGCTCGGTACAGGCCAGTTTTCCAAGCTTCATGGAACCAGCTGGTGAAATCAAGGTGGGAACACAGCAGCAGCAGAGATGCTGAAGGGAAAACCTCTCCTCGCTGCTCCTCTTTTGATTGTGAGACTTCTTCACGGAAGTGGTGTGGAGGAATTGTGCAGAACATTTTGGAGAAAGCTTTATTGGGCCTTGAGCTCAGTTTGTGAATGTTGCTGTTCACCTTCTGAGCTTTGGAGGTGTCATCTTGATAATTGCATTCAAAAACCACATCACCATGAGTGTTACTTATCCTAAGGTACTGTGGGTCTGAGAAAATGAGAAGAGTCACAGATTGATACAGTGTGGAAACAGGCACTTCCACCCAATGAGTCTGCCCCAACCATCAACTACTCATTTAACCGGTCCTTCTCTAGCCCATTTTATTCTGCTCCCATTCCCATCAACTCTTCTCAGATTCTATCACTCATCTACATGCTAGGGCAATTTACAGTAGCTAATTAACCTGCCATCCTGCACATTTTTGGGATTCGAGAGGAAACCCATGCGGTCACAAGGAGAATGTGCAAACTCCACACAGACAGCACCGGAGGGCAGGATTGAACCTGATTCACTGGAGCTGTGAGGCAGCAGCTCTACTCATTGCACCATTGTGGCACAGATCATGATGAACAGCTTAGAGCCTTAGGCGGAGGAATGGACTGCTTACATACCTCCAGCTCGACAAGAGGAAGGGAAGAGGAGAGAGGTCCAGCTCATTGAAGTTCTGTGTTATCACACAGGTGCACAGACAGGCTGCGTATCCTTGACAAACCTGTGCACTGGTGCATGAGGAGGCTCAGGCTACTGTGGCAGGAGGTGACAGATATTCGCAGCCAGCCAGAACAAGATCTGATATCTGATGGACCTGATGGCCATACTTGACCAATGGTTGTCAAAGCCATCACTGCCTTTACACTCTGACAAGGTATTTCCACAATTCTGCCGGAGACATTTTGCAGGCAATGTCAGCAGACCATGTGCATAACGTAAATAATTGGTCATTGGTAATTGGTTCATTATTATCACACGTACCAAAATACAGTGAAAAGCTTTTGTTTTGTTTGAATCCAAACATAAGTACATCAAGGCAGCACAAAGCAAAATGAAAAAACAGAATGGAGACTATCAGAATTGGAATTGGCTTATTATTGTCACATTTACCATGATACATGGAAAAACTGAGTTTTGCATGTTATTCATACAAATCATTTCAAAACATAAGTACATCAAGGTAGTACAAAAGGAAAAAAAAACAGAATGCTGAATATAGTGTTACAGTAACAGAGAAAGTGCAGTCCAGTTGACAAATAAAGTGCAATGATGAGGTAGATTAAGAGATCAAGAGTTCATCTTTATTGTGCAAGAGGTCTGTTCAAGTGTGTTATAATACTGGGATAGAAGCTGTCCTTGAGCCTGGTGGTGTGCGCTCTCAAGGTTTTGTATCTTCTGCCCAAAGGAAGGGGGGAGAAGAGGGAATGACCGGGGTGGGAGGGGTCCTTGATTATGTTGGCTGCTTTCCCGAGGCAGCAGGAAATGTAGACAGATTCAATGACTAGTTTTTGTAATGGACGGAGCTGTGTGTCCACAATTTCTGGAAGACTTGAGCAGAGCAGTTGCCATACATGATGCCTCTGGATAAAATGCTTTCTACAATGCACCTATAAAAATTACTGAGGGTCATTGGAGACATGACAAATTTCCTTAGCTTTCTGAGGAAGTAGAGGTGCTGGTTTGCTTTCCAGGCCATAGCTGATGCCTTGTTTTCAAAATGATCAATTATATGACCCGTGACTCCAGTGAAATTAGTTAGAATGAGGAGAATGAAGATCAGGGTTTGGAAGGGGTTGTTCAGGTTAACATGTCTGTCTGGCTTTCCACAAGTGCAGGGTATCATCAGCTGAGGATCAAGGCATCCCAATGTCAGCCAGGGTCTTCATCAACAGGAAGGATTCCTACATCAACAATACTGATCAGGAGCCTATCTTATTTTCCGAAATAACTTTGTAAAACAAGAGGCTTCCTTTCTCACGGAAGCGTTGAGGGAGGGTGGCTTGGTTCAATTCTGTGACGTCTTTAAACAATCCTCTTGTGTTTTCAGAAACAATGAATAAAATCGCTTTTACCATCTTCAAAATGCTAAATTGCTGTGAGCTAACATGAATAACCTTTAAAATTACATTCATTTTATACTTCTGATGTTATTTTGTGCCAATTAGGGCCAATTATGATAACAGCTTTCTGCTGTAGGCCTGCTGTTTACAAGGAGATGGATGAAAGCTGCCCAGATGCATTTTCCTCACATTGCTTATCAACCAATTACACAGAGGAAACCTTTAGCACAGAACTCAGGCTCAGGTTTCTGAAGTAAAAGGTCGCACTTTTAAAAAATCATACTTACTATTCTAAGCCCTTGCTCAGTCCACCTCAGACTGACCCACAAAATTGGATCGGGCCATGCCATGGGTGAGTGGTGTGACCAGAAGGAATTCTAGAGTATCTGGACTTTAATAATGGAAGATCTAGTGATATCCTTGAAGCAGCAGGTGACCATGGGAGACAATGACAGAACTTGAGACTTATCATTTCTAAACATACCTTTGTCCTTTTTTTATGCATTGGGGCCATTATTCTATTATAACTATTTCCTTTGGTGAAAACAGTTACAATACTTTTGATAATTCTCCTTCACTTGGGGACGTTACTTAGTCAGTTTGTGTCCAATTGCCAAGCGATACAACAGTTTCATCACTGCTGAACTTTTTATTGAACGGTTATTGACAATGTGCCACATGGTTTGCGTTTGCACAGCTACTCTCTGGGTGTCACATAGACCATAACTGTTGAGCTGTGCCCTGTTTGGAACCTAGTCTACAAAGCTGATTGGCAATGTGGTAGGTTGCTTTCAAGTGACCAAACAATAAGAAGAGTAACAAGGAATTTGCTTGTTGGTGATTTCCACTCGTCATTTTGAGTTGTACTGGGTGTTGTGATGACGGGAATGCAGCTAGTTGGTTTAAAAATAATCATCGTCCAGGCTAATTTTGATGTAGATCTTCCCCAGTAGTTTGCAAGGTGCAAATTCCCATTGGTATGAGGTCCTTCAGAACTGGGAGAAACGATAGAAGGGTTGATTAAAGAGTTCCCAAATGATGTGCATTGTCAAAAGTATCTGTCTATAAATGAGTTTGGAGGGTGATGATTAATTCCAAATTTGTGTGTGGCAGTGTGAAATGGCAAGAGCTGGCATTCTTACTATTGAGGATCTATGCCCCTCAGTGAACCAACCAGCCTGTGAAAGAGGTCGTTGATTGTCAACACTTTGCTGCCTTTATAAGACATTACAACGGCTCAACACCCATTCTGGTAGAACACTGGTAAATATGATGTGCTTTGTGGCTCAGTCAGTGGCCCAGGTGAACATTAAGCCAAGCCACTAAGGGTACTAGTGCATTGCTCCAATCCAGTTTCCCTGAGCTGCTCACATCTGTGGGGCATTATTTCATGAGATAGTGTACAGGAAGGTGACTTCCTCAGTGTAAAAAACTTCAGATTGTAATAATCTTCCAAAGCAATCTTTCATACTCTTCACAGAGAAGTAGACAGATCACAAGACTTCCTCACTTTTAAAGGCACTGAATTTGGATAAATGATTTCAAAAATGGAAATTCTCTCTCTGTTGATTATATTGCCTTCCATTGACCAAGTAACCCTCCATTTGAAAGGGAATTGGTAGCTGAATTAATGCAGCTGGACACTGTCATTGACAGATAACATCAGCTAATATATTGGTCTTCTATCCCAAAGATTTACATTGATTATATGTTGATTATTGATTAATTGTGTATAATTTTTGTTTAATTTATGCTTTTCTTGTGAATGTTGCTTATCTGATGTTGCGTGCCTGTGATGTTGCTGCAAGTAAGCCATTCATTGCATACATGTACTTGTGCATATGACAATAAATTCGACCTTAACTTTGACCTTTATGTCTCCCACAACTACTGACTTTTTTAAGAATACCACAAGGTCTTTTGTCATAAACATTCAATTCCTCTTTTTTTGGGAGAAGATCAATGAAAAGGTAAATTATTCCCTTATCTTTCCCAGGAAAACACATGATGAAAGTTAACCTTGACCCAAGAAAACTTAAGGCAGGGAAGTTGGTGCAGTGGCTGACAAATAGAATGCCCACCCACACATGAGATGGTAAGCTTAGACCTTATCAGAGCTAAGCATGTGAACTTACCATTTTTGTCTGGATAAGCTAAGGAAGTGGATCTCCAACACATCAATCTCAGCATAGACATTTTTGTTATGTTGTGACGGAGCAGTGAAATCATCAAAGCCTTCGAGCCATGACCATGGTGTTGGTCATGTGACCATCTGGAGTGTCAGAATAAGGTTCACATCATTCTGACAGGATGTGTTCAATGATATCAAATGTGATACACTTTAGAGTTGGGACTTTGGTAAGGCTTTCGTTATATTTGCATCTTGATTGAGTTTCCACTTGAGGTATGGCTAAGATCCTAGGATTTTGAAGAAGGAAATTGCCATGCTCAAGAAATTATATTTCAGGCCTGAACATTGATAGAGGGCTACGCAGTGGCCAAAGTAGTACACATTTTAACAAAATGGTACACAGCCAGTTGAGGAAATTCTAGGCCAGCTAATGTAACATCTGCAACAGGGAAAGTTTAAATCTTTTATTCAGGAGGACATTTCTGCAAGGCAAGAGACAGATGCAACCAGGATAAGTTTCAGAAAGGCCAATTGCTGTTGAACAAGTATAACTGTGAATGGGGAGTTAACTTGGAGAATGTTATCATCCTCAAGATAATTTTTTTTTAAATGTCCTTTAAATGACCTGAGATAATTACAGAAACAGCTGGAATATAAAAGCCAATCTAAATATGCTTTTGCCAATGATCTTTGTTAATGGTATCATGCAAATTACAATGAAAAATCCCTGCCAAATCAATTAACAGACAAAAAAGTATGTAAGAACAGAAAAGCTAAAGCTGTCCCAGGATGATCAACTTTTCTGTTTTTGACGCTCTTTTGAATTCAGGCCAAGCGGTCTGCATTATTTCAAGGACAAAATGGCCCTTTTCATTTTTATCCTGCAATATATATTAAGTTTGCACACTCCATTCTACGTGACAAATAAATTGAAAGGTTATTAAAATATTATACTTTATAAATTGTATTGGGATCTGAGTAAGTCACAGAAGGAGCTTGTATATAAATCTGCAATCTGCCCTCTGACTCAAAGCACAGTACAGTACTGCAATTTATCGCTATTATAGCACTGGAGAATAGAGCAGTGTATGACGTTGGGTAAAGCAGGAGACTTTTCAGAAAGTTTGAGACTTTAGGTTCATACGTGAAGTTACATATTTCACAACAATTTTCATTCTGAAAACTAAGTTCACACATTGAGGTCAGTGAGCAACCTTTTTTGTGGTATTCTGCATTCTGTTATTGCTTTTCCCTTGTACTAGCTCAGTGTACTGATGTGATGAATGCAAAACAAAGTTCTTCACTGGTACACATGATAATAATAAACCAATTTACCAATTTACTGGCAAGGAACCTAAACTGTTGATTTGCTTCATATGTTGAGAGTCTTCAATTTTAGAGGAAGGAAGATCAATGGCAACAAGCCCTACAAGCAATTAGCAATTAACAGGACTGGTAGATGAAGCCCTCCCTGCCACCAGCTTAAATCTGTAAGATTTTCCTCCAACTCTGCAACTTCTCCCTCAATATGAAAGGAAAAGGAACAGAAGCCTTAAATATCTTCTGCACTCACTCCACCATTAATGTTGACTGTCTAGGCTCTTGTAGCTGATGTGTCCTCACTGCTGCTATCTGGGACCCAAACAACATTAAAAAAGTTGGGAGCAATTCGCTGGTATCTCAGCACTAAGTGGGATTGCATATGTGTTCATGGCATACCGAGTGTGAAGTATTTAGTTAAGTTGGTGTTGCATAAAGTGGCATTTTGTATGCATGTTGAAATCCAGTTAAACTCAGAGGAGTGTAAAGACGGTCAAAACAGGTGCCCTTTGTCCCCAGATAACTGAGGAGAGAGATCTGGGTCTTCTCCACACCCAGTATTCTTGGTGAATATAGGAAATATCAGGTCTGTTTGACCACTGCCCCCCCCCCCACCATCTTTCTACAAGTTCCATTTAGCCGAGATTCACACTTCAGTTTGATAAGATATCTATATTAGTCACATGTACATCAAAACACACAGTGAAATGCATCTTTTGCGTAGAGTGTTTAGGGGGCAGCCCGCAAGTGTCACCACGAGTCCGGCCGCCAACATAGCATGCCCACAACTTCCTAACCTGTACGTCTTTGGAATGTGGGAGGAAACCGGAGCACCCGGAGGAAACCCACACAGACACAGGGAGAATGTACAAACTCCTTACAGACAGCGGCCAGAATGAAGCACTCCCCATTAACCAGACTGGAAGTTGGAATGTTACTCCAGATATTCAGATTCACTAACCAATGGCTGTTGTAGAAAGGATTCTATCTCTGGATGACCACTACTGATAACAGTGCTGAGTTATTCTATCCTCAAATTCCTTTGGCTTCTTGTTACTGAATCCTGTAGCCAAAATTCAGCTACCAAGCAATGGTTCAAAGAGAACTGACATACATTTTACTAGTTACTGACCCCAATGCCCCATGTTATGCACCCAGTTAGATTCATGAATGTTCATGACAATATTTAAATAGTCTGGTCTTATACTATCAGCTCATTTACTGCAGCTGCAAGCAATAGTTTGTCAATAACACCTCAAGTGCATCAAAAATGCATATTCCCATCTAACATGTCCAACATTAGACAACAAGAGGTCTGCCTCAAATAGTTGAGCATTTATTCACCAAGATCAGAGGCTGTATCTGTTTCAGTGCAGCATCTATGAGAGAACTGACAGAAAACAACTTCCAAAAACAACTTGACGTGGAAAAATTACATAAAAACACATGAGAAATTGAATCATCTTTCTCCATTCCTCCTTGTTGAAAACTGGATTTTTATAATAGTTTCAAACACAAAATGAGAAAGGGAGAAGAAAAGATATTGGATTTATATTATGTCCTTCACAAACTCAGGATTTGCAATTTGTCAATTAATTTGCAAGGGTGCTCACTATTCCACAGTAGGAAAAAGAAAGCAAATTAATTTAATTGCACAGTGGCTTACTTTTTAATATATCTGAAAGGTGTTGGGTGCATGAATGAGGCTTGGCGAGCAATGTTTTTCCCACAATGAAGAACAACCTGTGTTTCTCTTCTATCAGGAAACAGTGCAATTACGGTTATAATGCTCTTGAGCTGAGTGTGGAGACTATTCAGAAAAACAGCCAAGGTAGTGCAAAGAACAGATCCAAATGCCTCCAAGTGCCATGTATACTATATATTTCTATTTATTGAAATCTTAAAGTATGCTGCTCATCGGTTAAAAGAGTTCTGCCTGACATTTTAACCTTGAGCATGCATCTTAACCTGGGATTTTGAACACGTTACCACATAAACAATTTACCTAAGTCAACATTCATTCAAGACTGGGCAATCTCCAATTGAGATAACATTTAACTGATGTCAAAAAACAAAATACTTTATGCTGGAAATCTGAAAAGTAAGTGGAAAATGGTGGAAGTACTCAATGCTTGCAATCATTGAAGTCAATGTTCACTTCAGAAGATTATAACCTGCCTCGTGAAAGGATAAAGTATTGTTTCTTGAACGTGTTGAACTTCATTGGAACAATGTAGGCTACTGTAGAGAACTCTTCTTCTTTCTCCTTAGCCCAATTCTACTTCATCTTATAACCCATTTATCAGTAAGATTTTCTAGTTCTGATGAAAGGTTATTGATCCAAAATGCTAATATTTCTGTCTATTTATATTGCCTGACCTGTTCAGTATTTCCAGCATTTTATGTTAAGCTGATGAAAGTTTTTGTTTTGCCTTTTCGTGCACCCATCTCTAAGACTAATTATAATACGGCAATCAACTCTCTGATTGTAGTTGCTGATCACCTCTGATGTTTGATGAAGAGGCATTGATTTTTCCCCACAATGTCTTAGCCAATTTCATTGTTGAAGTAAGTCAATTGAAATAAAAGCAGATTGGACATAATTTCCTCAAGTGTTAACATTCTGTTGCCAACATTTTGGGCACTGAGGAGGTTGCAACTCTCCTCTGTTTGATCCCACCTTCAGAAAATACAATGTCATTATGTGATCATTATGGACAAGTGCAGAAGACTTGCATAAAAGTGCTCTGTTGTGATGAGAACCAAGAGATGCAACTACAGTGCTGAAAGTCCTCAGAAAATAACATTGCCACAAGAATGTGAAGCCAGACTCAACTGCATGTGTTTTGTCATATATTTTGTGACTAAAGCCTGTTTATAAAAATACATTTTCCATTGAGTCAATGCTGAACAGCTGCACAATGGAAGATGTGACAATCACAAGCAGACATCCAAATCTGACTTGTTTTGGATATTTCCACACAGCGGTGTTGTAGATATTAAGATGCAGTACAGTGTTTGCATTTTACAACCAGCATCCTCTTTTTCTTAATGCTTTTCAGGTTAATACAAAAATAAAATTTTTGTTATTATTTAATTATATTGTTATTTAATGGATAAAAATCATCATAGATTCAGAGGGTCATAGAGAGATACAGTTAGAGTGGCACGGTAGCATAGCAGTTAGCTTAATGCTATTACAGTGCCAGCGACCAGGGTTCAATTCCCACTGCTATCTGTAAGGAGTTTGTACGTTCTCTCCGTAACTGTGTGGGTTTCCTCCGGGTGCTCTGGTTTGTCCCACATTCCAAAGACTTATGGGTTAGAAAGTTAACATGGGAGTAATTGGGCTGCATGGCCTGTTACCAGGCTGTATAAATAAAGTTTTAAAGTAAAGTTTTAAAAACAGCATGGAAGCAGGCCCTTCAGCCCACTGAGTCTGCGCCGACCATCAATCACCCATTTTCACTCTAATCCTACCTTAATACAATTTATACTCCCCATATCCCCATCAATTCTGCTTCCCCCACGCTCCCTCTCCCCACCAAATTCTACCCCTCACCTACACACTAAGGACAATGTACAGTGGCCAGTTAACTAACTAACCTGCATGTTTTTGGGAGGTGGGAGGAAATCAGAGTACCTGTAAGAAAACCCACGTGGTCACACAGACAACACCAGAGGTTATGATTGAACCTAGGTCGCTGGAGCTGTGTGGCAGCTCTGCCACTATGCCACCCTGCTGCAGAAAACAGGGAGGACAGCTTCTACCCCACTGTTACAAGACTATCGAACGGACCTCTTTTATGACAAGGTAGACTCTTGCACAATCTACCCTATCATGGCCTTGCTCATTATTGTCAACCTGCACTGTACTTTCCCTGTCAATGCAACAGTAACACTATATTCTGCATTCTGTTATTGCTTTTCCCTTGTACTACCTCAATGTACCGATATAGTGAAATGATCTGTATGGACGGCATGCAAAATAAAGCTTTTCACTGTACCTCGGTACATGTGACAATAATAAACCAATTACCAATTTCTACTCTGCCGGGAAGATGTATGTATTTTGCTTTAATTTCTTTAAGTTGATTTAATGTTTCCTCGTATACTTGAGCAATTACTTTCATAATTTAAAAGTATTTCAATGGGATTTTTAATGTTTGTTATACTTGCAAATACTTAAACTCTTTGATTGTTTTGATTGTTGGTGAACTCAGGGCAAAGATTAACTAGTTATGGAGATAATACTACAGGGAGGGTTCATTACTTCTTACCAGGAAGCCCCTGAACTCAAGATCCTGCTGATGGTCTGAATGCCAACTTCATTGTGGAATATTGTACCTGAGCCCCACTCCTTGGAAGAGTAAGTTCAGGTGACTGCTTGGGCCAGTGACAAAGGAGAGCAGAGAAGTTACACAGAATATAAAGCATGGGAGAGGATATTCAATGTGACTGCTCTTTGTTACCAGCTTGAGCAGTTACCTGGAGCTGATGCTCATACACTGCACATGAGTCTCCCCCCCTTGTGTCTGCCTGATCTCAGTCCTGCATATTTTTGACTGCTTTTTCTTTCAAATACTCAGCTGGTTTCCATGTTGAACACCTCTAAGTTATTTGACTCAATGGCTTCCTGCAGTAGTGAACTTCACATTACAAACACTTATTGAGTAAGAAATCCTTTCTCATTTCCAGCTGAATTTGTTAGTAACCATCTTGTTCTTGAATTCTCCCTCAAGGGGAAATGTCCTCTCCATATCCTCTGCCAATCATATTGAAATTTTAAAGACTTCTTTTAGTTCTGCTCAGAATCTTCTATTTTCAAAAGCAAGTCCTAAAGTGCTTAATCTTTCTCAATAATTGAAACCTTTCAATAACTGATCAATCAACACCTAGAACAGATGGGAGAGGAAATCAACCTTGATATCATCTCTTTGATGGGTGTTTTTGGAGTTCCATAATGGTGACAGTGGTGGTCACATAAATTTATGATGAGAGGTACATTAGATAGAAACTTGATAGAGGTTAGTGTGTGTGTGTGTGTGTGTAACTTCACTCCCTCCCCACTGGCAGTACGCTGAGCAAGCAGATCATGCCATCTGCCAAAATGCAAGGCTGATTGATACCGTCACTTCCATCAGGGGCTTGAATAATTCTTCAGTCAAAGCCCTTTCTTGCATTTGCTGAACATATTAGATAGCAAGATGGATAACACATGAGCAGCAATCATCACATTTTACAGCTTAATAGCTCGTTGACCTTTATCGAGCTCTGCTGTAGTTCTACATGTTATTGATTCAAGTTTCTAACATTGATAGGGAGCAACGTAACAAGTGCTGAAGGAATTTTCAGCAGACAGCTTGCTCTTAGACATGGGTGTGGACATTACCCTGGGAATATGATTTGTCTGTGAGCACCATCAGGCTATGAGTTGCAGGATGGACTGCAGATGGAGGGAGGTAGAGGGTGAGCAGGGCTCTCAGCAGGAGGCCAGATTGAGAGGAGATGCATGCAAGGGATTTTATGGCTCACAAGCTGGAAATAGCTGATAGGAATGATAAGAAGGGAGACTAAGAGTCATAGAGTTGACTCTATGTCATTGAGTTGTCATAGAGTCGGCCCGCTACATCTATGCTGACCATATCTATACTAATATGGTATATATATATAATATCTATATACAGTATGTATATATATACAATGTGTGTATGTATATATATACGGTGTGTGTATGTATGTATGTATGTGTGTGTGTATATATATATATATATATAGTACATATACCATATCTATACTAATCCCATTTAACCTGCATTATTTTCATATCCCTCTGTGCCTTGCTCATTCAAGTACCTGTTGCTACAGGTACTTGAATGTCTCTTGCTACAGTTCTTGCTTCTGCCACCTCCTCTGGCAGTTCATTCCAGATACCAACTCCTCTTGGTGTGAAACATTTACCCCTCAAATCTCCTTAAATCTCCCTTCCTCTCGCTTTAAACCTATGCCCTCTGGTTTTTAGGCACCACTACCGTGGGAAACAGACTCTGACTATCTACCCTTTCTCTGCTTCTCATAATATTGTATACCTCTTGGATGTCATCTCTCAGCCAACTTCGCTCCATGGAAAACAGACCCAGCCCATCCAATCTTGCCTTATAGCTCAAGCCATCCAAACAGGCAATATCCTTGTGAATCTTTTCTATGCTGTCTCTGGCTTTGTCAAATCTTTCCTGCAGTGTGACCAGCAGAACTGCACACAATACTCCCACAGCAGCCCAACTATTTTTTGTATAACTGTAATATGATGTCCCAACTCCTAACCTCAATGCCACGACTGATGAAGGCAAGCATGCCATACACCTTCTTCAACACCCTGTCCACCTGTGATGCTACTTTCAAGGAACTGTGTATGTGTACCCAAGGTCTCTCTGTTTAACAACACTCCTGCCATTCACTGTGTTCTGTCCTGGTTTAACTTCCCAAAATGCATCATTTTACACTTATCTGAGTTAAATTTCATCTGCTATCCCCTGCCCACTTTTCCAGACCATTTACATTTACATTAACACACATGACAAACAACAGAAGACCCAGTGGCAATCCCTGTGGCACATCATTGGTCATAGGCCTCCAATCTGAAAACAATCTTCCACCAGCACCCTGTGCCTCCCAGCACTAAGCCAATGTTGTACCTAGCTGGCTAGCTTGCTGTGGATCCCATGTGTACTAACCTCCTGGACCAGCCTACTATGTGGGACCCCATCAAATGCCTTGACAGACAATACAGACCACCTTGTCCTCATCAATCTTCTGAGTCACCTCTTCAAAAAACTCAGTCAAATTCTTGAGACATGATTTCCCACACACAAAGCCATATTGACTATCCCTAATTAGTCCTTGCCTTTCCAAATGTAAATCAATCTTTTCTCTCAGAATCCTTTTCAATAATTTTCCCACCACTAATATAAGGCTCATCAGTCTGTTATTCCCTGGCTTATCCCTGCAAACTTTCTTAAATAAAGGAACAGCATTGGCCCTGAACTCACAATTCCCTTTGACTATTATGGGGGCTGATGGTATAATCCCATCAAAGTGATTACCCCTTTTTTATTTCTAAGTTCAAACCATATGGCTCACTGAAGACTTAAGTTTTTAAAATGTTAAGAACTAAGAATTGCTGTGAGACTGTCAGAATTTAACTGCTCTTAGCAACCTACAGATGATGAAACATTTTCAGAAATAGTAGGTGCCACTAGGCAAAACATTACATCTTTGCAGTGTAAGAATGATCATTGACAGAAGATACAAAGGTGACTGAATTTACCTGGTCACTCTGAGGGGAAGATCATGCTTTTCCCACACTTCTGTGCATATTTCAGGGCCAAGTTTCAGAATAAATTAGCAGGAGAAAAATGGCTTATTTCTGTTGGAAACAAAAGTAATTTGAGGCCATTGACAGGGTCAGATGTAGTTAAAGCCTAGCTCTTGACTTCAGATAGGGAAGGACCAAGACTGATTGGAATCTGTCTTCTTTTGAAAGAAACAAGTTTTGGCTAGGGTCAAATGGAATATATTCGCAGAACTTAACTCTTTAAACATTACTGGTATAAGTGCTGCTCCTGACCTTGTAGTGGGAATATGTAGTACAATTTAAAGACATAAAAGGCTGCAGATGCTGGAATCCGGAGCAACAAACAGAACTAAGCAGGTCGAGCAGCATCTGTCGGGGGAAGAATTCAAAACAGGTGTGGGGTTTCAACTCCAAATGCCGATAATTCTTTTCCCTGCACAAATACTGCTCAACCCACTGAGTTCCTCCAGCAGATTATTTGTTAATGTTACTTGAAATCTGTTTCAGTGTAGTAAATTACTTCTTGAACACTTGTGTGCATTTGCTTTGAATGGACAAATAAAATGAACTCCTCTTAACCATTCTGGCACCAGATCAAATCAGTGACTCCCACATACTGCAATATTTTACAGTTTTCAGGAAAGCTACCTGAAGACACTTTTATTCAATCATGGGTTGCAGTTGTTATGAGGATTTATTGACCATTCTTAATTATCCTTGGTCTACCCTTGAACTGAATGACTTGCCAAGTCTTTTCAGAGGGCAATTAAGTGTAAAGCACATTTGAGAGTCACATACATGCTAGACTGGGACTTTCTTCCATTCGTTTCCATATTTACTTACGACATTTCTGATTTTGGAATGGTCCGTGAACCCTTGAACACTACCTCATTATTCTTTTCTTTTTGCTCTGTTTATTTATTTCATAATTTATAGTAATTTTATGTCTTTACACCGAACTGTTGCCGCAAACAACAAATTTCACGTCATATAAGATTGTGATAATGAACCTGATTCTGATTCTGACATAGAAGGAGGCCAGTTCAGTCCATGAGTCTATGCCAGTTCACAGAGACATCATATTCCTGCCATTTACATATCCCCACATTTTCATCAAATCCTCGTGGATTCCATCTTCATCTACACTTGGGACAATCTGCAGTGGCCAATTAACCTATCAACCCTGTGTCCTTGTGATGTGGGAGAAAACTAGAGCACCCAGAGGAAACCCTTCACAGACAGCACCTGAGATTAGGATTGAATCTGGGTCACTGAAGCTGTGAGGCAGCAACTCTACAGCTGCACCACTGAGCTACCCCAAGGAGCAGTAGTGATTGATGAGGTTTTACGTTCATGGTCACCAATCGTCATGCTAGCTTTTTATTCCATAATTAATTGAATTTAAATTTCTTAGCAGGTAGGCTGGGATTTAAACAGATTTCTCTGGATCATTACCCCAGCCCCTTAGATTCCTTGTCCAGTAGTCCACTGTACCATCTGTGATGAACAACTTGAGAGGGCTGTACTTTAGTACGGAGGTCCCCATAAAAATCTGCCAACTCCAACCACAAGTTGGGACATAAAGCACTTTCTAACCATGAGGTGTATTTTTACATTACCAGCTTCCTCCAAGATGGTGCTGAAGAAACTAGCAAGATCCCAGAGTTTTATTGTGACTTATTATTCAACAAGGAGTAACTGAGTTATCAGAGAACAAGTGGTTGATGTAGGCACATTAGATCTATTTAAGAATATGGAAAGGTATATGGATGACAAGAGTTTAGAGGGATATGGGCCAAGTGCTGGGAAATGGGATTAGCTTGAATATACAACTTGGTCAGTATGGACAATTATGGGCTGAAGGGCCTTTTTCCATGCAGTACAACTCTATGACTTTAAGTGTAATGAGTGCAAGGATATACAAAGGTTGCAGCCATTCATCTTGAGTTCATTGGCTGCATACTTTTGGGCCTGCAGCTCTGTTGTGTACCAGAACTGAAAGGGATTCAATGTCCAGCTGCTGACTGGCCACAGATAAGTCATCATGCATGTTATTACTCAGAGTAATACTGTCTTCATCCTCTGCTAATTTACCACTTGTATTCAATCACCACAATACACCAAATGGTGGTGGCTAGGTGACAAGATGGCTACCAATTCTGGAACAGAACCATGCATGCAGCAGGAGAGATGCTGTCACTGGCACACTGAAGGAATTAATCTATTGCCCGGACCAGACTGGAAGAGCTCTTCAGTTTTCTTTTCAGTGGGTCCTAATATTTGTGGCCATCTGCCACATTCTGTGCAGATCTGCAATGATACTTTCTGTCGGGGGTGAATCAGACAAGCAAGCTGAAACTGAGAAGGAGGGGATTGAATGAGAAAGGGAGAGGGCCAGCTTTAGATTCTCCATTTCTTTCCAGAGCATCAGCAGTCTGGTTTGAATGATTGGCAGGTGACTCGAGAGAATCATTGAGAGATGAATGTTGCCTTCCTGAGAGACGATAGCAGATTTTTGCTCCAAAGAACCACCGTGACTCCCCCGAGACAGCAGCACAGCAGTTCCAGTGGTTCAGGATGTTCAGACTGCTGTGACATCCTGGAAATACACTTAGACACCAACAACCAGAGCTTGTGGTGTAGATGTCCGAGCTGACGTGGCTTTAGATAGTGGTTCCATTGCAGTACCAAGACAACTGGTGGACATTGCTTACATTGCATTGGACACTGATTCATCAGTCAGCAGTTGCTGCATCAGAACTGGATCCATAAGAGTGCTGGCAGAGTTGGCCACCACCCTCAGGCTGATTAGACCACACTTGGAGTATTGAGTTCAGTTCTGGTCGCCTCATTATAGGAAGGATGTGGAAGCTTTAGAGAGGCTACAGAGGAGATTTACCAGGATGCTGCCTGGATTGGAGAGCACATCTTATGAGGATAGGTTGAGTGAGCTAGGGCTTTCCTCTTTGGAGAGAAGGAGGATGAGAGGTAACTTGATAGAGGTGTCCAAAATGATAAGAGGCATAGATCGAGTGGACAGTCAGAGACTTTTTTCCAGGGCGACAATGCCTAACATGAGGGGCCATGATTTTAAGGTGATTGGAGGAAGGTATAAGGTGGATGTCAGAGGTAAGTTTTTTCCAGAGAGTGGTGGGTGCATGAAACGCTCTGCCAGCATAGGTTATGGGTGCAGATACATTAAGGACATTTAAGTGACTCTTAGATAGACACATGATTGATAGAAAAATGGAGGGCTATGTGGGAGCGAAGGGTTAGATAGATAATAGAGCAGGATAAAATGTCGGCACAACATCGTGGTCCAAAGTGCCTGAACTGTGCTGCAGTGTTCTATGTTCTAATATAGCCATCAGTCTCAGGAGCCTATCCACTCACTTGAAGCAGTGTTTATCCATGTCCTCTGCTGAGCTGCAACATACTTGTCCCCCTTTCTGTTTACAGCACACTTGCAGCCGATGTTTCAACTGACAAGGGTCCTGCCTGTAATTTCTTCAGTGAACACCACTGTTTGCAAAGGTGGCAGTTGCAAGGTTGAAATCAAGAGAAGGTTTATCTTTATCTTCACTCTTTTTGTTTTCGTTTTCTTCTTGTATATACTTCCACTGTCTGGCCAGGTCTGGCTTCTTTGGAACCTGAAGGAAAATGATATATGGAATTCAGATGAAAGATTATCAACCTGAAATTTTAACAGGAAACTCAAGAGACTGCAGATGTTGGAAAGTGGAGCAACAAACAATCAGCTGGAGGGACTAAGTAGGTTGAGCAGCATCTGTGGGGGGAAAGGAATTTTATGAAATTTTACCTGTTTCTCTCTTGCTTGCCTGCCTGAGTATTTCAAGCATTTTCTGTTTATATTTCAGATTTCCAGCATCCATAGTGTTTTGCCTTTTGACACAAAATTAATGAGGAGGGCAGAGGAAGAGGTGAATGATGATGTTCGTGCAGTTTGTAAAGCAGATTGTGGGGTGAGGGAAAGTGAGAATAAGAATGCGGTTGTTGCGTCTGTGAGTGTGCAGATGCAACAACCCACCTCCTGATGTCTCACTGCCTTCAGTCATGTTCAACCTGCTCCTGCAAGTGAGAGGGAAGTGGGACAGGGAGTATTAATCGTTAATTTTAGCTGATAAAACTAACATGCTTGAATCATGTTTGCAAGATGTGTGATGTTGTAGCAGGGATAGGTGTATGTGAGGATAGTGCTGAGGAAGTCACAATGTACTTCGCCCTCAAGAGATACAGGTTGACTTTAAACAGTGTCAATGGGAATTGATTTTGAGCCCCTTTGCTGATCCACCCAAACAACTGAATATATAGAGCCAGTTGTAATGTTATGTCATGTTGTGCTATGTTATGTCTTTCTTTTTCAAGCTTTTTATTAGTTTTCAAATTAATACAGCTTAATATATAGCATCAATGTTTGTACATGTAATACAAAGAGATCTGATTAACAACCATGGCATAGATAATTATAAAGAACAATAAGATATAAAAAAATCTGTAGATCCAATGATCTCTTTTGAAATGAATATAATATAAAGAAAGGAAAGAAAAAGATTTATTGTATAAATTAAAAAAAAAGAAAAAACCCAAATCAATAAGAAAAATTATAAACAATATAAACTAAACAGAAAAATTTCAAAAAAAAACAAACAAAAAAAAGACTGGACTAAAATTTCTCAGTACAAACACAGCAATATTATGTCGTCAACTCCGTTCCTCTAAGTTGGAAAATTATTGAAAGGGGATCTACATCATGTGAAAGTATTGAATAAATGGACATGCTATGTCATGTCATGTCACTTTTTATGTCATGTATGCTATGTCATGCATATTCAGTTACTTTCATGCTGTTTTACTCCAATTCCTTTTCAAGAACACTCAGTGTGTCAAAAGTCAAAGTTAAATTCGAGTTTATTGTCGAAAGCACAAGTACATGTCAGCACAAGTGCAATGAAAAATTTGCAGCAGCATCACAGGCACATAGCATAACAGACACAACGTTCACAAGAAAAACATAAATTAAACATAAATTATACAAAATTATCCAAGTAAGAACACAATTAGAACAAGATAAAACAAAATCCGTTGTTGTGCAAAGTGGTCATAGAGTTGCCACACTGAAGTAGTGATTAGGGTTGCATGGATTGGTTCAAGAACTGAATGGTTGAAGGGAAGTAGCTGTTCTTGAACCTGGTGGTGTGGGACTTCAGGCTTCTGTACCTCCTGCCTGATGGTAGCTGTGAGAAGATGGCATGGCCTGGGTAGTGAGGATCTTTGATGATAGATGTTGCCTTCTTGAGGCAGTGCCTCATGTACATACTTTCCTCTTTAATGTCACCGGGACATGATCAATATCTCAGGTATGGCCACAAAGAGAGCAGCCATTACTTGGACTGTGCTCTGTCCTGAGGAAGTGTGATTAGTCACAAGTATAATGCTACACAGGCTGAGTTTGCTTTAGTCATGACGTGGCAACATGGAGATGCGGCTGGGGTGAGCAGAAGCAGAAACACAATGAGTGGAAGTGGCACTTACTGGGGAGCAGTAAAATAGTGGGTGAAGTTAAGGGACCATGAAAGTTGCAAATGGCCCAACAGTACTGCTGTTTATGCCATTTGATGTGTCATCACAACCGGGTTTTGAGGAGTAGACTAATGCATTATTTAAAAGTGAAGGGGATAGGAAGGAAAAGGAAGTACACTCTTTAGGGCAAGACCCTTAACAGTGTTAAAGAGAAGAGAGACCTTGGGGTGCAAGTCCATGGCTCATTGAAAGTGGCTACACAGGTAGATAGGTGTTTAAGAAGGCTTATGGAATGCTTGCTTTCGATAATCAAGGTATTGAGTATAGGAGTCAAGAAGTTATGATGCATCTCTATAGAACTCTGGTTAGGCTGCATCTAGAGTATTGCATGCAATTCTGGTCACCTCACAATAGGAAGGATGTGGAGGCTTTAGAGAGGGCACAGAGGAGGTTTACTAGGATGGTCCCAGGATTAGAGGGCATGTGCTATCAGGAGAGGCTGGACAAACTTGGGCCCTTTTCTCTGGAGCGGTGGGGGCTGAGGGGTGATCTGTTGGAAGTGTATAAAATTATGAGGGGCATAAAGAGAGTGGACAAGCAATATCTTTTTCCCATTACTGAGCTATTCAATACCAGAGGGCATGCATTTAAGGTGAGGGGGGTAGGTTCAGAACAGACGTGAGGGGTAAGTTTTTTACGCAGAGGGTGGTGGATGCCTGGAATGCGTTGCCTGATTGGGTGATGGAGCCAAATTCATTGGTGACTTTTAAGAGGAGCTTGGATGGTCACATGAATGAGAGGAAAAGGGAGGGATATGGGCATTCTGTAGGTAGGAGGGATTAGCTATGTCGGCACAACATTGTGGGCCGAAAGGCGTGTTCTGTGCTGTACTGTCCTATGTCCTATGTTCTATGTTCTATGAAAGGATCTGGTTTTAAAGCAGGAAGTGCCAGCATGGACAGCAAGTTTGACTTCTTCACCAGCATCAGGTCTAGCACCAGAGGCCCCGTGACCTCCTTCTGTAGCGTAATTTTGACCTTTCTAAAGTAATTCTCTCACCTTCCCAAAGAGCGAGCAACAAGATTCAACTGGGAAAAGACAAGAACCAAAGTGACTGCTCCCCACTGTACTTGACATGCCTTTCACCATCATCCATCATTAACCCATCATTATGGACCCTCACCACTGGGGCCATGCCCTCTTCTCATTGCTGCCATTAGGCAGGAGATACAGAAGCCTGAAGACCCACACCTCAAGGTTCAACAATAGCTTCTTCCCCACTGCCGTCAGGTTCTTGAACCGACTTGAAAACTGCACCTCTACCTCAGACTATATTTGTTCTTTTTTCTCTCCCTTAACTTGCACTAATGTTATTATATTACTTTTGTTTATTGTGTCACATAATTTATATATAACTTACATTAATTTAAATTCCTGTAATTTATGTTTGTAATGTACTGCGCTGCCACGGCAAAAAAATTAATTTTCACAGCATTTATACCCGGGTACATACAGTATGCCCAGGGCAATAAACTTGAATTTGAACTTGATTTTCTAGAGATACAAAAGACTGCAGACACTGGAATTTGGAGCAACAAACAAGATGCCAGAAGAACTCAATGGGTCAGGCGGAATCTGTGGAGTGAAATGGACACTTGACATCTTGGTCAAGTGTCCATTTCATCTTGATCAAGACCCTTCATCTCGGTCTTTTCCAAGTCAAGGCTGACTGCAAATACGTATCACTTAATTCAAATCTGAAGCACCTCGACGGATGACCCTACTAGCAGCTCAGACCCATTCTACATTCAACCTTCTGATTGAATTGCACATTGTTGGGCACATGCAGTTGAGGAAATGCCTCTAAATTGCATTTTCATGTTAATGTGAAGTATCGATGCATGCAGAAGGAACTTCAAGAAATGATTGTGCCTAATCTTTACAAACAATAAGAGATAATGTCAGTTGTCCTTCTGTGGACACAGTCTTTGTATTTAAACATTAATAATCAAATCATATGTTACTCTGGTAAAATGATGACATCTTTTCACCTGCAGTGTATTGACCCATTAACAATGCACTCCAAGATACAGATGATGTAGGATATATATTTTCATTGCCACAGGATTCACCCTCAGAAATGTTTTGGATCTCAGCAAGCTAAAAGAATGGAAGCAACAAACAGAAGAAGCCTGATTTCCCAGAGAGAGAGAGAGAGAGAGAGAGAGAGAGAGAGAGAGAGAAGGAGAGAAAGGGAGGGAGGCGCAGGAATCTTAATAAGGTGGTAACAAAGAACTTGCAAATTGACAGAACATGAAAAAATGAAACTCACAGGATTCTTAACAAAATTGAAAATCAGTTGAGGAGGGAAGAAAATTGGAGAACATTATAGTTTGTGTAACATTTGATGATACGTTGCCTTTCAGAATCTGCCACAAGTCTGAGATTTTGAAATAATGACATTTGCGCAAACTGTGCTGACTGCCTGACCTTTATCATCTCTCACCTGCAGCTTTCACAACCCTGATGAAGCTTCAACCATCTAAATTCCAATTAAAGTAATTTCTCTGTTGGACTTGTGTTGGCTTCTTTGACTGCATCGCCTTGAACTCTTTGTCGGAATGCTCCATTGTTCTTGTCTGCAGCTGATTTAAGTATTCAGTGTCATAAAAATATAGTGGTATACTTTCTAAAAATAATCACACTACAAAAAATACATGTGACATAACTCAAAGTTATCTGGTAGGTTCTACTGCTGTGGAAGTGGTTTGAAAGTACTCATTCTCCTGTTATTGAAACAACTCACAGAATGGCATGTGGAGACATGAAAGACTGCAGATGTTGAAATCTGGAACAAAAAGCAAACTGCTGGAGGAAGTCAGCTGATCAGACAGCGTCAGAGGGAAACGGATGAAGGGTCCCTCTGTACATGCTACATTTCAGGTCGGGACCCTTCATCTGGACTGAGAGAGTAGATGGGAAATAGCCAGTATGAGGTGAGAGGGAGGGGTAGGGCAAGAGCTGGCAAGCAATAGGTGGATCCTGCTGAGAAGGGGTTGATTGACAGATGGAGTTGGGTGGGGGAGGGAAGGGTAAAAATAGCAATCCAAAATGCCAACTGTCGTTTTGCCTTTTGCTTTGTGATAGTTCCAGATCTAGGATCCTGTAACTTCAGTTCATGAACAAGAGGTCAAGAAATGGAACAGGTTGTCCTGAGGGTTGTGGGGAAAGCATTGTTAAATAGCATCAAGTTCAGCAAAATGCCTAAGGTATGAGTAATAGAAGAGTGCAGTGCATGGGACTATTCTGGTCTCTTCAAGTTGGGTAAACATCTTTATTGCTAACAGAAGAGTTCTTATTGGACTGGAGTGTGGGGCCTCTGATTCAGTTGCTTCTTCACCAGCAGTAATGATCCCAATGCACGATCCCAATGCATGATCCCAATGCACCAGCAGTAATGATCCCAATGCACAATCCCAATGCACGATCCCAGTGCACCGGCAGTAATGATCCCAATGCACGTCACTGCACACCACTCAGGAAAATGTTGCCATCTCTGCTGAGCATCCAACAGAAGTTGGCAGTTTCTTCCTCTGGTGAAATCCAGTCCCATTGGTACATGGAGGAGGTCATGTTATCCAGCCTTCACACATGTGCTGATGACAGCAGCATTGAAGCCCTCCAACTTAACAGTCATCTGAATTTCTTTTGTTGCAGAATGTTAAGAAATGTGGGAATAAAAAATGCCTCATCCGAGTTCTACCATTGCATATTTTTGAGCAGAGTGAAGTATTTTATAACCTATATTACGTTTCTTAATGCATAGAGCATGACTCTATAGTTTTATTTTAGTCATATCCTGATCCCTCAAGTGAAGACAAATCCTTTCTACTGAGGGTTGAAACAGTTTTGTTTCAGCAATATTTTCAATAGCATCTCTTGTTTTGTTGATAACATTAATCTAGTTATTCTTTCACAGGAATTGTGGTTCCTGTTCTTTTGTCTAGAACAATATATATACCACTACCAAATCCAAAGGTTTAAGATCTGCAAGGAGTATTACTGCGTAGTTAATCCAACAAACATAAACAAGGCCACTCAGTGGCAGTGCTAGGCAGAGAGCAAACATAGGGTTTGGGCCACTTTGCACTAAAATGGACTTCCTTTCTTTTTTGTTCTAATTGTGTTCTTTCTTGCAAAAATTGTGTATAATTTATGTTTAATTTATGCTTTTCTTGTGAATGCTGCTTATACAAAGCTACGTACCTGTGATGCTGCTGCAAGTAAGTTTCTCATTGCAACTGTGCGTACGTGTCCTTGTGCTTATGACAATAAACGTGATTTTGATTTTGACTTTTGAATAAATCCGCACTTTATATTTTCAGCATTGGCATCAGATTGTGAGGTAGACTTTGGGGCACTGAGTGTAAAAGGAAAGGGTTGCTCAGGGCTGTGTTGGTGGTTAACATGAAGAGTTAAGCAAAGATTTGTACCCACTCTGCTGTGATTTCATTCATTCATCAGCTGGGTCAATAATGAGACTGGAAGTACATCTTTGTAGCTCTTCTCCATTGAAAAAATAGGTAGAGAGTGCTGTCTTCAAGAACGTGTTTTGTACCCATCACCATTGATGGTCAGCGTGGACAGGATGGGCGGGTGATTCTGATTATCTTGTAAATAAATAAAAGGTTTCTCAAACTGTGGCTGCATTTGAGTCCCTGTTCCCCATCACCACTCCAAAAATGCTCCAGGCCCCATTCAGTCCTGCGTTCTCACTCTGACTGTCCATCATCTGCTTGCCCATTTGACTGACCCCCACAGAAGGGTCTCGACCCGAAATGTCGACTGTCCATTTCCCTCCACAGGAGCTGCCTGACCCGTCGATTTCCTCCAGCAGCTCATTTTTCGCTCCTGATCATCTCCTGAGCCTCTCCCTGAGGCCTCCTCCCTCTTCAATCCTCTCTATAATCCCCTGCCCACTCTCGATTTCTCCCCCGTAAAGTATGCAGCTTTAGCATGACGTGGTGGTGCAGCAGTTAGCCTTTCTGCCTCATGTAATCAGAGACCCAGGTTTGATCATGATCTCAGCTGCTGGCTGTGTGGAGTTCACACATTTTCTCAGCAAAAGCATGGGTTTCCTCTGAGTGCTCCAGTTTCCTGTCACAACCCAAAGATGTGCCGGGCAGTGTAAATTACCACATAGTGCAGGTTCATGGTAAAAAGCATCAAAGGGAAGTTTATGGGCATGTGTGAGAGAGAATAAGTTGCAAGGGTACTGGGGTATAAGGAGAGAGGAAATGGGACAAGTGGGATTGCTCCCCTGAGAGTTGGCATGGGCCCACTGGCCAAATGCCCTCATTAACTGGAGACATGAGTGACACTGCAGATACTAGAAATCTGAAGCAACACACAAAAAATGCTGGAAGAACTCAGCGGGTCAGGCAGCATCTATGGAGGGAAAGGAACAGTAGGCATTTTGGGCTGAGTCCCTTCATCAGGACTGGAAAGAAAGAGGGCAGAAGCCAGAATAAGACTGTTGGGGGAGGGGAGGAGCACAAGCTGACAGGTGACAAGTGAGAAACGAAGGACTGCAGATGCTGGAATCTAGATGAAAATCACGATGTTGCTGGAGGAACACAGCAGGCCAGGCAGCATCTGTGGGGAAAAGCAGGCGGTCAATGTTTCGAGTCAGGACCCTTCTTCAGCACTGAAGGTAGGAAAAGGGGAAGCCCAATATATAGGAGGGAAAAGCAGAGCAGTGATAGGTGGACAAAAGAAATGGAGGCAGCGTGGGCACAAGGTGGTGATAGGTAGACGCAGGTAAGAGACAGTGATAGGCAGATGTGGAAGAGGAGGGGAAAGCAGATCCACTGGGGGATGGGTCAAAGGTAAGGAGAGAAAAAGAAAAGGAGGGGTAGAAAAAAGAGAGATGGGCTAGGAAAGGGAAGGAAAGAAGAGGCATGGTTGGGGGTGTGTGGGGAAGGGGTGTGGGGATTACTTAAAGTGGGAGAATTCAATGTTCATGCTGTTAGGCTGCAAGGTTCCAAGATAGAAAATGAGGTGTTGTTCCTCCAGTTTACAGTTGGAATTCTCCTGGCAGTGGAGGAGGCTGAGGACTGACATATCTGTGATAGTGCGGGAGGGGGAGCTGAAGTGACTGGCAACGGGGAGATGCAGATCACGGTTACGGACCGAGTGCAGGTGTTCTGCAAAATGGTCACCTAGTCCGCATTTGTTCTCACCAATGTAGAGGAGGCCACACTTGGAGCACTTAGCGATAGGTGAGTCCAGGTGTGTGGGGTGGGGGGGAAGATAGGTGGGTGGAGGGGGGGGGGTGGGGAGTCTGAATAATGTGAGAAGCTGGGAGGTGTTAGACGGAAAAGGCAAAGGACTGAAGAAGATGGAGTCAGATAGGAGAGGACAAAGAAGAACCATGGAATAAAGGGAAGGAGGTGCGGAACTGTGGGGAGGAGGGACGGTGTGGGTGATGGGCAGGATGTGAGGGCAGGGGAGGGGAAAGAGAAGGGGTAACAAAGGGAGGGGTGGGACTGAGGGGAGTGGTTACCAGAAGTTAGAGAAGTCAATGTTGATCCAATCAGGTTGGAAACTACCAAGTCGGAATATGAGGTGCTGTTCCTCTGCTCTGCACCTAGCCTCAGCTTGGTAGGAGAGGAGGCCATAGACAGACATGTCAGCGTGGGACTGGGAAGTGGAATTAAAATGGCTGGCCGCTGGGAGATCCTGGCTGTTACGACAGATGGAGAGAAGGTGCCCTCATTGACTGCTCTGGTAAGATAACTTACATAGAGCAACACACTTAATTATTCCTGCACTTGTGATATTGGTCCTTCTGAGGGGAGACAGTTAATCATCCCATCTGATTTTATCTTCATTTTAGGCAGACAGAAATGTGGGTAGATTCCTTTTTTGGCACCAGATTCTGTCTGATGGGCAGACACGGTAGTGTAGCAGTTAGCGTAACTCTTTACAGTACCAGTGACCCGGGTTCAAATCCGGCCGCTGTCTGTAAGGAGTTTGTACGTTCTCCCCGTGTCTGCGTGGGTTTCCTCCGGGTGCTCTGGTTTCCTCCAACATTCCAAAAGACGTACGGGTTAGGAAGTTGTGGGCATGCTATGTTGGCGCCGGAAGCATGGCGACACTTGCGGGCTGCCCCCAGAACACTACGCAAAAAAATGTATTTCACTGTGTGTTTCGATGTACATGTGACTAATAAAGATACGTTATCTTATCTTATCTTATAATCGTTGCATTTGGTGAAACAGCAGAACAGTCTCATCAAAGCAGAGCTGCATTTGATGTGGCCAGACCATTAAATGGACCAGTGCCAACATCTGCCTGTCCGTCTTCACCCTTTGGAGTGATGCTTCACAGAGATCCTCTCGACACTAATGGGGAAAGTTAATCTCCAGTTTAGAGATAACATGAAAGTAATCCTCACTTTGCCTTGGGAGGTGACTGGGTTATTAATGTCAGAGGAAAGCTGGAGGAAACTGTTGGTTTATTTCCCTTTCATTTCATTTTTCAAGATGCGACGCTGACTGTGAGGTTACCTGTCATGTATATTAATAAACTAGGGCTTGTAGCATGGTCCTCGACCACAATACCCCCATCCTCCACCAATCCACTCCCTATCCATCCCTCACCAACCACCAAACCCCTCTTCATCTGCAATAGAACGTGATCAACATATCAAGACAAAATGTCAAGAATCATTGACAAGATGAGAAATAAATTGTACTGCTCGTGAATTCAGCAGGGTGACGTCCGCAGATCAAATATATGGTCTGGGAGGATAATGGAAGCCTAATACATCAGTTCTTTTCCCTCCAAATTGCTCCTGGTTTGGACAACTTCCATTCCACAACAGACTCACAGGAGGGGAGAGGAGCCTATATTCCACCTGGGTAGTTACAACCCTATGGCAAGAACACTGAATTCTCCAGTTGAAGTAACCTGCTCCTCCTCTGCCCTATTCTATCCTCTTGATCTACCCAGTTCCTCCTACATTCAACTGCACCTCCTCCAAGCTCCCAATCACCTTGTTTCTTTCCCTCCCTCCAACCACTCCATCTGCCCATCACAGACACACTCCACCAACTGGGTCCCCCCCCCCCTACGGTTTCCATCTGCCTACTCCGCCTTATTTGGTTCCGTGCTCCACCTCCCTTTCCTCTCAGATTCCATCATCTGGGGCCCTTTGTCGCCTCCACCTGTCACCTCCCAGCCTCTGTCACTATTCCCACTCTCCCCTCCCCTTATCTGCCAGTCATCCATTCTTACCTAGGTCCAGCTATTGCTTGCCAGTTCTTGCTCCACCTCTTCCCCTCACCTCTTTAGACTGGCTATCTTCCTCTATTTTTCAGTTCAGATGAAGGGTCTCGACCCAAAATGTTGATCCATCAATTTCCCTCCACAGATGCTGTCTGACCCGCAGTTTATATTTTGTTCCAGAATCCAGCACCTGCA
This sequence comes from Pristis pectinata, assembly GCF_009764475.1. Taxonomy (NCBI): domain Eukaryota; kingdom Metazoa; phylum Chordata; class Chondrichthyes; order Rhinopristiformes; family Pristidae; genus Pristis; species Pristis pectinata. The sequence goes on from NC_067427.1 coordinate 24,938,825, forward strand.
GTCACTTGTGTCTCCATAACTTATTTGACTCACTCTTGCTCTCTTGAATGTCCCCAGTGCATGCATGCCCCAGGGTAAAAGGACCTTGGATTCTATGAATCTCTACCAAATAAGATAAACTAAAAGGAAAATGTCATTCCATTCCATGGCTGGAAAATAAAAGAAATGTAATTGGCCATATTTTTGCAGGATTTTTTGAGTTCTCATGCGAAAACACAGCCAGGGTTTTGCAGCAGAACTGTTGCTTCATGATCAGAAGCATGTGAAATCGTCCCATGCCAGAGACCAGAGCTCAATTCTAGGGTGTCACCCTGGTGAAATATTGAAGAAGCACTGTGTCACTGAAGATGTTCACTCATGGGGACTGAAAGGTTTCTGTGGTCCTTGGGAGGAGCAGGTTAGGTCTCCAAACAGATTCTTCGGTTATTTAATGTCATGGCTGTTTATGGCGCAGAGACAGACTGTTATATTTCTTGTATTTCAACAGCAAAAGTTAATTGGCTGTAAAGTGCTTTGGGACATCCGAAGGTCATGGAAGGAGCTATATAAATGCTTGTCTTTCAGTTTATATTCAGCAATTAAACTGACATTCATTTAACACTGTTGCCAATTATGTAGTTAGACCTCATGACCCTCAACTATGCCTGTGCAATGCCAGAATAAAGTCTCACAGAGTTTTAAGTGGCATAAATTTGGAGTAAAATAAATTCCTGCAGGTTTTGTGTGTTCTCGGAGACATGGTGGCACAGCTAGAAGAGCAGCTGCCTCACAGCACCGGAGACCCAGGTTCAATCCTGACCTTGAGTGCGGTCTGTGTGGAGTTTGCACATTCTCCCTGTCACTGTGTGGGTTTCCTCCAGGTTCTCCGGTTTCCTCCAACATACCAAAGACGCGTGGGTTGGAAGGTTAGTTGGCCACTGGAAATTGCCCCTAGCAAGGGGATGAGTGATAGAATCTGGGAGTAGTCGATGAGAATGCGGTGAGAATAAAAAAGAATTTGATTGGTGTAAATGAGTGATTGATGGTTGGCACAGACAGTCGGTTAAAGGGTCTGTTTCCATGTGGTGCCGGGGTGAACGGATGCCAGTATGGTCAAGTACGGCATATGTAACAAAGTGGCCGATGCAATTGGTACAAGTGGTTCAATGGAAAATGTTAATAATACAACTGTACTAGTGAGAAATTTAAGTTACATCCATCTCTGCCTGGTTCCAAACACTAACGTTGCCCATACATTTTTGGGTTTTGATTTTGTTTTCTTGAGAGTTGTTTGCCTAGCTTCAAGCTCACTAACTGTCTCAATGCCCAAAATTTGCCATCAGCAAGATCTTCAACCACAGGGGTCTGAACAATGACAATTACTGTTCACTGCAGAAGAACCAGCTTTTACTAAAGGTGAAGGCTGAAAAGTAATGTTACTTAAGGGGCCAATCAGATATTAGACTAGTTTCACAGCCAGACTTCTACACAGCACTCTGCACACTCAGAGCTCACTCTGAATACCGAAACTCCCTGTTATCTTCAACCACTTTGCTGTAATCAAACATGTGTTCCAATGTCCACTTGTCCAGACTTAACAGTCCTAGAGTCATACAGCATCAAAATTGGCCCATCAGCCCAATGAGTCCATGTTGATCAACAAGCATCCCTTCAGTCCAACGTCCTTCTCTCCTCCCCCATTCCCACCAATGTCCACCCCCTTTGAACACACACTAGGGGCAATTTAACCTCACAATCTGCACATCTGTGGCCTGTAGGAGAAAACTAGAGTACTTGGGAGAAATCCACATGATCACACGGAGAACATGCAAACTCCACACAATCAGCACTGGGTGTCAGGACTGAACACAGTTTGCTGGAGCTGTGAGGCAGTAGCCCTACTTACTGTGCCACTGTGTCACCCCACTCCTCTTCCGAGATGACATGGACTTGGAATAGAGGTGTCCCATGAGCCATTGGCACTCAGAAGTATCACACTGCAACAGGCATACAAGAGCTAGCACCAAATGTATTACATACCAAGTTTCACAAAGAGCCATGTTCTTATCTACTCTCCTAGGAGGAGCAATGTCTGTAAGTGCTGCATTTTCACAAGGTGGGCCTCACTGATATCTGGTAGATCATAAAACCTAAATTACAAACCCAGACAATCTTTCTGCACTGCTCTTATTATCAATGTCAAGTTCAGCCTCACAGCTTTCTAATCTCTTGGTCATTCTTACCTGCAGCAGCTGACAGCTGGCATAAATTGATGCACCATAGAAAGCATCCTATCTGGATGTTTCACAGCTTGGTATGGCAACTGCTCTGCCCAGGACCACAAGAAACTGCGGAGAGTTGTTGACACAGCCCAGTGCATCATGGACACCAGCCTCCCCTCCTTGGACTCTGTCTTTACCTCTCGCTGTCTTGGTGAAGCAGCCAGCATAATCAAAGACCCTACCCACCTGGGTCATTCTCTCTTCTCTCCTCTTCCATCAGGTAGAAGATACAGGAGCCTGAGGACACATACCACCAGGCTCAAGGACAGCTTCTACCCCACTGTGATAAGACTATTGAACGGTTCCCTTATACGATGAGATGGACGCTGACCTCACGATCTACCTTGTTGTGACCTTGCACCTTATTGCACTGCACTTTCTCTGTAGCTGTGACACTTTACTCTGTACTGTTATTGGTTTTTACCTGTACTACATCAATGTACTCTGTACTAACCCAATGTAACTGCACTGTGTAATCAACTGACTTGTACGATTGGTATGCAAGACAAGTTTTTCACTGTAGCTCAGTACAAGTGACAATAATAAACCAGTACCAATATATCATAGTTTGATGATTACTGTTGCATTAGGGAATCACTGATACTCCATCCTCCAAAAGACCAGACATCATCTACCCTCCCCCACCCCTCAACACCCCACCAGCCCAGAGGCATTTTCTGCCATTGCAGCTTCCTCAATGTTCAGGCATTCATAGACTACACTCACCTCATTACAGAGATTTCCCTGGCAATATCCCACCAGGAGTCATGGGCTGTGATCCTGGTGTTTCTCTGTCGGTCTCTTGAACAGAGAACATGCAGGTGATGTCATCCACTGGCCTATTGAGGTCCTTGTCAGTAAACCTGGGAGCATACTTCCTGCCCTCACTGGGGCTGCTCGCTGCATGTGAACCAATGGCTGGAAGAATGCAGGATATATTGTGCATGTCGTTGTTCGTGGCCTGGCTAATCAGCTCTCAGCTGCACGTTCAAACGATGGCAACTACAAGAAATTCAATGAGCGTTCTGCAGTGAAGCAGTGTGACATTAGACAAGGAAGCTGTACAAAAGCTTTTTTTAAATAGCCTTGTCAAATTTTGTGATCTTTTCAGCATGCCTTGAAAGAGCATTAGGGAGTTATGCAACAACCTTTTAATAGAAAACAGTGTCAAAGAAATGTCCTTTTTATTTATTGATTCCTGAAAGGATTACATTGCCATTCAGTACAACAGATCACCTCTCAAAAATAACCATTTTGGACTTTAAGAGAAAACAAAACTGCAGCTAAACTGCAGTTGAACATCTCTGAATTGTCATCTTTGTACATGTTTAAACCATATAAACATTAACTGTACGATGGATAAATTGTGATTTTTTTTAAAATAGAGGTCAATAACTCCTTTACAAACAGATGTTATGTAATTATGCTTAAAAATTCCAGAAAAAATAATTGGGAAAATGACTGTTTAGACCAATATAATTCAGTTTGGAGGACTGTTGAAAGTTTTTTAATGTTCACTCTATACTTGAGTTGGTTAGCACTTTGGTGTTTGACTTGAGATCTGATTGCTTGCTCATGCATCTAAAGATAAGAATAAAGACAAAGTTTCTGAAGACAACATTTATCATGTGGCATGATCACCCATCACAGATGAGCTACAAAATGAATTGAGGAATCCAGAGCCACACCGAGTCAATAAGAATTGGAGCAAAAGAATTACAGATGCTAATCATCAATGGGAACTCTATCCCTCAGAGCAGAATTCCTCTGAAAGGCTTTCCTTAGTTTGCTCTTAACTTTGCTCTTAACTTTAATCCAACAGAAATGGAGAAAATATTTCACATTAAATGCCTGTTCCCTGAATTTACCAGATATGACCAGAGGAACTAGTAGGAAAATTCCTCCGTTGGATAGTTGCAACCCACAGCTTCTCAACTTTGCAAGAAATGCAGTTGAACAATAAAGTGAAAATTCAGAAATTCACTTTCTATTTGATGAATTTCCAAAGGAATTTTTCCTTCCAATGGAAGATTGGCGGAAATTTTAAGAAAAAGACCAAATGGAAATTTGACTCTCCATATAGAACATCTTATGGCAATTTTTCTGTTCTACAGTAATTGGTCAATTATGAAAAGGATATGTTCCTGTAAAACACTTCATTAAGCAAAATTTGCAAACTGAGAAGTCTAGGTAAATGTGTTATTGGTATTTTACTATAATGTCTTGCTGTGCATGGAGAATGGCCATCTACACATCATGCCAAAGATACAGCTTTGTAAATCAAAAGCCAGGGCCGCAAAGAGTCAATACAAAATAATGAAAATTTGTAAATCGAACACTTGTAAATCAGGTTATCACTGTATTAAATGTTGAAATTATAATTAACTGTTTTCAACGAAGTGATTTTTTTTCCAACTAGTATCTGTAATGATTTATTGTCGCTTGACAATGCACCAACAGATGGGAATCAGAGATTAGTCAAAAGGATTAGTGTTTGTCGTTGCAAGGTGATTTTGTTTGGAAATCATCCGGATTGGGAAAAGGATCGTTATAAGATATCATTTCAATAAACCTTCAAAAATCAAACACAGTGCAGGATAATAGAGAGTCATAGAGTCATGTTGTTGGACAACATTGAAGCAGGACCTTCAGCCCATCATAGTCATACTGACCTTTTTGCCCATCTACACCGATCCCATTTGCCCATGTTAGGTCTGTCCTTCCTATTTAAGTCTCTGTCTAAATGCCTCTCTGATGTAGTGATTGTATCTGATTCCACCACGTCCTCTGGCAGCTCGTTCCAGAAATCATCCATCCTTTGTGAAAAACACTTACCACTCAGATCCCCCTTAAAACTCCTTCCCCTCACCTTAAAGCTGTGCCCTCTTGCTTTTTATAAAAAAATAATAAATTAAAAAAAATAATTTGAAATGTCCCTTAGCACAGCATTTATTTGTGGCACTCGCTGAGATTGTTCCACTTGCTCAATATTACCCAGGGAACACCAAAGTTGAACTGTAGCCTTGCTGACCCTCTAAGGAAGAATAAAATGCAGTCCTTGAGTATGTCATTTAAGTGATTCCTAAATGATCGCAAATATTTATCTACCAGGAGCTTCCCCAGAAACGTTTTCTATATATCTAGCACACGAACGCAAAAAAAATAATTTCCATCACTTACAGTATATCCTGAATTTGCTTCTGCTAGTTTGAACCCATACCTGATGTATTTTACTTACAAATTGGCCTAGAAATTCAGGCAAATCATATTGTTTCTCTGAGACTTAAATCCAAGTTTTTGATGATCATTCCTGGGTCATGTTGGAGCACTGTGGAAATTTCAGTCTTTACATTAGCTGTACCTCAGGTGACTCATGGTGCACTCAAGCAGTCGGCAGGCCCTCCTGTAACAAATAATTTTTGATAACACTACCTTGACCAGGGACTCCACTCAGATTCCTATCACTTGCTCCCTTTACTTTGGTCCCTGCAGTACGGATCTCACCACCAACTGTGTTCAGCTCTCCAAGCCCCACCATCTTTCCGATTCCCCAATCCCCATGACTGTCACTATTCTGAAAAAGCAGCCCACCTGTCTGAATTTCTGAAGCTACTTCAAGCTCTGTTAGTTTCTATACCTCTGCAAGATTGGCTTGCTTTCCAACCGTTGTCATTTACTAAGTGGGAACCAATATCTTTCCAGCTGATCTCAATGCTGAAATGTAAATGTAAGTAAATCTATGCAAATTTCTATAAGAAATATTTTAATCTCAAATAAATTACACGGATAGTTAGCTTTCCCTTTCAATGACAGAATTGAGCTCCATGCTTCCAGTCCAATGTCAATGCTGCAAACTCAACCAATGGTGCTAATTCTGAATCAACATGCCGTGCATCATTTTGTGCTGTGTAAGGACTAGTTAAAGTATATGCCTACATCACAACAGTAAAGTATTTCTTGCACATCACTTTGAGTTGTTCTGTAAACCTTTTCTTTATCCAGATACTCGATGCAGACATTGTTGGCAAAGCCAGCATTTATTGCTCATTTATAATTGGCCTCGAGTAGACAGTGATTAACCACCTCGAATCACTGCAGTCCTTTACGTAATGGTGCTATGGGGTAGAGCAGATATGATAAAGCTACAGAACTTCAATATCAGCAACCAGAATCCCAATTAAACCTTTCCTAACATGGTCAGAATAAAAACTATGGAAGACAGAAATGGAGCAACTAAAATCAACTGAGAATGACAATGTTTCAGAAACAAGGGAGAATCATGTGAAAGGGAAGGAGTTTTGAAGCTGTAAACTTTTTATGCTGAAAGTAGTTGATATCTGGAAAGCACTGCCAGAGGAAGTGGTGGAATCAGATACAGTCACTAAGGTTAAGAGGTATTTCGACAGACGTTTAAATAGATAAGATGTATAAGGATATGGTCCTAATGTAGGCAACTGTGATTAGTGTAGATGGGCCAAAGGTTGGCATGGATGTGGTGGGCTGAAACTGTGGTGGGATCAAGCTATCTATAACACCTCTGAGCTAGGTTCAGATCTCTAAGCATTTTTATAGCATTTTTCTCAACCTCAGGAGACTCACAAAGCTCTTTATATACTCTGGGAATGCAGTTTCCTTGGCAATGGGCATTATTTGCTCAATGTAAACTCCCACAAGTATAATGCAATATTGACCAAATAATTCCTGTCCTTGATGTTGGCCTGAATATCAGCCAGGTTGCAGGGGAGGATTTCCTTGATTTTCTGGATTGGGATCTTCTCCGTCCACCCAAGGACCCATCCAAGAGATGTCTATAGTAACAGTGCCACACCTCTTCAAGTACGGCAAAGCATCAGCCTAGATTTTGTGCTCACCATTCTGATTTGGAAACACATCTCTTTCCTTCATCTCTGCTGGGTCGAAGTCCTAGAACTCCTCACCCAACAGTGTGAGGTTACCTTCACCAGAAGGCTTGCCACACTTTAAGAAGGTGGCTCACCACTCATCTTCTGAAGAGCAATTAAGGATGGACAATAGATGCTGGTCTGGGCAGCAACGGCCACATCCCAAACAGTGAATAAAAAAACTCTCTGCATTGTGACATAAAACAGGAAGAAAATAAGAGAGACAAGAGTTGAAAATATAAGTTAAGGACTAAGCTTTAATGCAGTTTCTTGGGACTTTGCTTGTCAACATGAGATTGTGTAATTGGTATAAAATAAACAGATTTTATAAACGATGATCAATCTGATATGAAACACTTAGCAGGTCAGGTAGCATCTGTGGAGAGAGAACCAGAATGAATATATCAGATCAATAGCTTTTCATCAGAATTTGAAAGGAAGTTTGCTGTGAAGAGCTTCAGCCAATTCGAGTGCTTATCCAAATTATGAGACAATTAATGAGTTTGACTTCAAAACTGGATTTACACTGAATGTTTTGAATGTAGAGACAAGAACAAAATGGCCATCACTAGTGAATTTCCTTTCCATGGGCCTTACTGCTAATTATTTAGCATTGACAATTATACTTCATTGTGACTTGCTCTGTCTAAAGTCTGAAGTATAAATATAGCCAAAACAAAAAAAAAACAGTATTTTAATTCAGAGTAGTTAAGCACACGTTCTAAAAATGGTTTGTTCCATTTTTCATTTTCAGTGCAGTGGCTATCTGTAGTTTTAAGAAATTACTTAAAAACCAGGAAGAATTTGCATTTATATAGTTTTCTAAAGTGCATCACAGTTGATAAATTTGACTGTAATCTCACTAAAGCAGCAGTCAATTTACCACACAAAAGGATCCCACAAACAGGAAATGATTGAATGAGCAGCTAATCTGTTTTTGGTGGCATTGCTACAGGGAAAATATTCAGGATGCTGGAAGTTTCCTAATTGTTTTCAAAAAGCAACATTGGTTTCTTTTACTTGTAATCCCAATTTGACAATTGTAAAACTCTGATGGTCCGCTTTCCAATCATTCAGACATTGTATTGGTATTGGTATTGGTTTATTATTGTCACTTGTACCGAGGTACAGTGAAAAACTTGTCTTACAAACCGATCTTACAGGTTAATTCATTACACAGTGCAGTTACTTCAAGTTAGTACAGAGTGCATTGATGTAGTACAGGTAAAAAAAATAACAGTAGGGAGACGGCATCCGCTGTAGACCTGTTTCGGCGATAGGCGAATTGCAATGGGTCCAGGCTGTCTAGTAGGCTGGAGCTGATGCGTGCCATGACCAACCTTTCAAAGCACTTCATGATGGTGGATGTCAGAGCCACTGGTCGGTAGTCATTGAGGCATGTTACCTTGCTTTTCTTTGGCGATGGTTCGGCATCTGTCTCACCAGGCAATGTTTTTGCTGTGCTTCAATTCACCCTGGTCACAGTTCCCGGGCTCCCTTTCTCTAACCAAGGCTCTGCGTCCTATAGTCCTTTTCACTCACTGGAGCCCCATTTCCTGCACTGTCTTTCAAATTACTGGGGCCCCAGTTCCCACTCTCATTTTCAACTCATCTGGTTCACTGAAACATTGAACATACTGTGTAACATCTAAAGAATTGAAAAAAAGTGCAAATGCAAGTGTTGAGGTATTAATTGCAACAACATCCAATTGGCTGGAAAATCCATCAGTCCAAACCACCAAAATACTAAGTATGACAGAGTATTGGCGTCTTACTGTACATCCTAAAACTGGCACTACTGACAGTGCAACCCCACAATGTTGCACAGAAGTGGTATCTGAGCCCACAGCCTCATGATGACAGAGCATCCACTGGAGCCAGACTGACTCTGTAAAACAGAATTAAAGGATATTGTATGTAGGCAGCTGATCTTAAGCAACTTGGGATCAACTTAGTTAAAATCTGTCTTAACTAAGTTCAGTGACTGAGCCTCCACAGCTTACTTGGATAGAGAATTCCAAAGATTAACTAACCTCTCTCTGAAGAATTTTTTTTCTCATTTCTGTCTGGGATGCTGCCTTTTATTCTGAGACAGTGATCCCTGGTTGAAGACACCTCAGCCAGGAGAAATATCATTCTTCAAAACTTCGGAGAGTGCAGGTTAATCTCACTTTATCGGATGACCACCCCTATAAGTATGGTGAACCTTCAAGGGACAAGGTACAAGGATTGGGTTATGATGAGGTGTTTGGTGTTGGGGGAAGGAAGAGAGGTGGGCAGTAGAAGTGAAAGTTCCATTCTTACACCACCTGTAGCTTATAACAAGACAAGTGTGAAGGATGAAGGCACAGGAGGGGGTGGGGTGGGGGTGGGGGTAGGGTGGAGTAGAACATGAGAGGAATTTTTAGATATGTCGCCTTCTCCATTGATCTCTGTGCTACTTCTGGTCCTGAACTCCATGACTGTTTCCAATAATGACTAGCACCATCTCCTCCACGGATATATCGTTGTAGCCATGTGCACTCCCTAAATTTGTTGCTGCGTTAGTTTTACACCATCTTGTCCTGCAAGAAACAGAAAGTATATTGGTGTCCACACAACAGGCTTGCAGGGTGTTGCCCTGATATTTGACTGGACAGCATTTGAGTACAGGTTGTGAAATGAGGCTCTTTAGGAGTGATCTAAGTCCTGATTGATAAATGACTGAAGGCAGTGTGGAGTATTGAACAGTGCATGTGTCCAGTGGTGCAGGTGGTGGGACATGCTACTTGAAGATATCTTCAGCAACATTAACCCAATGTGTGAGCTCTTTGACATTGTTGCACCATTGTATTTACGTCCTTGGGGCATGGAGACAATGATTCCCCAAAAGTTATGTCCCCTCCTGCTCCCACCTTACCATCTGGTTGGAGGGTTTTCTGACCCCTTTATGTCTGGGAGTTGTCTTCTTCTCACTGTGGCCTCCACTCCACTGCTGCATCAGAAAATCTGGCTGCCACTTCTGCATGTTCAAACATGGCTTCCAGCCAGCTGCCATGATTTCTGGAATGCCTCCTAATGCACCAGTTACAGCTATAAAGCAACTCCCTCTTGAGACGTGGCTTCAATCAACAGCTGCTATAGTGAACTGGTGACAGGTATAAAATCAGGACCCATGGCTACACACTGAGCTAATGAACACAAGAACATAAGAAATAGGAGCATGAGTAGGCCATCTGGCCCATTGAGCCTGCTCCTCCATTCAATAAGATTATGGCTGATCTGACTGTAGACTCATAACCCTCGCTTCCCCTACTATACAAAAATCTATCTAACTGTCTTAAATATATTTAATGAGGTAGCCTCTACTGCTTCCCTGGGCAGAGAATTCCACAGATTCACTACTCTCTGGGAAAAGCAGTTTCTCCTCACCTCCATCCTAAATCTATTCCCCCGAATCTTGAGGCCATGTCCCCTAGTTCTAGTCTCACCTACCAGTGGAAACAACTTTCCTGCCTCTATCTTATCTATCCCTTTCATAATTTTATGTGTTTCTATAAGATCCCCTATCATTCTTCTGAATTCCAGCAAGTATAGTCCCAGGCAACTTAATGTCTCCTCAGAGGCTAACCCCCTCATCCCCAGAATCAACCTGGTGAACCTCCTCTGCACTGCCTCCAAAGCCAGTATATCCTCCTTCAAGTAAGGAGACCAGAACTGCTCGCAGTACTCCAGGTGCAGCCTCACCAGTACCCTGTACAGTTGCAACATATCCTCCCTGCTCTTAAATTCAATCCCTCCAGCAATGAAGCCCAACATTCCATTTGCCTTCTTGATAACCTGTTTCACCTGCAAACCAACCTTTTGCGATTCAGGCACAAGCACTCGCAAGTCCCTCTGCACAACAGCATGCTGCAATCTTTCACCATTTAAGTAATAATCTGATCTTCTATTTTTCCTTCCAAAGTGGATGACCTCACATTTACCAACATTGTACTCCATCTACACAGAGCTTACAACACAGGAGCCCACTTGCCCATTCACTTAACCTATCTATATCTCTCTGCAGACTCTCCGCATCCTCTGCACAATTTGCTTTTCCACTCAATTTAGTGTCATCAGCAAACTTAGACATGCTGCACTCTGTCCCCTCTTCCAAACAGTTGTGGGCCCAGCATTGACGCCTGCAATACTCCACTCACCACTGATTGCCAACTAGAGGAACACTTATTTATCCCAACTCTCTGTCTTCGATTGGTTAACCAATCCTCTATCCATGCTAATACATTACCTCCAACTCCATGCATCCTTATCTTATGGATGTCTTTTATGCGGCACCTTATTGAACGCCTTCTGGAAATCCAAGTAGACAACATCCTCCTGTTGCCCTCTATCCACGGTGCTCATTATATCCTCAAAGAATTCCGGAAAGTTTGTCAAACAGGACCTGCCCTTTCTGAATCCATGCTGTCTGCCTCATGGAACCACTTTTATCCAGATGTCTTGCTATTTCTTCCTTGATGATAGCTTCAAGCATTTCCTGACTACAGATGTTAAGCTAACTGGCCTATAGTAACATTGTAGTTATCTCTGCCTTGGTGTTGATATCAGAGGAAGTCACAGAGCTTACAACACAGGAGCCCAGTTCGCCCATGCAGTCCATATTGGTTCCATCTAAGATCAGTCCAGTTAACCTCACTCCCTTGCCCTCTCCCTTTAGCCTTGCAAATTTTATTACTTTCAAGCTCTTATCCAGTTTCCTTAGAATGTCATCATTGAATCTGATTCAGCCTATCCCCTTGGTAATATTTTCCAGATTCAAAGTACTTGCTGCAGGCAGAAGTTCTTCCTCATGTCATTTTGGTTCTTTTACTATTGACCTTTCATCTGTGACCTCTGGCTCTTGACCCCTCTGCTAATGGGAACAGTTTTACCCTCCCTAATCTGGACAGATCCTTCATGATTTTGGAAAAAAAAACTATCAGGTCCCCTTTCAACCACCTCCAGTCCAAGGAGAAAACTTCCAGCTTCTAAAGTCTATTCATTTACCTAAAGTCCCTCATCCTGGCATTCACTTCAATAAATCTCTTCTCCACTCTCTATGGAGCCTTTACAACTTTCCTTAAGTGTGTTGTCCAGAACTGGACACTTTACTCCAGTTCAGAGAGCAATAGAGAGATACAACATGCAAACAGTTTCGTCAGCATACTGAGTTTACTCGACCATCAAACATCCATTTTAACATGAATCATACCCAAACCCAATTTATTCTGTTCATAAACCCGTCATCACCCCTCCAGATTGTATTATCATCTACAAATTAGGTGAAATTTACAGCGGGCAATTAATTTAGCAAGCTGCATGTTTTTGAGATGTGAGAGGAAAGCAGAGCAGCAGGGGGATATCCACGTGGTCACAGGGAGAACGTGAAAATGTCACAAAGGCAGCGTCGAAGGTCAGGACTGGACTTGGATTGCTTGAGCTGTGAAGCACCAGCTCCTCTAGCAGTTCAGCTGTGCCACCCAGATATGGCCAGTTTGTTGTTTTATCGAGATTCAGGCTTCCTTGTTCTCATACAGTGTACCTCTATTTATGAAGGCCACAATCCCATTGGCTTCATTATCCAGCCCTACTGCCTGCAATTTATGCACATTTATGCACATGTACTCCCATATATCTGCCCAGTACCCTTTTAAAACATTTGCCCTCCAATATTACCTCAGCTCATCTTTCCTATTAAAATGCAATACATTGCATTTTCCTGCACTGAGTTCCTTCCACCACATATCTGCCCATTCTACATATGTCTTTGTTTCTTGATGTCTCTACCTTACCTTATAGTCACACAGCCCCTTGGGTCCCTGCCAGCTCCTGCGGAGCAAGCGTCAATCCCATTCCCTCTCATTATTCCCCTCTGCCCTCGCAACTTATTCTTCCTCACACATGTCCATCCCTTTAAGTCTTTTTTGTTATTAACCCACTTTATGTGCAACATATAATTGACAATTAATCTCTCATCGTGTCTTTGTGGTGTGGGAGGAAACTGGAGCATCCAAGAAAAGTCCTAAGAGAGACCATGCAAACTCCACACTGTACCTGATCTCTGGATCGAACCGGGTTCCTGGAGTTGTGAGGTGGCAGCACTTATTGCTGCACCACTGTGCAGCCCTTGAAAATTTTCCTCACCATCATGACAATGAAGATAAGATCTCTTTATTAGTCACAGGTACATTGAAACACACAGTGAAATGCATCTTTTTGCATAGTGTTCTGGGGGCAGCCCGCAAGTGTCGCCACATTTCCGGCACCAACATAGCACCCACAACTTCTTAACCTGTACGTCTTTGGAATGTGGGAGGAAACCAGAGCACCCAAAGGAAACCCACGCAGACACGGGGAGAACATACAAACTCCTTACAGACGGTGGCTGGAATTGAACCCTTGTCTCTGGCACTGTAATAGCGTCACACTAACCGCTACACAACCAAGCCTGTAATGAAGTCAGCATATTCAATTATTCATGACCTCTCTGCAGTGTACATCATCAATAGACACTAGCTGTTGAACCTCTCACCAATGGGGAATCTAGCATGACTCACACAACAAACATGGACGTCCTCTTCAGTCACATACTGGACCTAGCTTAGAATGCACAGCCCCAGACAGCAGGCTGTACAAAGTTGAATTTTGTGACCTGTGTCTTCATTCTTCCTTATACAAGTCTTGCATCTCCCATGTGTTTATCTTCAAATTCATTTTACATTCATTTGTCCATCCTGCAAGCTTGTTTACAGTACCTTTTGACATTTAGGAATGGCACTCCCATTTGAACACAAACACCATTCCCAGAAATTCCTCAGTTGAAACAAAATCCTGGTTTATAACAAATGCAATGTGTTAACTGAGCTCCCTTAATGACCTACATTGGCTTGGGTGCCTGCTTCGCATCAGAACCAAGTCACCGCAGCAAGCGTAGCTGATTTCTGCCCCAGGGAGGTGATGACCTTACACAAAGATACTCCAACTTATTGCCCTCATAGAGCAACAGAAACTGGAAGAAGAATGTCAATAACGGTTTAGTTGCATAACATTTAGTTGTATAAGATTTCATTAAATGAGCAGAGAGGTTTGCAGGGGAAATGTAGATCAGGGAAATGATGTTATGTAGAGTTTATTTGATAAGGTAGAAGTTGTGAAATTTATCTGCTCAGTGATTTTTAACACCAACCCTACTTTTCTCTGCCTCTGTCAAAAATATCATCTTACATCAGGTATTGATGCTTTCAGATCATACTCTAGTCCTGATAATTGAGTTATTGACAAGTTTGTTTTGAATCCTGATGTTGCAGATTTAATCAAACTTTGATGAAAGACTGTGAGTGTATTAAAACACTTCTGGCAGAACTAAAAGTTTACCTTGAATTTATTGATCAAACTTTTACTTCTTTGCCATTTTTGAGAAAGTGCTTGAAGGATTCTGTGCATGAGTAGATCACTGACAGGAAAGTGACAATTTTAAAAGGTGAGCTCTCACATTCAAGAAAAGCACATGTTTAAGTTCTAGTCTGTCAACAGTGAGGTGATTGCAGGCTAGAGACACAAGAGACTGTGGATGTTGGAATCTGGAGCAACACATAAAATGCTGGAGGAACTCAACGGGTCAGGCAGCATCTATGGTGGGAAATGGACAGTCAACATTTCGGGTCGAGACCCTTCATCTGGATTGAAAGATAGAGGGGAGATAGCCAATATGGAAAGGTGCAGGAAAGGGGTGGAGCAAGAGCTGGCAGGTGATAGGTGGATTCAGGTGAGGTGGAGTGATAAGTAGATGGGGGTGGGGAGACCGGCAAGAGAACTAGAAGCTGGGAGGTGATAGGTGGAAGTAACTAAGTGCTGAAGATGGCGGAATCTGATAGGAGAGGAAGGTGGAGTGTGGATTCAAGGGATGGAGATGGAGAGGGCAGATGGGAACAGAGGGGGGAGAGGATTGCAAGCAGGGATGTGCTTGGATTCCTGCAGGCAACATCAATCCTCGTGAGGGAAAATAATCAGCCACGGTTTCCGCCGCTAGCTGCTGAATGGCGTCATGTGACACACGGCTAACAAGCAAGGTTGTCGAAGGTTACGACAGGATATAGATCAGATGGAAAGATGAGTGGAGCATTGGCAGATGGAATTTAATCCTGGCAAGTGCAATACAGTAAATAGTCGGGCACTCAATAACGTTGATAAAGAGAGGGGGTCATGGGTTCAAGCTTATACTTCCCTGTAAAAGGTAGTGCAGGTAGGTAAGGTGATGAAGAAGGCATGTGGCATGTTTGCCTTCATAAGTCGGGCCATAGAAGATAAAAGTTTGGAAGTTATGTTGTAGCTGACAAAATACTGGTGACTGTAGTTCACAAATGGAGTACTGTGTGTAGTTCTGGCCACCACACTGTGGGAAGGCTGGAGAGAGTGCAGTGAAGATTCACCAGGATATTGCCCAGATTGGAGGACTTTAGCTATGGAAGAGATTGGATTGGCTGGGCTTGTTTTCCCTGGAACGAAAGAGGTTGAATGCTGACCTTGATGTATATAAAATTATAGAAGACATAGGGTAGACAGACAGAATTTTCTTCCCCCAAGGTAAGCGTATCAAAAACAAGAGGCATAGGTCTAAGGTGAGAAGGAGGAATTTTAAAGGGAATCTGAGAGGTATGTTTTTCACACCGAGGGTGGTGAATAACTGGAATGCGCTGCTAGAGGAACTGGTGGAATCAGGTACAATTGCTATGTTTAAGAGACATTTAGACAGACACTTGAATGGAAAAGCATAGATGGATGTGGACCTAAAGGAGGCAATTGAGATTAGTGTAAATGGCCAAAAAAGGTCAGCATGGACAAGATGGGCTGAAGGGTCTATTTCTGCACTGTACAACTCTATGTTGAAGCACAGCCATTCAGCTGTGATGCCTTCATTAATTTTTTCCCCATTAATAATTCTACCACTGACTTTCCCACCTGAACAAGACAGCAAAGCCACACAAATGTTCATGGGCAACGTGAAGGGACGTTATATGGGAACCAAAATTAGAGTCACCTTCTCATTGTCAAGGTTGTTGAAGTTAAGGTACCTTAAGATGGATACTTGAGCTGGATATCCCAGACCCACTGGAATCTGTATTACATACCTGAACAAGCTCCTTTCACTTTCTGTGACACTATACCCCAGTATGTATCAATGGTGCTGAGGTGTAGATGGTTGAGAATTTGAAGTTCCCAAGTGTAAACATCAGCAATAGCTTGTCCTGTTTCAACCATGTAGGTGCTCTGGCCAACTAAGCACACCAGTGCCTCAACTTCCTCAGCAGGCTCAGAAAACTCAGCATGTCCCTGTTGACCCTCACCATTTCTTATAGATGCACCATAGAAACATCCTATCTGGGTGCATCACGGCTTGGTCTGCCCAAGACCACAAGAAATTGCAGAGAGTTGTGGACACAGTTCAGTCCATCATGAAAACCAGCCTCCCCTCCACGGACTCTGTCTGCACTTCTTGCTGCCTCGGAAAAGCAGCCAGCATAACCAAAAACCCTTCCTACCCTGGACATCCTCTCTTCAGCCCCTTTCCACCAGACAAAAGCTTGTAAACACACACCACCATGCTTAAGGACAGCTTCTATCCAACTGTTATGACTATTGAACAGACCTCTTGTACAATGAAGATGAACTCTTGACCTCTTTGCACCTTATTGTCCACCTGCACTGCACTTTCTCTGTAACTGTAACTGTAACACTATATTCTGCATTCTGTTATTGCTTTTCCCTTGTACTATCACAATGTGCTTATGTTTTGAAGTGATCTGTATGGATGGCATGCAAAACAAAGTTTTTTCACAGTATATTGGTGCATGTGACAATGATAAACCAATTACCAATGACCTTGCTCCACTTTCAATCTCATTCCATTCTCTCCCCAGTACCATGGACCTGGACTCCAATCCCTACAAATCTCACCCTGTGGAATGCCATCACCACCTTGACAAAATATCCAGAAATGTTAAGCATGTAGCGGCTCACCGCACCGGCATCGAACCGGCTCCCGACATCACAAATGTCGGAGGCCCCGATCCAAGATGACGTGGGGCCCTCCTTCTTCCCCATCATTGGGCTAGGAAAAACCACACGCGGGAAGGTCAGGTAACCCGCGCGTGACGTCAGCGCGGAACTGTAGCACGGGAAGTTTTGGGATATTAAAGGCGCACTGCGCCCCTGTCGTTCATTCGACTTCTGATTTCGAACCAGCGACTCTGTGTCTTCATTTTGTAGTGTGTAGCTAGCCGTTACAAGCATTTTGTTACTTATTCTGCTGCCTTTCCCAAAATGGTGTGAAATCCTTTCCATTGTCTCTTTAGTTTCTATTGTCGCCTCTTCAGGATATTTGCTACAAATAAATAAAAAATCCACTCGTGGTGTAAAGCAACTTCGAACTTAAAGGTACTATTCCTTTATAAAATCATGTGAGAAGTGAAATTGCAGGAAGAATCTCAGATCCCAGCGATGGGTCCACACTTTCAGGTCTTGTTGATGAACCTGTGAGCTAACACAGGCAGTGTTAGAACAGCTGACCTATCTTTGTCAGCTGATACAAACTCTAACACTAAGACCTGACTCAGCCTCACTCTTCATTCACTGAACATCTTCTCTTCAATCAGCCAGGCTCCAAAGGAACCCCACCTACCTTCCTTAACAAGGTAGTTATGACCTTTCTGGAAAAAGCTGTAACATTCCTATATTATTTAAGCATGGTCTCTGGGTGTTCAGTGAAAGAGTTGCATTGGTAGTGATCTTTTCTATACTTCAAATACAGTAAGAGTGCACAGGCGAATGTGGGCAGCTGCAAACGAAATCAATCTTTTATAGTTCTTATCCATCATTATAATCCGACAAACCAAATTTATTCCACAAGTGTACTCATGGATTCAATTTGTTTCAACATCTGATGAACCAGATTAATTTTCCTTCATTTCCCTTGGATATTTACCTTCATCACCTGGATGGTGACCTGGTAGGTTGGATTAGTCATGCTTTCAGTGGACAGAAATTCAAGTAATTCAATAAAGCATGAATAATTCGACCTATACATCTATTAAGGAGCAAAGAAATTTTAACTCTGTTTTTGATATGGTCTACTCTATCTAGTCTCGCTTGAAAGAGTCACAGAGTCATACAGCACAAAACAAGCCCTTTGGCCGAACTGGTCCATGCTGACCAAGATTCCCATCTAAACTAGTTTATTTGCTCATGTTTGGCCCATATCCGTTATTGCCCTCCCAATACATCTAAATCCTATTTGCTAGTTTGTTTCTCAGTATTTCTTTTTAACTTGCCCATTGCAGCCATGTTGACAATTCCTCTGACCCTAACTGCCAGTTCAATACTGAACTATAGGATTTTTTTTTGCTGTGGTTCTATTCCTGATTTATATCTCCTGAAGAACTTACTTCACTGAGTAGTAATAGCCAATGATAAAGAGATTTTCACTGAATATATTGATATTGGATGATAAACTGAGTTCCAGAGGAGAGAACAATATCCTAACTCCCTGTCTGCCCAATCTTTCACTGCACATTATCATTCATACCATTATACACCAAAAATATTTTCAAAAATCATACTTTGTCATAGTCAATAAGTTTCAATCTTTTCAGACACAGATCATTTCAACAAGGTAAGATAGAAGAAGCTTGCATTTTTTTCATGGCTGTCTGATGTCCCAAAACACTTTTGAGCCAATGAAGTATTTTTGAAGTGTAGTTACTGATGTAAGGAATCCAGCATTCAATTTGAGCACGGCAAGACACAACATATAGCAATGTGTCAATGCGTTGGTAATCCGTTGGTGATGATGCTTGCAAGATAAGCAAGTCAGAAGACCACGTAGAATTCCTCCACAAAATGGTGCCACTGGTCTTTTGTGTCCAATTGAAAGGGTAGATAGAGTGTTGCTTTCATGTCCCATTCAAAAGAGAGCAGCTCTGATAGTAATGCATTCTCCCCAATTTTTGCACTGTTGTGTCAGCAGAGCTTAATCAAGGAAACTTGCAGGCAGTGGCATTTCTCTGCTGCTGTTGTCCTTCTGCTTCAGATATATCATGGGTTTGGGAGCTCAAGTTTCTGTCGTGGGACCTGAACCCATCACCTTCTGACTCAGAAACAACTAGGTCCTCAGTTTAAACTTTCATGATCCATGTTATCACATCTGCCCAGACCTGGATATTTCTGCTGAAACACCCAGACAATTAGGATTTAAGAGGTAAAGAGAGAAAGAATTGCACATTTCTTTTCATTTAGATTTGTACATGGTCCCCTAGTTGCCTCTTCAGCTCATGTGAAGCATCAGTATTGCAGTTACTTGGTTTCTGCATCCGTGCCTACGTATGTACGTTTTCATTCTCTCAATCACTTATGGCTTGTGGGAATCATTGCCAAGATCAGAAGTTTTTCCAAACCCCAATGAGTGTGCCTCTGAGAAAGTGATGGTGAGCCAGCTCTTTGAACTACTGCAATTCATATAATAAGGATATTTCCTCAGTGTATTTGTGTAGGGAATTTCAGGATTTATAGACTTATAGATACATAGTCATGGAAACAGGCTCTTTGGCCCAATTCATCCATGTTGACCAAGATGCCCATCTAAGAGAATCTCATTTGCCTGCGTTTGTACCATATCCCTCCCAACCTTTCCTGTCCATGTACCTGCCCAAATGTTTTTAAATACCGTAATTTGCACCTGCCCCCTCCACTTCCTCTGGCAACTCATTCCATATACCCACCACCCTCTGTGTGAAAAACTTGCCCCTCAGATCCTCTTTTGATCTTTCCCCTCTCACAAACTTATAGTCTCTCATTTTATTCTCCCCAACCCTATGAAAAAGGCTGTTTCTACCTACCTTATATATAACCTTCATAGTTTTATAAATCTCTTTAATGTTACCTCTCAGCCTTCTTCACTCCAGGGAAATCAGTCCCAGCCTATCCAATCTCTCCAAATAACTCAAGCCCTCCAGTCCAGGCAACATCCTTGTGAACCCTTTCTGCACCATCTCCAGCTTAATCACATCGTTCCAACAGCGTGTCAACCAGAACAGCACACAATACTCCAACTGCTGTTTAACCAATGTTTTTTGCTGATGAAGTATAATCAATGCCTCAGAGGGATATTTGGTGGCTTTAGCATTCCTTGGCTGTTACCGTCCCTGCCCTTTGTGATGGTGGCCATCATGGGCTTGGGAGGTATCACCAAAGAAGTCTGCTTTACATTTTACTCTTAGTACATACTGCAGCCACTGTGCAGTGATGGTGGAGGGATTTTACGCTTAGATGGTGACGGACTGTCCTTTAAGCAGGCTGCTTAGTACTGGGTAGTGTCGAGTTGCTTGGGTGTTGTTGGAGCTGTCCTCAGGAAGACAGGTGGAAAGTCTTCCAAAACACTCTTCACGCGCGTAATATTGATTGCAGAAAAGCTCGGGAGAATCAGGAATTGAGACATTCACCACAGGATACCCATCTTTTATTCTGTTCTTGTCACCTCAGAAGTTACACAACTGATCCAGTTATGTCCAGGGGGCTGCCTGTGAGCAGTACAAGCAAAATGCCTACTGTCTATTTCCCTCCACAGATGCTGCCTGACCTGCTGGATTCCTCCAGTATTCTGTCTGTTGCTCCAGATTCTGGCATTTGCAGCCTCTTATGTCTCCAGTGATGTTTATAGTCAATGATAACCTCCAGAATGTTGACAATGTAAGACTCAGCAAAAGTAATGTCATTGATTGGATGTAGTTAGCTTCTATCTTGTTGGATATGCAGACACCTCTGGATGATTTTATATGTCATTTGCCATGCAAGGCCTATTGAGAAAGTAAGGAGGCATGGGATCCAAGGGGACATTGCAGTGTGGATCCAGAACTGGCTGGCTGGCTCACAGAAGGCAAAGAGTGTTTGTTGAAGGGTCGTATTCTGCATGGAGGTTGGTGACCAGTGGTGTACCTCAGGGATCTGTTCTGGGACCCTTACTCTTTGTGATTTTTATAAACGACCTGGATGAGGAAGTGGAGGGATGGGTTAGTAAGTTTGCAGATGATACAAAGGTTGGATATGTTGTGGATTGTATAGAAGGCTGTCAGAGGTTACAGCGGGACATAGATAGGATGCAAAGTTGGGCTGAGAAGTGGCAGATGCAGTTCAACCCAGATAAGTGTGAAGTGATTCATTTTGGTAGGTCAAATATGATGGCAGAATATAGTATTAATGGTAGGACTCTTGGCAGTGTGGAGGATCAGAGGGATCTTGGGGTCCGAGTCCATAGGACGCTCAAAGTGGCTGCACAGGTTGACTCTGTGGTTAAGAAGGCATATGGTGTATTGTCCTTTGTCAATCGGGGAATTGAATTTAGTAGCCGGGAGGTAATGTTGCAGCTATATAGGACCCTGGTCAGACCCCACTTGGAGTACTGTGCTCAGTTCTGGTCGCCTCACCACATGAAAGATGTGGAAGCCACAGAAAGGGTGCAGAGGAGATTTACAAGGATGCTGCCTGGATTGGGGAGCATGCCTTATGAAAGC
The DNA here is from genome assembly GCF_009764475.1 of Pristis pectinata. Lineage (NCBI taxonomy): Eukaryota > Metazoa > Chordata > Chondrichthyes > Rhinopristiformes > Pristidae > Pristis > Pristis pectinata. The sequence continues at coordinate 24,960,569 of NC_067427.1, forward strand.
AGGTTGAGGGAACTCGGCCTTTTCTCCTTGGAGAGAGGGAGGCTGAGGGGGGACCCGATAGAGGTGTATAAGATAATGAGAGGCATTGATCGGGTGGATAGTCAGAGGCTTTTCCCCAGGGCTGAAATGGTGGCCACAAGAGGACATAGGTTTAAGGTGTTGGGGAGTAGATATAGGGGAGATGTCAGGGGTAAGTTTTTTACTCAGAGAGTGGTGAGTGTGCGGAATGGGCTGCCGGCAACGGTGCTGGAGGCGGAAACGATAGGGTCTTTTAAGAGACTGTTGGATAGGTACATGGAGATGTGAAAAATAGAGGGTTATGGGTAAGCCTAGTAATTTCTAGGGTAGGGACATGTTCGGTCACAACTTTGTGGGCCGAAGGTCCTGAACTGTGCTGTAGGTTTTTCTATGTTTCTATGTTTCTAATGGCTTCTGCTTGACTCCAAAATATCACGCTGATTTATTATAGGTGAACATGTTAGGTAACCATGAGCCACTTTAATGTTTCCTACTGTTTGAAAAACTAATACTAATTTAGTGTGCAGCAGTGGGAGAAAATAGTGCATAGCAGCAAACTCAACTTAATTTTTCCTGCTCATTTTTAGAAATATTCCAGACATGGCTGATTATCTGCAAGTATGCCAGTCTGGTGCAAAACCCCAGTGGAGAACGGAACTTTGCAGAGGAGCTACCATTAAAATTTTGTAGCATTTTTAATTAACGAGGAGTTTACATGACTGTGGGGAGAACAAAGATTTTTTTATGTTTTCCATTGTGTTCAGTGGGCTGCCTGTGAGCAGTACAAGCAAAAAGTCAGCTACCAACCAGACTTCTAACTTTTCTCAAGAGTCACAATTACCCAGAGGGTTGGGGTATAACAAACAGTTTACTAAACAGCATGTTAACAAAATTACAGTCACAACACTGACATAAATCAAGAACAACTGCTCTCTCTCTCCCTCCCGCTCTCTCCCCCTCTCTCTTTGTCTTTCTCTTTTTCTTTGTCTCTCCTTCTCTCACTCTTTCTCTCTTTTACTTTCTTTGCAGTTTTTCCAGCCTTCCTTGGGTTGTCATCAGGGGTGACCAAGATATCACACCAGCAATCTCTTTGCCTTGCTTCTCCTTCTCTCCTACCTCTTTGCTCTGAGTCAACTTAGGGTCACCAGGAGATACTCAAATTCATCATCGGTTCAGCTCGTATATTGGAAGACAGGATGCAAGGTGGGCTTCACAGGGCTTAGAGTAATGATTTGTCTTCATGATCAGGCAGACATTGAGAAAGTTGGGGAAGGGTGCAGAATGAGCAAAATATAGGATAAGATAAGATATCTTTATTAGTCACGTACATCGAAACATACAGTGAAATGCATCTTTTGCGTAGAGTGTTCTGGGTGCAGCCCGCAAGTGTCGCCACACTTCCGGTGCCAACATAGCTTGCCCACAACTTCCTAACCTGTACACCTTTGGAATGTGGGAGGAACCCGGAACACCCAGAGGAAACTCATGCAGACACGGGCAGAACGTACAAACTCCTTACAGACCAGGTCGCTGGCGCTGTAATAGCATTACGCTAACCACTACACTACTGTGCCTGTATTATCCTAATTCTTATTTAGTAATCAGCAAGAGTAAATGGAGATTGCTTATTCCCCTTACAAGGAGTCACTTCTTTGAACCTCTGTAATGCAAATAATGAAGATATCACAACAGTCCTGTCGGGAAGAGAATTTTAGAATTGGACCTGAAGACAGAGGAGAAATGTAAATAAACTTTCAGGATGGGGTGGGACTATAAGGGGAGCTTGCAGGTGGTGGTGTTCCTAAACATCTGCTCCCCTTGACCTTTTACGTGCTGTCATTGAAGAAGATTTAATGAGGTGCAGCCACACCTTTTCAATGGAACGCATTGTAGTGATCATGCAGCGGTAATCGCCGGATTTAGTGCCTGCAGTGGTGGCTGGGCTTTCAGTCAAGTGGACTGCTTTGCACTGAATTATGCCAAGCTTCTTGACTGTCATTTGATCTTCCTCATTCAAAGAGCTGGAGAGTATTCCATCACATTTTCCTCATGTGTCTTACAATTGGTGGGAAGACTTTTGGGAATGAGAAGTGAAGCCCTTGCTACCCAGCCTCTCAATTGTTATTTGGCTATGTGGCTGGTCCAGGAAAGCTTCTACTCAACGTTCAAGCACCCAGGATATTGGTGGTGGAGAGATTAATAATGGATTTGCCATCAACTGCCAAGAAAAGATGGTTAGCTCTCTTTTGTTGAAGATGGTCATTGTCTGGTACTTGTATGGTGTAAGTTTTACTTACCGTTTATCAGCCTTATAAATGTTGCAGGCCATACGCTATAGGGTATAATCAGCTTCACTACCGAAGTAATTCAGCTAGTAGATTATCTGTCTCTTCACTGATAATGTCCCCAGCTATTCAGCCTACTTCCTGCACTATATTGGCATTGCACACGTATACACTTATTTGCCAGGCAGCATGTATCAGACTTGAATTCTCTACCATTGGTTCACAAACCAGTAAGTATGATGCTCCCAAAAAAAGATGTCATTACTAAGCCCAATTTCCTGTTATTAGATGACAGCTTCCAACAAAATTGGCTTTCCAATTCGTTATCAACCACTCCTCATTTTGGCTTGCTTATACACTTCCGTCCAACTTGCAGACAGCTGACTGGTGATTCCACACAGAACCTTCATCCAGCTACAGTGTACACGTGACCCCCTTTTCCACCCCAGACTCAGATCAGTTCTACTTCTTATCTGGTCTCTCAGCTTTATGCTTGTCATTACTGACAAATCCACTGTTGTCCTATTTGTTCAGTTGGGGTCACTGACCTTCATTCAAAGACGAGTTGAAGGTTTGCATCTTTTTTACTTTATGCTTTTTCATTAACTTACATAAGTTGATTATGGTTTTAATTTTTTTTAATGGACTGTGCATTAGCTGTTCATTGTTGGCAGGATGTTGGGAGCTATGCAACACAAACAGAACTACAGCATCTTGGAAAGGTGACTGCAATGCTTGAGCTGGATCCAGTGCCCATTATATCTTTCCCATTCACCAGTGTGTCCATGCCAGTGGCCAAGAGTGCTTCCAGCATTGCAGAAACAAAGCCAATGACCTGTGTCCCACTTTGTGTACCAGGATACCACAAAATGTATCTCTGTCCTGGAGGAGATGTTAAATTCTAAATTTTAAGGTTGCAGATGATATTGATTCTTGTAGAATTAACAGAAATCTTCTTCCACACTTGAAAGGCTTCAGGCTTCATCTTGAATTGACACTGACAGTTTTACTTTCTGACATTTCTGTTCTTTCAGTTGCTGTTTTCTTTTGAAGACTGGAGGTTTTTGTCCCTGAGTGATGACAGGCAAAGTGATTGACTGGGAACTTGGCCACCGTCACCTTATTCTTCAGGAAAGATAAATATAATGCATAAGTTGACTCTGTTGATCCAGGAGTAAAAAGCGAACAAAAGCACTGGCAGATGTTTTGGCAACAGCTGTCTCCATCCCCTGGAGCTGGCGAATGGGCAAAGTAAGTGAAGGAGGAGGAGAATTAAAGGTGTAAAGTAAATCCCTGGAGATGCCTGTTCCATTGAGCTTTTCTGCAAATCTGCCATCCCTTGTTTCCGAGACAGTAAACAATTGGCTGTCGCTCTGTCAGCCAGAAGACCTATCGTCTTTGACCTGTAGTTCTAAACCAGATTTGAAATGAACTGCTGGGATCACTTGCTGTACTCCTGATGTATCGGGAGCTATGCGGAACATTTACATAGAAACCCTGATTAAACTATGAACCACATTACCTGTATTCAAATTTGACGATGATGTTACAGAGATATGCACCCTCCCCTCAAGACCATTAGGCTAATTAACAAAGTTTAAACTGGATTTATAACCATTGTTCCAAATCAACAACATGAAAGAAAAGTAGAAGATACCTTTATCAGTCACATGTACATCGAAACACACAGTGAAATGCACCTTTTGCATTGAGTGTTCTGGGGGCAGCCTGCAAGTGTAGTCACACTTCCAGTGCCGACATAGCATGCCCACAACTTCCTAACCCGTACGTCTTTGGAATGTGGGAGGAAACTGGAGCACCCGGAGGAAACCAGTGCAGACACGGGCAGAACATACAAACTCCTTACAGACAGCGGCGGGAATTGAACGCAGGTTGCTGGTGCTGTAATAGTGTTATGCTAACCACTACATTACCATGCCTGAGGCCCACAAGAATAATGCAGCTTGAGTCACCTCCTGAAGCTCAGCCTTCCTTTATTGGCAGTTGTCAAGTCTTGGGTCAGGTGATAGTCTGATCAGAGCATTGAAACATTGGTAGACTTTAAAGAAACTTTTGGTTATGATGAAATTGTGAAGCCTTTTGGGATGATCTCAGGTTAAGAAAAAGGCTATATAAATGAAGATTTTCTTTGTTCATTGACAATCGCTTAGGAACACACAATAAAGTAATGTACGAAGACATAAAAACAAAATATGTCGGAAAATCTCAGCAGGGTCAGGCAGCATCTGTGGAAAAAATAACAGCTAACATTTCAGGTTCAAGACCCCTCATGAGAACAGAATTGGTTTAATAGAATCAGTTCAGAGGCAGGTTGTTCAACCTGAAATGTTAACTGAATTTTTCTGGAATTTTCTGCTTTTATTTCAGAATTCCAGCATCTGCAGTTATTTCGATTTTCATTTAGTGAAGAAATAAATTATTATTCTGACTCACAGAATAGCAGCTATTGTAATCCAAAAGAAATCATGGCATGCAGTGTTTTGAGACTTCTCAACTTGATAATGCCCTGTATAAAGTGTTATTATGAAAATCTGAGTTTAATGGAGGTGAGTGGTAGAAAGCCGAACAGCTGAGAAACTGTGGAATAATTGGATCAGTCAATCAGACGGTAAAGAATCATAAATCATTTTGAACAAATTTCCATTTTTCCATCATCAAAAGCTGTACAGGTTTGTCATGCACACCCTCAACTCACCAACCATGTGTAGCTACCAAAAATACCAAATGAAGTTGGAGGTGGAGTGGGTTGCAGATGTCTCCTTCATTCCATTGGCTTGTGTTTAAAACAAGCCATGATAACAAGTACTTCATTCACAGGAGAAGTACATTTTTTTTTAAACAGTCAGTAATGACCTGCTAAGTTTGCTGCAGAATTTGTGGGATAAATTAAAGCTCAAGTTTTCTCTGTCTTCCAACTATTTTCATAATCCCACATTTTCATACGTAGGAGCAATGAGGTACGTCTTCTTACCTCATTAAGCATTCAATAGGTTTGTTACACAATGAAAAGGTATTGTAAGAACCCACTGATTTTGGAAGAGGGAGGGAACCCAGCCAATAGATCGGTTTTTGCTCCAGATTCTAGCATCTGTAGTCTCTTGTGTTGCCAAGGGATGGTTTAATTCTTCACGTGCAGGAACTGCACAATATCGATCAATTCTTTTCATAAGGGAGTTGGACATGCATGAGAACAAGGGGAAGGGGGCTACCAGGACGGTTTATTTCAAGACACAAGAAGCTGCAGATGCTGGAGTCTGGAGTGACAAACAAGATGCTGGAGGAACTCAGTGGAGGAACTCAGGCAGCATCTGTGGAGGGAAATGGACAGTTGACGTTTCAAGTTGAAACCCTTCATCGGGATGTTTTCTTGAAGTTGGCATGGACCCTATGGGCCACATTGATGTAACATTTCTCAGGTGCTGTAAGACAACAACTATAAGAAGAAAGCTTGTAACTGTCATGAATCCAAAACACAATGCTTTGGTTTTGAGCTCTATAAATATTCCAAAAAAAAATATTGAAAGCCAGATGAGAAACAATTTGCATTCACAAGTTCCTAAGTGACACATTTAGTGCAGGATTTCTTTCCTTTAATTTGTCGAAAGAGTTGGAAGGGGAAGGAGAAAACAAATTGTTTTAGTGCTTTGGCATATGAATGACTGCCTTCGCGGCTGCTTCGTTGAAGAGTGCTTACCTGCCAGACTATCCAGAGTAAGCATATGTGATGTTGCTGTCATTTTGGCAGCATTGAAACATGTTTCTTTATCATTAGCTATTCTTGGTAGTTTAAGTTACATTCCCATTATTGTGGTTTTGCTAAATGGGATTGGAATATTTCCCAGTTTTTTAGAACAGGAAGTTTTCCAAATTCTGATCCTGCAATTCTTAACTGATAGGAAATATCAGGTCAGTGTAACAGAACTGCAACAGAGAGTATTTTGTATTCCTAAGAATTCTCAAAAAGATACTTAGACAAACCTGAAAATCTATAATCTATGAAGGATGCTCCTATATATTTCAAGAGGAATTATCTTAGATCATTGTAAATGGCTGCTTTGACTTCACACTATTTCAAGAATGCAGATAAGATTTTTTATTAGTCACGTGAACATCAAAACACACAGTGAAATGCATCTTTGCGTAGAGTGTTCTGGGGGCAGTCTGCAAGTGTTGCAACACTTCCGGCACCAACATAGCATGCCCACAACTTCCTAACTCGTACGTCTTTGGAATGTGTGAGGAAACCAGAGCACCCGGAGGAAACCCACGCTGACATGAGGAGAACGTACAAACTCCTTACAGACAGCAGTGGGAATTGAACCTGGGTCGCTGGTGCTGTAATAGTGTTACGCTAACTGCTACACTACCGTGCAATGGGAGAAACAAAGCGATCTTTCTGTTCCAATGGTATAATTACACTGCACAGCAAGGATCTAACTATGTATTTAATTCCAGATTTGCATATACAGTAAGTTGTTGGTTAAGGGAAACAGTTTAAGAATGTAAAAGGTGGCAAGTTAGAATCCCTCTCCCTGTCCTGTTAGTAGGACACCAGTTCGGACTGCCAGCTGAGTTGATTTTAAAGAGCAGCCATGCCTCTCCTTAGCTGGGAATAGTTAAAACAAAACTTTTCATGTAGAAATGCAGGGTGGGCTGCTCTGAGACAGGTACTACTTCCCATAAAAGACTGAGTCTGGGCAGCAGATACATAAGCAACTCTGTCTGAAATTATAATGCAAAACGATCCTTATGTGCAAGTTTAGACATCATTCAGAAAGAAATTAGCTGTAACCAAAAGAAACAACCAGAATGCTCTTTGATGAACTGGAAACTGGATCTACTTGTGTGTCTTTTCATGTGAAAATCACACATAAAAAAAAGTTTTATACAGGTTGGATCAAGTTAGAAATAATCTCTGGGTTAAATCACACCCATTGAGAAATTGGTCTGGACACTTCCATACACAATTCACCTTAGCGTAGTTAATATGTTCCCGGCATCAGACTTGACTTAGCCAAACCAGAAGTTGCACATTACAGGTTTTCAATGTTGACAGCACAAATTGGAATTTTAGGGAGTGGTCCATGACCTGTATTTACTCACACTCACAAATAAGACAGCAGCATATTGCACAGGGATGGACCATGAGATAGCGATTCAGTGATCTGTGCTGTGACATAGATTTCTTGCCCCCATCATCTGCCACCTTAGTTTTCAATGGTTAGGATGATCAAATCTGTCTTAGGGGAAAAACACGATGATGCTGGAGGAACTCAGCAGGCCAGGCAGCACCGTGGAGAAAAGCAGGCGGTCAAGGTTTCGGGTCAGGACCCTTCCTCAGGACTGAAGATAGGAAAAGGGGAAGCCCAATATACAGGAGGAAATAGCAGAACAGTGATAGGTGAACAAAAGTGGGGAGGCGGGGTGGGCCAGCGGGGAAGACAACAACAAATCTCCAGATCATTTTAACCAAATGACCAGAAAGAATAGCATAGGGTTGGTAGTGCAGCTTAAGAGAAAGGAGATGGTCAAGGTTATTGCCGTTTACCAGATTATTACAAGGTACTCTTAACTGAGTGAACCATTTCATGTACCATTCAGACTAACTGAACCAGTCCATAGCTACCTGGATCCGCTTTGTCATTTTTTAACAGGTATCACAGAAGTATATTTCCAATTTACTAATGTTTTCAGGTCTTTAACTGTTGTCTTATAATGACTTCCAATGCTTCCTAAATTCCATTCCCTGCTCTTAGATCTTTGGAATGATTATCAGCCCTCTTTGAAAATTTTTATTGAATACTGGCAGCTGTCCGGAAGCCCTCCTAATTATCAAATCCCATGAGGTCTCTGCACGCCTCCATTTGTCTTCTAAGTTATTCACAATGTTCTTCAGTCCATCATTAACAGCCATGCCTTTTACTGCCTAAGCACTAAAGATTGGAGTTTCCTGACAAACCTCGACTTTTTATTCTCCTACCTAAAACTTACATCTTTGTCCAATCTTTGAGTCGCCTGTGCTAATAAATCCTTGTGGATCAGATAAAAACAGAAAATGCTGGAAACATTCAAAAGGTCAGGCAGCATCTATGGAAAGAGAAACAGTTAACATTTCAGTTCCAGGATGCTTCATCAGATCACCTCTTTGTGCAGCTGCTTGCCTTTATTTTAATAAAACTTCTCATTTTTCTTCCTGCAGGGTTTTTAGCAGTTATGTGTTTCCACGTTTCTTTCACTTTTGATTAATATTTCCATCCATTTAGGCCTCACTTATTTTCGTCTCTGTTCACATGCCTGATCAGCAATACTTCTTCAGTTGTCTTTCACAGAATCATAGAGTTATAGAGTTAGACAACACGGAAACAGGCCCTCCTGCTCAACCCATCCATTTCATTCATCTTCCATTGAGACAGTGTTCACCCAGCAATCTGTTCAATTTGCTCAGGCTCATTCCCTATTTCCATGATGGTGACCCAGCTAACACCACTTGCCTTAAGCCGTTGGATCATTCGTCCATGGTTCTGGAATTGGCTTCTTCAATCATTGCATCATTTCAGAACTTTATAAACATGATTTATTTCATTTTTTGCAACTCACAAGATCACAAGACAAAAGAGCAGAAGTGGACCATTCGGCCCATTGAGCCTGCTCCATGAGCTAAACTAAAACTATTCTCCCATTTAGCCCCAATTTCTGGCCTTTTCCCCATATCCCTTGATACCTTGACTAATTAGATACCTATCAACCTCCTCCTTAAACGCCCCCAGTAATTGGGCCTCCACAGCTGCACGTGGCAAAGAATTCCGTAATTTCACTACCCTCTGGCTAAAGAAATTTGTCCTCATTTCTGTTTTAAACCGGTACCCTCTAATTTTAAGATTGTGCCCTCGGTCCTGGACTCACCCACCAAGGGAAACAGCTTAGTCACATCTACTCTGTCCGGTCCTTTCAACATTTTAAATGTTTCTATGAGGTCCCCTCTCATTCTTCTGTACTCCAGTGAGTACAGTCCAAAAACCAACAAAAGTTCATCATAAGTAAGCCCTTTCATTCTGGGAATCATCCTCGTAAATCTTTTCTGAACCCTCTCCAACATCAGTACATCCTTCCTAAGATAAGGGTCCCAAAACTGCGCACAGTACTTCAAATGAGGCCTCACCAGTGCCCCATAGAGCCTCATCAACACTTCCTCACTGTTATACATTATACCTCGCAAAATGAATGCCAACATAGCATTCGCTTTCTTTACCGTTGATCCGACATGGTGGTTTACCTTCAGGGTATCCTGCACAAGTACCCCCAAGTCCCTTTGCACTTCTGTACTTTGAATTTTCTCCCCATCTGGATAATAATCTGCCTGTTTGTTTCTTTTTCCAAAGTGTACAACGGCACATTTCTCAACATTGAATCTCATCTGCCATTTCTATGTCCATGACTGAAGAGAAGCAACACGAACAATGCAATGGTTTAATGGTTTGAGGAAGTTCAGATCCTTTCACAACTTGATGTCACCAAAATGGTTGCTTTAGGGATGAGGTTTCATGGCTGCAGTTAATTTAAAATTTCACAAAGGCAAGTAATACATTTTACTTCCCAATAAAATAGAGGTAAAAAGCCATTGCTGAATTGTTTGTGCAAAAGCTATAGTGTATTGTGAGAAGCTTCTATAAATTTAAATCACTAGCAACTGTTCAGGACTCATTTTTATTGCTTGCCAATCAATTTTTTTTAACTGCAATATGAACATATTAATTGGCAATAAACTGAAAATGAAGTCTGCGTAGGAAGGAATTCAGGTCAATGACTGTTGATAGCCCATTTTAAAACTACTTCAGTTCAGTTGTTGTGCTATAATTTAGATACAATGAATTGAAACAGACGACAGTAAAACTCCAATAATTCCGGCATCTAATTATTTGGAAATCTTGACCGTTTTGGAGTCTGGCTCACTCATTAGTCCGGGAGATGAGCCGGGGGTCCAATGTGCAAGGACGAGCTGTGGGTCCCGAGAGGGGCTAGGGTGGGTTCCGGAACACTGGAGATCAGGAATGCGGGTAGGTTTGGGATCCAGTGTGCTTGTTTACTTGCTGGTCCCTTTAAGCTCAATGAGTTCACTGGAATGCTTATCATAAATTTGTGCAACATAGAAAAATTGTGAAATATAAGTGTTTTGGGGTCGTTGAAGTAGCATCCGATAGTCCAGAAAATCTGTTAATATGGCATTACTAAAGCCCCAAGGGGTGATACTTTACCATGAAAATACTAATTTCCTTATGATCTAACTATAATGTCTGAACATAGAATATAGAACAGTACAGCACAGTACAGGCCCTTTGGCCCACAACGTTGTGCCGACCTACATAAACCTACTCCATAATCAATCTAATCCTTCCCTCCAACACAGCCCATAACCCTCCATTTTTCTTACATCCATGTACCTATCTTAGAGTCTTTTAAATGTTCCTATTGTATCAGCCTCTATCACCACTAATGGCAGTGTGTTCCAGGCACCCAACACTGTCTGTGTGAAAAAACTGCTTCTGACATCTCTCCTAAACTTTCGTCCATTCACCTTAAATGGACGTCCTCTGTCGACTCTATCTATGCCTGTCATAATCTTATACACCTCCATCTAGTCGCCTCTCATCCTCTGTTGCTCCAAAGAGGAAAGCCCTAGCTCGTTCAACCTTTCCTCATAAGACATGTTCTCTAATCCAGGCAGCATCCTGGTAAATTTCCTCTACACCCTCTCGAAAGCTTCCACATCCTTCGTATAATGAGGTGAGCAGAACTGAACACAGTATCCTAAGTGTGGTGTAACCAGAGTTTTATAGAGCTGCAACATTACCTCATGGCTCTTGAACCCAATTCCCTGACTAATGAAGGCCAGCACACCACATGCCTTCTGAACCACCCTATCAACTTGAGTGGCAACTTTGAGGGATCTATGGACTTGGACCCCAAGATCCCTCTGTTCCTCCACACTGCTAAGAATCCTGCCATTTATCTTGTACTCCACCTTCAAGTTCAATCTTCCAAAGTGTATCACTTCACACTTCTCTGGATTGAACTCCATCTGCCACTTCTCCACACAGATCTGCATCCTTTCTATATCCAGTTGTAACCTATGACAACCTTCTACACTATCCACAACACCTCCAACCTATGTGTCATCTGCAAACTTAATAACCCATTCCTCCATTTCCTCATCCAAGTCATTTATAAAAATCACAAAGAGCAGGGGTCTCAGAACAGATCACTGTGGAACACAACTGGTCACCGACCTTCAGGTAGAATACTCTCTATCTACTACCACCCTCTGCCTTCTGTGGGCAAGCCAATACCAAATCCACGGAGCCGTCTTCATGGATCCCATGCCTTATGACTTTCTGGATGAGCCTATCATGGGAAACCTTACTAAAATCCATGTACACCACATACACTGCTCTGCCTTCATCTATTTGTTTTGTTGCCTCCTCAAGAAACTCAATTAGGCTCGGAAGGCACAACTTGTCATTCACAAAGCCATGCTGACTATCCCTGATAAGAATATGCTTCTCCAAATGCTCATAAATCCTGCTCCTAAGAATCCTCTCCAATAGTTTACCCACCAGTGACGTAAGACTCACTGGTCTATAATTCCTAGGATTATCCCTATTACCTTTCTTGAACAACGGAACAACATTTGCCATCCTCCAATCCTCTGGTACCACTTCTATGGCCAGGGAGGATACAAAGATCATCGTCAACACCCCAGCAATCTCCTCCCTCACTTTCTGTAGTAACCTGGGGTATATCCTGTCTGGCGCCGGGGACTTATCCATCTTAATGTTTTTCAGAAGCTCCAACACTACCTCTTTCTTGACCTCAACAAGCTGCAGCACATTAGCCTGTTCTATGCTAATCTCACATTCATCAAAGTCCCCCTCCCTGATGAACACTGAAGCAAAGTATTCAGTAAGGACCTCCCCTACCTCCTCCGCCTCCAGGCATGTTTCCCCCTTTATCCCTGAGTGGTCCTACCCTCACTCTAGTCATCTTTCTGTTCTTCATGTATGTGTAGAACACCTTGGGGTTTTCCTTAATCCTACTCGCCAAGGCCTTCTCATGTCCCCTTCTAGCTCTCCGAACTCCCTTCTTAAGCTCCTTCCTGTTGGACGCCAGATTATTAGATATATTTGAGATGAAGATAGATAAATACTTGTAAGATCAAGGAATTGAAGGCAATGGGGGACTGGCATAGAAGGGGAGTTGAGACCAGCATAAATCAGCCATGATCATATTGAATGGTGGGGCAGGCTTGAGGGACCAAGTGCTCTACTCCTGTTTCTTGTATTCCTGTATAATTTCTCCACCATTTACCAAGCTGCTGTAAATTAATGGGATCAATTTTACACAAATAATTTGAAATACAGAGTTGGCCTCAACTCATTGTATTTTTCTGAAAAAAGTCATCAGTTTTCTTTAACAGAAAAGATTACAGTTTCAGCCATGCTTTCTACCTGTTTTACTTCATTGAAATTCTTATTCAAAGACAGTCAAGTTTTTGCTGTTGAAACAGACTCTGGTGAGTAAATAGATCTTGAATCATGCTGCAAGTCACACCCCAGTTCTACATGACATAGGATAAGATAAGATCTTTATTAGTCACATGTACATCGAAACACACAGTGAAATACATCTTTTGCGTAGAGTGTTCTGGGGGCAGCCCACAAGTGTCGCCACGCTTCCAGCGTCAACATAGCACGCCCACGACTTCCTAATCCGTACGTCTTTGGAATGTGGGAGGAAACCGGAGCACCCGGAGGAAACCCATGGAGACATGGGGAGAACATACAAACTCCTTACAGACAGCAGCCAATATTGAATCTGGGTCGCTGGTGCTGTAATAGCGTTACGCTAACCACTGTACAACTATGCCTTGACACTACTGTGCCTCTCCACATCGTGCAACTTAAAGAGTGAGAGAAACTTGTCAATTGGTACCCTGAAAAGAATGGGCATAATGGGAGAAAGGACAATGTCATACTCTGGATTTACTTGGAAGACTACAAGATGCGGAAATGAAAGGTTCAAGCTAACATAGAATCACGGAATTGCTGGAGCACAGAAGGAGGCAACTGGCCCAACAGATCCAAATCGACTCTCCACCGGAGCAGTTCATTAGTTCTCCCTCACATCCCCTTCTCCATAGCCTTGCAAAGTTTTGCTCACCGCCTATTTATCTAATTCCACCTTGAAGGTTACAATGGAATCTACCTTCACCACATCTGCAGGTAGTGCTGGCTATTGATAGGAAATGGAATTAAGTTAGATAATGGAGACACAAGAGACTGCAGATGCTGGAATGTGGAACAACAAGGTAACTGAGGTCAGGCTGGTATCTCCTGAAAGCTGTCACATCATTGTTAAAAAAAATATAGCTGCTTCACGTCTCCTGTCTTATTTCTGCCCGGCCATCAAAGGGATTGTGAGATGGAGTTGGAAAGTCTTTTTGCTTCGTCAATTAAAAACAGCAACTGCTGGAAATACTCAGCAGGTCAGGTGGTATCTACTGGGAGAGAAACAGGGTCAGTGTTTCTGGTCCATGAACCTTCTTCATAATTTCATGTTCCATCCACCTTAATGGTAACAATCTCAGACAGAAAGTTGAAAACAAACTGCTGGAGGGAGTCAGTGGGTCAGACCCACTGGGATGGTTGACGTTTTCAGACAGAAAGTTATAGTTCAGTCCAGAAATTAAACATTATAAACAGAAACTTAATTCTGTTAATACTTTAGGAAATAGAGTATAATTGGAGGTGATGGCTTACTTTAGAACATAAATCAAAGCAGGAGGAGGCCATTCGGCCCCTCTTGCTTTGTCCATCATTCAATATGATCATGACCCATCTTTTATCTTAGTGCTGCTTTGCCCCTGCAAAGCCCATGTCCTCAATTCCTTTAGCAGCTAAACATTTGTCATAGAGTCATACAGCACGGAAACAGACCCTTCAGCCCAACTGGTCCATGCAGACCAAGATGTCCCATCCAAGCTAGTCCCATTTGGAACTGACTTGGAAATATATTGTTGTTCCTTCACTGTTGCTGGGTCAAAATCCTTCAACTCCCTCCCTGACAATATTGTGGGTACACCCACACCTCAAGGACTGCAGCAGTTCAAGAAGGTAGCTCACCACCACCTTCTCAAGGGCAAGAAGGGATGGACAATTAAATACTGGCTCAGCTGATTAAGCTCATCCCTTAAGTAAATAAATAAAAGAATTGCAGGGAGTCACCACCTTCTGGTAAAGAACTTTCTTTGTATCTCAATCTTCAATCACCAACCCCTTATTTTGAGCCTGTGATGCTGGGATCTAAAGGAAAGATCAACTTCACATCTACTCTGTCCAGTGCTCCATGTAAGATACTTACCAATAATAACACAGCTTTGTAATTAGGAACATGATTTAAAACCTCAATTTTCAATCACATCCCCATTAAACACATGTTTCAATGAGACCCCTCTCATTCTTTATGTTGTTGGTTCTGAATCCTGGAACTCCCTGCTCAAAAGCACCGTGGGAGTACTTTCCCCAGAAGGACTGCTGTGGCTCAAGGAAGCAACAGCACCACCTTCTCAGTACAAATGATTGCTGGCTTTGCAACCAATATCTAGACCCTGAACATGAATAACATAAAAAATTCTTCAAAACTGAAAATAATGCAGGCCAAGTCCACATAATCTCTCCTTCTAAAACAAACCCACGGTCCCTTTTGATCTCTTGTGCACATTTGATCAAAAGACAAGATCCAATGATGTCACATCAAAGAGAAGCAGAAAGTTCACGTGACATGTGCCCAATATACTGGTCAATCTACAGCACCAGAAGTTGGTTGACAATTGTTTTTTGAGGAATTAGTAGCAATCGTTTAGAAAATCGTGGTATTCATCAATTATTGATTAAATTAAATTTCTGCTTCATCCTACTGATTGCCTTTATTAGGTTCACAAAAAGAATTGAGGTTCTAGCTCTGTGTAAGATAATAACCAATAATATAACCTAATAATCAGGAATATAATTAAAACCCTAGGTTCTCAATTACAGCTGGCTATTGAGAAAAAAAATCAGTCTGATCTTGTTTTTAACTTTTTTATTTAAGCATTTGCATATTATTGACACCCTTTCTCCTTTAACAGTTTCTATTTGTGAATGGAACATCTACTTTTCAGAGATATATTTGCATTGTCATTATTGCAAATTCATTTTATTGTGTGTTATGTCTTTCAGAATAAATGTAACTTATCATTTTCTTGTCAGAGAGGTGATATGGAGACGTTTGTGGTATGCATAAATAGGTAACATAATTAGACCTTATTGAAGTACACCAGGAGTCACGGAAACGAGAGTGACTCATTTTACTGCATGCTTCATTTTGATTATTGAAGCATCAAAGAAAAACAATCATGCCAGAAACCTTTCTTAGCTTCTATGATGAACGTCCAATCAAAAGGGTTTGTTGCAACACAGAAGCTGGAGGAACTCAGCAGGTGTTGACCTTTCATCTGGATATCCTTCCATAGATGCTGCCTGACCCACTGACTTCCTCCAGCACCTTGTATGTTGTTGCAGAAGGCATACAGGACTGAGATAGATCAGCTGGTTGAGTTGTGTCGCAACAACAACCTCGCACTCAATGTCAGCAAGACCAAGGAGCTGATTGTGGAATTCCAGAAGGGGAAGTTGGGAAAGCACACACCAGTCCTCATTGAGGGGTCAGCGGTGGAAAGAGTGAGCAGCTTCAAATTTCTGGGTGTCAACGTCTCAGAGGATCTATCCTGGACCCAACACATTGATGTAATCACGAAGAAGGCACACCAACGGCTTGACTTCATTAGGAGTTTGAGGAAATTTGGTATGGCACCAAAGACTACTGCAAATAGTTTAAAGAGACAACTTTGCTCAGATATTTTAGAAGCTGAAGAGCCTCCAAGCTGGCCAAGATAAGTCTGACGTGCCCACATTAAGCCCAAGATGCAATCCTTTTTATTTCCTTTTCCAAAGCTGGTTTATTCATTGATTACAGAATCACATTAATACAATAGTACTGTACTTCATGATTCACACTATTTACCCCGTCAAATTATAATGAATTATAATGAAGTACTGGTCCTGTCCTGGTGCAACCATGTGGATGCCAGGGCCAAGAAAGCTCACCAGCATGACTACTTCCTCAGGAGGCTAAAGAAATTTGGCATGTCCCCTTTGACACTCACCAACTTCTATCGATGCACCATAGAAAGCATCCTATCTGGATGCATCACGGCTTGGCATGGCAACCGCTCTGCCCAGGACCACAAGGAACTGCAGAGAGTTGTTGACACAGCTCAGCACATCGTGGAAACCAACCTATCCTCCATGGACTCTGTCTATACCTCTCACTGCCTTGATGAAGCAGCCAGCATAATCAAAGACCCCACTCATCCAGGTCAATCTCTTTTCTCTCCTCTCCCATCAGGCAGCAGATACAGTAACCTAGGACACATACCACCAGGCTCAAGGACAGCTTTAATCCCATGATGATAAGACTATTGAACAGTTCCCTTATACGATGCGATGGACTCTTCACTTCATAATCTACCTTGTTTGACCTTGCACCTTATTGTCTACCTGCAATGCACTTCCCTGTAGCTGTGACACTTTACTCTGTATTCTGTCATTGTTTTATCCTGTACTACCTCAATGTACTGTTGTAATGAAATGATCTGTACAAACAGTATGCAAGACAAGTTTTTCACAAGATCACAAGACAAGGGAGCAGAAGTAGGCCATTTGGCCCATCAAGTCTTCTCCAAAGAATAGGGGAAAAAGAAAAAAGAAATGAGAAATGGGGGGGGGGGGAGTCTGCTCCATGAGAAAAAAACTATTCTAACCCCAGTTTCCGGCCTTATCCCCATATCCCTTGATACCTTGACTAATTAGATATCTATCTATCTCCTCCTTAAATGCCTCCAATGATCTGGCCTCCACTGCTGTACGTGGCAAGGGATTCCATAAATTCACTACCCTCTGGATAAAGAAATTTCTCCTCATCTCTGCTTTAAACCTGTACCCTCTAACTCTAAGATTGTGCCCTCTGGTCCTGGACTCACCCACCAAGGGAAACAGCTTGGCCACATCTACTCTGCCCAGTCCTTTCAACATTTTAAATGTTTCTATGAGGTCCCCTCTCATTCTTCTGTACTCCAGTGAGTACAGTCCAAGAGCCGACAAACGCTCATCATATGTAAGGCCTTTCATTCTGGGAATCATCCTCGTAAATCTCTTCTGAACCCTCTCCAACATCAGCACATCCTTCCTAAGATATGGGGCCCAAAACTGTACACAGTATTCCAAATGAGACCTCACAAGTGCCCCGTAGAGCCTCATCAACACTTCCTTACTTTTATACACTATACCTCTCGAAATGAATGCCAACATAGCATTCGCTTTCCTTACCGCCGATCCGACCTGGTGGTTAACCTTTAGAGTATCCTGCACAAGTACCCCCAGTCCCTTTGTACTTCTGTACTTTACCTCGGTACAAGTGACAATAATAAACCAATACCAATACCAGTAACACAGTCATCACTATCCAGAACACACTCGAGCCCCTGAGGCACCACCGACCCCTTATATCCCCCATTGTACCCGGGATATCATGTGCTCCTTCTCCAGAGAGACATGGGCATGGACATCACCCCAGAAGAGGGGCAGGCAATTGGCTCGGGTAAAACCCTTGACTGCCAGCCGCCAAGACCAATGAATGGCTACTTTGGCCAGACCCAGAAGCAAACTGACCAGGAGATCCCACGACTGACTCATCCCCCTCTGCATGAGGCAAGGAGCTTGAGGAGCAGCCCCTTCAGATACTCAGATAGAGGCTGCAACCTCTCACACTCCATCTATACATGATACATCATCTCCTCCTGGCTGCAGGAATGACAGGTGGCTGGGGAGTCTGTAAATCAACTTAAGAATCTGTACATGGTCATACTCTGTGCAAGACTTTCCACCCCAGGTCCCCAGTATAAAGGGAGAGGACTCCCGTGTAAAGAGATCTCCACTGGGGACCTCCCCAAGATGCAATCCTGGTAAAGCAATTGAAACTTGCACTAGCAACAGTCACCCAGATTAACACCAGAGTGATGAACTCAACAGTAAAGCAGCTGAATCTTACAAAGTACCTGGCATTCTATTGGCTCGTAGTTGAACTGATACCCACTCTTAACAGTGCCCAGCTGATTGGGAGCAATCTAGTCATTTGTGACAGTGGTGTCATCAAATCAGTCTCCCAAAGAAAGTAAATGCAAGAGACTAACTCCACTCAACACAAACCTGAGGCTTGTCTTCCAAAACTAAAGAGAGCTGCAAGCACTTAAAAATGATTTCATGGCTTTCATAAACTTGATAAATACTATTGGTACCCCTGACATGATCTAGACCAAATTTATGGTGCTGCTTCTTCACGTTGCAGTCACAGATGTAATATCCAATTTTAGTCTGAAACAAGTGTGATGATTTATTGATAGCATGGATGATGTGGGATTGATATGTGTCATAACTCTGCATGATGACTGTTTTGTTCTAAGAGTGCTGCAATTCTTATTTTCTGCATTTGATCAGTAGAAACAGTTGATTAGTGACAGGACTTGCTGTTAATGGCGCTATGACAATGAAGGACCAAATATGGGTGTTTTTCAGAGGTGATACAGGAGCGAAATATTAGCAGGAAATACCAGAGGTTCCAGTAAATCTTCCACAATATGCCAAAATGCTTAGTAGCCGATGAGGTATTGTTGAAGTGTAGGCACTCTTGCAGTATAGGAAATGCAGCAGCTAATTGTGGACATCAAATCTCATAAAAAGTAAAGTGATAATGAGGAGCTAACCAGTTTTTTAATGATGTTGCAAAGAATAAATATTAACCGGAGTGTTAGGGATAGCTTTCCTGCTCTTTACAATCCTGTACAAGGACAGATCAGCTTGCAGTTTTTGTGGCTGAGCCATGAGGAGCAACTTCTCTCTTCTTCCAACTCAAAGCAAAGATGTTACCAATTTATTCATAGCTGATACCTCATTGTTGGGGGGATGGCTGGTGGGGTTGGGGCAGGGGGCAGCTGGAATCACACCAGGCACAAAGGAAGGTGATGCTTGTTGGAGGCCGACCATCGTAGCTCCAAAGCACTGCAGAAATTGCTCAGGAGAGGTGTGGTGAGGTTGGGTTGCGGCCAAGGAGCAGAATGCTTGAACTGTGGCAGCTGCTTGGTATTCTTACGCTATTGTGGTGAAGCACAACACCAGCATGGTTGTGAAAGCAGAGATCTCTGTCTCAGTGGGGTATTAAAGTGTGTGTAGGAATGATTGAAAAAAATTACATTAAAGTGAATTCCAATTGCTTGCAATTGTACAACTTTATTATTGAAGAAGTCTAGGTAACATTACAGTGCAGCACAATAGATCTACATTAATGACAGAAGGATTTAAATAAACTAAATATAGCTTCTAAATTGCAGAAGTCTTGCTCTCATGTTCTGTATGATGGATTCAACTCACAATGCTCACAACAGAGGTTCTTGGTGAATGTGTAATATTAAATGATTGCATGTTATCAAGTAATCATGCAGCTCCAGGAAGCATTATTAGCTTTTATGGGAAGTTCTTTTATAATTATGTAATGTAGAAATGGACTATATACAATCCTTTTCAATAAAAAAAGCTATCTGTGTTCTTATAATTAAGCTGGAGAGAGCTGCAGCACGTAAAACACATCTAAGATGCAACAATTCAATGAATGATAAAACAAAACAACTCAACCCTTTTGCATGATTCCCAAGGCTTCAGGATACTCAGTAAATCTTTGTGAAATATGGTCCAACACGGTTGGAATGGAAGAAACTATATACAAGTTTTATAATATGTACTTTGTCAAAGAAAATAATCAGTGGTAAAGCTAGTCATAAAAACAGAAAATGCTGGAAATGTTCCATGGGTCAGGCAGCACCTATGAAGAGAGAAACAGAGTTGACATTCAGGTCAATGACCTTTTGGATAAACAGTCCTTAATTAAGGATGTAAAGTTATTGACATGAACCATTCTTGGATTTTCCTTCTTGCCTGTTCTTTGTGTTTTCCCTTTTATTTTCGGTTTTTATTTCAGATTTCCAGCATTTGCAATGTTTTTCTTTGGCAAATCTAGTCATTTTCTGCACAATGTTTGTCTTATCCATGTTAATCAGTTGCAGATTTGTAGAGGTATCGCTCTGCTGATGCTTCAGAATTCTTGAGTCATAACTGACAATGTTGAGAAATTCTGATCAAAGGTGTTTGCCCATGAAAGTCGGGGGAAGGAGTTTCCATTTGGAAATATTCAGGTCTAATTGACTGAGGTTGGCTTAACAAAAGATCACAGAATTTGAAATGCAACTCATGTTCAGTGTAATTAGAGATCCTGTAATCTTTTGATGTGCATACTGTTGGAAGCTTCCCTCTCTGTGCCTTACCACGATATCAGATTAATCACCATAATGAATTTTTGATAATTGTGCCAACGTGTGCATCTTTAAGGAGACTCCAAAAATTAAAATGATTTTTTCAGAAATAAAGAAACCGAATACTCTATCCCAATATAACAAAGATATTATTCTGCATTTTTAAAATTATTTTAATAAATCAAGATTTCACAGGAGTTGCGTGGACAGCTTCAAATGAAGTGTTTTCTCTGGTAGCTAAATTTTTCAAACTTTATCAGATTATCGCTCTTAAATTTTTAAGAAATATTTCTGATGGGGAATATATTCCAAATTACTTTTTTAAAAGCTGCTTAATTATCTTGCTTCATGAAAAAATGATTCTGAGGAGAAACTTAAGAAGAAAAGTCACTTCTTGAAATGATTGCAATTTTGGTTGCAGCTTTTGTCCCTTGCCATTAGCACTGGATCCTGAACAGAATCTTGATTATCTTGCCCCTTCCCAAATCTGTAAGAGATTTTCCAAGAAACTCAACCATCCCAATGTTTCTGCCTTTCACAGTATACTACTCTTGTCATTACTGTCAGAATCTCTGAATACAGAAAAAAGTTTGATTCTTCAGCTGAAAATGTCCAAGGGAAATTTTGAATTTTACAGAAGTAAAAGTCAAATATATGGCATGGTGTCTCAGCACTAAATCATATTTCTGTGTGTGGGTTGAACTAAGGGCACCCTCCTAAAAGTGTTGTTCAACTCACAAAAGTAATGGCTTTGTGTGAAACATCTTTTAACCATGAAGCTAGCATGTAGCTTTGGTTAAACTGGTTAATTGTATTATTATTGATTCAGAGAAAAGGTCCCAACTCCAGAAATCAAATTCATGCATGGATTTTTGTTTACTGGCTTTATTGGCAGTGAAGCAATATTTAACAACACCATGAATTCTTTATTTAAGTTACTCGGACCGTAAATGGCATAGAAGTCTCGTGTAAATTTCGACATGTTCCTGGATTGGGGCTTTACATATTCTTTCATTGTACATTTGCCTAACTGTACAACTGTCCAGGCATAGTGGTCTGAATGTTCACTACATTTCACTCTATGGTAAATTTCACTGAATTATAAATTTAAATAATAGGCAATGTCAAATTCAAAGTGACCTGATTAAACTATTATAAATTTAATTAAAGATTATTAAATTTGGTAGCCAATTACTCATGCAAGCCTACATAACTTTTGAAGATCTACATGGCACCAACAGTCTGAGAGGAATTAAAATTTAACTTTGACTTTAGGTTTCATTTAACATCCCTTCAGGTTGAACAAGACTATTTTTATCGTTTTTAATAATTTTTAAATAATTTTTATTACTTCAACGTAATGAAGCTTAATTATGTGGAGAGGTAGGGGAAGAACAGGGTTTTGATGTTTATTCTGGAAGGGAGTCCCTGAAAACCTTTGTTGGTCTTAAAACTTCTCTATTTTCCAAATAAGAAATTATCTGAGTGGCAGGCATTTCCATGAGGCCCAGAATACACTTCAATCAGAGATACAAGGATTCGACCAATGTGTATTTTTAATTTGGTTTGAAGCAAGTTGATGCATTTTTGTCTGTCAGACGTCTGACCAACCAAACAAAGAAATCCCCAGCAAGTTTTCTATTCTGTTGCACGCTAAGCCGTCCATGAAGATCAAACTGTTCCCTTCAATGTCAGTTGAGGCAACACACATGGTCAGGAACTGTGGTCTGAAACTGTCTTGCTTTGTTACAAATGCCACAAATATTAAAATCGTATGCAAGAGTGAAACAAAAGATGGAATCAACAGCCAACAATTAAGTTGATGCATTGAATATTGCATGCAAAAGAAAATGTGGATTTGTACTTTGTCCTTCAGGTAATCTTGCAGCTGAAATTTTTTTAGATGTAGCCTTAGGATCCATTCTATTTCTCGAATTTCTCATTGAAGGCAACGTTTCCATGGTTGCATCTTTCTTCTGATTCTTTGTTAAGACTTGCACAGTTTGACAGTTTCCAGCACCTAGAACAGTTTAGTGTCCACTTCTTTCTGATATCCAATGTTCCAGGGAGATAAAGGTACAATGGTTACCTCACTGGATTCCCAACACAGAGCTCTGGACTAATGATTCAGTGACATGAGTTCAACTGCCACAACAGCTCAGCTTGAAAATATAGTATCAATAAATGAATATAATTAAAAAAGTAGTGCTTGCCTTTAGTAGTTGAGGCATTGAGTTCAAGAGTCAGGAAGTTATGTTGCAGCTTCATTAAAACACTGGGTTTGCTGCTTCTGGAGTATTGTATTCAATTCTGGTCGCTCCAATATGGAAAGGATGTGGAGGATTTGAAGAGGGTGCAGAAAAGGTTTAACCAGGATGCTGCCTGGATTAGAGGGCCTATGCTATAAGGAGAGATTGGACACACTGGAGCAGCGGAGGCTGAGGGGAGACCTGATAGAGCTTTATAAGATTATCAGAGGAATAGATAGAATAGACAACTGGTATCTTTTTCCCAAGGTTAAAATGTCTAATACTAGAGGGCTTGCATTTAAGGTGAGAGGGGGTAAATTCAATGGAAATGTGCAGGGCAATGTTTTTTTACACAGGGAGTGGAGGGTACTTGGAATGCACTGCCAGGGGTGGTAGTGGAGGTAAATATGATAGAGAAGTTAAAAAGACTCTTAGATAGGCACGTGAATATGCAGGGAATGGAGTGATATGGATATAGTATAGGCAGAAGGAATTAGTTTAGTTTGGCGTCTAATTACTAGTTTAATTAGTTCGGCACAACATTGTGGGCTGAAGTGCCTGTTCCTGTGCTTTCTCTTCTATGTTCTAAATTATTCACAGAAATGTGATTTATGAAACTGAAGGGGCCTAGAAATTCAACTGTGGATTTAGTGGTGAGCTACAGAATGGCTATGGAGAGCATCAACACTCATTTTGGTATTAGAACCACCATAGTAAAGTGTCTGATGATACCTCTTGTTCTGTCTGTGGAGCACACAGTTAAAAATAAGCTGAGTTTTTGACTGGAGCCTAATCTATATCTATAATAGCCAAATCTATAGATCTGGGGAGGAGAGAAGACTAGATTGTGTTCCTAATTGGTGCCTGGATGAGATAATGCTCAGATGTCAGAGGATGGGAAGGTTGCCAATGATTACCTTAAAAATAAATGACAAAAGTTTACCTTGAAAATTATTTGCAGTCATTGCCAACATAAGGAAGATCAGATAAAGCACAGCATATTAAAATATGAGCTAGAATTTCTCTGCTCTGCCTCATTAATCATTCTGAACTCTACTAGCGTGTTTGGCCTTTTGTGGAAGCTCCTGGAGATCAATGGGTGGTGGTTGACACACGACTAGAGATCAGTGCCTCAAATGGGAGGCCTGAAGTTTGGAACTAGGGGTGTGGGTAGGAGTTGTGGGGGGCAGCATGTTCTTTGAAGGTAGGGGACTGGTGGGATTGCCTGGATGCTGGTGACCTGGTTGGAGGTGTGGGGAATGTTGAGGCCTGGACTGGAAAATCAGGGCCATGGAGCTCATCGGTAGGTTGTCCTGCGTAGGGATCGGTAATGTGGTAGTGGGATGGCGAGTGACCCGAGGAAAATAAAGAAGTTTACAACCAAAATCAAGCGGTTCCACTTTGGGTATGATTCTCAGCATGGAGCTGGGATCAGTTCCAATGCAGCCCCCACAAACAGCATTGCTGTCATGCCAGCAGCAGTGTAAAAGAATGGTGCTTCTGAGAGTGCTCAGCTGTGGTTAATCCCGGGAAAATTGTTCACGGATAATGCTCCAAGTTGTCCAACATCATGCTGTGCACGACTGATATGGAAACCGCACCTGACATGCAAAGGTGACTTGCAATTAAAAGTGATTGGTTGAACTTCTGGGACTGGTGGCATTCAGCCTGAAAGTGATCACAATTACTTTGCATTGCAAATACGTGTGATTTTCAGATGGAAATAACAGCACAAAATATCCGAATTTGCACACCTGGATTGCGGAAATGCAGCTTCTTCAACAATAACTCCCATGAAGTCTGCCATTATAAAGCAAAACGGATGGCAGATAAATGGGAATGCCATTATCTGCAAGATTCCCTGCAAGTCATACAATATAACAATTTGTACAAATATCTCTATTAAGATATTTATTTATTAATTGCTTGTACATCAAAACACACAGTGAAGTGCATCTTTTTGCATGACTGAGAATGTGCTGGGGGCAGCCTGCAAGTGTTGCCACTCTTCCGGCATCCACATAGCATGCCCACATCTCCTAACCTGTACGTCTTTGGAATGTGGGAGGAAACCGGAGCACCCGGAGGAAACCCACGTAGTCACGGGGTGAAAGTACAAACACCTTACGGATAGTGATAGGAAGAGTGAGGGAACAGAGATATTTGTACAAATTGGTACATTGTAAATCGTTGACCTTCTGAGATAACTGCACAATGAAAGCATCTTCTCCATATGAACTACGGCAGCTTAATTTGGTGGTTCACCACCACCATTTCAAGTGCATTTAGATCTTTAAAGGCAATACTTACCTTCACAGTGTTCCCCACAGGCCATAAAATAAGGACAAGACAATCCAGAGGTGTGGACATGGGTGCATTAACCTAGTGGCTTCACGAGAACTGAAGGAGATCATTGGGGGAAACACAGCAAAAAAGCCGTAGCCCAGTTCTAAACTGCCTGTTAAAGTCAGAGGAAAAGTGAGTATGGTTAAGGTGGAAAATGAATATGTTGTAATTGGAAACAAACATGGAAATAAGGTTCAGAATGACTAATGAGGCAGAGCAGAGAAATTCTAACTCTATTTTGACATGCTATGCTTTATCTGATCTTGCTTGTGTTGACAATAACTGCAAGTAATTTCAAAGGAGTGTACTAACATTCATGCTCTTCATCAAAAATGACAGCTGATGCAACATTGAATCAGATACCCACAGACATCATCAAAGAAACAATGCTGACATTTCAATTATTTTAAAAAAATCAAGTCTAATTGGTATAAACTAGTTAGCACACCCAATTATTTTGTGATATTCATTTCAGGATGTAAAGTCAATGATTTAAGTGTGTAAATAAGAAACATGGGAGTAGATTTTTACCTTTATCATCCGAATGTTGAACAGGTAGGTTGGATTATTTATGCTACGTTGTACTGCTTGATCTTCTATCCAATGAAAGCAGTGCAAGCCAAAATAAGGCTAGTTTAAACAAAGAAAGTCAACCTGTTTCATCAGATGTTGAAGGAATCCAACCCACAGGTAAATTTGTGGAACATAGAAGAGTACAGCACAGGAACAGGCCCTTCAGCCCACAATGTTGCACCGAACCAATTACATTAGTA
Source organism: Pristis pectinata (assembly GCF_009764475.1). NCBI lineage: Eukaryota > Metazoa > Chordata > Chondrichthyes > Rhinopristiformes > Pristidae > Pristis > Pristis pectinata. Next base: position 24,986,772 of record NC_067427.1, read on the forward strand.
ATAAAATGCCCAACTAAATTAATTCCTACTGCCGACACAATGTCCATATCCTACCATTTCCCTCACATTCATGTGCCTATGTAAGATCTTCTTGAATGCCCCCATCATATTTGCCTCCACCACCACCCCAGGCAGTGCATTCCAGGCACCCACCACTTTCTGTGTAAAAAACTTGCCCCGCACATCTCCTTCGAACTTCCCTCCTATCACCTTAAATGCATGCCCCCTGATATTAGACATTTCCACCCTGGGGAAGAGATACTGGCTGTCTATCTATGCCTCTCATAATCTTATAAACCTCTATCAGATCTCCCTTCAGCCTCCACTGTTCCAGAGAGAACAACCCAAGTTTGTCCAACCTCTCCTCATAACACATGCCCTCTAATCCAGGCAGCATCTTCGTAAACTTCTTCTGCACCCTCTCCAACACCTCCACATCCTTCCTATAATGGGGTGACCACAACTGAATGCAATGCTGCAGCTGCAGCATAACTTCCTGACTCTTGAACTCAGTGCCTCGACTAATGAAGTCAAGCATGCCATACGCCTTCTTTACCATCCTATCAACCTGTATAGTCACTTTCAGGGAGCTATGAACTTGGACCCCAAGATCCCTCTGCTCAACAACACTGTTAAAGGTCTTGCCATTAACAGTGTACTGTCTCGTCCCTTTACATTTGATCTTCCAACGTGCAACACTTCACATTTGGCCGGGTTGAACTCATCTGCTATTTCTCTGCCCATATCTTCAACTGATCTAGAACATAGAACATAGAACAATTACAGCACAATTCAGGCCCTTCGGCCCACAAAGCTGTGCCGAACATGTCCCTACCCTAGAAATTACTCGGCTTACCCATAGCCCTCTATTTTACTCAGCTCCATATTCCTAACTAACAGTCTCTTGAAAGACCCTATCGTATCAGCCTCCACCACCGTTTCTAGCAGCCCATTCCACGCACTCACCACTCTCTGAGTAAAAAAATTACCCCTGACATCTCCTCCATATCTACTCCCCAACACCTTAAACCTATGTCCTCTTGTGGCCACCAATTCAGCCCTGGGGAAAAGCCTCTGACTATCTACCCTATCAATACCTCTCATCATCTTATACACTTCAATCAGGTCCCCCCTCATCCTCCGTCTCTCCAAGGAGAAAAGGCCGAATTCCCTCAACCTGCTATATCCCACTGTATCCTTTGCCAGTCTTCTACGGTATCCACAACACCACCTATCTTCGTATCATCTGCAAACTTACTAACCCACCCACGTACATTTTCATCCAGGTCATTTACATACATCACAAACAGCAGAGGTCCCAGTGCGGATCTCTGAGGAACATCACTAGTCACAGACCTCCAGCTAGAATAAGTCCCGTCGACTACTACCATCTGTCTTCTATGGGCAAGCCAGTTCTGAATCAAAACGGCCAATTCACTGTGGATCCCATGCATCTTAATCTTCTGGGTGAGCCTCCCAAAAGGGACCTTGTCAAATGCCTTTCTAAAATCCATGTGGACAACATCCACATCTCTACCTTCATCAATCACCCTCATCATCTTGTCAAAAAAATCAAGTTAGTAAGGCACAACTTGTCCTGCACAAAGTCATGCTGACTGTCCCTACTTAGGTTACGGTTTTCCTAATGCTCATAAATCCTATCCCTAAGAATCCTCTCCAATAACTTCCCTACCACTGATGCGAGACTCACTGGTCTATAGTTACCGGGATTATCCCTCTTTCCCTTCTTGATTAATGGAACAACATTAGCTTCCCGTCAGTCCTTTGGGACCTCACCTGTGGCTAGAGAGGACATGAAGATATTGGTCAAGGCCCCAGCAATCTCATCTCTTGACTCTCTCAATAACCTGGGTATATCTCATCAGGCCCAGGGTACTTATCCACCTTAATGCTCTTTAAGAGACCCAACACTACCTCCTCCTTCATCTCGAAATGCTCTAGCATAATAGCATGCTCCACACTGATGAAAAACACGATGATACTGGAGGAACTCAGCAGGCCAGGCAGCATCCGTGGAGAAAAGCAAGCAGTCAACGTTTCGGGTCAGGATCCTTCTGTCCTGACCCGAAATGTTGACTGCTTGCTTTTCTCCACAGATGCTGCCTGGCCTGCTGAGTTCCTCCAGCGTCATGGCGTTTTTCATCTAGATTCCAGCATCTGCAGTCGTTTGTTTCTCTCTGCTCCACACTGATCTCCCTGTCCTCCATGTCCTTCTCCTTGGTAAATACTGATGCAAAGTACTCATTAAGGACCTCACCCATATCCTCCGCTTCCAATCACATGTTTCCTTTATCCTTGAGTGATCCTACCCTCTCCCTAGTCATCCTCTTGCTCTTGATGTATGTATAGAATGCCCTGGGATTCTTTTTAATCTGACTTGCCGAGGACTTTTTATGGCCCCTCCTAGCTTTCCTAATTCTCTTCTTGCGTTCCTTTCTGTCTTCTTTACAATCCTCAAGTGATCTGTTTGATCCCAGCTTCCTGAGATTTACATATGTTTCCTTTTTCTTCTTAACTAAATTCACCACCTCTCTCGTCATCCAATTTATAAGGAATAAATTTAGTTTGTCGGATTCTAATGATGGATAAGAACTGTAAAAGATTGATTTAGTTTCCAGCTGCTCATATGCATCTGTGCACTCTTACTACATTGGAAATGCAGAAAAGATCTCTACCAACACAATTCTTTCACTGAACACCCAGAGGCCATGCTTGAAGAATAAAGAAATGTTTCACCTTTTTCTCGAAAGGTCATAACCACCTTGTTAAGGAAGGTAGGTGGGGTTCCTTTGGAGCCTCGCTGATTGAAGAGAAGATGTTCAGTGAATGAAGAGTGGGGTTGAGTCAGCTCTTGATGGTTGACTTGGTATCACCTGACAAAGATAGGTCAGTAGTTCTCAACATGCTCAGTCACTGCTAATGTAGCTCACAAGTTCATCAACACGACCTGGAAGTGTGGACCCATTGCTGGGATCTGCAATCCTTCCGACATGGCACCATACGACCTTTTATGGTATTGGTACCTCATAAGTTGAAGGTTCTCAGAACAAAGAAGTTGAAGCTTAATTATACATGGAAGCAGGGGAGGAGGTGGTTTTATTTCTTTAAACTGTAAGCGAGTCCCCGCAAACTTTTACAAGCCTTAAGACATTGCCTTTTCCCAAATAAACCGTAGATTTTTGAGTGTGTTAGCCAGAAAACTGCAGATTTATGAGTAGACGGGTCTGCGAACAGAGGTAACCTGAGCTCATCAACCGGCTGAAACTGATTTAAATCAAAGTGACTTTGGGAAAAACAATGGAAGAGACAGGAGGCAAAAGTCCTTATTTGGGAGAGGAGCACTGAGGTAATGCTGCCTGCAGCCTTGGGCTACATCCAGTGGAGGGGGGACATGAGCTAGCCGGGTAAGACAGAACCAATGAAGTCAAAATACAATGGTGCAGAACTGATAAAGAAGAGAATAAGTTGGAGTACTTTGGGTGTAGAAGCAGCGAAAAATCTGGAGACCAACCATTGCGGAAGTAGATGACCCTAGATTAGAGATGCAGAGATTACATTGGGGATCAAGGGGAATGCCTGGCCAGCATGAGTTCCTATTCCCAGCTATTGACTTTTCTGTTCTGATTGACAATTCAGGGAGTGTTGGGGAAACCTCATGAGTGTGTGTATGGACAGTTAGTCTTGTATGAATGCATGCTTACTTTTAAACACGTCTCTTACTTGTCTCTTTTTAACTAAACCAGTAATGATAACCAACAGTTAGTTCATATTTTCTCTGTGCCTAACCAATCATTGCTGTCGAGGGAAAGAACCAGCAACAAGTGGGAGGTATCTCTCTCTTTGCAATTCCAGTCTATAGCTCAGATCAGGGATACTAGGATTCAACCTTTGTGCATTGTTTATTAGGTTTGGAGATTCTGTAGCAAGTTGATGCATTGCTAGTCCTGTCAGATGTCTGACCAACCAAATAAAAAAATCCCCAGAACGTTTTCCATTCTACTGTATGTTACCCCATCCATGACAATCAAAATTGTTCTCTTCGTTGAAGAACTCATCTGAATGTCAGTTGAGAAAGCTCTCCTGCTCAGAAGCTGCAGCTTGTAGCTGCCTTGTTCTGTTTTAAAATGATAAACGAAGGTGAACCAAAAGACGAAATTAAAGACAAGATAAGATACCTCTATTAGTCACATGTACATTGAAAAACACAGTGAAATGCATTTTTTGCATAGAATGTTCTGGGGGCAGCCCACAAATGTTGCCATGCTTTCAGTGCCAACAATAGCATGCCCACAACTTCCTAACCCGTACGTCTTTGGAACGTGGATGGAAGTTGGAGCACCCGGAGGAAACCCACGCAGTCACAGGGAGAACATACAAACTCCTTACAGATAGTGACCGGCATTGAACCCGGGTCACTGGGGCTGTAATAGCGTTATGCTAACCACTACACTACCAATTGCCTGTTCATTGATAGCAATTAAGTTAGCGCGTTTGGTTTGTGCATGAAAAAAAAACAAAGGATTTGAAACTTGTTTGTTCAAGCAAAGTGCGTGATTGTCAATTAGCTGGAGATTTAGCTTCTCTCTTAAACGTTCTATTGTGTTCAGGGAAATTGGTAGAGATGGAAAACAGGTAATAACTCATTATCATCACTTTTATATTCTCACACAAAGCCATGATCTACCTCAGTATCTCTAAACAACTGGAGAATGCCTATCATCATGTTGTAAGTGCAATAACATAATGATCATCAGAAGCAATACTATGTAAATGCAAATTAGCAGATATATATTTCTTGAACATCATAATGCTTCTCAAAGCTTCAGTTCTTCATTCAGACTGAGGTGTGTGACTTTGTTTTACTCTGTCATATCAAAAACAGTGACCTGTTGAGGATGGATTTTTGGTGTGCTGGAAGAAATCTGTTCAATGGTCACTTTAATAAATGCAATATTGACCTACCAAAGAGAAGGGAGGCACTGCTGTGTGCTATGTCTCACCGAAATGTGGCTTACACATGCTTCACCTGACTGTGCCATACAACCTGAAGGCTTCTCAGTTCACCAGATGGTCTGTATGGCGTCCTCGGGCAAAGTTAGCGGCGGAGGGCTCTGCTTCCTAATCAACACCTTGTGGTGCTTGGACGTGATGGTTCTGGCTAGTTTCTGCTCACCCATCTTGGAATATCTAATGGTGAAGTGTTGCCCATACTACCTGCCACAGGAGTTCACTTCAGCTATCCTGATGGCACCCCAGGTGGACAAGAAGCTTTCACTCAATGAACTATACTCCGTGGTCAAAAGCCTTGAAAAGGGATACCCGAGACCCTCTTCATCATTGCCGTGACTTCAACCAGGCCAACTTCAAATCGTGTTACCAAAGTACTACCAGCTCATCCTATCAGGGGCCCAAATAGCCTTGACCATTGCTACATAACCATCAAGGATGCCAACCGAACCACCCCACACCAACACTTCTGGTAAATCAGACCACCAGGCTGTGCTCCTTCTCCCTGTATACAAACAGAAGCCGAAACATGAGGATCCAGTTCAGAGAGTCATTCAGTGCTGGTCTGAGGAAATAGATGAGCTTCTACGTGACCGCTTTGAGTCGATAGCCTGGTCCATGTTCAAAGATTCAGCTGCCAGCCGAGATGAGTATGTCACCACCGTCACGGACTTTATCAGCTAGTGTATTGAGGACTGCGTACCAAAGAGGACAATCCGGTGTTCCCAAACTGTAAACCGTGGATGAACTGGGAGATCCACTCCCTACTGAAGACAAGGACTGTGGCGTTCAAATCCCTGACCTTTACAAGAAATCGAGATATGACCTCCATAAAGCTATCAGGGATGCCAAGAGACAATATCAGTCCAAAATCGAGTCTCAGACCAGACATCAGTTGTGGCAGGGCTTACATGCTGTAACGGGCTCCAAAACAAAGTTGGGCAATGCCACCAACAACAGCACATCCCTTCCCGATGAGTTTAATGCATTCTATGCACATTTCGAATAGAAGGGGATTGGAATGTCACCACACACCCTGACAGCCTCCAATGCACCTGAACCCGTGGTCACTGTTGAGGATATAAGATCAGTCTTCCAGAGAGTGAACCCACAGAAAGCATCTTGGCCCAGATAGTGTCCCTGGCCGTATGCAGATCAGCTGGTGGGGGTACTTGCAGACATTTATACCTCTCCCTGCTTCAATCTGAGGTTCGCACCTGTTTTAAGAAGACCACTATCATCCTGGTACCTAAGAAAAACAAGATAACGTGCCTTAATGACTATCGCCCGGAGGCTCTGACATCCACCATCATGAACTGCTTCGAGCAGCTGGTCATGGCACGTATTAACTCCAGCCTCCCAGACAATCTCAATCCACTGTAATTCGCCTACCACTGAAACAGGTCTACGGCAGATGCCATCTCCCTGGCCCTCCACACATATCTGGAGCATCTGGACAGTAAAGTCACCTACATTACACTATTGTTTATTGACTACAGCTCTGCTTTCATTACTGTAATTCCAAGCAAACTCATTACCAAACTCTGAGACCTGGGACTCAACGCCTCCTTTTGCAACTGGATCTTTGACTTCCTGACCAACAGACTGCAATCAGTAAGGATAGGCAGCAACACCTCCACCACGATTGTCCTCAACACTGGTTCCCCACAAGGCTGTGTCCTTTGCTCCCTACTCTACTCCCTATACACTCACGATTGTGTGATCAGATCCTGCTCTAACTCCATCTGCAAGTTTGCAGATGACACCACCACAGTGGGCCATATCTCAAATAACGATGAATTGGAGTACAAGAAAGAGATAGAGAGCCTAATGACATGGTGTCATGACAACAACCTTTCCCTCAAGGTCAGCAAAACAAAAGAGCCGGTCGTTGACTTCAGGAAGGGAGGTGGTGCACAGCCTCCCCTCCATGGACTCTGTCAACACTTCTCGCTGCTTCGGTAAAGCAGCCAGCATAATAAAGGACCCCACCCTCCCGGGACATTCTCTCTTCTCCCATCAGACAGAAGATACCTCAATGGTGCTGAGATTGAAAGGGTTGAGAACTTCAAGTTCCTAGCAGTGAACATTACCAATAGCCTGTCCTAGTCCAACCATGTAGATGCCATAGTCAAGAAAGCTCACCAGTGCCTCTACTTCCCCTGGAGGCTAAAGAAATTTAGCATGTCCCCTTTGACCCTCACCAAATTTTATTGATGCACCACAGAAATCATCCTATTTGGATGCATCACAGCTTGGTATGGCAACTGTTCTGCCATACCAAGAAACTGCAGAGAGTCGTGGGCACAGCCCAGCACATCACAGAAACCAGCCTCCCCTCCGTGGACTCTGTCCATACTTCTAGCTGCCTCAGTAAAGCAGCCAGCATAGTCAAAGACCCTGCCCACCCCGGACATTTTCTCTTCTCCCCTCTCCCATCAGTCAGAAGATACAAAAGCCTGAAAGCACGTACTACCAGGCTCAAGGAGATTTTCTATCCCATTCTTATAAGACTATTGAACAGTTCCCTGGTATGTTAGGATGGACTCTTGACCTCACAATCTACCTTATTATGACCTTGCACGTTACTGTCTGCCTGCACTGCATGTTCTCTGTCACTGTTACAATTTATTCTGCATTCTGTTATTGTTTTTACCCTGTACTACCTCAATGCACTGTTGTAATGAATTGATCTGTATGAATGTTATGCAATACCAGTGGGGAAGAAGCTGTTGTTGAACCTTGAAGTGTGGATCTTCAGGCTCCAGTTCCTCTTGCCTGATGGCAGTAACGAGAAGAGGGCACGGCCCAGATGGTGAGAGTCCTTAATGATAGATGTCGCTTTCCTGTGGGGTGGGAGTAGGGGGGGGGGGGCAGTATTGGAGGAAAGAAAGTACGTTTGAAAAAAAAATCAAGCTGGACCTCCCTGCATCATGGGGCTGGGTTCTGCTTCATGCAGCCACCGTTAAGTAGGCAAAAGCCCTGTTGGAACAAGGTGGTTCTGAGAATGGTCAACATTGGGTATTCCTTGTAATAATAACAGTGAGACTTTGGTGTTCAAGACCAAACACAGGCAAATGGGATTAGTGTATATAGGCATCTAAGTCAGCATGGATGAGCTGGGCTGAAGGGCCTGTTTCCACGCAGTATAACCCTATGAAGATCTGGTGACACCCGGTTTTCCTGGACAGAGCTCCAAATGATTGTAGCTTGGGGAATGATATCAAACAGAGAGGGAAATCACCTCAGATGTGTGTAATTGTTTTGCAATTGGAAGTGCCTTCCTGAATTTCTGGAACTGCATCACAATTACATTCCATTCAGAAGTCGCTAAAATAACATCATTACGTGAATGAACTGTGCCTGAATTGGAGTAAAGTTCTATGCAGTTCATAAGGGATGAAAATCTGTTACCCTTGTTTGGTCTGGCCTGTATATGATTATAAGCACACAATAACATGGTTGAGTCTTAACTGATCTTGCATTGACTGAGCAAGTCAATCTGATGTACCAAACCTCCTCCATATTGATTACAATGAATGCTAACTATTGCACCCTCTCAAGAACAATTAGGGCTGGGGAACTAAAGCTAGCTTTGCTTGTGTTTTCTGCACCTTATGAAAACGTTAAAAAATGTTTAATTTCCATTCCATTGAACACAGGCAGCAAAGTATTAAATCTCTGAAGCTGTATCCATTATTAAATCTTAAACAGGACATTGGCATTTGCACTACCCTCTGACTTGCTTCTGTTTTGAGTATGTTGCCACATTGGATTCTGGCAGAAATAATAACTTCAGGCATGAAAATGCAATCTAAATCTGAGTCACAAATCACTGTATTTACAATGTGTAACTGTTGGCACTTTCCAATTTGTGGACCTTGGACACTTGTCTGAAAAAATGGTTCAGTTCTCTAAATGTATTACACTTCTGGTTCCAAATGAAACTGGCATCTTATTTTCTTTCTGACAGAACTTTCCACAGCACTTAAAATGCCTTGTTGAGGAAAATTCCAAATTGTCTCAAAGTTTTCTTTTGTATTTTCAACATCAAAGTCTGACTCTTGAGGAAAGTGATTTCTCTGTTTGCTTCTCTTCTAAAACTAAAAGCTAAAAAGATCCTGGAGAGAAATTTCAACACAGACTCCATGGGTGGAATGGTCTCCTGTGTTCTACTAATTTGATGTGTTGAACATTGTCTTGGGTCACCAGTATTATACATCTGCATGGTTATTGACCCACACTGTACCCATCGTTCAATATTCTGCTACACTAATAAGGTGCAAAGGCAGCTGATGTTCTCACATTAGATAAGTGTCAGTGATTCCCCCTTCTTATTTGTCCATGCCGGTGTTTAGGTTTGACCAGTTTCTCAACAACATGACACAATGTAAGACAATCTGTGGCATGTTCCATATTTTCTTAAAACCTAATTACTGCTGGTTAATCTGTTCCCTGGAAATTTTACATTTTGAACAATTAAATTGCAAGATTTGTCCAGTGGATGCATTTTCGTTTGAGCATCAGAGAAATATTTGGCTGCAGATCAGCATCTAAGGAGTCTGATCCTCCACTTATTCCCTTTCATTGTATTGCCAGCAGACCACCTGGCTCTCTGCCCCTCTATTTTACCTCAACCCTGGGTCAAGCCCCGATAGCAATATGTGACGAGACCAATTCATTCTGTAACAAACCACAATAGAACAAGGGAGCAGTTTAGTCTCTGCAAATGAGGTTTACATTAAGTAACACATTCCCATCTGAACCAGTCAGGGACCCCCGGTGTTAGTTTCTAACAGTGTTGTTGGAATAAGATGAATTAACTTCAACAAGAACTTTAGACAAATAAACTACCAATAAAAGACAGGAAAGTAATGTTCAAACAGTAATTGCACGAGCAGAGATGATTTGTTAAAAAATTAAGAGTATACTTTTGTACTGACTCATGTTTTTTTATATCTGTGCAACATTTAAATAGGACCAAGTTTGCATAATTTACATATAAATGAAAGCATAATTGCTAGATTTATTCAGATTTTCTCACACTATTTAAAGCTGTTAAACTTGGCACCCTGGTGAGAGAAATATCCAATTTGTCAAATCTTGTGTTAAGCAAGAGAAAACCCATCCACACTGATGTTTTTTTAACCAAATGTCAGAAACTGCCTCATGTTTTCGGAGGCTTTGGGCCTGGTGTGAATAGTGGGTGGTCCAGGCAACAATATTTATGATTAACTTCAAGAAAACCTTACACCATATTGGCTTCATTCAACTTATAGGTCAGACATTTATGTATCTACCCTTGTGATTGCTGATATTTCTCTGTATAACAGAGTAAATTTGGAATTTCCAAGCAAAGGTGATGGAAATAGTGCAACCAAATGGTAATTATTCACTCCATTTGATTGGCATCACATCCACCACTTGTTTGCCCACGCCCAGTTTGTATTTCATCAATACTACCCGATCTCATCATGGACCAAATTCCAGAGGTGAGGTGAAAGTGTCAACCCTTGGCAACTTGGCAGCATCTGATCAAGTGTGACATTGAGGAAGTCCAGGTAAATCTTATGTCAATCCTAAGCAAGAAGAAAGCAGTCCACATTGGAATAATACTTCACACAAAGGAAGATGTGGTTGTTTGAAGGTCAATCTTTCTGTCCCCAGGACATCACCAAACAAATTTCTCAGGACAGTGTCCTGGGCCCAACCATGTTCAGCTGCGAGTTAGAGGTGACTCCGTGGTTATGGAGTGAAGAGATTCCAGGATGTTGTTGCCCTGGTGCCAGGGTTGGTACCATTACATAAAACTTGGAAGAGAAAGTCGAACAGGTAAATATTACAGTCCATATTTGCAGCAATGACATTGGTAAAAAAATGGGATGAAGTCCTGAAGGAGATTTTAAGGAATTTAAAAAGAGATGAAGAAGCAGAATCTCAAGGTAGTCATGACCAGTTTACTCCTTGTGCCCTGTGCCAGTGAGTAAAGAGTAGGAGGATGGAGCAGGGGTTGGAGAGCTGATGCACATTTGGTTCCTGGGCATTGCAACCTGTTCTGGGGGAGGTGAGATCTCTACAGGCTGGACAGATTGCCCCTTGGTGAAGCTGGGACTAATGCTTTTGTGAGAGGGTATGCGAGTTATGTGAGGAGAGGTTTGAACCAACTTGTTAAAGATTGGGCACAGGAATGTACCAAATATGAAGAGAAAAGATGCAACAAGAAAGATAGATAGCACCAGAAGAAGGAATAGAATGCTTTAGACAAAATCAGACTGAGACAGATTACAAGAAACTGGGTTTACAGTGCATGGACGTAAAAACAAGAAGCATATTGAACAAATATTGAACTGTTGAAAGTATCCTAACTGGTTGCATCATGGTCTAGTATGGCAATTTGAATGCGCAGTAACCTAAGAAGCTGCAGAGAGTAGTGGACTCTGCCCAATACATCACAGGCACATCCTTCCCCATTACCGGAAGTATTTGCACGAGGCGCTGCCTCAAGAAGGCAACATCTATCATCCAAGTTCCCCACCATCCGGGCCATGCCATCTTCTCGCAGCAACTCTTAGGCAGGAGATACAGAATCCAGAAGTCCCACGCCACCAGGTTTAAGAACACCTACTTCCCTTCAACCACTTGGTTCTTGAAACAACCTGCACAACCCTAATCACTACCTCAATATAGCAACACTATGACCACGATGACCACTTTGCACTGCAATGGACTTTGTTTTTTTTGTTCTAATTGTGTTCTTTCTCATATAATTTTGCATAATTTATATTAAATTTATGTTTTTCTTGTGGATGTTGTGTCTCTAATGCTATGTGCCAGTGATAAGATAAGATTTCTTTATTAGTCACATGTACATCGAAACATACAGTGAAATGTATCTTTTGCATAGAGTGTTCCGGGGGCAGCCCGCAAGTGTCGCCACGCTTCCGGTGCCAACATAGCATGCCCACAACTTCCTAACCCATACGTCTTTGGAATGTGGGAGGAAACCGGGGCACCCAGAGGAATCCCACACAGATACAGGGAGAACATATAAACTCCTTGCAGACAGCAGCCAGAATTGAACCTGGGTCACTGATGCTGTAATAACATTATGCTAACTGCTACACTACCATGCTGCTGCAAGTAAGTCATTGCACTGGTGCATACATGTAGTTGTGCATATGACAATCAACTTGACTTCAATTCAACTTTGATTTCGAAGGTTGATGAACTCCAGGTGCCACTAACCACCTGAGAGTATAATCTTGTGATAACAAAAGAAACCTGGCTAAGAATGGGTTTTAAATATTTTTGGGGTTGTTGCGTTCAATTAAGTTAAGGAAGGAAAGAAAAGTGAGGGAGTTGGATGATTGATTAAGGAGAATAATGCAGTATTGGAGAGAGAATGTCTTGGAACAATCACGGATAGATATTTTTGTTTAGTAATAATGCACAGAAGAGTTGAGGCTGAAGCAGATCAGCCATGATTGTAATGATAAGATAAGATATCTTTATTAGTCACATGTACATCAAAACACACAGTGAAATACATATTTTGCGTAGAGTGTTCTGGGGGCAGCCCGCAAGTGTCGCCATGCTTCTGGCGCCAACATAGCATGCCCACAACTTCCCAAGCCATACGTCTTTGGAATGTGGGAGGAAACCGGAGCTCTCGAAGGAAACCCACTCAGACACGGGGAGAACGTACAAGCTCCTTACAGAGAGTGGCCGAATTTGAACCTGGGTAGCTGGCGCTGTAAAGCGTTATACTAACCGCTACACTACCGTGCCTGGTGGGCGGGGTGTCTTGAGAGGCTGGATGGCCTATTCCTGCTTCTATTTCTTGTGTTCTGCTGGGACTGCTAATTATGGTGAAGAATATTGAGGAGTAAATTTGCAGGACTTTGTAGAGATGTGCAAAAGCTATAGAGTAATGGCAAAGGGATCCCAGGTTTTTACTGGACCTCTCTACTGCCTTCACATCTTTCCTGTAATGTGGTGACCAGAAACTAATACGTTGCGGATCATTCCATCCATTTCTGGTAATTACTTACTTTAGGTTCAGCTAACTTTTCTAATGCTTCCATGCTATCAATTTTTAAAATATCTTTTGTTTCAATTGTCTTCTTTTTCACTATTATTTTGGAAACATCCTCTTGCCTGATGAGAACAAATGTAAACTATTCATTTAGTGCCTTAACACTGCCCTGAAAGCCATGGACAAATTCATTTTTTTGGTCCCTCATTGACACCCTTCCACCAGGAGCTACTCTTATTGTTCTATGCCTTTTGGATTGCCATTTACATTCGCGGCCAAGTTTTTCTCATGCGTTCTCTTCTCGTATTATTTAATTTTCCATTTCCTCTTTGATTCTTTTGTAATCAGCCTGGTACTTGTTGGTATTTACAATAGAACATTTGTCACAAGTAGCCTTTGTAAAATTATTTTCCTCTATACTTTTTTCATCATAAAAGGAACCCTGAATTTGTTTGTTCTTCTTTTGCTCCTGTATCTGAACCATCTCTTCCTTAAAGGCAGCCCATTGTTCTGTTACGGCTTGGGTTGTCAGCATTTAGTTCCAATTTACCTGGGCCAGGTCACTCTTCATTCCATTGAAATTGACCTTCCTCCAAGTTTTTGTTTAGATTTCTCCTTCTTCATTTTTCATGACAAATCTAACACTTTTGATGTTATAATTATCAGCAAAATATTCGCTTATCGAAACTTGGCACACTTGATCACCTCACTTCCTAGAACCAGATCTGACTATGCCTCCTTCCTCATCGGTCCAAAAACCTACTGCTTGAGTAAATTATGTTGGGCACATAATAATATTAGTCCCCGTTGTGGCTATCCCTCGAGGTCGAGGATGATGGTCTTCGTTCCGTCGATCTATTTATGGGCTCTCGAGTGGCTTATGAGTCCAATCTTGGCTCTGAAAGTTCTTCCACATTCAGGACAGGTGGTTCCAGATGGCAGATCGGCCTTTGGTTGTTGCTGCCTCTCTTTCCATTTTCTTCTCTTTTCCTCTAATTCTGCACATCTGTCGGCTTCGAAGGTCGCTGTTCCTTCTCGGATGATGGTTTGCCAGAGTTTCCTGTCCTTGGCATTGGTTTCCCAATTGTTGACGTTGATGGATTACTATCCTGGTGATAATTAAAGTCCTGATTTAATTGCTGTATATTTGTGTGTGTGTGTGTGTGTGTGTGTGTGTGTGCGTTTGTGTGTGTTTGTGTGTGTTTGTGTGTTTGTGTGTGTGCGCGCGCGAGAGAGAGAGAGAGAGAGCGACTCATAGAGTCTTACAACTCCTCAGCTCACCAAGACCACATTGACCATCAAGTACCCATTTACACTAATCCTGCAGTAATCCCATGTTATTATTCCCTTATTTCCATCAATTTCCCCTCAATTCTATGGGAATAATTTACAATGGCCAATCAACCTACCAAGCTACATGAATTTGAGATGTGGGAGGAAGCTGGAGTACCCAGAGGAAACCCATGCAGACAGCATTGGAGTTCAGGATTGAACCCTGGTCACTGGAGCTGTGAGGAAGCAACTCTGTCAACTGCACCACTGAGCTACCCCACCAACATTGAACACAATACAAGGCAGGTCACTCGTTGATGACTGATATAATACACCCAGATTAATTCCAGGTATTGGTCCAGGTACCTTTCCTTGAGGCAGAAGGGTAGGAAGAGTAAAGTCAAAGCTCCCTGGATGAACTAAAACTAGATAATAAAACACGGCAGAAAAATGGCACATGACAGATGTCAGATTGTTTCCATGTGAAAACCAGGCATGCTTCAGAAAAAGGGGAAATAAGAGGCAAGGAGTTAGCATGGCCTCAATCATAAAAGGAAACCTAAAGATATTTTGTCATCATGTGAGCAGGAAAAGTATTGTAAAAGAGGATGGGAAATAATTTAAATTGGAGTTAGCTGTAACTTCAGAATACCAAAATGATGGTGGGGACCCCAATCAACCCTGTCATTCTGTAACTGTGGAGGAAAACAGTGTTCTTTTCCTCTTGCAAACAATGTCTTTAAATGTTGTCTGGTATTAAAGTATAAAAAATAATGGTTAGCTGTTTGTATTTTATTTTCCAGATCAGAAACAACCACAAGCTTCCCCCCCACCCCGGGTTTATGCTGTTGATATAACAACTGCCATTATGGAAATGCCTGCCTAAACGTGACTGTACACACTTGAATCAACAAGGACATTAGTCAGTTTTCCCCATTATTCGATCTCCAGCCTTTATTCAAGTTGATGTGCTGCTTGGGCACATTTATCCACCCAGTGTGCACCTGCAATCATATGTTGTACTGGAAGCAATATCAACATTGAATGAGAAAAAAATTCCTCCCACCCCCCCCCCCCCCCAAAATGGCCCACAACTATTTAAATTAGGCAACACATTAGAGCCTAATTGAGAGAGTTTATGAAGGTGGGTGGCATGGGAAATGGAAATATCTCAGCAGGGCACTCTGAGTGTAGTTAGAGCTCTGTGTTCAGGGGCAGAAACAACCCAGAAGGAAATTAATCATCCTGGTGATTGCTTAAAGTGTTGACGAGCTATAAACATCCCAGATGTCTTCTTTATTGCCTTCTTGTACTCTTTAAAATATAAATCAGTTTGCAGGGTTCCTAGGCTGGTAGGATTCCAACATTTGCTTCTTAGCAGAGAGGAGACCATTACGATTTTGTGGCAGAAGATGAATAGAAGAAGTTGTCTGCTACAATATCTTAGGGTCCAAATACCATTGCATGCTGATGTTGTTGAATTCACATGCTGGTTTGATGCAGCAGCCTCAATGATCCATTTTAGAGGGCAGTAAATTGTCAAATAGTCATTGGTCTGCAGTTGTATATCAGGCAGCAGATATCATACAGGAACATTAATGAACCAGATGCTTTTTCCCCAATGACAATCCAGTGGTTTCATGATCACCATTAATGATACCAGATTTGTAATTCCAGATTTTGTTTGGTTCAATTCCACAGTTGCCATGGTGATATTTAAACTCCTGTCTCCGGATGCTTGGCTTGGTCCCTTGAGTTATTTTTACATTCAGTTTCAGGATCTGAGAATTGGCAGGAAGAGCAGCATTTATTGCCCTTGAATAGGTAGTGGTGAGCTGCCTTCTTGAACAGCTGCAGTCCTTTCGGTGAAGATAAATTGGTAAATTGGTTTATTACTGTCACATGTACCGAGGTACAGTGAAAAACTTGTTTTGCATGCCGTCCATACAGATCATTTCATTACAACAGTACATTGAGGTAGAACAAGGGAAAATAATAACAGAATGCAGAATGAAGTGTTACAGTTACAGAGAAATTCCCACCGTGTTGGCAGGGAGGGAACTCCAGGATCTAGACTCAGCAATGATGAAGGACTGGTGGTCTATTTCCAAGTCAGGATGGTGCACTGCTTGGAGGGGAACCTTCACCCAGTGGTGTTCCCTTGCACCTAACACCTTGTCATTCATGGCAGTAGAAGTTGAAGTCACCTGGGCAAGTAACTGTAGTGAATTTTATAAAGGGTACACACTGCAGCCACTGTTTACTGGTAGCAGAAGGAGTGAATGCTTAGAGTTGTTGATAGGATTAATAGCCTAGCAACTTAATCATACACGGTACTGTATCCATAATAGTTCTCCTGTTCCTCACTTGATCCATAACCCTAAATATTTATTCTATCCACCACTCTCCCACCAAGCAAAATAAGGAGAGCAGCCATCCTCCTTGGGGGCTTCTTCACGTTGCACATCATTTAGTCTTGGAAGTACAGCACTTATTTCTTTATTGTTATTATGTTAAAATTCTGAAGCTCCCTTCAATACCTTGGGGAAATTGCCCTCACCTCAACAGGTCTCATCATCAGCTTTTTTAAGACAATGAATTATGAGCATTGGATGCTGGTCATGCTTTCAATGCCTACGTATTCGTCAGAGGTTCAAAAAATACATGGGGAGGGGGAGGGAGAGGGGGCAGGGGGAAGAAACAGATTGGAGTAGTTGAAGCAGAATCATCTTAAAATAAAAATCTTAGTTTTATTTCGTGCTCTCCACAGATGCTGCCAAGTGGCTCCAGCATTTTCTGTTTTAATTTCAGCTTTCCAACATTCAGTGTTTTGCTTTTGTCAATCACAGATGTTTCCCTGCAGGATGTCAAAACTATGTACTTGGTCTTGATGGTTGTTAATGAGTGGTAATTTTATACCTAAGGAGAAACATTCATTCATATTTAAATGGAATAATAAAAAAAAGTTATCTGGTTTGGAAAATGAAGTGAAAAATTTATCTGAGGGGCACGAGGATCCTCAGATTGGTAATCAGAAGTACTTCCAAATGTCTGACATAAACAAACCTTTGAAGCATGAAAGAAAAAGTGCATTGAAAGGTTTTTATTTATGACTTCATAATATCCTAAGACACTTTACAGCCAATTAAATACTTGTGCAAATGTAGCTTCTGTTGTAACATATGAAATGTGTGATGCTTTATGGAGCTGTTGGAGTCTTTGTCTTTCTTTTTTGTATGACTAGCTGTAAGGATGCATATTAAAGTTCTAATTCAGGGTTTAATGACATCCTGGCTGACTAAGTGGATTACTTCTGGTTTTCCATAATGTGGAAGTCCAGGTCAGGATTTTACACCATGGCTCATTAATTGCATCTCAGCACACATGCAGTTTGGGAAAATCTGTGTTGCAATATTTGTTCAATCAATAGAAACGTCCTTTGGTGTTCTGCGCATATGTGAATTGACACTGTCCAACATTTACATAGCAGATACAAACCCCTAAGCTAGATAGTCAGATCTTCAACAACATTTTTGTTCTTAATTAAAATCAAAAACAGCAGATGCTGGAAGTCCAATAACAAAAAACAGAAAATGCTAGAAACAATCGGCTTCTGTGGAAGGAGAAGCAGTGTTAATATTTTAGGTCGAAGAAATCAGTTGTTGTTGTTATGTTAATGCTGCAGACAAATTTTTATGTTATTGGCTTTTCTGTTCAGACTATTTGATGCAGCTTCAAGTTCCTGGGTGTCAACATCTCAGAGGATCTACCTGAGTGGTAATTTTACACCCAAGGAGAAACATTCATTCATATTTAAATGGAATAATAAAAAAACACATTGATGCAATCACGAAAAAGGCACGCCATTGACTTTACTCCATTAGGAGTTTGAGGAGATTTGGTATGACACCAAAGACTCTTACAAATTTCTACAAATGTATGGTGGAGAGCATTCTGACTGTTTGCATCACTGCCTGGTATGGAGGCTCCAATGTACAGCATCAGGAGAGGCTGCAGAGGGTTGCAGACTCAGCCAGCTCCATCACGGGCACCACCCTCCCCACCATCAAGGACATCTCCAAGAGGCAGTGCCTCAAGAAGGCGGCATCCATCATTCAGGACCCTCACTACGTGGGACATGCCCTCTTCATGTGATTACTATCGGGGAGGAGGTACAGGAGCCTGAAGACCTACACACAGTAATTCAGGAACAGCTTCTTCTTTTGCAGTATTTATTTACTTTTGTAACTTATTGTAATTTTTATGTCTTTATGTCTTGCACCGTACTGATGCCGCAAAACAACAAATTTCATGACATGTGCCAGTGATAATAAACCTGATTCTGAGGTTTGAGCTTTTGTGGCCAGATAGGATTCCTTGGCTTAATCCTGAAGTTTGGTGATGAGTGATATCTTCTTACAAAGGATGCTGCTGTGCCTCTGCATCAGATTCCAACAAAATTCACCAGAGTAAGATGCTTTTTGTCCCTTTTGCTCTTCAAAGGATCTGATCAGCTATTCTAATCAACCTTTCTAGCTCTGGAATTTCTTGAATAGAAGATTGACCCCTTATTCCTTTTTAATGCAGCTGGAACATAAAACTTCGCATTAAACTGTCTTATTGTTAAACTTATCTTTTTCTCTCCATCTCTTTGTCAATTCTCATTTTCCTTCTCTTCCTTTCTTTTTCAGCACCTGGCTTAACATTGAATCCACCCACTCATTTACACTTCCTTCTCAGTACTTGCATTGTTAATTTCACAATCTTTTATTCTTAAACTCAACCTGCAAGTGTGGTGAAATCATTCTCTTTTGGAACGTTTTAAAAGGCCATAACACATAAGGCAGAAGAGGTCGAATTTGCAAGACCAGACTTCAACAGTTGGGGTGTGGGAACACACTGGGCAGCTCTGTCAAAGAACTGACACATGCACAATAGATCAAAAACATCACAAGATCACAAGATCACAAGATAAGGGAGCAGAAGCAGGCCATTCGGCCCATCGAGTCTGCTCCAAGGAAAAGGGAAAAAGAAATGGGGTGGGAAAAAAAGAGAGAGAAAAAAAAAACTATTCTAATCCCATTTGCCAGCCTTATCCCCATATCCCTTGATACCCTGACTATTTAGATATCTGTCTATCTCCTCCTTGAACACCCCCACTGATCTGGCCTCCACTGCTGTGCGTGGCAAGGAGTTCCACAATTTCACCACCCTCTGGGTAAAGAAACTTCTCCTCATCTCTGTCTTGAAACTGTACCCTCTAATTCTAAGATTGTGCCCTCTGGTCCTGGACACGCCCACCAAGGGAAACAGCCTAGCCACATCTACTCTATCCTTACCTGTCAACATTTTAAATGTCGCTACGAGGTCCCCTCTCATCCTTCTGTACTCCAGCGAGTACAGTCCAAGAGCCGACAAACGCTCATCATACTTAAGCCCTTTCATTCCTGGAATCATTCTCGTAAATCTCCTCTGAACCCTCTCCAACGTCAGCACATCCTTCCTAAGATGCGGGGCCCAAAACTGTGCACAGTATTCCAAATGAGGCCTCACTAGCGCCCCGTAGAGCCTCATCAACACTTCCTTACTTTTATACACTATACCTCTCGAGATGAATGCCAACATAGCATTCGCTTTCTTAACCACCGATCCAACCTGGTGGTTAACTTTTAAGGTATCTTGTATAAGTACCCCCAAGTCCCTTTGTACTACCGCACTATCAATCTTCTCTCCTTCTAGATAATAATCTACCCGCTTATTTCTACTTCCAAAGTGTACAACTGCACATTTCTCAACATTGAATCTCATCTGCCATTTTCTTGCCCATTCTCCTAAACTGTCTAGGTCCCTCTGCATTCTTTCTATTTCCTCTATGCTCCCTACTCCTCCACTTATCTTGGTGTCATCCGCAAACTTAGCCACACAACCATTTATTCCATCATCCAAATCATTGATGTACAAGGTAAAAAGGAGAGGCCCCAACATCGACCCTTGCGGCACACCACTAGTAACCGGTAACCAACCAGAACGAGATCCTTTTATTTCCACCCTTTGCTTGTTCTGTGTATTTTGATCATGTTGCTCTGATTTTACTGGAGCTACTTCTGCTGATTATAATTTCAGCTGTGAATGACAATCACACAATTGGCCCACGCTACCTGTCAAATGAGCTGTGTGTTTCTGTGAGCATTGCAGAAGTGGGCAGTTGCTGATAGCAATGCTTGTGTGATGTTAATTTGATGTTTGCCTTGCCAAACTAAGCTCCTGCACAGTGCAGACTATGAACAGGAAGCCTCACCCTACTAGTCAGAGGAGTTTTCTAACTTGTGATTTTGAAAGGGATCTTTAGTAACTGTCTGAGGATTTGATGGTGATTGAATCAGAGGTGAGATCATTGAGAGAACTATGCTGTTCTGCTGCTATGCTGAACTATGAGGTCTCTTACACAAGGACAGGACGTTTGAGATGATGCATACCCAGTCTGTTTCAAAAAACGTAGCTTCGGGTTTAAACCCACTAGACCTCCAATATGATCAGGAAGAGGAGATGATGAAACAAAACAAAACAAAACATACTGTGAGAAGGGACTGAAGGAGGAAGGAAGAGACTGAAGGAAGAGGGGGAGAATATTAGAAGGTTGATCCTCCAAGAGATGTTCAGTAGCAATGGTTGTTTCTGTGTCTCACTGCAGAGATGCAATGTATTCAGAGGCTAAGGTTCTCTAAGGAGGTGCCACCTCCTGTAGACAGAGCTCCAGCCACAAAGTCATCACGACCATGCTCTGCCTGTCTTCATGAATGTGACAGTGGCCCAAAATATCTTTACCTCCATCTTATTTCATGGAGATTGATGAAGATCAGCCACATGTCATAGCTTCCAAACCACTCTTGCATATTGGATATCATGTATTCTCAGTGGCATAGTTAGTAGACTTACTGCCTCACACTTATGTCTTTATCAAGAGCAAATCCATATAAGAATGAACTAACCATCTTTGTTTCGAACCTTGGTACTTGACTTCCTTTTGCCTGTGCTACTTCTATACAGTTCTTCCAGAGTGCTGCAACCAAGATGATGGAAGCAGTCACAACAAAAGAGGCTCATTATGACTCTCTGACTCTCGTCAATATGATTAGTTACACAGTTTCTTCCCCTTTCCCCTCAGACCTCTAAAGCTTAGATTCCCTCTTTGCAAAGCTATCAGTTTGAGATTAATAACTCTCCTCTCCCCATAGAAGTTAAAACCCCAACTACAATTACAACAGAGAAGAAGGTTATGTTGGCTCCTGATTGGGCAATCCCACGCAAGAGTAGGTCTCATTAATGGTCACTGTCATTATGTTTCACTTTGATGGTAAATTATGTTTCACCGTTGGCCAAGTATAGCTGATACAAGAAGGTATGTCTGTTCCTAGCTTTAAGTGATACAGCTTCCAATAAATATTCCCAGCAGCTATTGCCTTATTGTGACAAATTAGATGAGTTCCATAGCTAACATTATCAACGCAGGATAGAAATCTCTGCCAAAGGCTGCACGTTTTTAGAGGGATGCTCATATCTAATAACAAAAATAACATTTTCACACCATTTGCTGCCCTCACCAATTAAGACCTGTGAAGCCAAAGTAAACCCCTCATTATCTTACTCCCCTAGGAACCATATAGGCAGCATGTTCCAGTGATGTATGTGTTATAATGAGGGTATTTTGTGCACTTCATTAATCCCAGAGTTATAAACAATAGAAAGGGTAAGAAAGGCCATCTAAGAATGAGGTTTTGTGATTGTCCCTCTAATGAAACGGGGTGTTCGTTATGGCAAGCTTATGCTCCAAGTAATTTGTCAGGAGGAGGACTCCTCTGAAGCTGGCTTTCCCCTCTCCTTCCTTTCCAATCGTACTTTGCCAGGGTGTTGTGTTCTTCCCCACTCTGGTGTTGAAGTCATCCCAGAAGGATGTGGAGCAGGAACTTTTCAAGTTGGAGTGGAAGTAATCCTTGAACATCTGTGGTTTCCAGGGATGGTTATATGGGTTATATGCATGTTGACTGTGGCATATTAGAGTAAGACAGAGGTGATTATGCAGGGTGAGCTACTGACACACAGGTCTAGCTCCTTCCTCGTGGTGAAACTCACTCTACAAAGACAATGTTCTTCTTCTGGATTGTCCCTCTTAAAGAAGGTGTAACCACTACCGTGTTCTTTAAATTGGCCTTCTCCTGTCTGGCCTGTCTCATTCAGGGTAGTACCGTTGCTGTCAAAGCATCAGAATGCCTGGGCTATGATAACACAGCATCAATTAGGTCTGTCACAACTGCCACTGTCCAGGAATGTCTCACCATTCCATTCCTGAACTTCATATTATAGAGTGGAAATTACCTGAGTGTGACTTATTTTAATACGGCATTGCCGTTGCCCATCAGATACCACGGGGACTTGGTGCAGAAAGAGCTTGATCCGGTGGGAAGGGGATCCAAGACAACTGGAGATGAGACTCTGCTAACCACACAGAATCAACAGAATCTTACCACATGTCCACTGTATTTCATAGTTCTTCACGAGAAACAATTTCACTCACTGCAGCCTTAAGGGAATGCAAATTCCCAAATAAAGTTGAGAAGACAAGGGCAAGGTGATCATTTGTTTGAGTGTTCATTCATGGAGTACACCTGGAGAACTAATTGTTCTTCTTTGAAAAACATCAAAAATATCTGGAAGATGGAGTCTTTAAATGGACTATTTGAAAGACAGGACCTCCAACATATCCCTCTCAGTACCAAGCTGAAGTCTCAGCCTGGAATGTGTGTGTCATCAGCAGTGCTGAATCCTGGACTTCCAATTCAAAAGCAAGTATTTGCCAACTGAGTCAAGATGACAAGGTGGTGTGCAGAATGCAACCAGTCATATGATTCGACACTGCATTTACTTCATTGTGAAGGCAGCTGACACCAATTACTTTGCAAGTTAAACTCAATTAACAGTATAAGAAAATAAGAGCAGGAGTAGGCCACTCGGCCCCTCAAATCAGCCCCACAATTCAACATGATCATGGCTGATCTACCCCAGGCCTCATCCCCTCTTCTGTGTCAGTTTCCTTCACCCTTCATTACTGAATTCTTCAAAAATTCTTCCATGTGAGGGGGAAAATTTAAAGGAGATGTGCGGAGAAAGTGGTAATTGCTGGAAGGCAGATATGATAAATTGGTGTTTAAGAGGCTTTTAGATAGACACTTGAATATGGAGGGAAATGGATCATGTGCAGGCAGAAGTGATTAGTGTAATTTGGCATCATGTGCGGTGCAGACATCGTGGGCTGAAGGGCCTGATCCTGTGCTGTGCTGTTCTGTGTTCCACGTTTCTCTTGAAGTGCCCCCAATGATCAAGCCTCCACATCCTTCTGGGAGAGAGAATACCAGAGATTCACTATTCATTTGAGAAGCACAATGCTTCCTAGCTGCAGGATCTCTGTTTAATTCTTTTGAACAGAGAGAGCAATAATTTGCTCATCATTCAATTCTCTTGATTTTTTTTTGCTGAAGTAAATTTAGGGTAAACTAAGTTAAAGGCCACTTAATTGCTCACTTAACAGCCTGCTTGTCCTTAATAGATACCTGCCTGACATCTCTGGACCAAGGACCTATAAAGTGGAGCAAGAGCATGTGACCATAATTAAACAGATCCAAATCTCCCCACTAAATTGATAACCTACTTAAGTCATCCCACCATGGCTCTGTAGTTATAATCCTGTCACTTGATTTTGCACCTGCAGCAAATCAACTAAAAATTCTCAAAACTTGCATCTTAGTGGTCCAGCCTGAGAAATTCTGTGTTGTGGTGCAATGTACAAACTTCTTATGGGCTTGATAGGGTAGATGTGGGCTGATGTATCTGTTGACTGAAATATATAGAAACAGGGGTCACAGTCTCAAAAGACGGAGTTGGACATTCAGGGCTGATAGACCAATATAAGAACATAAGAAAATAGGAGTAGTCTACTTGGACCTTCAAGCCTCCCCTTCTATTTAATATTATCATGGTTGATTCACCCCAGGCTTCATCCCCTCCTCTGTACCAGTTCCCCAAAGCCCTCAGTTCCCTGATCTATAAAAATATATATACTTCCTCTTTAAATATCCCTCATGTTCTAGCCTCCATGCCCAGCTGGGGTAGAGAATTCCAGAGAATCACTACCCTCTGTGGGAAGTCTACCCTCCATTGGACAGTTCCCTTATACGATGAGATGGACTATGACCTCACGATCTACCTTGTTGTGACCTTGCACCTTATTGCACTGCACTTTCTTTGTAGCTGTAACACTTTACTCTGTACTGTTATTGTTTTCACCTGTACTACCTCAATGCACTCTGTACTAACCCAATGTAACTGCACTGTGTAATGAATTGACCTGTACGATCGTTATGCAAGACAAGTTTTTCACCCTACCTCGGTACAAGTGACAATAATAAACCAATACCAAGTCCTTCTGTGAGAAATTCCTCTGCACCTCAGTTTTAAATGCCAGCCCCCTAATCTTGCAGTTGTGACCCCTTGTTTGAGATTTCCCCAACCATGGAAACATCTCAACATCTACCCTGCTGTGCCCCCTTAGGATCTTTAGACCAACCCCCATTCCTCTAAACTCTGAAGAATATAGATCTAATTTTTGTTGTCAATGGTGATGGGACAGCCCTTTCATTCCCGGAATTAGCCTTGTGAGTCTCTTTTGGACTGAGAAGAAATTTCTTCACCCAGAGGGTTGTAAACCTTTGGAATTTACTGCACAAGGAGGCCACAGAGGCTCAGTTGCTGATTATATTGACCTGTACAGACTGAGGTCAATGGATTTTTAGATATTCAGGGAATCAAAGGGTACAGGGTTAATGCAGGAAAATGGAGCTGAGGTAAAAAATCAGCCATAATCATATTGAATGGTGGAATCATCACAAGGGGTCAACTGTCCTACTGCTTCACTTTCAATTACAAGCTGTATTCAGGGGAATAGGGAATTCACAATTATCCTTCTCGGTACTCAGCACAGTGGATCCTGGACATGCAGAGTGTTCATTGGTACTTCTGTGAATTTAGTTAGCCCATGCATGGCCTGTGATCAGCGCAGACCACTGAGACAGAAGCAGAATCTTTTTATGCTTATGAGGCCACTTCAACATTAGTACAGATGTGCTGTTGAAAGTGTCCTGACTGGTGTGCGACGGCAATTCAAATACACAGGAACGTAAGAAGCTGCAGTGAGCAGTGGACTCAGCCCAGTACATCACAGGCATATCCCTCCCCACCATCGGTTGTATCTACATGAGGCGCTGCCTCATGAAGGCAACAGCCATCATCAAATATCCCCACCATTTGGGCCATACCATCCTCTTGCAACTACCATTAGACAGGAGGTACAGAAGCCTAAAGTCCCACATCACCAGGTTCAAGAACAGTTACTTTCCTTCAACCATCCGGCTCTTAAACCAACCTGCACAACCCTGAACACTACCTTAGTATAGCCACACCATGACCATTTTGACACTCTGCACTATAATGAACTTTGATTTTTTTTTGCATTCTTTTTTGTAAAAGTCGTGTATAATATATGTTTAATTCATGTCTTTCTCCTGTGAATGCTGCTTATATGATGCTTTGTGCCTGTGATCCTGCTGCAAGTAAATTTTTCATTGTACCTGTTTATACATGTACTTGTGCAAATGACAATAAACTCATCTTGGACTTTGACTTAATAAAGTGGGATCTTCTATTGCAGGTACCTGGCGGTGGAGTCTGGCTCTATCACTCCCACCCCCACTCCCACCCCCACCCCCACCCCCACCCCCACCTCCCCCACTCACCACCACTAGCTCCTCTTTCACTCTTAAACTTGTCGTGAGTGCTTTCCCCTGAGACTTCCATCCCTTCACCAGGCCGCAAACCTCACCCTGCCGGCCCCTGAGCCAAATCTCCCTGACCAAACTTTAGTCTTACCCTCGATCTCACCTCTCCCAATCTCTGGTCCAACCTTCACTCAACCTGCCATCTCCTACTCTCTCACCCCTTTACCAACATCCCAAATGATCTCAAGCCTAATCCCCTCCTCCCTGATTGCCAGATCAACCCTTGCTACCAGCCCACTGATGAAAACCCAAACCTCAAAATCACACCAGCAGCCAATCATGATGCATCCCCACTTCCCCATCCTACCAATAACTCAACCTGACTCTCAAGGACGTATTCCTGTTGACAGATGTCCCAGCCCTTTTCACCATGGGCTCTATCCCTTCAATCTCAACCCTAACCCCCACCTCTTCAGCAACACACACACTCAATGCTGGAGGAGCTCAGCAGGTCAGGCAGTATCTATGGAAGGAAATAAACAGTTGACATTTTGTGATCGAGACCCTTCATCAGGATTAGATTCTGGCTTCTGCCTTCTTCCTTTCCAGTCCTGATGAAGCGTCTCAACCCAAAACGTCAACTGTTTATTTCCCACCATAGATGCTGCCTGACCTGCTGAGTTCCTCTGGCATTTTGTGTATTGCTCCAGATTCCAACATCTGCACAATCTCGTGTGTCCCACCTCTTCAGTCTGTTTTACTAACTGAACCCAGATCTGTGATTTCTTTCCTTTGCACACTCCACAATGAGGGCTCTTAAAGCTTACAATGTGTTCAGTGTCTATTCTGTTGTGCATGGCACCTGTACCTCATGAGACAACACCTTGGGCCTAGTGAACCACTGTTCCTCCCTTTTCCGAGGTTTTCAGGAAAACAATCAGATCTCGCCATCTATGCCTGTAAACATTTTTAAGAATCTTACATATTTCAATAAGGTTGCCTCTTTTTGTTCTAAACAAAGCAGTTTGACTGGTTTGATTGATTGTTCCCGGTAAGGTAACCCCTTCATCCCAGGAATCAATGGAATGAACCCTCTCTGAACTCCTTCAATGCAAAAAATTCTCTTTAAATCAGGAGACCAAATCTCTGTACAGTATTCTAGTTGTAGTAAAACTTCCCTACTTTTATTCTCCCTTCTGATAACAACCAATACTCTACTTGCATTTCCAATTCACAAAGTCACCTTGATCCCTCTGTACCACAGAATTCTGTGGTCTCTCTCCATTTCAAAAATGTTCTGCATTTATGTTCTTCCTTGCAAAGTGGATAACATCAGCTTTATCCACATTATACTCCAACTGACAACGTTAGCCTGTTTACATAACATACAGTATCTCTGCAGATTCTTAGTGAACTCCTCATGACTTTCTTTCCCATCTATCTCTACGCCATCAGCAAATTTGGCCATAATCCCTCACCTCGTATAAATTGTGTACAGTTGAGGCTTCAGCAATGATACTCACTGAAGTTTGCAAACTGAAAGCAAAACATTGATCTGATTCTCTATTAGCGAGCCAGTCCTTTATCTATTGCTACTGATGTCATGAGTACTCAACTGGAGAAGTCACCTAACCTGTGGGGGCTGATCAATTGCTTTTTAGAACTCGAAATGCACTACTTTAATAAGTTATCCTTTACCATACACCACTTTACAACCTCAAAGAGCTCTAATAAACTCGTCAAACATGATTTCCCTTCCATGAGGCCATGTTGATTCTCCTTGACTTCATGATTTTCTAAATACTCTGTTGCTACTTCCTTAATGACAGATTTCAACTCTTTCCCAATGACAAATACAGTATACTCTCAGCCATCCAGCATCCATGGCAATGAGACATGTTGCATGAGAATTGCTCAAAAAAAAACATTATGATACATTACACTTGTACAGTATTCAATGCATAAATCCTTAAATAAATTGCCGAACTGTATGTCATCTCCTTACCCTTTTAAATCAAATGAATGACTCTACTCACCATGACATGAAGTGCCAAATCTTCAAAGAGGATGTTGCTGATGATCAGTCTACAATTGCTCTGTGCTTATGTATGAACGTAAATAAAATAAAAATGTATTTTCACACTTACTTTGAATAACAAATAAAATAAAATTCTTACCCAACATAATAGATAGATGGGAGAAATAATGCAGTTTATACAGTACATAAATATAGTTTATGAAACACAATTGGAACCAGCTGCCACTTGTAAACACATGAGGAGCTGAGAACAGGTGACTGTGCTGTAGGTTGATGGGAGACTGTACGTAAACAAAATCCCAACTGAACCCAACTCATTAAATTAAAATTCACGTTTTTGGAAAAAAAATTAGAGTTGCTTAATATTCTTAGAAGTTGTTGCCCATTGAATGATAATTCCAGATGCATAAATTCTATACAAATGAGAGTTCACAAATACAAATATTTGCCTTGTACAATGAACTCTCGTTTATCTAGAATTTATGATCTATATAGCCTGATCTCTGACTCCCTCCTTTCTGAAATAAGGGTACTGTATTTGCAGTTTTGCAAGTCATTCAGACATTCCCGGGATCTAGGGAATTTCAGAACGTCGTATCCATATCACTGTTTTTGAGACTCTTGGCTGCTGGCTCTATCCTTTCGCCTGATTTGCTTGTCTGAAACTTTTCCTCCAGTATTAACGAATATTTTAAATTTCTCCCTCCCTTCCCAACAAAACATCCCCCCTCCATACCCACCCCTCCTGATTTTAATCAATCTTAGGTGTCATCTGCCATGAAGATAGACACAAAATATGTGTTCAAAATCTGTTGTTTCATTATTACTTCCCCATTGCTGTCCTCAAAGAGACCACAAGAACATAAGAAAATAGCCCAACGGGCCCTTCAAGCCTGTACTGCACTTCAATATGATCATGGCTAATCAGTGCCGGCCTCAACCCCTCCTCTGTGCCAGATCCCCACAGCTCTCAATCCCCTTCTCAATTCAAAAAACATATCGACCTCCACAATCCTACTTACTTTTTGCTACCTTTTCAAATTTTTCATATAGCTCTGCTGTCTGTTACGATATTTCTTACTAGTTTACTCCTTTTTCTCCTTTTACTTTATCATCCCTTATTGCTTTCTAAAATTTTCCCCAGCCATCACCCTGTGACTAACTTCTGCAATATTTTGTCTTTTCCTCAATTTGATACTATTTTCTTTAGTTAACTGCAGTTAAATCATCCTTCTCATAGATTCATTACTTCTCAAATGAATACATCTTTATTGAGAATTGTGAAATGTTTCCTTAAGTGTTTCCATTGTTCATAAACCATCTCACTTTTTAATCTATTTCTGTTAATTTACGGCAACTCTGTTTTGATACCTTTAAGAATTACCTTTATTTAGGCTTAAGATATTAGTTTCAGATTTGGATTTCTCATTCTCAAACTGAACTTGAAATGTTATCATGATATAATCATTCTTTCCCAGAAGATCCTTTAATGTGATGTGATTAATCCTGCTTCATTGCGCATGACCAGATCTGAAATAACCTGTTCCTTGGTTGGTTCAAAGCATTTGACCCGAATACACTTCAGGAACTGGTGCTCAACACTACTTTTTTTTCTATCTTGATTCTAAGACGCCCTAGTATTTCTTGAACTATACGCTGTCTTGCAGTATGATTACCACCAGGAGGCCTCAAGATACTCCCACCGAGAACTTCCCGTCCCTGCTATTTCTCCTCAAACTGATTCTATATCTTGATCTTCTGAGCTGTGATAATTTCTCACAACTATATTAATCTTATTCTTTGTTAACAGAACTATTCCACCTCCTTTTCCCTTATTCTTCTGAAATGTCAAGCACCTTCTAGAATTCAGTACTTCGCCTTGGTTACCTTGTAACCAAGCCTCTGTGATAGCAATTAGACCATACCTATTTATTTCCATTTATGTTGCCAATTCATCAGTCTTATTATGTATGATGTGTGCAATCAGATAAAGAACATTCAAATGTGTCTTTTTAACATTTTCCCCTACTTTGGCTCTAATTACAGGTGCACTCTTTCCTTTTCTGTCACACACTGGTTACCCAAATTGTTGCCTTGTACCCTGCTATTTCTCTTTAACTTTCTAAATTTCCCCTCATTTGAACTGTCCACTCCATAGATAGTAAATTGATTACAAAATAGAAAACAGAGTAAGTGCAGTTACTTTGTTTGGAAAGAAGTGGGAGTTATGCTGACATTTTCATTTTAATTTTCTTACAAAACAGAAGCAGACCATTCAATCCATCATGTCTAAGCTGATTCTCAGGGCATTCCCGGAACTGGGAACAATGCTCTAAAAAAAATTCGCATTGATAATTTGGAATCTGAAATATACTTTCAAAATTTGTGGATGCCACAGAAATGAATGAAGTTGTTAACACAGGGGAACAACATGATTTTAAAAAAATGCCTACGATTGGCAAATTAATTTCATTGCAGATAAATTAATAGATTTGGTAGGGAAAATGAATTTACCTATTACTTAGAAAGCAAGAATCTGAATCAGGTATATGAGCCAAGCACTCCTGGTGTACAGACACACAAATTACTGAAAGTAATAACTCACATTAATTAGGCCATAAAAGTAGCAGATCAGACAGACAGAACTGAAAAGGAGAAAAGTTATGTTAACGTGCACTGAACACTGGTTGGGCTACACTTTACATGTTCACTCCAGTTTTGTGTTGTTCTGATTCTGTGCTGTACACGAGATGTGACAAAGAAACAATTACATCTCAACTGGCTACCAGAACCAAACTGCAGACAATATAAAAGGAATTGAGTTTATTGTATTTTCACAATAGCAAAATCAGTAGCAAACTGAAGTGTATTTGGAATTACCTTGGAAATGATTGTTGGCTATGTCACAGCTAGGGTCATTGAGTTGAGGTTTGTCATATGGTGGTGGATTAGAAACAGACTCTGTATCTTTAGATGAAGTCACCAACAGGCAGCATGTTGATAAAAGTGAGAATGGTGGGTGGTGGTAGAAGGTAGATGGTGCTGGCTGCTGGGTGATGAATGATAGGTGGGAGGTGATGGACGGTGAGTGAGGGATGGTGGATGATGGGTGCTGACAGTGGATTCTGGATAGGTAATGGTGTAATGTGGGTTAGGGATAGTGGACATGGATGCTGGGAGTGGATGGGTGAGTGGTGGGTAGCCAACAAGGGCAGATAATTAGTGGGATTGTTGGTGATTGTGTTGGGTGAGTTGGTTGGCTACTGAAACCACAGCTGGGAATGCACCAGTACTACCTGAATAAAGACAAGATTGAAAGGAATCATGTGAACTTCCAATGGAGGGGAGTCAGTAGGGGTGGACTCATGATTAGTTGTGCCGCTATATGAAATTTAATGAGCAAATGATGGGACAATGCCATTCTTGACGTTGGATCAGACAGGTGTAGATCGAAGGGATTACATGATGGAAATGGACAACATAAACAGCATTAGAACTATTTCAAGTGGAAACATTTTGAAGGTTACCATTGAGCAATGAGATCTTTGGCTCAAATGCCAGATACAGCCCAGAAGGTTTGGTGCATTTTTGAATCAGAGGGAGAAGGAGGGTGATAACAACAGCAGGATAGTAGGATGATTTGGACTGCTGTTACAAAGTGTTGGCCCGGTCAGTATAGACTGAGTGATCTTCTTTCAAAATATAATCCTCATTGGGTTCCACAATGTATTGTGGACCTTGAGAGAAGAAAGCGAACATAAAACTAAGGTAAAGGTGGGAGAGGAAGGAGCAACTTTGGAAAAGAAGAGCCTTTGTTCATGAGCACAGAGATGACTTGCATGGGTTTCAGGAATGGTCAATGGCTGAGTGTGGAGAGAACCGACAGATCGAAAACTGGGTTGCGGAGGAGACGATAGCCATTAAATGTTGTCGGAGTGAAGCAACAATGAGACAGGTAGCAGGATGGGGGTGGAGTGAGGCAGTGTTGTTGATGGCTATGGATTAGAGTTGCTGAACACAGCAACACAAGAAAATATAGGCCACCTGACCCCTCAAGCTTGTCCTGCCATTCAATATGGTCACGGCTGATCTACACTGGTTTCTCAACAGTTCTTCTATGCCAGTTCCCCATAGCCTTCATTTCCCCAATCTTTCAAAAATGTATCTACCTCCACCATAAATACCTCCAGTGGTCTGGTCTCCACAACCCTCTGTGAAAGGAAATTTCTCCGCATCTCTGTTTTAGGTGACCAACCCCTTATTTTGTCACAATGTCCCTTCATTTAAGACTCTGCCACTAGTGAGGGTAAGGAGAAAGAGGGAAAGGCTGGAGACACAAGGGATTGCAGATGCTGGAATCTGGAGAGGAAATAAACTGCTGGAAGAATTCAACATGTCAAGCAGAATCTGTGGAGGCAAAGGGTTGGTCGATGTTTCTGGTTGAGACCCTGCATCAGGACTGAAAGTATCTGAATGAAGGCATTTGACAAGGTGCTGCATATGAGGCTGATAAACAATTTATAAACCTGTGGTATCACAGGAAAGGTACGAGCATGGATAGACGATTGGCTGACTGGCAGAAGGCATAGGGTGGGAATAAAGGGGGCTTTTTCTGGTTGGCTGCCGGTGACGAGTGGTGTTCCGCAGGGGTCGGTGTTGGGTCCGTTACTTTTCATGTTGTGTGTTAATGATCTGGATGACGGAATTGACGGCTTTGTGGCCAAGTTTTCAGATGATACGAAGGTAGGTGGATGGACAGGTAGTGTTGAGGAAGCAGGGAGTCTGCAGAAGGACTTGGACAGGTTGGGAGAATAAGCAAAGAAGTGGCAGATGGAATACAGCATAGGGAGGTGGACAGTCATGCACTTTGGGAGAAGGAATAAAAGGTATAGGCTATTTTCTAAATGGGGAGTGAATTCAGAAATCAGAGGTGCTAAGGGACTTGGGAGTCCTACTGCAGGATTCCTGAGTCAGTAGTCAGAAAGGCAAATGCAATGTTAGCATTCATTTTGAGAAGACTAGAACATAAAAGCAAGGATGTAATGCTGAGGCTTTATAAGGCATTGGTCAGTCCACGTTTGGAGTATGGTGAGCAGTTTTGGGCCCCATATCTAAGGAAGGACGTGCTGGTGTTGGAGAGGGTCCAGAGGAGGTTTACAACAATGATCCTGGGAATGAAAGGGTTAACATACTCACTGGAGTTTGGAAGGATGAGGGGGGATCTCATTGAAACCTATCAAATATTGAAAGGCCTGAACAGAGTGGACATGGAGAGGATGTTTCCAGTAGTGAGAGAGTCTAAGACCAGAGGGCACAGCCTCAGAATAGATAGATGAAGTGAGGAAGAATTTCTTTAGCCAGAGGGTGGTGAATCTGTGGAATTCATTGCCTCAGATGTCTGTGGAGGCCATGTTATTGGGTATATTTAAAGTGGAGGTTGATAGGTTCTTGATTAGTAAGGGCATCAAAGATTATGGGGAGAAGGCAGGAGAATGGAGTTGAGAGGGAAAAATAAATCAGCCATGATCGAATGGTGGAACAGTCTCGAAGGGCCAAATGAACTCCTATGTCTTATGGTCTTAAGACAGCCAATATATAAAAGTGAGAGAGAGAGGTGAGACCAAGTAGGTGATGCAGGCTTTCAACCTGAAATGTCGACAATTCCTTTTCCCCCAGCAGATGCTGCTCAACCCAAAGAGTTCTTCCAGCAGATTGTTTGTTGCTCAAGGCATTCGATATGTTAATGCCCAGGAATTTAAAGCTGCTGACCCTCTCCTCTGTTGATCCCCCAATGTGGACTGGCACATGTTCGCTCTCCTTCCCCTTTCTGAAGTCAATCAGTTCTTTAGTTTTAGTGATGTTGAGTGAGAGGTTGTTGTTACAGCACTACCAGTGTCCTATTTCACCCCTATAAGTTGACTCATCACCACCTGTGATTCGTCCAACAACAGTGGTGTCATTGGCAATTTGTATATGCTTAGCCACACAGTCATGTGTGTATAGGGAGGAGAGCAGGACGTGAAGAACATAGTCTTGAGGTAAATGGGTGATGGACAGATGTAACCAATGTTGGATTCGACTCTTTCAGGTAATTTTTACACATATAGTGTTTAATACACCCCAAGTGGATGCACAAGGTATAACTGCTTCTTAGCTGATTGGTTCGTCCATTGGTTGATTTTGCCGCAAGTATCTAATAGGTTTTCTGATTTGACTATTGTTATCTAAGGAGCACCTCTTATCTCAGGTATAAAAGGTGTTGCTTTTTGTTCATCACCCTCTTTCTTATCTTGCTCTCTCTCTTGCCTCTCTCACTCTCTTGATTACCTTGCTGTCTTTCTCCTCCCCTTAGCTCATTTTAGTTCCTTTGTCTCGGCTCATCTCCTAGTAGTAAAGCTAGTGCATTGCGCTCTGTGACTGTTTCTTTGTTTTAAACGTTTCCAATAAAACTTTGTGAAGCATCAAGTTGTTTTCAACTCATTCTTGGACTCCTGAAAGAACATGCGGATTCGAAAATAACCAAATCCAACACCAAGTAGGGGTGGGCAATGTGTCTGGGTAACGGAGGGGGAGGGATAATAAAGGTGAACAAAGGGAGAGACACCCTGTGTGTGTGTGTGGACTAGGAGTGGGAAAGGAGCACATGGGGACTGGGTGACCAGAAACTGGAAAATTCAATGTTCATACCATTGGGTTGTAGGCTACCCAAGTGGAATATAAGGTGTTGTCTTTCCCGTTTGCATTTGGCCTCACTGTGGCAGTGGAGGAGGCCAAGGACAGACGGGTCAGTGTGGGAATGGGGAGGGGAGTTAAAATTACATGCAACCAGAAGCTTAAGATGGTTGTTGTGGACAGAGCGCAGGTGCTCTGCAAAATGGTGGTTTAGTCTTCGCTTGGTCTCACCAGTGCAGAGGAGGCCACATCACAATCTAATCGTCGCATACAAGAGGGAAAGGATGTTGCAGAGGCAAAGTAGGCTTTTATCGTCACCCCTCTGGTTAGTTATCAGGTGAGTAAATTGCTTGTACCCTATTGAAAAATATAGGCTCTGTAAAGGTCAGCTGACCCTTCCATCAGACAGGCAGTGAAGGTTAAAAAAAATCTAGTCAATACTTCCAGTGGCAAAGAAATTCAAGAATCATTTCGTCATGTCACTGATGCTGGAAAGGTATGAGAAAGAGTATTGAAGAAATGAAGGATCATAATTTCACTCATGTACAAGCAGACCTCTTTAATAGTTCTTTTGTAACAACAGTGGTTTGAGTCCAAGGTATGTGCAATGTATCATAGGGCAGCCTTTGCCTAACAGGTGCTAAGGGACTACTTTCAAGAATACACAACTGTTGCTCATGTGGAGCTACGTTTAATTTGGCTTGTTCTTAAACTCCACAAAATTTGGATAAACTATAGTTAAGACCTTTTTTGCCCCTGGTATTTTATCTGTCTGTGGGGAAGTGCTGTAAATGGGCACGTCCACACACCATTTACAGACTAATTGGAGTTTCTCTGGTCATTTGCCTATTTGAAGTAAAACTTCACCAATCAGGAAACTTATGCTTTAGATGACACTGTTTTCTTGATCTCCTGATATTCTAGGCTAGCTGCAAATCTTAGGAGTTATGCCGATGAATAGAGGGAACAAGTAGGAAATGACTGATATTAACTTTCTTCCTCTTGAAAAAAAAAGTCTTTGTTGGTTTATGTTTCCTTGATCTGATCACATGTGATTGGTTCATTGAGAACAGAAGAAATGGAAACAGATGTAGACCATTCCGTCTCACCTGCCTGCTCAGCCATCCATTAAGATTGTGGCTGATTTTTTGCCTCACAACCACTTTCCTGTACTGACCCCATGTCCCCTGATTCCTTTAATGTCTACAAATCAATCTGTCTTGAATATATTCAGTGACTGAGCCTTCACAGCAAAACTTGAGTAGAAAGTTCCAAAGATTCACCACCCTCTGAGTGAAGGAATATCTACTCATATTAGCCCTGAATGAAAACATTATATTTTGAGACTATCATAAGTGACAAAAGAAATTGGATCCATATTCTGTGCAGTTTAGAAGAATGAAGGGTGATCTTATTGAAATGCTTAAGATCCTCAGGGGACATGTCCAAATATTTCCACTAGTTGGAGAATCTTGAACAAAGAGACAACATTGCAAGATTAGGAAGCAGTTGTTTAAACTGAGGTTCACAGGAATTTCTCGCAGAGGGTGGTGAATATCTGGAATTCTCTGCCCTGGAAGGTTATGGAGACGAGCTCACTGAACAACTTCATCTCACTTTTGAAAGATCAGGGAACTGAGGGCTATGGAGAACTGGAAATGAAGAGAAGATGAGGGGCAGATCAGCCGTATCATATTGAATGGCAGAGCAGGCTCGAGAGATTGAGTGGCCTACCCCTGCCCCTATTTTCTGATGTTCTTGTGTCCTTTTGAGACCCATATGAGACAGTGACCCCTGGTACAAGACACCCCAATCAGGGTAAACATTAACTCTCTCAAGTCACCGTGATTTTGTTTTACATTTCTCTGAAATTATTTCTCATTCTTCTAAACTCAAGAGAGTCAAGGCTTGGTTTGCTTAATCTCTCTACAGACCACAAACCCACCATGCCAGGAATTAAGAGCTGAAACAACTATCAGCAAGCTACAGCTTTTCAGGGGCTGCATTATAATGGAAACTCATTGAAGATTATCATGACGCCACATAAAAGGCAGCAGGAAGGTTATATATGGGAAGTCAAACAAGTTGCAGAACAAAGGCTAGTACTTCCATGGTAAAATAAAGAACAACCAAACATCCAAGAACTACTCAAATGATACTAAGTCTGGGTTTAAAATCTTGAAGGTTGGCAGAGAATAGAAAGTCGACTGCAAGTGTAGGCTCTTACACATTGAAGGTTTTGGGAATAGAATGTGTCTGAGTGAATAAAATACAACAACACAAAAAAAATGCAGGAAATACCTACCATCTGTGGAGAAAGAAACAGAGTGAACATTTCAGGTTCATCACTGTCCATCAATCTGAAATGCTAATTCTGTTCCACTCTCTGCAGATGCTGTTTGACCTGCTGAATATCTCCAAAATGATCAGTTTCATTTGAGATCAGGGGAGGATAGGCAAAAGAGTGCTTTATATTGTTATGATGCACAAACAAAAATCAAGCCATCTGATTATTTAACTCCAACTGAGACCACTATGCATCATATTTGAAATAAATGTTAATCTTGCAAAGAATAGATAAATGCAGTTGTTTGATTTTAGCAGAGTTAAATTCACTGGTCAGATCAGATTGAGACAGACAATCTGATTTATCCTCTTTCACAACACTGCTCAGGATTTTAATCCTTTACAATTTGGCCGTACCAACCCTTTTGTTGAAGCATGAAATCACGCAAAGTAATTAATGCTAGCTCATGAGTACACTTGACATGTAATCAGTATATTTTCATATAATGGGAAACATGGTGCTTGTGGGCTTCTGTCACACTGGCATTCCTCAACAATAGCCCAGAGACAGCGCAAACAAGATTTGCAAAATGCTCAATTAACATCACAAGACAAAATCTAACAATTATGTCAATTATACATGAAGTGTTTACTTTCAATTCAATGTTTGATTTTTAGAAAAGATGTCTATTTGTTATGTTATCAAGATGGTTAACTCGATATCAAATAAGATTTGTACATGTTTAATACATCATTGGAAAGATAGCAATTCAGACAGTGCAACATTTCCTCAATACAACACTGAGACATCAACCTAGCCTGAACACTCACTTTGTTGGGCCAGGTCCTGAACCTGCAGCATCCTGATTTAGAGATGAGAACATTAAATGTTACATATCAAACAATGCTGCATAAAGGAAGCTTACATTTATATAACTAATGCTTGGAAACATTGGAAGTGAATTTAGGTTGCGCCAGCAAAAAATGGATCCTCAGGTCTACGAGTATCACTCAGCAGGTTATTCTGTGAGTCAATCTGTACAATGGCCCCCTGCGTTCAATCCCCAGACATGTTGAAGTGTCTAAACTCAGATGGTTGGGAAGCAAATTGGTCTCAGGGAAACCCTTGTTGGAACTGAACATAAAGTGGAAATAGAATTGGAATTTGTTTATTATTGTCACGTGTATCAAAGTACAGTGAAAAACTTGTCTTGCATACTGTTCATACAGATCAATTCATTACACAGTGCATTGAGGTAGTACAAGGTAGGACAATAATGGAATGCAGAATAAAGTGTAACAGCTACAGAGAAAGTGCAGTGCAGGTAGACGATAAGGTGCAAGGTCATAACAAGGTAGATTGTGAGGTCAAGAGTCCATCTTGTTGTACTAAGGAACTGTTCAATAGTCTTATAATGGCAGGACAGAAGCTGTCATTGAGCTTGGTGGTATGTACTTTCAGGCTTTTGTATCTTTTGCCCGATGGGAGAAGTGGGGTCTTTGATTTTGCTAGCTGCTTTATTGAGGCAGCGAAAAGTATAGACAGAGACCATGGAGGGGAGACTGGTTTCCGTGATGTGCTGAGCTGTGTCCACAACTCCCTTCAGTTTCTTGTGGTCACAGGCAGATCAGTTGCCATACCAAGCCATGTTATATCCAGATAGGATACTTTCTATGGTGCATCTACAAAAATCAGTGAGTTTCAAAGGGGACATGCTAAATTTCTTTAGCCTCCTGAGAAAGTAGAGTCGTTGGTGAGTTTCCTTGGCCGTTGTATCTACATGGTTGGACCAGGACAGGCTATTGGTGATATTCACTACTAGGAACTTAAAACTCTCAACCCTCATGACCTCAACACCTTTGATGAAGACTGGGGCATGTACACTGTCCCCCTTCCTGAAGTCAATGACCAGCTATTTTGTTTTGCTGACATTGAGGGGAAGGTTGTTGTCATGACATTATGTCACTAAGCTCTCTATCTCCTTCCTGTACTCTGACTCATTGTTATCTGAGATACGGCCCACTACAGTTGTATCATCTGCAAATTTGTAGATGGAGTTAGAGCAGAATCTGGCCACGCAGTCATGAGTGTACAGGGAGTAGTAGGACGCAACCTTGTGGGACACCAGTGTTGAGAATAATCGTGCTGGAGGTGTTGCTGCCTATGCTCACTGATTGCAGCCTGTTGTCGGGAAGTCAAGCATCCAGTTGCAAAGGGAGATGTTGAGTCCCAGGTCTCAGAGTTTGGTGATGAGTTTGCTTGGAAGTATAGTATTGAAGGTGGAGCTGTAGTCAATAAATTTAAAAATTTAAAATTTAAAATATTAAAATTTAAAAAAATTAATAATCTTGACATAGGTGTCTTTACTGTCCAGATGCTCCAGAGATGAGCGTATGTCCAGGGAGATGGTGTCCACCGTAGACCTTTTCCGGCGGTGGGCAAATTGCAGTGGATCGAGGTTGTCTGGGAGGCTGGAGTTAATGTGTGCCATGACCAACCTCTCAAAGCACTTCATGATGGTGGATGTCAGAGCAGTAGTCATTAAGGCACATTACCTTGTTTTTCTTAGGTACTGGGATGAGAGTGGTCTTGGGCTTGGGAGAGGCGTAGTGGTCCTCTTTCTATGAAATAATCATTATGCTGACAGTTAGTTCCTAGAAGTTCACACTAAACCACCTCTTATCAAGGATTCAAGAAATTGATAAATTGGTTTATTATTGTCACATGTACTAAGGTACAGTGAAAAACTTTGTTTTGCATGCCATCCATACAGATCATTTTTGTCATATCAGTGCGTTGAGGTAGTACAAGGAAAAAGCAATAACAGAATGCAGAATATAGTGATACAGTTACAGAGAAAGTGCAGTGAAGGCAGAGAATAAGGTTCAAAGCCATGACGAGGTAGATCGTGAGGTCAAGAGTCCATCTTATCGTACAAGAAATAGAGATGGGAAGATAAATCAACAGAGAAGAAAAGAGAAAGATATTTTTACTTTGTTCTCACATTTTCCCTCTTTCCAGTTTTTGATTTGATTAGCATGACATGCAAATAACTTTCTCCCAAGAACCCATCGTTTATATAACAGCTTATCACATCCTTCAGGAATGTCACAAGGCATTTCATATTCAAACACTTACTGTGAAATGCAATGATTGAAACTATATTGTAAGTACGGCAATAGTTTGTGTGGTAGATATATTCTTGAGTTCAAGAGGATTTAGTTCAAGAGCAGAAAAATCTTGCTTTAATTATAAAGGGCTCTGGTGAGATTGTATCTAGAATTTGTGAACAGGTCTGGTATCCCAACATAAGGAAGGGTATATTTCCTTGAGAGGGATAGCAAACAAGTTTACAAGATTAATTTCTTTGGTGGCAGGTTTATTGTATGAAGAGAGTTTCACAGAGTCATAGAGGTATACAGCATGGAAGCAGGCCCTTCAGCCTAACTGGTCCACACTGACCAAGATGCCCCATCCAAGCTAGTCCCATTTGCCAGCGTTTGGCCAATAACCTTCCAAACCTTTCAAATCCATATACCTGTCCAACTATCTTTTCAAAATTGTTATTGTACCTGCCTCAACCACTTCCTCTGGCAGCTCATTCCACAGGGATACCACCTTCTGTGTAAAAATGTTGCCCCTCATGCTCCTCTTAAATCTTTCCCCTCTCACCTTAAACCGATGTCCTCTAGTTTTTGATACCCCAACTCTGGGAAAAAGACTGAATGCATTCACCCTATCTCTGCCCCTCATGATTTTATGCACCTCTATAAGATCATCTCTCAGTCTCCTACACTTAATCAGACGAAGTCTATACTCTCTCAGATTTAGAAGGACTGAAGTTTGTGATAGCTGGGTTGTCTAGAACCAGGGGTCACAGTCTCAAAATAAGGGATGGCCATTCAGGATTGAGACATGAAGAAATTCTTCACACAATGGGAAGTGAATCTTAGGAATTCTCTGCTCAGGAGGGCTTTTTTGGGGGCTCAGTTGGTGAACATATTCATAACAGATCAATCGATTCTCAGATTGTAATGGAATGAGGGGATATGAGTTTAGTACAGGAAAATAGAACTAAGGTTAAAGATTATCCATGACCTCTTTGAATGGTGG
Organism: Pristis pectinata; assembly: GCF_009764475.1. NCBI lineage: Eukaryota > Metazoa > Chordata > Chondrichthyes > Rhinopristiformes > Pristidae > Pristis > Pristis pectinata. Next base: position 25,028,042 of record NC_067427.1, read on the forward strand.
AGCAGGTTGAAGAGGGATGAATGCCTCCTCCTGGTTCTATTTCCTTTGTTTTATGCTCTTATTTAATACACAGTAAGATTTTCTGAACAATTATGAGACTAAAACAGCCAATGAAAGTAAATTTTTGGCAATCTTGTTTATATTCACCGGTATGAGGAGCAGTTGAAATTTGTTCTTCAAATCCCCTGCCAATTTTCTTTTCAATTTTACTCACATACTTTTATGGTTAGTGAAACACTATTACAGCACCAGCATCCCAGGTTCAATTCTGGCACTGTCTGTAAGAAGTTTGTACATTCTCCCTGTGTCTGCGTGGGTTTCCTCCGGGTGATCCAGTTTCCTCCCACATTCCAAAGACGTACAGGTTAGGAGCTGTTGGCATGCCATGTTGGCACCGGAAGAGTGGAGACACTTGCGGGCTGCCCCAGCACATTCTCAGGAATGCAAAAAGACGCATTTCACTGTGTGTTTTGATGTAAATGTGACTAATAAATATCAAATGCTTCTTTGGGCTGCAATTTCCAAAGACGTGATCAACCAGAATGGATATCACCTTTGCAGGTCTTAAAAAATTATCTCAAGGTGCCAAAACCAGTGTGTTTAATTCTTCAGAATGATATCTGTTCCTTCAAAAAGGATGAAACCAGAAAACCATACAGGCTACTCATACCTGCTGTATCTTCATATCCATTTCAGGATCATCCATTCATTTTTTCTTTCCCTCTCTGATGGACTCAACTTGCATTCAGTCACTGAAATAATGGATAACAGTTGTTAATGGGGAAATTCAACTCGTCTTGGTGAGTCAGACTGTGGTAGGCCACTGTCTCCAATGATAGAACTTACCCTACACTAGGATAGACAAGGCATTGAATATGGGACCTTTTTGGCCTGTGTGGCTAATTAGCTGGTACACTTACTCACTCAGCCATAGGTCTTTAAATTTCATTTTGTTCTGACACAATTCATGTTGCTGTTTGAAAGTGGAAAGCAAATAGGTTGCAAATGACAGAAAGAATTATTGTTATGCCCGATGAACAGTTCAGTAGGAAACCAGTGCAAAAGCAATAGAGTATTTATAACTTAAATATTCATAAACATCATCACATGATGAGAATCTTGTCTCTGCTTCTGTGATTCAAACAATTTATAGCCCAAATTTTCACACAGTGGAATATTTTGAGCTACACATTCATTATAGTTGACAGAAAATACTGTTATTACTGTTAAAAGAATTGGTTTTAACTATTAATATTGTTATGTTCAAACACTGTAATCATGAATGTATAGGAATTCCAGGCAGCTTATTAAAGGGCCGTTATGTCCCAACCTTGCTGGTTCTGAAATGGGATACAACTTTAATTAAACTTTGTCAAGTGCTTTAAAGAAACACAAATATTTTTAAAACCTGACACAGGGATAATAGCTTTAAGGTAGTTTCTCCAACAGAAATTAATTAACAGCTTGATTGGAGATAAACACACATGATTACCAAAGGAAGAAAAAGTGAAAAAATTAAGGGAGAGGAGAGAAACAGATTATGAAGTGGAATTAGCCACAGAGGAAGTCCCTGGCTGCCAAGCCTCATTTTGCTTTGATTAAATTTCCAGTCCTTCAGTGTGCTGATGGAGCTACATCCAACTCATCGAAGGTGATCTGGCAGACAAGGGTGTCTGTCTGTGTTTGATCCCAGTCAATAATTAATTCACTGAAACCAATACAATGAAAATCAATCAGATTTGACAATTATGTATTCCAACAAATCACTTTTCAGTGGTCAAGATCAAACTCTTGGCCCAAAGAACAAATTAAAGTTCATTACTGATTTGGCTGACAGAATTTATTTTAAATTCACGTATATTATGCACTTCAAATTTTCAAGTTTTAGCTGCGAAATGTTTTACCATTACCAAAGAAAAGGCTGCTGATGAAAAGAAAAGACGACCTGACAAAATGACAATCCACACAGGTCAGGCGGCATCCATGGAGAGACAAAACAATATTTCAGGTTGATAGCCTTTCAACAGAACTCTAATCTGATAGCTGAATTTCATTTACCACAAACCTAACTCAGTATCATCACTGAATGTAGTCTTTGAATTTAACCAGAAACTGTCAGGCTGGGCAAATTGCACCATCAAACAATCAACTATAATTAAAATAGAGTATGAAAGCTTTCTATTTTCTTCTGCAGTACAGCAAAAGTAAAGGAACAGTGAAAGTCTCCAGTGAAAGTTTTCTGCATCACAATAAGGTGTACGTTACCATCACTTGGGGGATGGGAGAGAGATGGGAGGCAGAAGTAAGCAAGGTATTGATGGGCTATTGTAAATAGGTAATTTAGTTTCTATCAGGCAAATCTTCACTCAGATTATCCCCATTTCCCGTGGGATTTCACTCTGAGTTTCTGTCTATATATCCTGAAGCATTCTTCCTTACTGAACCTTTTAAAACTTGTGTTAAATACCTCATCAGGTCCCAATGGGATAGAGAACTTAAATCCTCAGCAAAGACAGTCAATCAAAGTCAGCCAAAGGCAATGACGTTATTTTGCACACCCAAGTGCTTCTAAGAAATGGCAAAATTCCCCTGATGAGATTGCAATTGCACATTTTCTTAAAGTACATGGTATGTAACAAACCCCTAAGCAGAAATATTTATTTAGAATTTGACCAATGCAAAAAATGAAACATGACATCATTAATTCCAAAAACATTGCAATGAGATTAAAGGCTGGAAGGGCCATAGTGTCCTCCACACATACTATTTACCACAATGACCAATTCTCCCATGTTGTTGATTGTGAAATGAATGATGCACAATGCTGATAATTGGTTGAAATTGCCATTTTATTACAAATTCTGTCAGTGATTAGTGGTCACTGGGTTCAAATTATATGATTGTGTCCACATTGTTTATGGTACTTGAACCTCTATGGGTTCAATTTTTGTTTGTTCAATTTTGTGACAGTTTTACGTCAAATATTTACTTTAAAGAAGATTCAGAGGAAACTGGCAGGGAACAAGTTTCATCTTACGACAGGGAATAGAGAAAGAAAAATTAAATACTGGGTCTGTAGGTAAGGAAAAGAAGTTTAAGAGAAAGGGTGATCGTGTGCTGGAAGTTAGGTTCAGACTCGATGGTTCTTTTTTGACCAGCACAGTTATGATGGGTTCCTCCAGCATCGTAAATTTTCTACATCCTTTTCTATGAGATAGTAGGAGAAGAACAGTAGTATCGGGATATTGAAGTACTGGGGCAGAGTTGTCTTCGTGGTACCAGTGAGTGAGTGGAGGGGAGAGAAGTTCATAAGAAGAAGTCCGCTTTCTGGAACAGTGTGCTTTGAATGTGTGAATGATCTACCGGTTGGGGGATCTGCCATAATGGTGGCATAGGCTTGGGAATACACATACTCCTCAACTTATCACTGTTCGATTTACAAATTTTTGCTACGACCCCACTAATTCTTTAGTGAGGGTGTCCATGATTTACAAAACTATTTTTTGCAGCAAGGATTGGCATATCATTTGCCAGCTACTGTACTAAAATATTCGTAATATATTTGTCCAGCCTTTCCTATTTACGAAATTTTGCTTAAAGAAATGTTTCCCAGGAAAGCCTCCCTTGCATAAATCGAGGAATAGCTGTAGAAGAAAAATGAGATGTTGGGAGTGAGGGCATATTAGACCATCAGAAATAAGATAAGAGATAGAAAAGGGACCCATCAATATGTGTCCTGCAGTTCAGTGAGACCACAGATGAATTCCCCCATCAGCTCCACCTCCATATTCCTTGATTCTCTCAGTGACTCAAAATCTATTAGATTCAAGCTGAGAAATTAGCATTATTAACACCACTTCTTTCAGAACTTTGTGTGGTAAATGTTTCTGAATTCCAGCATGTATTGTGAGTCTGCACTTTAAATGTGACTCCTAACATCTGGCAAATTGTTTTGCACTGAAGGATATGCTCAGCAAGCATGTTATGTGCATGCACATGCACAACAGATTTGACAACATCCATTCAAATTATGCTGTATCCATCCAGCTAATGCACTTCATTAAGCTCACGTTGAACCTGAATTTTAGCAGCAGAAATGTACCATTCAACCTGTTCCACTGGAAGCGATCCTCAATTACGTAATTCTGTATTCATAATTTCTCATGATGTAATTGTTTTATAAATACTGCACATTTTTCATTGCTAAATTTCATCTGGCCTATCCATCTATTCCACCAGCTTGTTTGTTTTACCTTGAAGTCCGTTACTATCCTTCTGCAGTTCACTGCACTTCCAATTGTAATATCAATTTGGAAATTGTATCCGGTTATCCTAAATCAAACAGTGATCCAGTCCTGACCCCTGTTATATCTCACATATTCAATGTATTCAACCTTAATGACATATGATACATTGCACATACTGGAAGTCCACGTCAACCAAATTTCCCTCATCAATCCTTTCTGTTCCTCCGTCAAAGACTTTATCTGTCAGTCAGACACAACTTGCCTTTAATATCATGCTGCTTGTGGAGAGGGGTACATTTGGCTATTAACAAATGCAAAATTCTTCATTGGAATCTTTGGGAACAGTGTAGGCTGTTTTAGTTGGAGTAGCTGATGACGGAGAATAAGGAGAGGTCCAGCAAACTTGGAAACCACAGGGAACTCTACCCACATAGGGTTTTCTATCAGCCTTACAATAAACAGGGCCTCTACCAACCTGTTTCTGCTGCACAAAACTGTCCTCTGAATAAAAAGGTCCATGACGAGACTCTTAAAAGCATGGACTACTTACCATTCCTTAGGGACCACCTCTCATCTAAGGCAGGTACCAGTGATAAAATTCACCCTTACTTTCAATGCACCAGCACAGCCTCTGAGAAAAATAGTGTTGAAGGTCAAATCCTCTGACCAAGCACAAATCTCATAGCCTACCGGGCAACAATAAATCCTTATACACGGATATTTGGAGGACACTTGACAAAGGCACAGAGCAAGGCCAGAACCAATAGCTAGTTGAAGTAGAATTGATGGTGGCCCTTAATTTCTTTGTCAAAGGATCCTCTCAGGCACAGCTGCAGACATAGTTTGCCAGTCATCAGGGAAGTCATGGAGCTCCCCATGCTACAAAGAAGGGAGGAACAGCCAACATGTTCAAAGGGGTTTGCAAGAACTGCAGGCTTCATCATGGTCCAAGGAACAATAGATCATAACCATGTTGCTTTGCAAACACTTTCTGGTAATCCAGCAATCATAAGGGTTTAGCCTAAATAAAAGTGTTGTTGATGTGTGACTGATGGTTAAATCAATATTGCTGGGCCAGCCACAGACAGTTCCCTGACCTTGAAGCAACCTGCTGGGTTCTCAATGTTTGATCCAGCACACCAGACTGAAAGTTGACTGCTTAGTGATAAAAAGCATTTGCTAGCTCTACTTGGACAGGTCAGATTTCAAGGGTAGGGTGACAGTGAACTTCAGTGGGGAGTATGAAGTGTAAGCATGCATCATCTGCCTCTTGTAAATCAGAGAAGCTTGTGGGATGATGTCCATAGTCACACATCAACAACACTTCCATCAAAGGTATACCCTTGTGATTGCTGAATTACAAGGAAGTTGTCTCCATTGTTGTGATCTATTTTCCTTGGACCATGGCAATAACTGCCTCTTTAAACTTTTCCAACATTTAAATTTAGCATTAGGAACCTCATTATAGGAAGCATGAGGGATGGAAATGGACAAAAATGTGAGACAGGCCACAGTAAGAAGCCGTGTGATTTGTTTAACAAAAAATACATTTCCTCTTTTGGGAAACAGTGGAGCAGCCTACAGCATCCTGAGGTGTGTGTGAAGCAGAGGCAGGGTGGGAATCCGATGGGATGAGTCATCTCGTGAAATACCATTGATGAGATACAATGTGGAAGAAGTTAGTCCTGGCAGGTGTACTGACATAAGGGTTGAGTTTCAGTTCCAGACTAAGACCTGCAAGAGCAGTGAATGAGATATCAGTGTGAAGACTCTGACAAATTGATCCTCATTTCTGATCCTCCCTGCCACAAAAAAACATTTCAGGAATACAGCCTCACAAAATTACCTAACCTTATTAAGCTACTCCATCTGTCCAATTAACACATTTGCAGTAAGATCTTTTGAAGACTATCCATGCTGCTTATATTGTACCAATTTAATGAAGCAAGTGACTATCTATTACAATGTTCTGAATGTAGCTTTTATCCACAATTATCAACTCTATTCACAGGATTACACCACTACACCCCCTCAACCTGACGCCAACCTTCTGTGAAAACAGCTTCCCACTCTGAAGAATGTCATTCCCTTGTACTTCCATCACCTGACTTCGTAAACAACCTTCCATGAATTACAAGCACGTATATAATACTCACCTCCGACAAACCTAATTCACAGTCCAGTTGAAGAAACATAATGATCTCAGTGTGAACATCAAAAAAAAACTTCAGATGCTAGAACTTTGAAATAAAAATAGAACAAATGGAAACAGCAGGCAGCACCTATGGAAGGAGAGACAAAGTTAATATTTCAGTTCTGAGACCCTTCGATCTGTTCTCTTTCCCAGTTCAGATGAAAGGTCTTGGAATTGAAGTGTTCACTCAGTTCCTCTTTCCACAAATGACCTGAGTTTGGGTTGTTCTGAGATTTAATAGTTTTTGTTTTGCTATTGATTCCATCAAGAAGGCAGAAAACTTTTAAAAGGGCAACACACATTGAAAATGAAAAGGTTAAACATAATATGTCAAGCATGCAGTGTCATGTATCATGAGGTCATAAAGCATTGATGAGTCATTTGGAAATATCAAAATGTTACAGAAATGTGACTTCATTCTCATGAAATAATCCGTTTTTAAAACTGAACATGAAGCATCGAATCAGAAAATTGGGCTCATTGGGAAAGATTTTAAATCTCCACCCAGCAGAAAAAGGCATAAATAGAGTTGGTGGACAGTGTCTATTTCCTCATTGCTTCCAAATTTTCTGTTGAGTAGCTGAGATGCTGGCCTCATTGATCTTTGAAGATGAGCCTCCCAACACATACATCAGAGCTGGATGCAATTTTAACTGCCCATTGGACAGACTCTTACCATGCCCAGTTGGCAACATGCTATCACAGAAGATGTTCATGAAAATAATCCAAAATTATTCCAGTAGGGAGAAGAGAGCACCTTCCTGGCTTGCCTGAAATTTCTATATCAACATTTAATGGGCTTGTATCTGGTGAGCTGTTCTTGGGTACCTATTCAATGCATATATGTTGCTAATGGTACTTCTCAATGCCCAAACCCAAGATGGATTCATTTTCTGCATGATGAATCAGTCAGCTATGTGGAAACCCAATGGTTAAAATCCATCCTATGCTATCATGAAGTAATACTAAATTATCAGAAGTAAACCGTATAACTTACTCACTGAGCAGTCAGATACCATTAAATGTCTACCCTTCTCTATTGATCCAGACACAGCTGTCTGTTTGGCTTGCTGGAAGATGATCAGAGCAAAGGCTCCCAAGGCCTTAAGAACAGTGTCCAAAAACTCTTGCAGCCAGTTGTAGAAAGACATTTCAGATCTGGTCTTCTCCATCTTTAACTCCCAAAGTGATTGTTGCTTTTAATTTCTTTGTTGCTTAAGTCTCTGAAGAAAATTTATGAATTTGAGGAAATCAGGGGACTTGGGTTTACTGCAGGAAAGTGGGAGAGAGGTAGAAGGTCGCCTATGAATGGAGGAGTTGTCACAAGGTGATGTATTGGCCTCCGCGTGCTTCTACGTCTTATGTTCATATTTGCTAAAAGTGCTAATTTGACAAATATTTTATCACATAATTCAAAATTAATGTACTTTTCAAATGTAATACACCCAGAGATGATAGATGTGTACACAGTCATAAGCTATAGAGGTTCCACATTGCACATGGCACTATTGACAGCTGACTTGCGATCATTTAGTACATTAGTTCCAATGGTCTTTCACCATGAGAAATATCTTCTCTCCATAAATATTAAACTAATTTGAGAAAACAGGTATAAAATCATATACCTGTTTTCTCAAATTAGTTTATTACCTGTTATCTTGGTCACCTAAAACCAATCAGACTAGATCAATTAGCCTTCCATCAATACTTAAGAAATTGGCAGTGTAGCAAATTCATTTCTATTTCCAACTCACTTTAAAAAATGCTGTGGTAAATACTGAGTGGGTGTGGAGAGAGAAGGAGATGTTATGTTTCTGATCGATGACTTTCATCAGAATTAATTTTGCAGGTTAATTGAAGTTTCATTGATATGTAATGTTATTAATCCTACTGGTGTACAGTGCGGTTTTATCTTGATAAAAGTCAAAGGCGGCAACTTTCTACCTGGTACCTCAGTCCAAGGAGGAACTAATATGTATGACGATTGGGTACTTTACTTGGGGGGATGATGGTAACAGATTTGAGGCTTTTCACAGTTAAGCGCAAGGAAAGCACTCATGTGATTATATTGCAAATTTTTGAATTGAATGAAAAAAAAATGCTAAAGTGCAATGGATTAACTTTCTGCAGTGATACACCAGGTTTAAACCAAAGTGAAATTGGGATACTTGTAAATTAAAGCCACTAATTGGCACGCTTAACTTCTGCTGCCCAAAATGTTCTCTTCTTTCTGATGTTTGTTCACAATTTTAAAACAGATAGATTGTTTGCTTGTAGCCCTAGAAAGAAGAAATAAGTGGCTTGTCTATTTTCAAAATCAGAGAGCCAAATGTGTATCTGCTCATGCTTTCATCTTCTGGCAGTCATTCTTCAAACACTGATTTTTGAGGCTGACTGCAATGTGGAAATATTTCATCTATGAATAAAATCTAATATTGAATCTGGCCAACCAGTTTGATCCTCACTATCTAACCCACAAGTCATCAAGATGAATGTCGTATGTAGAGCTGAGCTGATGCTCACAAGTATGCTCAGAATTTTCGATATATATTACAATCCAAATCTAAGATTAAAATAGCAAGGGAAACACCATCACCTGCAGATTTCCCCTCCAGATCACACACCATTCTGAATTGGAAATATATTGTTGGTCCTTCGTCATCGTTGGGTCCAAATCCTGGAACACCCTTCCCAACAACACTAACAAAGAAAAACTTGCTGGAAGAACTCAGCAGGTTGAGCAGCATCTGTGGGGGAAAGGGAATTGTCAACGTTTAGGGTTGGGACACTGCATCGCGACTCCAGATTCCAGAATTGGTTGTCTCTTGTGTCAACACTATGAGCATAGCTTCACCAGAAGGATGGTAGTGATTCAAGAAGAGCTCACCAACACTTTCTGAAGAGCAGTTTGGGATGGGCAATATTTATGGGTTGTGGAAGGATGTCAAAACTTTGAAAGGTGCTGAAGAGATTTACCCGAATGATAACAGGGTTGAGTGAATTCAGTAGCGTGGAGGGGCTAGTAATGTTGGGAATGTACTCCTCATGCAGAGTAGGCCAAAATGAAACTCAAGGACAAATGAGACAGGAGGTTGTATTTCAAAATAATGGGCAAAAATCCATGAGGGAAATGAGGAAAATTTTATTCCACTCGGTAAGATATTATGATGTTTGTTTTATCATCTGAAAGGATAATGTGGTGAAATCCAGTGGGAAACTTTATTAGCCATATCATCTATGATATTCAGCATTGAAAATCAATGAGGAAATGGCAATACAACCCAACACAAGCCAATATTTTCAGGGGAAAGTTCCGGAATATTATTTTAACCAGCACAATAAACAGACACGATCTATCCCAGCAGCAGTGTAAAAGATTAACTTCCAAATCCAATATTAGTTTCATGCCTTTGAGTCAAACTAAGGCACCTTCAAGTAGGCTCAAGTTCAGTAAAAGGTTTCATTAATAATGATTTGTGTTCTACCAATAGAATTTGGAAAGCTAACCAATGATAGCTATCATTCCTATATCTATTTAATACGAACAATGTCTTTTTTATGTTACTCTTGTTAAAATTGCAGCATATCACAGATTATTTTTCAGATACCCTCAGCTAATTTATATCAGATTTATAAAAAGTGAACCAGTTAAAATCTCAAATCCAAAAGCGAAGCAGCAACATTTTGCTTATAATGGCTATAAAAATGTTTTGCAAGTGATTGGGCTTGTTACTAGATTCAAGGTTTTATATTGGCAATTGTTAAAATATAAATCTGTGTGCAGCAAATGGCTACAGGCTACAAGGGAGACTTGTGGCATTTCATGCATCTCTGTCTTGGATTTCTAGATATCCTGAGGCTTTGGAATCTACTTAATTCAATCCCAACATCCATTCAAACAAGGTCACCTTATATTTACTGCCTTTATCTGAACTTGCATAAAATCCCATTCACTCATCATCCCAGACCCCCAGTAACTCCAAATTGAATTCTGCATGCTTACTTTCAAATGTTTCCATGGTCTCCCTTTCTTTGCAATCTCCCCCAGCCTTTCAACCATCCATTTCTCCGACTCCGGTCTCTTGTGCATCTTCCCACTATTGGTAGATCTGTGCTGGTCTCAACTCCTCCTATCCCCACAGCAGTCAATCCCCTTCACAATTCAGAAAACATATCTACCTTCACAATTTTTGCCACCTTAATTTGCCAAAGCACTGACAGCGTGGACTCAGCAATGGTAATGTCTCAAGTGTCTAGGATAGTTGATGAGACTCTCCTTAATAGGAGACTATCATTGCTTGTCACGCTTATGGTGTGAATATTACGCACCATTTAATTGCTAAGGACTTACAAATAGAATTGAACTTTGTGCTGTCACCAGTGAACATCTCTGTTTCCGACCTTATAATGGAACGTCATTGACAAAGGCGTCATAAGACACCGCCTTGGAGAAGTTCTGCAGAGATATCCATGAGCTGGAATGATTGACCACCAACAACCACAGCCATCTTCCTTTGTGCAAAGTATGGCTCCAAGCATTGGAGTGCTTTCCTTTTGATACCTATTGACTAAAGTTTTACCCCAGCACACTCGGTCAAATGTTGCCTTAATGTCAGGGGCAGTCACCCTCACCTCACTTGTGAAATTCAGCTCTTTTGTCCATGCTTGGAAACTAGGCTGTGAAAATGTCTGGAGCTGAGTGGTCCTGACAAAACCCAAACTGAGTGTTGGTGAGTAGGTTATTGATGAGTAACTGCAGCTTAATAGCACTGTCAGTTAGTGTCACTTAACTGATGATTGAGAATTGACTGTTGGGTGATGATTAGGTGGATTGGATTTCTCCTGCTTTTTTTTTGACATACCTGAGCAATTCTCCATGTCTGTGTAGATGCCAGTGTTCTAATTGCACTAGAACAGTTTAGCAAAATGCCTGGCTAGTCCAAGCATAGAAGTCTTCAAAACAAGAGTTATTCATTGTAACTTGGTACATGTGACAATAATAAACCAATACCAATACTTCTACTGTAATGTTGCCTCGTCCCACAGCCTTTGCTGTATCCAGTGCTATCTGCTGTTTCTTGGTATCAATCAGATGCACTGAATTGGCTGAAAGTGTTTGTGATGTTGGAGATCTCTGTCTCATTGCCCATCAACCAGAAGCGTCTTGAATAATACAACCACTGTGCATTGCCCTCACTGCCTTCCATTTAGATAGGAGTATTTTGCACTATATTTAATATGTACGGCAATGAACAAAGTAAATTGAAATGAAAAACACTATGATACTGGAGGAAGTCAGCAGGCCAGGCAGCATCCGTGGGGAAAAGCAGGTGGTCAACGTTTCGGGTCAGGACCCTCATCTCTTACTTCCCTCAATAACCTGGGGTATATCTCATCAGGCCCTGGGCACTTATCCACCTTAGTGCTCTTTAAGAGACCCAATACTACCTCCTCTTCCTTCTCGAAATACCCTGGCGTTTTGGCATGCTCCACACTGATGAAAAACACTATGATGCTTGAGGAACTCAGCAGGCCAGGCAGCATCCGTGGAGAAAAGCAGGCGGTCAACGTTTTGGGGCCAGACCCTCCTGACCAGAAACATTGACTGCCTGCTTTTCTCCACGGATGCTGTCTGACCTGCTGAGTTCCTCCAACATCATAGTGTATTTTATCTAGATTCCAGCATCTGCGGTCCTTTATTTCTCAAAGCAAATTGAAAGATTATTTGCAGCTGTTCTTATGAGACCAGGTCCATCTTTTCATAAATTCACAATGAATTTAGCTTCTGGCAAATGACATCTAATAAAGAACAGTAAATATAATCAGGTCATAATCAGCATAGAGGTACAAGCTACTCACATGATTAATGGGAGCTCAGCTTTTCCCTTATTAAAAAAGGCTCATCTTTTTTTAAGCAGATGAGTATATAACAATGCAGTTGATCACTTTGCTCTTTGCAAAATCATCCACGTAAAATGTGGCAGCAGTCCTCTGGTGAAGCTTAGTGCTGTAAAAACAATAGTTAAATGTTTATGTGCTCAGTGATGTGATGGAACTTGGGAACATGATCCTGTTTATTTATCACCACATTACTCATTGACACATGGTCTACCAGCACTTTGATTGTAAAAATTCTTATCCTCATACTCAAGTCTTCCCTTTCGCAGTCTTCTGTACAATTTCTGAGTGTGTTCCTCTGATTCTGCCCTCTTATGCATCCCCCACTTTATTTGCTCGGCATTGCTGGCCCAATGTCTTCGGACCTCAGCTTGGAAATTCACTCAGTGTACCTCCACAACTCTGCTTCCACCTTTAGAGGAGGAATAAGAAGATAGCTCCTGAGAGAATATCCCTACTCCAGCATCAACAGCCTCAGCTGAGCAGAGAACACAAGCTTTGGCCACATGGAATTTAAAAGACACCACAATATAGAGATAATTTTAAAAAAGACCTTCAAGATAAAATTATGAGTCCTATTTTGGTGCCTGTTTCAGCATGAAAATGACCCAAACTATTTAAAATTAGACTTTGTGCCATTTTATGATGTTGCTTTTGCAGTGGACCCAGTTGGGTGTTTGCACACCAAATTTGGAGGCAATCCAATTTCAAGCCCTTTAAACCAGAGCCAGTTCAGACTCAAACCATGCAGTAATTGTACTACAGATACAACAAGGAAGACACTCACAGTTCATCAATGAAGACTGAACAAAATGACCAGATCTCTGAAAGTAAAATACTGCAGATGTTAGAAATCCAGTCTAAAGACTGAAAATTAAAAAAAAACAACAGAAAATACTGGAAATACTCAGCAGGTCAGACTGCATCAGTGGGAAGAGAAACAGAATTAACATTTCAGGTCAAGGAACTGGGAAGGAGATAAAAGAAGCTTGTTAAACTGCAGAGGGAGTTGGGGAAGGGAGGTGTCTGATAGGGTAAAATTGAGGTAATCATGGGGATAAACTGTAAACGTGGTTATCTGAACAATGAATGATTGGGACCAGTTAGAGAGTGAGAACATAGACAAAAGAATGTGGGAGCTGCAAAATGAAAAAGTGGGAAGACATACCTGGCAGGTCAGGCTGCACATGTCTTCCACTCCCAGGGAGAAAAAAGGACAAAGAAAGAGAACAAACATGAAACGAGTTGAGCCAATATCGCAGATAGGAGACTGTTACAGGCAGAAAATCAAATTATCTGAAATTGGAGAATCCATTGTTAAGTCCAGAAGGCTGCAATGTCCCCAGACAGAACACGTTCAATGCTGAAAAGAGAGGAGGGGGAAGGTGTGTCTGGTGGTGGAATCTCTTTGAAGGTGGCTGAAACTGCAGAGAATGATCTGTTGAATGTGGAGACTGGTGGTGTGGAAATCTATTCTTAAAATTGAAAATGCTGGGAATTCTCATTGGGTCTTGCAGCAACTATGAAGAGAGAAACAGAGCATAGGTTGTAAGTTAACTCTGTTTCTCTCTCTGTGGATGCTGCCTGACCTGACTAGCTCCAATTATTTTCTGCTTTAGTCCAGATTTTCTTAACTAGCCAGACTGTCAAAACAAAGAAGCAAATTTTGCAAATAAAGCTGAAAACATAGATGCAATTTTATTTGAAAGAACTTGGTCATAGAATTTGGGGTGGCACGGTAGCGTAGCAGTTAGTGCGACGTTATTACAGCGCCAGCGATCGGGATTCGATTCCCGTTGCTGTCTGTAAGGAGTTTGTATATTCTCCTGTGTCTGCGTGGGTTTCCTCCGGGTGCTCTGGTTTCTTCACACATTTCAAAGACGTATGGTTAGGTTAATTTGGATTTAAAATGGGCGGTGCAGACTCGTTGGGCCGGAAGGGCCTGTTACCACGTTGCAAATAAAATTTAAAAATTTAAAAATTTAAATTTAAAATAGAGTCAGGCTCATATAAGATAGAAACAGGAACTTCAACCCATTGAGTCTGTGTCAACCATCAACCACCCATTTAGTGTCTCACATAGAATTTTAATATAATTAATTGCCAACCAATTACAAAAATCATTGATGTCCAAAGGTAAAAATAATTGAACCAGTTTTCTACTTGTGCAGGGAAACTGATGTTGCCGAGAATGGTAATTGTGTTATGCTGTAAGATTCAATCTCAAGAATGTCCCAGAGGTGTTGTACTGCAATGACCCACAGCTGAGCAAAGGGGCAAAGAGGGAAAGTTAGTATCACTGGAATGAAAAGTGGCAGAACAACATAAAGCAAGAAAGCTGTGTTTATGCTGCACAATGGACAAGGGAGGTGCAGAGATTAAAAGGAGCGCTGTAAGATGACAAGTGAAAATAAACATTTATGGACTTCATCCAACACAAGCACTGATGCAATATAACTGAATCTTTTATTTCTGGTGACATGGTGTTTTTCATATCAGTGTAAATGGACTTCCTCTTTACGAACAAAAAGCTCTCAAGAAGGTCTCCCTGCAGGCGAATCCTGTTTATTCAGACAACTGACATAGTTGTCCCTCCTCCCATCGCAACCCATTCTACTACCTGTTAAATCACCTCCACTGCATTCTTAACCATTCAGCTCATCAAAACCATCATAGCACAAGTCATCATATTCATTGCAGTGACTCATGGGCACGACGGGAAAAAAAATGACAGCTTCCCTGCACTGATGTTAAACAGATCGAGAGTCTGGGGAACTGGCAAAGATCCTGAGGCAGTGTTCAAGGAAAAAATGGAAACTTGAGTGTTGACCAGCCATCTAAAACTGCTTAAAAAAAGTGTTTCATTTGTTATTTATAGAACTGTGTTGCACGTAAATTGGCCGTCAATTTTTTCTATGTAAGAACTGTGACCCTCCTTGAACATGATTCAATGGCTTTGAAGCACATTGACATATCCTAAGGATTATATAAAATTAATTTCTTCATCTGTCTTAAAGTTGCCTGACTGGTGCCTTTAGACGTCCACCTCACAGCAATGATATTGTGGCATCAGGGAAACCTCTGCCTCTGAAGCAAGAGAACTAGTGAGTCAGATCGTACTGGATACATGTTTTATGTTCTCCTGCTTCAGGTGCTTGAGGTATCACTGCCCTCTCGAAGTCCCCTGACTCTCAATGTCCTTCCCAGACTTCTGCATCTGAGACCCAGCCCCTGCCAAGTCTTCTGATGACCTGAACTATCAGAAGACCTTTTCCACTGTTTCTAAATATCTCTGATCCTCAGATATTTAAACAATCATTTTCATTTAAAAGCTAAAAAAGAATCAATTTATTTAAATTATATAAATTTGTTAAAAAAACAGTAATATTGATGTCCAAAAACTATTTTCTTACTATTTCCACATAGGTTGTTCAGCTCATTCAAATGGTCTTGCTGGATGGGCTAGCTGAGGCTGGTGTAGAGTAGCCAGATAGAAAGTGTCTCTGGCCCCTCAGTTCAATCCTTTGTGGAAGAATCTTGGGATCAGTGCTGTGTCCAGGAGCACAAGAGGTCATGTGTGCCTCTGCCCTGGAGTTCAGAAGAATGAAGGGGGCTCTCACTGAAACCTACCCAATACTGAAAGGCCTGGATAGAGTGGACGTGGAGAAGATATTTCCATTTGTGGGAGATTCTAGGATCAGAGGACACAGCCTCAGAATGAAGAGATGTCCCTTTAGAACAGGGAAGAGGAGGAATTTCTTCAGCCAGAGGGTGGTGAATCTGTGGAATTCGTTGTGGAGGCCGTCATTGAGTGTATTTAAGGCAGAGATTGATAGTTTCTTGATTGATAAGGGGTTGAAGGGTTATGGGGAAAAGGTGGGAGAATGGAGTTGAGAACAAAAAAGAATTAAGTTAAGATATTTATTTATTAGTCACATTGTCCATTGAAACACACAGTGAAATACATCTTTTGCATAGAGTGTGCTGGGGCAGCCCGCAAGTGTCACCGCTCTTCCAGCGCCAACATAGCATGCCCACAGCTCCTAACCTGTACGTCTTTGGAATATGGGAGGAAACCAGAGCACCCGGAGGAAACCCACGCAGTCACGAGGAGAATGTACAAACTCCTTACAGACAATGGCCGGAATTGAACTCGGGTTGCTGGCACTGTAATAACGTTACACTAACCGCTGCACTATCATGCAGCTATGATTAAATGGCGGAGCAGACTCGATGGGCTGAATGGCCTAATTCTGCTCCTATATCTTATGGTCTGAGTTCTCGTGTACTCTGTACTTCTCCACTGCAGTGCGGAGACATGGACATAAAGGAAGGAAGTGCTAACCTGTGTGCTGCAGCGAGGCAGAGATTCTTTCTGTAATTGCTGGCTATCTATCAGTATGACCTAGTCCACTATTGGCGCTAACATAGCATGCCCACAACTTCCTAACCTGTACGTCTTTGGAATGTGGGAAGGAACCGGAGCACCCGGAGGAAACCCACGCAGACACGGGGAGAACGTACAAAGTCCTTACAGACAGCGGCGGGAACTGAATCCGGGTCACTGGCACTGTAATGGCATTACACTAACTGCTACACTACCATGCCTGCCTGATTATGAGTCATTCACAAAACTTGCCGTGGTCTTAATGCACTCAAAATACATTGTGCAAACTTCGGCTACCACAGGATGTGCGTGGAGCACAGTTTATCCATTTATTTATGTGCAACACTCAATTCCTGGCTCTTCTATGAATTTAAATCACATCTGTGTTCCAACATCAATGATGGGCCACCACTGGGGAGCAACCTTTAACAACAGTGAACTGCCCCGCATTTGTGCTCTATAAAGGACACTCAATTATTTACAGGTTTGTTTTGGAATTAGCCAAAGTTGAGCTCGCTTCAACGTGGATATCAGGAGACTGTGATTAACAGTTCTGCTGTAAGTTGGGATGAGTGTGTAGCTCCAGTTTGCCTCATATTGATGCTTGTAATAGGAGCTTCCATAATTTTTTGTCATGGTGCCTTTTATGCATGTTTTGATAGGGAGAACTATGACACACCCACAAGGGCCCCTACATATACAACGAGATGGACTTGTTTGACCTTGCACCTTATTGTCTACCTGCAATGCACTTTCCTGTAGCTGTGACACTTTACTCTGTATTCTGTTATTGTTTTTACCCTGTACTACCTCAATGCTCTCTATACTACCTCAATGCACTGTGTAAT
The DNA here is from genome assembly GCF_009764475.1 of Pristis pectinata. Taxonomy (NCBI): domain Eukaryota; kingdom Metazoa; phylum Chordata; class Chondrichthyes; order Rhinopristiformes; family Pristidae; genus Pristis; species Pristis pectinata. The sequence continues at coordinate 25,045,616 of NC_067427.1, forward strand.
GAATTGATCTGTATGAACAGTATGCAAGACAAGTTTTTCACTGTAGCTCGGTACAAGTGACAATAATAAACCAATAGCAATCTCACAATCTCTGAGGCCGATGTCTGGGAATCCTTGAAGATGGTGAACCCACAGAAGGTGTCTGGTCCAGACTGCATACCTGGCCGAGTGCTAAAGATCTGTGCGGACCAACTGGTTGGAGTTTTTCAACCCCTCGCTTCTGCGGTCTGATATTCCCATCTGCTTCAAAAAGGCATCTACTGTACCAGTGCCCAAGAAGAGCGTGGTGACCTGCCTCAATGGCTACCATCCAGTAGTGCTTACATCAACCATAATGAAGTGCTTTGAGAGGCTGGTTATGGCATGAATTAACTCCTGCCTCAGAGAGGATCTGGATCCGCTTCAATTTGCTGACTGCCACAACAGGTCAACAGCAGGTGCAATTTCTCTGGTTCTTCCCTCTACTCTGTTTTTATTTATTACTAAAATTGCACCAGATTTAACCAACAGCTGATCACCAGTTTTCATACATTTACATTTTAAGGAATGATGGAATTGTTTAAATTCATTTTTCAGCTGGACTTCCACAAACATTTCCATAATGTTGTAAAAAAAATACACTTGGTGAGAGATCCAGAATATCTTTACCCAGGGAGTAGTGAGATTGTGACTGTAGTCTACCTGTGGGTCTTCTGGTCACCACACTACAGGAAGGGCATTGGTATTGGTATATTATTGTCACTTGTACTGAGGTACAGTGAAAAACTTGTCTTGCATACTGTTCATACAGATCAATTCATTACACAGTGCATTGAGGTAGTACAGGGTAAAAACAATAACAGAATATAAAGTGTCACAGCTACAGGGAAGTGCATTGCAGGTAGACAATAAGATGCAAAGTCAAACAAGGTAGATTGTGAGGTCAAATGTCCATCTCATTGTATAAGGGGACTGTTCAATAGTCTTATCACCGTGGGATAGAAGCTGCCCTTGAGCCAGGTGGTATATGCCTCAGGTTCCTGTATCTTCTGCTTGATGGGAGAGGAGAGAAGAGAGAATGACCCAGGTGGGTGGGGTCTTTGATTATGCTGGCTGCTTCACCAAGGCAGCGAGAGGTAAAGTCAGAGTCCATGGAGGGAAGGCTGGTTTCTGTGATGTTCTGGGCTGTGTCCACAACCCTCTGCAGTTTCTTGTGGTCCTGGGCAGAGCAGTTGCTATAGTAAGCCGTGATGCATCCAGATAGGATGCTTTCTATGGTGCATCGATAGCACTGGCATGACTGTGCTGGGGGAGGTGTAGAGGAGATTCATCATGATGTTGCCTGGATTGAAGCATTTCAGTTATAAGGAGGGATTGGATAAACTACTCCAGATAAGTACAATGGTTGGCATGCAGATGATGGACTGAAGGGCTGTACAAGTATACGGCTCTATGGCTCCTTCAGCTGGAGCTCTCCACCAAGAGCAAGACAAAGCCACATTGACAACTGAGGGGTTGAAAACATGACAGTATAATATGTAAGCACCTGTGCATCACAGCTGTTTCCTTGGCTGCTTCTGTGGAAGACTTTGTTCACAGTACTTGTTCTGAGAGATTATTTTGATAACTGTGAAGGTTTCTTTTGAAGCCTTGATTGATCAGATCAGTGGGGGTGCTGCTTGTGCTGTGTCACTGGGAAATACCAAGTCAACCAGTCACAGGAGTAGCACAACCAACAGCAGGGGATCCAGCAGTACCAACACCACAGCAGAAGTTCACAGACCTGCAGTTGCTCTTAAGAAACAGTAAAAGTCAAATAGCATTGATGCATTTAGAGAGAAGCTAGATATGTATATATGATGATAAACAAAAACCGAAGATTATGCTGATGGAAGAGGTGTGCAAATAGAAATAAAAATAGAAAGTGCAGGCAACACTCAGCATCTGTGGAAAGAGAAACAGTGTCAACGTTTCAAGTCGAAGACCCTTCATCAGTTCCTCCCTATATGTGTTCACCACTGGCTGATATTTTAGAACAACAGTGATTTACAACCATAACCTTCCTTACTGCCCAGATTTCCACTCATGTCCTTGTATCTTCTGATTCAAAGGTATCTGAATTCCTCTTATCAGCTGTGGTAAGTGTCTGACTCAACCATTCTCTAAAGCAAAGTATTCCTGAGACATCCAGAACTATGGCCTACTTATTCACAGCACAAATCTGTTATCAATTCCTCACTTTATTTCTTAAATCCAAAATGTACTTATAGGCTTATCCATCTTCCCTCACACTTTGAGAATTGTTTTTCTATTTGACCCTAGGTCTTCCTTTTGTTCTATACGCTTCAGCATCTTTCTAATGAGCGTTTTGTTCCCAATTCTTGTTCTTCTCCAAAAAGCTATTACTTTACACTGGTGAGTACTACAAAATTCTTTGTACTAAATTGAATCTGCCATTTACTTGCACATTCTGTTAACATAGCTTTGTCTTTTGAAAGCCAGTTGCAGTCCCTCACAATTTCCCAAATCTCCTTCTATGTTATTTCAGTATCTTATTCTCTGAGCTTTAACAATTCATCTGCCCTTAAAATCAAAAGATAATGCAGCACTGAAGAAAGGTACTCATTCCATCAAATACAGAGTCATAGAGTCACGCTGCATGGAAAGAGGCCCCTTTAGCCCACAATATCCATGCCAGTCATCAAGTTTATTCTAATCCCTTTCTCTGGGACTCAACCTGCAGCCTTCCTTCCTTTGGTATTTTAAGTGCTCACATCAATATTTCTTAAATGTTGTAAGAGTACCTTCCTCCACCATCCTCTCAGGCCATGTGTTCGAGATTTCAACCACCCTTGGGGTGAAAAAATACTTCATCAGGTTCCCTCTAAATCTCCTACCACTTATCTTAAACCTATGCCTACTAGTATTTTCACTTCTGTTAAGTGAAAATGTTTCTTACTGTCTCGAGAGACAAAGGACTGCAGATGCTGGAATCTAGATTTTTTCCACGGATGCTGCCTGCCCTGCTGAGTTCCTCCAGCATCGTAGTGTTTTTCTTACTGTCTACTCTATGTCACGCATTATTTTGTATAATTCAGTCAGGTGCCTCCTGAGCACCCTCTGCTCCAAAGAAGAGAGCTCCAGCCTATCCAGTCTCCCTCAGAGCGGGAGCTGACCATCTTAAGCAACATCCTGGTGAATCTTCTCTGCATCCTTGCCATTGTTTTATATAGTTTTCTCTCAACCATCTCATTCTTATATTCTATGTCTAGCTAATGAAAGCAACCATGCTGTATACTTGTTAACCATCTTATCTATGTGCACTGCCTCTCTGAAAGTGCTATTGAATTAGTCCCGAGTCACCCAGCTCTGTTCCCATAGTCCTATATCTTTTCTGCCACCTCAAACATTTATGTTGCATTTCATGTATTGAGATCAAAAGACTCAATACTTGCAATGCTCCAAAACAAGCAATGACCAAACACAAGAGAAAATGCTCGAAATAGTCAGTGGGTCAGGTGGCATCCGTGGGAAGAGAAACAGAGTTAACATTCCTGGTCAAAGACCCTTCGTCAGAACGAGGAAGCAGGCAAAAGAAGCTTTTCAAACTGCAGGGATGGTGGGGGTCAGGGGATGGCTTTGATAGGGTAAAACCAGGGTTACCATGGGGATAAGCTGTAAACAATGTTATCTGGTCAATGAGTGAATGGGAGCAGTGAGAGTGTGAGAACAGAGACTAAAGAATGTAGGAGTTGTGAAATGCAGAGAAGCAAGACATGACCTGCAGGTCAGGCTGAGCACGTCCTCCACTCTCAGAGTTAAGTCAATAATGATGTTAAATTTTACATTTCAGTTAACTCAGTTTCTGTCTGTATCAGTCATACATCGGTGACATTGGTTCAATTTGTTTGTTGTTCTACTTTCCCCCTTTTGTTTCCTTTTTTCCCTCCGGGAATGGAGGACGTGCCCAGCCCAAAGTGCTGGGCATGAAATCTGGTCGTGCATTTCACAACTTGGACATTTTTTCTACGGAGACACAAGAGGAAGCAGATGATGGAATCTGGAACAACAAATAATCTGCTGGAGAAACTCAATAGGTCGAATAGCATCTGTGGGAAGAAAAGAATTGTTGATGTTTCAGGTCAAAACCTGATGTAGTACTACCAGCATTTTCAATGGCCAATAACTCTCACTCTTTAGTTCCATTGGTTCCTCTATTCTACCAGCTGAAGTTACTCTTTCAGATAATGATCCCATCTTCAACGTTACATTTCTTGAATCAATTTTCTTTATCCTCCCCTCTTAATTCCACAAGTCTGATTTTTCAATAAGCCTCCAACTTCAACAGGGAGAGAAATGTAAAACAGGTGATAGTACTTCATAGGGACTTGATTGCTGTAAACTGCTTTGGGATATTCTGGGGTCACAGGAGGACCTTTATAACAGCAAATTTCTTTGAGTAGTATTATTGGGACATGACAGACAAAGATATCATGTCTTGGATTCGTGAAGTGCCACACTTTCAAAAGAGTTGAGGGCAGGGTCAATACACTATGATCAGTAATGGTGGATCGGGAAGTGGCAAACACTTCCCGATCCACCCCGCCCCAACTTCCCAGAGCCCAGAGAGATTTATCTCAGTTATAACAGCTATCCTGACCTAATAACTTGGTCAATTTACAAAATCCATGGATCACACCTTTGTCACTCAATATGTTTTTAATGGTTAAGTACCATATCTTTACATCTTCTTACAGTGTGACATTTACTCATTGGTGTAACAAGCAGAGCTGCCACCTCTCGGTGACTTGGGTTCAGTTCTGACCTTGGATGTTGTTTGTACATTCTCCCTGTGCCCATATCCACATCAAGCCAATGCAAATCTGATCTACTCTAAACCTTCCTCTGTCCCATAAGTGTTAAAGAACAAAGTGGGGAAAGAGTTGGATAAATGAGTATGAAATAGAGTTCTGGTAAACCCAAGCCAGAGTGACAGAACAACGCAATGTGTTGCACCAAAAGTAGACAAAACTGTTTGACTATGTGATGATTACATGGCGACTTTGGTCTGGACAGTTGATAATAAGCCGAATCTACTACCCACTTCACAAGTTCATTGGACAGAGTCAGCAGAAGCCAAGTTTTCATCAGACTGGATTCATTACATGCATGTACTCAAGTCAATGTGGATAAGGAAAGTTTGAAACATATGACAATTACTGAAAATAAGGGCAACTTGAAATAAATCAGCAAAGCGTTTTTATCCCTTACTGCAAATAATCATACAATCTAAGAATTGAAATCCACTGCCTATGGCATGGCTTACCAGAAGAGTTAGTTTCAGATAATATTCCTCAGTTTTGTTCATTTCTATTTGAGTGTTTTATGAATCAAAATGGAATGATTTCACCACATTATCCAGCATCAAATGGTGTTATAGAGCGGTGAATGAAAATTGTCAAAGAAGCACAGAAGAAACACATATTTTAAGGGTATTCAAGAATGACAATGAAGCATTCACTAACATATGTTTTGCTAAACTACAGAACAACACCAATTTTCACAACAGGTTATTCTCCTATTGAGTTACTAATGCATGATAGATCCATTATATGCTCAGGTTTCAGTTCATCCAAATCTTGGGGGGAGTGGAAGAGAAGCAATAGAGGTGGAAATGAAATTACACTCTGTTCATGAGGACAAACCACCTCATAGAATGAATGAGTTTGTACATTCAGAAACAGGCTGTTGGCATAATAGTAATGCAGTACAAAGAGATCTCTTGTGAAAGCAGGAGATAGAACTAAACGTAAATCATCTTATTCCAGCAAGACACACACTAGAGAATTTTGAGAAGTTATGAAATCATGAGTGCTGATCCAATGGAGACTGAAATAAATGAGCAAGTTTCCACCGAACTGAAGGGACAAAGTCCTCATCAATAAGTTGCTGTAATGTCAATGACACAAGTTCCGTGAGAAGATCAAAGAGATTCAAACTGGGAATAGGTGAAATGGAATCAGAAGAGACTGCGGATGCTGGAATCTGGAGCAAAAAAAAAACAAAACGCTGGAGGAACTCAGCAGTCTGTAAGTAACGTGAATATGTGGATCACTCTTTCTTTTCATAAAAGAGAAAGCAGTGTAGGGTTTGTCATACTGACACAGGCATAGCGATGCCAGAAAGGAGTGAACTTGGTACATGTGTTTCAGCAGTTCTCCGCGCCCTTCCCAATCCAGTATATTCCTAACATTGCACACATTTGAATAAGAACTCCTGCATCCATTATACTGCTAATAGTTCAGTGTGAGCTTATATTTTCTGCCATGCTAATTCTGGCAATCTGTTCCTGAAACACTCGTTCCTTTTGATTTTATTTCTAAGGTATTGAATCCATTGTAGTTCGCCTCCACTGTAAGTGGTTCATTTGCTTAATTACCTCTGGGATCCCTGCAGCCTAGATGGATGTGTAGGACCCAACCAAAGCTTTTACACACTTTGTGAGAGTAGCTTATTTCATTGTTTATGTTTTAACATTAACTATATCCTAACTTTCAAGGTCAATATCAGATGTTAGATGGCGAGGGAGTGGACTGTGAGGATGGTGAGGTGGGCACTGTGTATGCCAGGACTGTTCAGAATCATGACAGAGTAACACAAGTACTGGTTAGTAAAGATGAACCAAAAGTTTAACCTAACCAGTAAAGCACTAATAGCAGTACACAACACAAGGACACCTGTACCATGTACCACCATGGCACTTGGGAAAAAAAAATAGACCATTCTCTCCTTCAGGCTGGTCCAGTGATTCAATTAGATCATAGCTCCATCTCCCTTCGGCCTAAAGTAGGTGACCTCACACTTCCACATATTGAACCCCATCTGCCATAGTCTTGTCTACTCAACCTGTCCATGTCCTGTTCAACTTCCTTCCCTTCTCCAACAAAACCACCAAGTTACTTCCAGACTTTCACCTTTCATATCATAAAATATTCCAACGGGCTTCATATGGATCTGAGGAAATAAAGTCTGACATAAGGAGCATATTAATCAATGACTCCTGAAATGTAGGTCACATGACATTAAGCAACAAACAATCTGCTGGAGGAAGTCAGCAGTTCGAGCAGCATCTGCGAGGGGCGGAAGAGATTGTCAATGTTTCAAAACCCTGCATCAGAATTTAATCCAGAGATGTGTGAGGTAATTCATCTGAGAAGCTGTAGCAAGGCAAAGGATGATAAGATAAATGAGAGTGGCCTTGCAATTTATGTCCACAGATCCTTAAACATTGTAGGACAGGGAGATGATAACGTGGTTACAAAGGTATAGAGAATGTTTTCCTTTACGAGAAGAGCAGGGAGGTTATGTTGGAACTTATACAACAAGAGTTAAGCCACAGCTTGAGTCCTGTGCATGGTCATACACCTCTTTACAGGAAACATAATTGCACTGCAGAAGAGAGTTAGGTAGGTGTTGTCAAAAATGGAAAGTTTTAGTGGTGAAGAAACATTGTATTAGGTAGGGTCATTTTCTCTGGAACAGAGGCGGCTAAGGAGAGACTTAATTAGGAGTCCAAAATGATAAGGAATCTGCAGAAAGTAAATAGAAAGGACCTATTTTCCTTAAACATGGGATCAAAATCCAGGGGCCATAAATTGAAGTAATTGGTGGAAGGATGAGGATTTTTTTTTTACCCAGAGGGTGCTGTGGTATGGGATTCACTGCCTGAAAGGATGGTAGAGGTGGAAGCCCTCACCGTTAGTGTAGCGGTTAGCGTAATGCTATTACAGCGCCAGCACCCGGATTCAATTCTGCCGCTGTCTGTAAGGAGTTTGTACGTTCTCCCCGTGTCTGCGTGGGTTTCCTCCGGGTGCTCGGGTTTCCTCCCGCATTCCAAAGGCGTACGGGTTAGGAACTGTGGGCATGCTATGTTGGCGCCGGAAGAGTGGTGACACTTGTGGGCTGCCCCCAGCACGTTCTCAGTAACGCAAAAAGACACATTTCACTGTGTGTTTCGATGTACATGTGACTAATAAATAAATATCTTAAATATCTTAATATCTCATTTAACAAGAAGTTGGATGTGGACTTTAAGAGCTGTGACTTTCAAGGCTCTCAGCTTAGTGCTGGAAGTGTTCAATAAATTAAATAAGGTAGGACTCTTTTAACAAACACTCATATGATGGGCCAAATTGCCCCTTTTTGTCATCATTTTTTGTTTCTCTAATTCTATGGTTTTTTGCTTCTATAAGAGGTTAGAATTACAGAACTGTAGGGATCGAGGTAGTTTCAGAGGAAGGGAACGAACAGCTTTCTGCAGCCACTTCAGGGCCCGCCTTCTCTCCTCTATTGTTTGTGCCCATGGAAGATTTAGTAGCAGAATGAAATCTATGGCTGGTCGTCCGACAGGGTGACTTGGTCAGCCATCATTGCTTGACTTTTTTCAGTGTGTCCATTGTTTAGCTGCCTGATCTGGCTTGTAAAATCAGGAGTAAAATTAAGTGCTTTATTTCCCAACATACTCCTTGCATTTAATCCGATTGCGTGAAGCTTATTATATTCTCGTCTGTTTCCAAGGAAAAAGATTGAGAAGGAGCTTTATTTATCCCTCGAATATATTTGTTGTGACAGCGGCACAAGAGTAATGGAATGTACTTCAGAAAAGGCTTTCCATTTCATGGATTGGTTTTATAGATAAAGTTGATTGCATGTGTTTTATCCTTCTAATTCAGTAGTTTTCAACACTTGTACAATTATTTCATCTTCAAGAATCAAAATTTTATCTTAAAAAACAGGATTAGCCTGTTTAAAGGCAGGCACGGTAGCATAGTGGTTAGCATAATGCTTTACAGCGCCAGAGACCCGGGTTCAAATCCTGCCACTGTCTGTAAGGAGTTTGTACCTTCTCCCCGTGTCTGCGTGGGTTTCCTCCGGGTGCTCCGGTTCCCTCCCACATTCCTCAGACGTACAGGTTAGGAAGTTGTGGGCACGCTATGTTGGCGCCGGAAGCGCGGCGACACTTGCGGGCTGCCCCCCAAAAATCCCTACGCAAAAGATGCATTTCACTGTGTGTTTCGATGTCCATGTGACTAATAAAGATCTTATTTCATCTTATCTAAAGAAAGTCAGAGAAAACCTTGGCATCCTCGCTGTGTTTATTTTAAACCGAGTGTGTTATTTTATTGAAGGGAAATGGAGAAAGACGAAGAACAAATACTACACCGAATTCTTCAGCTTCTGGTAAACTGCTCCCCCTCTGTCACTTTTCTCTCTCCTCCTGACCTACCCACTTTTTTCTACACTTACCCCATCGCCCTGTTTCTTTCTCCTCCTCTACCCACCCCATCTGCCCATCACCCACACACTCCTTCAACTGGTCCACCTCCCTCATTGTTGCCACCCGGCCTCCCCTCTTCCCCCAGTTGATTCCATGCTCAACCTTCCTCTCCCATCAGATTCCATCGTCCTTCAGCCCTTTGTTGCTTCTACCTATCACCTCACAGCCTCTGTCACTGCTTCCACCCTCCCCTCCTCCGTCTGCCTTCACCCCTCCTCGCCTGGATCCACCCATCACCTGCCAGCTCTTGCTCCACCTTTCTACACCGGCCATCTCCCCTCTGTCTTCCAGTCCAGAGGAAGGGTTTTGACCCAAAACGTCGACTGTCCATTTCCCTCTACAGATGCTGCCTGATCCGCTGAGTTCCCCCGGCATCTTGTGAGCTGCTGATACTTATCTGCAACCCTACTTTAATAATGGATGTTATTTTAGAAATCATTACATTCACCTAAGCAATGTGTTTTTGATGGTCGGCACAGAGTTAGTGGGCCGAAGGGCCTGTTTCTCTGCTCTGCGACTCAAGGCAAATATAACATTAAACTCACACCACAGAAATTCTTATAAATTTCAATAACATACAAGAATGTCAACCTTGATTGTCTGCATTTTAAAAACTTTTTATTTTTTTTTAAACAGCCAGTATTTTAACTTTGCCATCAAATTAAATTTATATTTAATTGACATGATACTTCTAATAAGCCTCATTCTCCCTGCCAATATGCAGAACCTCATATTAACTCAGTGACACTTTGGAAGTGGGACAGGATTTCGATATTATTTGGGAAACCCAGAAGGAATTTCAATGGGTCTACAGGTGGCCTTTAACTCAGTGGTTTATTATTATATTAGTTCTAAGCTTGCCGTCCAGTATACAGCCGCAGGTTTAGTGAGGATCTGGGTTATGTGATCGCAAGTCCAATGCTTGATGTGCCAATCTGAAGATTGCATTTGGAGGAGTTAATGTTGAAGTAAGTGAAAATAAGCCATAACTATGGATTGCTGGCACACAAAACTAACACTGCAGTTCAATGATCCCTCTTTCAGTGTGCTGCTGAAGAGCTGGAGAGAAATACTCTTCCCACTAATGAGATGAAGAAACTAATGCTTTCACCGAAAGGTTGTGGCGAGAGGTGACTGAAGAGGTTAGCAGAAGGACCATTGCACCAGACTCATGGATTCTGTATAATAATCATAACAAGCTCAGGAAAAGTAAATATAGTTAAATATTCATCCTCACCCAGCTCTCCAAATCACCCGTCACCTCACCCTTGTGCATCAAGCATGACCTGTTTCATCATTCCATAAGACCATAAGACAAAGGAGCAGAAGTCGGCCATTTGACCCATCGAGTCTGCTCCACAATTCTATCATGAGCTGATCCATTCTCCCATTTAGCCCCACTCCCCCGCCTTCTCACCATAACCTTTGATGCCCTGGCTACTCAGATACCTATCAATCTCTGCCTTAAATATACCCAATGACTTTGCCTCCACAGCCGCCCATGGCAATAAATTCCACAGATTCACCACTCTCTGGCGAAAGAAATTTCTCCGCATCTCTGTTCTGAATGGGCACCCTTCAATCCTGAAGTCATACCCTCTTGTGCTAGACTCCCCTACCACAGGAAACAACTTTGCCACATCTACTCTGTCCAGGCCTTTCAACATTCAAAATGTTTCTATGAGGTCTCCCTCATCCCTTACATGTGTGGAGTCCAATTTCAGACACTACTTTCCATCAGCCAAACCCACATCCTCGTCTTTATGTAGCTTCATTCCTCTGTCTGATAATCATGCATGACAATAAACTGTATCCAATGGGTGAACACATGCCTCTACCGTCATTCAAAGGCCAATTCTTTCTTGTATTGGAGGAGAAGATAATACAATGTTGGAGAACACCAGGAATGAGTGTCCATAGATTTATAAACTGGCAAGTACAGACTGGGTGCACTAGAGATCAGTGCAAGCTGTCCCTGGAGATTGAACTGGTTCCATTTTTACAGACATCCATAAGTCAATTTTGTCCATAAGTTAGAAAATAAACAAAAATTACTTGTAATGGTTGGCATCAAAAGCATATAAGACTGATAAGAACAATTACTGAAAGTAGAATGAGAGAGAAAATATGCATATTGGACTTTTGAATTTAATAATGTTTAGGGGAGCTTGTTTGCATGTATGGGTGTTCATAAGTCAGATGTTCATAACTCAGGGACAGCCTGTAATACTTTAGTTTCTCTGTGGAGATGGAATCTCCTGTTGACACATATGTCATACACTTAGTCATACAGACTTGATTTAAACCATGAGTGAAATATAATTCTGGAGTCAAAAATAAACCTATTGCACCTTTTTTTTGATCTTGACAAATACTGCCCACAAATTTCTTGCAATCTCTCCGGCATGGTCTGCCTTTTCTAATGTCAGTTGGTGGCATTTCAAAGCAATCCATCGCTTCCAGGGCTTTGATGGTACAAGCTGGCTAAACAATCGATGACATTAAAAATTATCTCAGCCAGCAAATCAAGAAGGAAAATCTGTGATTTTTAATGAATTTGTCTCTGCTAAATGAAAACTGGAACATGTGTATATTGATGTAAAACAGTTATAATGAACTAACAGCTTTTTATTATTTTAAAAAGCAGTATCTTTTGAAATATTTAAATAACAATTATAACACATGTATAGAAATTGTGTTTTGTGGCCAAAGAATACACTAAAATATGAAATATAAAATTTGAAAACACACAAGATATGAGACTAAGTAGTGATTGTGGTCAAAATGCTTTTTAAACCTTCACTTAGAATTTATGCAACAATGTGTAACATTTTTAAGCCAGTTTATACACAGGTAAGTTCCAAGTATTGGAATTTTTTTATAAGTCAGCTGAATTTGCTTATTTCCAATGATTACTTGACCCAGTTGGTAGAAAGTTGTCCTGAGCAGAGCCTTGTGGGTTCAAGCTGAACCACATTACCTAATCTCGAATGGCAGTTCAATTCAGTACTGTGGCAGGCATTTATTCCTCTGTAGTTGAGAATGCAGAACCTCACAATGTTAGCTGAAAGACATCTACTGTCTAAGACAATACACCCCCTCACGTTACAACAACTGAGGGACTGGATAATCAATGATTCATCTCATATGGTGTGTGATCTTGGAGCATATTGAAGAGGTGAAAGCTGGAAATCTTTCTTCCTATATACAGTAGCTCGACCTTGGCTAACAAATTCTGCAGTTCAGATGGTGAATCTGACAAATTTTTCTTCATTAAAACAGACTACATAAGGGAGTGTGACTAAATGCTCATATTCTAACAACACATACCATCATCACTGGGCCTGCATTAATCAAAGTCGAACAGTCTGGGACAAAAGTACTTGCCTTACATTCCTCGGCACTGGTAAACCTGCTCACATTGTGATTGTTTTTGACATTATTAGTGATATTCTGTCTCCCTGGAGGTTTCAAGTTGGCAGTGATCAGATTTCACAGAACAAAATGTCACAATATTTCTCCATATGTGTAATTGGTTTTGCTTGATGCACTGCTCATTTGGAAAAGGATTATTTCTGACAATGCAAGTTTCAGAATCCAGTCTCTGACACAGAGGCATACAGCGCAGAAGCAGGTCGTTCAGCCCACTGAGTCGATGCTATTAAGTACCCATTTACACTAATCTTACACTAATCTCATTTTTATTCTCCCCCAGAGTCTCCTCGCCTCTTCCCATATTCTAATACTCAGCCACACACTAGGGGCAATTAATCAACCAACCAGCATGCCTTTGGGATGTGGGAGGAAACTGGAACACCCAGAGGAAACCCATGTGGGCACAGGGAGAACGTGCATTCCTCCACAAGGTCAGGATTGAACTCGGGTCTCTGGCACCGTCAGCCAGTAGCTTTACTAATTGTGCTGCCACTCTACACAAGTTCCTAGGTGTAAATATCACCAACAGCTTGTCCTGGTCCAACCATGTGGACGCTCTGGCCAAGAAAGCACATCAGTGCCGCGACTTCCTCAGAAGGCGAAGGAAATTTGGCATGTCCCCAATGACCCTCACCAATTTTTATCAATGCACCATAGAGAGCATCCTATCTGGATTCATCACAGCTTGGTATGGCAACTGTTCTATGCAAGACCGCAAGAAATTGCAGAGAGTTGTGAACGCAGCCTGACCTCTCACGAAAACCAGCCTCCCCTCCATTGACTCTGTATACATTTCTCGCTGCCTCGGGAAAGCAGCTAAACATAATCAAAGACCCCTCCCCACCCTGGTCATTCTCCCTTTTCCGCCCTTCCATCAGGCATAAGAAGCAAAAAGCTTGAAAACACGCACCACCGGGCTCGAGGACAGATTCCATCCCACTGTTGTAAGGCTCTTGAACAGACCTCTGGTACAATAAAGCTGAACATTTGATCTCTAAATCTACCTCGTCATGGCCCTTGCATCTTATTTGTTGACTTGCACTGCACTTTCTCTGCAACTGCAACGCTTCATTCTCCATTCTGCAACTGCAACTCTCCATTCTGTCATTTCTTTTCCCTTTGTACTACTTCAATGTTTGGAATGATCTGCCTGGATGGCCTGCAAAACAAAGTTTTTCGCTGTATTTCGGTACATGCGGCAACAATAAATCAATTACCATTCTCCTTTTTCAACTAAACAGTAACATGATTGGAAATAGCATTTTGAGAAAATTACATGGCACACCTAAAATCACCTTCCAACCAGAATACACATTTTCCCTCCCAGAGGAGTAAAGGAATAGACAGGTTTGGAAAGTATCAGTGCAGTGTATCAAGCCAGGCCCAGCATAAAGGTGTACATCATACACTACTGTTCAATTTTCCCCAAGTACTTTACAAAGGTCCCCACAATTCAGAAATACTTCAGAGGTTGTAAACCACTTTGAGATGCTTTATTAATGTTCCACCACCTTTATTAATTAACTGGCTTGTTTTTGAATTGGCTGCTTCAATTGGTTCCACTCTCTCCCTTGGGCAATCCTTGCAAAACTCAACAAGAGATTATAGAAAGATTTCAAAATAATATAAATATTATTATCTTAATATACAACTTTGGACTACTCATTTTCAAGATTGTAAAATTACTGCAGATACCTTCATACTTGCATATGCAGAATGGACTTATCCCAGGGAGAGATTCCAGGATAAAGAAGTACAATTGTCTCACAGTTTATAACTAATGAAGAATCATCACAAGGATGATGGCTTTTTGCAGCTCGGAACTGTCACTAAGACCTTCCATACATGAAGAATCATCATGGCTTTCTTTGCAAATTATGAAAAACTCTGTCAAGTTGTTCCGGCCTTAAAAATTATTGGAGGCAGAAAAGTACAGGTGAGGTGTGCTATAGAGAGACAAGGGGTTCTTTTGAATGTCCATTTAAATTACAGCTTTTATTAATTTGCTGGTCTGTAATCCAGTTATTCTCAATTGTAACAAGGACTCTATTATTTTTAGAAAAAAACATTTTGTCTGAAAGCAGGTTGGTATTCAGCAAGACATCAGCGGCCACTTATAGTGAAGTTTCCATGAGGAAGCCTGTTCGTCAACTTTTGAAAGTTGCAGTACACTGACTGACATTGGAATTGAATCTATGTGCTCTGACACCGTCAGTGCCAAATGAAGACAGTCCCTCATCAGAAATGAATGAACTTTATGCCAATAAATTTCCACATTCTGGTGTTAACTTGTGTTTGGCATCCTACAAAACAGAATTATTATTGGAAGAAAACCAAATTAATTAAAGGTATTGTTGAGAGAACACCAAAAGAAGGAAGATGTAGAGTGCTGAAGCTGGTAAGAAAGAGATGCTGCTGCAAGTACAGAGTCAGCATTAAAAATAAGACAGGTTGGTATTTCAGTACACCAGTTGTGATGCAAGGTTATGAACCTGAAATGTTAACTGTTTTTCTCACCACAGATTCTGCTGAGTATCTTCAGCATTCTCTGTTTTAATAGTGCACCTGAATCCTGGTATCTCTTATTATTTGTTAGATGTTGATGGTTATTGAAAGTTACCGTCTGTTCTCCTGCCTCTACTTCATTTTGTTTAATCCTGTACAGGGGCTTGGTGACCTCTGGGGAATTTCCGCTGAGTTTTTCAGGCAGTTCCGCAGTGAATGAATGGCCTGCATTTATCAATGCAAACACCCCCAAGCACATTTCTGCCAGCATATTGCTCACTATTCTTCGCCCCTGCATGGTGACCGATGACAGACCATGATTTTGATGGAATACCTCAGCATTTAATTTGCGGTATTTGCTCATGGATCTTTTGCCACATTTGGCACACAAGCTTATCTAGTTGAGCACTGGAATTACCAAGGCACAGAAGACTATGGAGCGAGTGCTGGTATGTGGGATTGGTATAGATAGGTACTTGATGGTTGGTATGGACACTCCGGGATGAAGAGCCTGCTTCTGTACTTAACTGTATGACAATCTAAAAGGTTATATGTCTGCAAAAGGAAATGGTAAGAATAAAATACATTTCATTAATTAAGTATTTTTGTTGGCTGTGATGTTTCTAAGTATTTAAAATGAATATTATTTTTATTAAGTTTTACTTTTCTTGACAAAACTGGCAAGTCTCCAAGGATGCTATTCAGTAAATATTAAGCTAAATACTTCACAGTGCAATAAAACTCACCAGGAGAAACTCAATAATATCTTACTTCTACAAAAATTAAAAGAACTGGAGTAAATGTTGTTATCTGAAGACAAATAAAACCAGCCATCATATTATACCCAGCTTTGCTTTTCAAGATAAAGTGTGTTCAGTAGAAATACTAAGTCCTTTGAGACACTGTCTGTGCTGCCAACTTTGGACAAGTAATTCCAGATAATAGCAGGGAGATCATGTCAGAAGGGGTGAAATGGGATAATCGGAAATTTAAGAACACTGACTCACAAATACTCACAGGAATTCTTTTAACCCCATTTCTGTGCCCTCCAAAAAATTGAAATTATTGATCCTTTTGTATGAGTAGCAAGAGTCAAATAAATGTCTGATTGCTATGAGCAACCATTTCTCCAAGTGGGATAAAGAGACAGACACTTCAAATAACCTTCCTGAAACGATTGCATATTTTTCCGTCTGGCAATTTGTCAACTTGAATTTAAGGATTCAGACAAAAATTATAAGGATAAAGTTCACTAACAGGCTGATTGACTCCACTGGATGACTTGAGGGATTTGAGGTCAGCTGCTATACTCCATTAAACTATCAACCACAGGTCAGTGGGCGGCAAAACAGGCAGCAGGCTTCTCAAAGCTTGTAACTTTAGGAAGGTTATCAATTGTGATCGAAAGAGCAGAAAAATGCAGAACTGCCCACTTCAGGAAAACAGATCTACTGGGAACATAAGACCCTTTTGAGGTAAGTTTCTCAGGTCTAACATTTGATCATTTTCTGTTGCTGTTATGCAAAAGAATGACATAGATAATAAATATCATGCATAATTAACCACGTTACCTGAGGCAAAGGTTAATGATAGTTCCAATTTCAAAATATAAATATAAACATTTTAGTCAGAGAAAATCTTCTGGAAGGTGACATATGTAGTGCTGAAACAATTGTCATTATAGGGTCTACTTAACTAAGGGAAATCTCAAAGATACCGAACATTTCAAGCTGCAACACTATTATGACATCCGCTAACTAGATCCCTAGTAAGAGTGCAGTGATAAATGATTATTGTTCTTCAGGGACAATTCATTTCAAGTTCTACAAAAAAATAAAGAAAGGGAGAAGGTTCGTTGATAGGGAAAAGGCACCACGATGAAAGCTTTTCATTTCAAAATCGGGAATTGCCTACAACCTTGGAGATAAAACAGAATGCAGGAAGGTCTATAGTTGGCACTGTCCTATGGACTGTAAAATTGGCCTGGAAGACTAGCTCATTTCAGGAATGCAACAGAAAAGAACAAGAGAATGTTTATCATCATGAACAAGTTGTTCAGTTGATTTTTTTTTCCTTATGTATGTGGGATCTTTTTGTGTGCAAAATGGCAAGCACGATCCCTTGATTAAGTTGCTGTTTACATGTCAAACATTCTTCTTTAAATCTAAAGTTCATTGGTATGTTGTGAATATTACAATGCTTCTTTTATTGCCTTCAGTATTGTTGGTTTCTAGTTTGTAATTTAGTATTAAGTTTTGCAAGTATGTTATTTTGCTTCATCGTTTATAATATATGAAAACAAATTGTGAAAGAGAAGTTCCCTGCAATTCATGATACTGTTATCTTCATTATCTCTTCAGTGACTCATTATATGCATAAAGAGAAAATACATAGCTATAAATATTATCATGGGTAGTTGAAGTGTAGGTGTGCATGGCTCTGTCCTCAAGTCTTTAGGGATGTGCTGGACGTGTGACTGACAATCATGATTATGACCTCCTACCCAAATTAGACTTGGTAATATCACTTCCTGCTCCATCATACTTTTTGTCCATACAGGTATTTACATGAATCGATTGTTGTCATGCCACTAAAATAAGCCTTTAAGTGCCAGTGCTAACCTATTCTAAAAGAAAACCTATACTTTCAAAAATAAGATCATAATATAACTGAGCAAATGTGAGTCTTTTTCTTTTTATTCTTGTTTCAGTGTTGTTTGGCTCCTATAAAACATAAAACAAGCAGTTTTACAGAGCTCAAATCAAGTGACCAACCTGAAATGTTAATTATCTTTCTCTCTCCACAGATGCTGCCTGACCTTCTGAGCATTTCCATCAATTTTTGCTTTTATTATAGATTTTTTGGACATCTAGTTGTTTAGTTGTTGTGTTTACAGAGCTCTTGTTGAAGATGTTAAATGTTGCATTAAATGCATCAAGAATGTTACAGCTTTGGAAATAATCTTCCATTGTTTGGTGATGACAGATAATCACTTGATTTGTGAGCTTTCTCCTCCCTTCAGAGATGAATTTCAGTTCCTTGCTCTTAAAATCATTAAGCACAAGTCAATCATCATCAGCTTTCAAAGTGAAGGCCACAGACAGTCTTATTAAGAGTGAGATGAAACAGAATAAAAGCTGGACATCAACCACAGGGTGTAATGCAGCATGGTCATCTCAGGGGATGGAATCAATCATTAGTCTGTTAATGGAACACTCCAGACTAGTTACTTCACAGTAGAAGGTGCTTTGTAAACAATCCTGTTAAGATATTATCAGCTCTTTAAGAGGGTTCTGGGTAAAATAAATGCAAGGTTTTATTTAATTATAGATTGAGACAGGATATCAAAATTCCCAGTATAAGAACTGCTAGTCCCTTTAGCTTGTCCTAGATTTTGGCTGTGTGTCCATAATGTGCACTCCAAGTACACCCACAGTCCAATCTCTTCTTCCCATCCTCTCAGCCACAATATCCTGAGAAGGACAAACACAAAGAGAGAAAAAGAAACCCTTAGATCAATTCAGGGAATATTTCTGGGAAATTGCTTTTCAAAAGTAATCAGGTAAGTTTCAGGACACAGAGCATAAGAAACAGAAACAGGAGTCGACCATTCATTCCCTTGTATTTGATCCACTATTAAATAGATTATGGCTGATCTTATATCACAGCACCACTTTCCTGCACTACTCACAAATCCTCTAATATCTAAACATCTATTAATCTTTGTCTTGAATACACTCAGTGACTGAGCCTTTACAGCTGTCTTGGGTACAGAATTCCAAAGTCCTGCTATCTGCTGGTGAAGGAATTTCTTCCCATTTCAATTCTGAATAGCCAGTCTCTATTTTGAGACAGTGACTCCTATTTCTAGACACCTCGACCAGAGAAAAAAAATCGTCCCTGCATCTTACAACAAGTTTATTGTTGAATTAAGCATACATACCCAGGGTATAATGCCATGAAAATTAGCTTTTTGCAGCAGCAGCACAGTACATTACAAGATGAAGACAAACATGAGTTCACATAAATTAGCATAAATTATACATACTTACAAGTCCTGTAGGAATGTTGTATGTTTCAATGAGACCCCCTCCCTTTTTAAAAAAAATCTCAACACGGATAGAAAGTTAAATCTCCTATCAGGTAACACTGCCCGTAAAAGATCATGGGCCTGAAATGTTGACTAATTTTTGCTCCCCATTAATTATCCATTGATTCTTTTTGTTACTTCCATACAGAAAGGGGTAAGTTAGAGGAGCCAACTAACCTACCAGCATGAAGGTGAGAAGAAAATGAAACACCCAAGGGAAATGCATCTGGTCCCAGAGAGAAGATACCAACTCCACACAGAAATCGCCCAAGGTCAAGATTGAATCCAGCTCCATGCAGTTCTGAGGAAACAGTTACACTTGAAGGCAGCAGCACTAACTATGGTGCACTGTTGCAACACATACTACCATTCTACTTTTCAGTAGAAAATTGTGTTTTCTTCCAACCTCCACTGGATCAGCTTCTGCATTCCACTGATGATTATATAACTCATCAACATTCTCTTGCATATCTCTCTCAGGAATTAAGTGATTCACACTTTCACTTCCGATTCTGTCTCCTATTTTCATAAGATTTCTCTCTGTTCTGCATCCATCAACTATCACAGCAACATCCCATTTCTGAATGTCAGACTTTTTAAGTAGTGTTAACACATGAATGGTATTATGATTTAAACGTACCTTGCCATGACTTGAATCAATTTTATTTCTGTCTCAGTTGTTTTTCTTCCACTCTTTGTTCTGAGCCTTCTACTCATTGGTAACTCGCTTAGGAGAACCTGGCATCCTTTTTGTAATTTAGCTAGAAGTTTGCTGATCAACGCCTCATCGTAAATTAGAGCACCTTGGAAGGCTTGTCCCTTCCATGCTTCCTTGACAATTCTCACTGACCCCTCTGCCACACCATCAGTGAAGTAATCATGTGCTTATTAACATTATGTTTCACAGGTAGACAGGGTGGTAAAGAAGGCATTGAGTACAGGAGTTGGGACGTCATGTTGCAACTGTACAAGTTGTTGGTGAGACCATACTTGGAGGATTGTACACAGTTTTGGTTGTCCAACTACAGGAAGGATGCTATTTTGCTGGAACTGGTGCAGAAAAGTTTCATGAAGATGCTACCAGGACTGGAGGGCTTGAGTTATATGGAGAGGTTGGTTAGGCTGTGGCTTTTTTCCCTGGAGAGTAGGAGGCTGAGGGGTGACCTGAAAGAGGTAGATAAAATCTTGAGGACGTAGATAAGGTGGATGATCAGAGTCTTTTTTTCCCCAGTGAAGGTGAGTCTAAAACTAGAGGACATAGATTTTAGAGAGGGGAAATCTTTCACACAGTGTGTGGTGGGTATATGGAATGAGCTGCCAGAGGAAGCTGTGGAGGCAGATCCAATTTCAATGTTTAAAAAACATTTAGACAGGATATAGATAGAAAATGTTTACAGGGATATGAAAAGCAGGTAAATGAGACTAGCTCAGATGGACAACTTGGTCAGCATGGATGAGTTGGGCCGAAGGGCCTGCATCCATGCTGTATAGTGACTCTATAAAGCATTCAAATAGAAATGAGCAAATATGATTATCATTATCTGAGATTGGACCTTCTGGCATGAAAAAATGGTTCTCAATTCCTTGATAATACAGTGTAGTACAGGATCTGACATGTTTCACTTTGATCCTGTTTGAGGGATTATCTATAAATACAAAGAAGTCATCAATCTCTTTCTTACAAGAATCAATGAGTATGCTGCAAGGTCTTATTGACCAATTCCAGCTTTCACTGGGTTGGCTTTGCAATCTTGAATGATTTCAACTTTTTTTGCTTTCATAAATGTTTTGAATTTTTATTTGAATGCTTGCAATGTATTTTCTTCTCACTCATGGTACTACTTTTTTAATAAGTACAAACTTACTTCTTTTAACTGTATATAACTTAACACTGCAATATTCAAAACTTCTGTTTTGGTTCTTTGGACAGTCATCTTGATTGCATTGACAATGATCTATACCTTGCATTACCTTATTCAATTTAGCTTGAAAGATCATCAGAGATGATTTTGCACTGCAATATTATTATGTGTGTGAATACAGGACATTATCTCTATTTAACAGTTAGATATTGCTGGCTACCTTCATCCATATTCAACTGAATGTATTCATTTAATGGATCTACTTTGGCTAGAAAAAAATGTCTTCTCCAACACGACATATGGAACTTAGGAAGTAAGTATTTGGTGCTGCTTGTCAAATTGCTTGGTCGAATGTCACCTTGTAATCAGAGTCTTATAAAATAAGAATTGCCCAATGACTCTGGTTTGTCGTCATTAAATTCCATTCTATTCTAATTTATCTCATACTCCCTAAACTTAGTTCTTCAGTGCACATACAGGTTTGCAGTATATTGGTTTTGTGTGTGATGTAATATGAAATTGGGTATTATCACCTGTAGTCCAAGTAGGTATCCTAGAACATGTCTTCAGAATTTCCCTATTACATGTTTAAGCAGGATTTTGGAGAAACTATGCTAAATGTTTCTTTCAGTCCTCGGTTTGATTCCCTGACCAAATTTTTCCCATCAATGTTGGACGATTAGCATAATTAACTACAACCTAGTGATCGCTGTGACTCAATAAATATTTCATCCAAACTAAATTTTTCACTACTTTGCCTAAATATGTTTTCAAGTTCACTATACTCTTCGTTAGGGTAACCTGGTTAAACCTTCTCAGGTATATATGTATCCTTATCCATGATTGAGCTATCTGCTGCCATTTTGAAGAGTTAATATTGATTGAATTTACTCATTGAGATAGACATGCCACAGAGCACACCCTTTAAGTGTGGCAATGTTTCAGCACCGAGTCAAGTCCTTTAATAGGACAATGTGCTCAGTGACAGTTTCTTCTGAATTCTCATTCCTGGATCCAAATACGAGTCTCTCTGCAAGTTCCGATGGTTTCAGGTAAAAGCAACCCTGTAACCCATGTATCACTTCACTAAAATAAACATCATGTGCCTCATGTGGCCTTAGAAGATTTGCTCTGAATCCATTTTGGTAAACCAAATTCCTTCAAGAACAAATGAACAGAGTAAACAGAAATAGCAGGAAGTCTAAAAAGAATTCTGAGTTGTGTTGTTCTGTGAGCCTTGGTGAAGTTTTACCCCAACTTGACAACTTCAGGCTGTACTTGGAGAATAGGTATAAGAGGTATAACTTACACCTGAATGTTTAAGGATCCTTAATGAAGACGGTTGATTTGACCAATTGATTCTTCTGGGCATGGTGTGAAATCCTCATCAAGCCAAATGCTACTAATTACTCAGTCTATTTAGTAAACTTAAAACTATTGCAGTTGTTGGGTTGTTTAATGCAGAGGATTCTACTCAAGAAAGCAATGTGTTCATCATTGCATTTTTACCAAACAGTAAGTGTTTCGGTAAGTGTTATCCATCTGGAAATTCCTGGTTGCCATGGCAAATGACTAATAGCTTCCACTGCAGATATTGTCCATGGTAATTATAGTTGAGGTGCACAGTTAATATGGGACAGCGCTCTCCTAAAATGACCATTGGATCCCAAAGCCATATGATGTCAATTGTCCCATTTTTTACTTCCCTACCTGGTGAAAAAGGCTGTGTTGTGGGGTTCTCAACAAAATTTCCTGGCAATTGTGTTCACCCTGTTATCATATCCAGAGATTCCCCCCCTCCTCCACCCCAGCTTTTGTTGGCATCTGCCTACATACTTCATCAGTCAGGGCACTGAGTATAGAGGTTGGGATGTTATGTTGCAGTTGTACAAGATGTTGGTGAGGCCGCATTTGGAATATTTTGTTCAGTTTTGGTCACTCTGCTATAGGAAAGATGCTATTAAGTTGGAAAGAATGTAGAGAAAATTTACGAGAATGTTGCCAGGACTTGAGGGCCCGAGTTATAGGGAGAGGTTGTGCAGGCTAGGACTTTATTCATTGGAGCATAGGACAATGAGGAGTGACCTCATAGAAGTGTATAAAATCATGAGGGGCATTGACAGGGTGAATGCGCACTGTCTTTTTCCCAGGGTTGGGGGATCGAGAACTAGATGACATAGGTTCAAAGTGAGAGGGGAGACATTTAATAGGAACCTGAGGCACAGCTTCTTCACACAGGTGGATGGAACAAGCTGCCAGAGGAAGTATTTGGGCAGGTACATTAACAACATTTAAAAGACATTTGGATGGGTACATGGATGGCAAACTTTCAGAGGGAAGTGGTTCAAATGTGGGCAAATGGGACTAATTTAGATGGAGATCTTGATCGGCATGGACCAGTTGGGCTGAATAGCCTGTTTCTGTGCTGTATGACTATGACCTCCTCCTCCACTGCCAATTCCACTTGACGCACCTCTTCCTCACAAAGCTGACATGCATTCACCTCCTTATCCTCACCATTAAAATCACCAACTGTAAAAAAAAAATGGGTTGGCAGGCTTCATACATTGCATATGCAGCAGATCGTTACAAAGGACCCAAACTCCTCTGAAGATCACTGCAGGTGCTCCTATAGTTGGATTTTTTCTTACCTTGATTGCTTTGATGGCTTTCAGCACCAGGCTTCTTCTGGTCCCTTGGCTGTTGTTGTACTGCTGTGTTATCTTGTACTGATCTTCAGACCAGTGGAAGGTATCAGGCTTGGGAAAATGCACATCAAAATGAAGTAACATGCATTGGTTGAGCCATAGGATTAGGACACAATCCATCACCATGCATACACCATTTTACAAGAACAGTAAAACTTCAATAATCCAGCACACTCAGGATTTTGATGATGCTGGATAGCTGATTTTCCAGAGTATTGGATGTTATTCATTACTAATTAACTTTTACTTCACCATTCTTTTTCTCCCCAAACGTTACATGGTAGAATGGGAAACAGAACAAGGTGAATTTCAAAGGAGTGCACAAAATGGGGCACTGGTGGGTTTAAATTTGGTTTGGGAATCTGGGTCTCAATGAGTTAGAAGGGATCACGGGACCTGTGGCCCGAGTGAGTTGGAGGAGAGCGTGGGAACGACACAATGGTCAGTCGGAAGTTAAAGTGTGAAACAGGCCCTCGGTAAGTGAAAAGGAAGCATGAGAAAAGGAGCCTCAGTAAGTTGGAAATGAACACGGGAACTTGGGCCTCGTGAGTCAGAAGTGAGCACAGCAAACATCACAGTGAGCCAAATTCCTGAATAATCGGAAAGTGGATTCATGGAGTTTTACGTATATTGACACAGTTATATGGATTTTACAGGACACAGGATGAAAAGAAAGTACACTTTTCACCATCTCAAGATAGAACAATAAAACACCAACTCTTGGTTCTCCCATCACAAATACTGTCTGACCTGTTGAATACCTCCATAATTTTCTGTTTTTGACCTCTTCTTTGACCATTTAATTGAAATATAGGGTCAATTATAACTTAGAATTTTTTTTGTTGTAGCCAATTGAAGCACAGCAACCTCCCACAGACAACATTGCAATATAGTGAGACCACTTGTCTAGGATGAGAGTTAAACTTCAGTCAGAACACTGGAGTATCAATGTGTTTAATTTATGTTTTCCTTGTGAAAGTTGCTATCTGATGCTATGTGCTTGTGATGTTGCTGCAAATAAGTTTTTCCATTGCACCTGTGCGTACATGTACTCATGAATATGAAAATAAACTCGACTTTTGATGGATTACGTGCTTATAGCTCTGGAATAGGATTTTGACTCAAAGATGAAAGTGCTTCACAACTGACCTCACAGTGTTCCTTAATCTCAGTTTGGTAGTTTTAATGGAGCAGTAAAATGGGCAGTTAATGAAACAACGAAATCAGAATGTTCCCAACCCACCCCCACCGTACTCAGCACTCCCGCCAACATTTCCAGCTCCCCCAATCTCTCCCCTCTTTGCTTTACAAGCTTCACCTGCATGTCGTAATTCTTTGGTACATCCATTCATGGTTTCAACTTCACTGCTTCTTCTCTGGAGGGTTTATCACAGTCTACATCAGGGTAATTGACCATCACTATATCATTTATGTAACTCCATCAGTTCATTCCTCAATCTCATGCTCCGAGGGATTCAAACAAAGTTCATGAAAGGTGCATGAAGTTCACTTGTGAAAGAATTTTTTAATATTGGAAAAAAAAACATGTTAAAAGGAGTTTGAGAAAATTGCCTGGCTTATAGAACCATAGAGCCTTGAAAATATATCTCCCAACACTTGTCAGAGGCAGAAGAGGTAAGTGGAACATGGGGAGTTCAGGAATATATCTCAGTTAAAAATGAAACTGTTTTATAGTTCGGTTATCCAAATCATTAATGAATAGTCTCATGCTTTATCTTTCCTTCTGCAAAAATGCGGGAAGCTCATATATCAAGGATTTCAATATAAATCATAATAAGATAAAGATATTAGATTTTAATGATAAGAAAAAAATTTAATCCAAAAACAAGGCATATGTTTCTTTCATAAGCCTGCAGACAATATCTTATCCACAATGAGGCTTGTCTCTGTATCTATCTCTGTGGTTCTTCAATGTATCAATCCCTGTTATTTTCCATTTTAAAACACAAATATCAGCAGCAGTAATGATGGTACTGGTGCGATCTGGTTCCTAATTATTGGAATGGAACAGCTTATTAGTTTCTGAAGTATTCGTAATGATTCAAGGGTAGATGGATCACAAGTCTGTAATGGCATTGTGAGACTGATTCGCGATTTATCATAGAAAAACCAGAACCAAAGTGGAACTAACATTCTTTGCTATTTTCAAGGCAGCTTTTGTCTTGTGAAAAGCATTTTGTAGCCTATGCCTGCTCCTGCTTCTATTTTATCGTATTCTTCTGTTCTGGACTATGTTGTTAACTTGGTATTAACTTTTTCTGCTGCATATCAGGCTGTACAATTTCAGCAGAGCACGATGCACCCAAGGGATCTGAATGCTCATTAAAGCTAGTACATAACACAAGAAGAAAACAAAAAGACAAGGAAAGCAGAACTACCTTAAATAGTAGCGCTTTTATGCTTTGCTACAAGGGAATAACAGGCCATCCTTAAAACAATCCAGCATCTCCTTAACATACATTCAAAGACAATATGGTTATCATCAGCTTAATGCTCCATTACCACAATTCATCACTGCCTCCTGGTGATATCACTGATAATATTTCATTTCCTGTACAAATGATATGTTTGTATTTATCAAATCAATATGTGGATCATCTCATTGCCCTGTTTATAAGTGCAGCTCCATACAGAATCAGATTTATTGCCGTTGACTTATATGACGTGAAATTTGTTGTTTCGTGGCAAAGACATAAAATTATTGTAAATTACAAAAATAAATAAATAGTGCAAAAAGAAGGAATAATGAGTTAGTGTTCATGGACCGTTCAGAAATCTGATGGAGGAAGGGAAGAAGCTGTTTCTGAATCGTTGAGTGTGGGTCTTCAGGCTCCTGTACCTCCTCGATGGTAGTAACAAGAAGAGGACATATCCAGGATGGTGTGGGTCCTTAGGGATAGATGTCGCCTTCTTGTGACACTGCTTCTTGAAGATGTCCTCGAGGGTTGTGCCTGTGATGGAGCTGGCTGAGTCTACAGCCCTTCGCACTCTCTTTTGATCCTGTACTGAGTCACTTTTAAGACAATTCCTTGTTGTAGAAACAAAATCTTTTGGGAATATTAATTCCAGGTAATTTGTTTAGCCATAATTTTAGCATTAACAAGTGGATAATTTTGTGACCCATTGTTTGTATTACAGCTGGATTTGATGTGTCAAAGGAACTCCAGTTATTTCACATGCAATGAATTATTTTACCATGGTCTTCATCTCATGCCCATCCACTAAAGTGATGGATCTTTTAACTCAACCCCTCTCAGTTATTCCGTTATTGTAACTTTTTGCACTACTTCAAATTTCACGACTATCTCTACACCATTCTGCTGTTTTGCACTCACTCTATGTATTGCTGCATTTATTATTACCATGTGTACTGTTTATTCTGTGAGCTTCACTCAGCAAGGAATTTCATTGCACCCTGGTGTACATGACAATAAACTGATCCAAATCTAAGTATGATAGATACATCAGAAAGTTGGTCTCAGCAAGACCAGCTCCATTGTTGAGACTACCTTGCGAGCTTTGCATTGTACCCTGAATTGCATTGAGCCACCTTCGACCTCTGGACAGATGTTGCATTGTCTGTCCCTTGTTGCAAATGGAGATTGTAGTCATTTCCCCACATTGGCTCTTGTCCAGCCAAAGTGGTTAAAGCTTTCCTGGTGGTTCCTTTCTGCTCTGTCCCTGCAGAAGTTGCTCAATCATCCTGATGGCCCATTCCTGACCTGACTCTCAAGATCTTCAGTTTGAACTGGGCACAAATTCTTGTAGCTGGATGGAAGGGTAGTGCTGGCCACCTCTGTTGCCCTCAGGAAGCTCTTGCATGACTTCAGGTATATTTTGGCAGTGCTATGAGTATGTGACAAGTGCCTGGCATCCTTTGTCCTGTCCTTTCTTCTTAACTAGTCCAGCGTTCCAGTTCTCCAGTGGTATTTTTCCAGTAAGAATGTACTAATGTTGACCAAAGGCAAGGGGTGATGGTTGTGAAGTTGTCAATCAAATACAAGGTCAACTTTTGTTTGTGTGGACAGATTATTCCCATTCTCATCTTAAAGGAGAGTGCAGAGGTTCTCATTGTGGTCTTCGTATTGGTATTGGCTTATTACTGTCACATGATACAATGAAAAGCTTTGTTTGTATACCATCCAGATAGATTATTCCAACTATTAGTATATCAAAGTACTAAGAAGAAAACAGAATACGGAATATAGTGTTGCAGTTACAGAGAAAGTGCAGTGCTCGTAGACAAACAAAGTGCAAGGGCCATGACAAGGTAGATTGGGAGATCAGAGTTCCAGGGTTCATCTTTTGGAGTATCAAAGGCCCATTCAAGTGTCTGGGTGAGTATGCTCCCCATGTTGAACCTGAAAACTTCCAGAGGATGTTGCTGAATACTCTGACGTTATTTATCATCTCACTCAGGCTTAACTTTAGTGCAGTGGCAAGCTGATAAGTTGGCAAGCATGCAGTCACTGCTCAAAAGGTCATTGAGATGACTGAGCAGATTATTTTGCTTTTTTTTACTGGCACTAGTTGTTGAAGAATGCTAATCCAGACACTGCGATAAACTCCTGCTGCAATTTGAATGATGATCAGAGATTCCTAATACCCACAAGAACAGGTGGCCAACATATCTGCTTCATGTGCTCTCCAAAAGAAATAAATTCAGAATTCCCAAGGGCTGTGCCCAAGTAGAAAGTAATGTAGATATTTTACTTAGTGAAATTGTTATTAGAATTCTCTGACTGAAAAGCGAAAGCAGGTCCAATGGGAACCCCTCAGATGGGAAGTGGATATAGAGTTGAAAAGGTAGCAATGGCTAAGTGTTCTTGTCATGCTCCCTGTGAGCACCCAGCTAAGCAGACTCAGTACTTGGACTTTCTTGAAATACCAGGTGCAGTTGGCTTGCTCTCTGAGGAAACAGGTAATCCAACCAGCAGACTGAATTCAGTAATATATTATTACATTATATATAACATTATACATTACATTATGCATAATTTATGTTAATTTAAGCCTATGTTTGTCCTCATCTTAGAACGTACTATGCTGCTGCTGCTGCAAAATGCCAATTTACATGGCATTTACACCCTGTGTATGTGTGCCTACAGCAACAATAAACTTGAACTAATGATTTCAATTATGGAGGGCAATAGACAGTTGATGGTCCATTTCCCTCCACAGATGCTGCTTGACCCAGAGTTCCTCCAGCAGTTTGTTTTTTGCTCCAGATTCCAGCATCTGCAGTCTCTTGTGTCTCCATGATCTCAATCGCATTGCAGGTAGTAAACAAAAATATGATACGTTATAAATTTGAAGAATAGCATAGTGGTTAGCATAACGTTTTACAGCGCCAGAGACCCGGGTTCAAATCCGGCCACTGTCTGTAAGGAGTTTGTATGTTCTCCCCGTGTCTGCATGGGTTTCCTCCGGGTGCTCTGGTTTCCTCCCACATTCCAAAGACGTAGAGGTTAGGAAGTTGTGGGCATGCTATGTTGGCGCCAGAAGCGTGGCGACACTTGCGGGCTGCCCCCCAAAGTCACTACGCAAAAGATGTATTTCACTGTGTGTTTCGATGTACATGTGACTAATAAAGATCTTATATCAGAACATGAAAGGTTCTTATAAGGGACTTAGTGAGCTGAATGACTTCTGACTGTCCTATTTGATTATATGATGCCATGATATTTGAGCGATGATTAATAATGAAGGTGTTGCAACAACTCAGTATGGGAAATCAAAAACCTTTCAAAGGTTTGGATGTGAAATAGTTGGCAACACTTACCACTCACAGTTTCTCCAGTTTTCTTCAGGGTGGCTATCTAAAGTCATGCCCCAAAATTTCTCAGTGGAATCTTCAGGGCTCTCGTTATCTTTTATCAGTGAACTTCAAGTGGATTCACAACTCATTGTTGCTTTGATGTAGGGGTTGTTTCAGTCTGGGAGTAGAAATGACATTCTTATTGGTGAGTTTTACAACAAATACATCTCCTGACTTCTAAATAACATACTGACAGTCTTTGTCTGACTGCATTGCAATATGACATTTGACCTTGCAGTGTGTACAGCAGTGTTTAATGTCATCTGAATTCCAAGCTTCAGTGGTTAGTGAATTGTTCACCTGATAATTATATTGGTGTCTAATTGTTCAGGGATGGAGTGAAGCAAGGCTTGAGCAAGTATGTGAATCAAATCATGCATATTTCCTCATAACACAGATTAGAAACTTATCTGAAAATATTTCCTCTGCTACTGAGTTCTCAGTGCATGATGCTTTCGGTATTACTTGTTCTTTGGTTGCAGGCAGCTATCTTGGAAGGTAAACTTGAAAAGGCAGTAATTAGCCTTCTTTAATTGCAATTGGTTTGCACAGAGTGTGCTAAAGAGAAAAGCATCATGAGAATTAAAGTCACATGGCTGTCAGACTGGTTGGGATTGCTGATCTTTCTTCTTTGAAATATAACAATCTCACAAGTGCTTAGAAGGCCTTGATAATATTCATTGGTATTCTTTTCAAAATTTCCCACCATTTAACAAGCTTACAATCCATTTACCTATAGGATTTAACAAATTCATTTTTACAACTGTCTACAGTAGTATTTAGAATTGTAAATCAAAAAAAAATGCACATAGTGGAAATCTGAAAGAAATAAAACAGAAAATGCTGGAAACAATTACCCAGATCTGGCAGCATCTTTGGAAAGAGGGAAAGAGAAGCAGTGAAAATTCAGATTGAAAACCCTTCATCAGAACTTCACAGGCATCTTCTGATAAAGGGTTCTTGACCTGAAACACTAACTCTGTTTCTCCTTCCACAGATGCTGCCTGACCTGCCAATGGTTTTACTTATGGTAATATTCTGCCATTCAAGTAGATTTCTATTGCAATGCCATTTATTGTCTTGTATTTATATCTAATACTCGCTCTCTGAAATAATTAGTCCCAGTTCTGAATTTGTTATTTAATCTCAGCCTTAAGGGGGAAAGGATTCTAGATTCCTCCTGCATTTTGTGGGAAGATGTCTGACTTCTCCACTGTCACATGAATATTTATATGATTACCATTCTAAATTAGAGATGCTTGCAAAAGAAGGAATTTGCAACCCAGCCCAACAAGGCACATGACAAAATCACAAGGCTACAACAACCCTAGGGTATTATGTGGGATGGGTTGCAAGGACAGTGGGCGTGGGAGGTTAGATCTCTGTGTTAGAAGAGCACCAATTAAAATCTCCTTTCTCAACTTTCACATCTTTGCAGGCTGAATCCACTGGAGGCAAACTTTATTCACACTAACTTCAGCCTCTCGATAAACTGTGTTTCCACAACAAAGTCCATCTCTCAAGCTTTGTATAGAGACAGTGGCTGTCTGCCAAACCTGCTTTATTTTTGGGAATATGGTGAATCAAGTATTTATTTCACATACACTTCTGAAGGCACAAGAGGGATATTGCTGTCTATGAGCTGTCCATACTCTCTCCTCGACAATAGCTCTCTCCCTCCTCACCTGGATTCCTCAGCTGCATCTTTTCTTTTAATTAATAGGACCAGCAGAGAGGGCCGTTCATGTCTACCAAACCTAAAACCAAGACAGAGGACAGGAGTGGAAGAAGAGGAGGAGGAAAGTTCGGGAGATCTTGTCTTGGTCAGAGTAAAATAATACTTTCAAACACAACAGGGAGAAAGACTTGCAAGCACTGCATGGCTTCAAAATGTAACATTTAAATGGATCAAACATTCCTAAAATTTATTTCAAGGTCTTGCTCCATTTGGCAGTGACTCAGATTGCAAGCATTCTCATGTTTTAGTGTGAATTTTGCAAAAGTCAAAACAGAAACCAAGCAAAGGCTGGGAAGAATAAAATCCTGCTCAAAAATGAGGCCTACACCCCAAAACAAAGAGCGGCAACCTTATATGCCAACTTACTCCCTGAATTTCCTTTGCTACCATTGGAAAGAGTAGCACATAAGGGGCCATTTGGCTCATTGAGACTATGCTGATTCTTGTGAAGGGTATTCCAGGATGTTCTATTTATCTTCCATGTATTGTTGCAGTTTTTTTTCCTTCAGATATTTATCAAGTCCTCTTTTCAAAGCAGTTTTTAAATTTCTGTCCTTCACCACATTGACTGAATAGTCTAAATCCAAACCTTATGTTGCTCAAACAAGTTTGTCCTCAAGCCACCTCTGATCCTTTGGCTAATCGCCTCTTCAAAAACTGAAAACAATTTCTATTTATTTATTTTAAGTAAGCTGTGCATAATCTAAAACTCTATTAAATTCTGCTGAGTCTCTTCATTTTGGAGACACAATCCCAAATTCTTCAGGCCATCAACATAACTATGATCCCCTATTCATGACAGTACCCCAGCCAACACCTTCTCTCTAAAGTTTTTTCCATTCTTCCAAATGTATAATATCCTGGCAGATACTCCTACTTATTGAGTTTCTGTAATAGTTCCTGGCTATTTTACTCATAGCCTCAGTTTTTGAAGTCCAGAATCCTATTTGCTTTATTAAGCACCTTATTAAAAATTTATTCGTAACCAAACCTCATTTAAATTTGAAACATTTGGGTTTTCTTGCAGCCTCATTCATCCACTAAAATGACCAATGCACCTCTCGATGTCAATTTCATCTGCCTAATCTTCATGTTCCACTCCGACAGCCTGTTTGGATATTCTTCAATGTGTAACACAATTCCAAGCTTTGCTTTGTGCAGAAATTTCAAATTTCAGTCATTAAAGTACATCAAAGGCTTTAGTTGTCCAAGTTCTGAAGCCTTTATCATACTGCTTAGATGGGCATCTTGGACAGCATGGACGAATTGGGCTGAACGGCCTGTTTCCGTGTCGTGTTATTCTGTGACTCTATAATCCTACTTTTGTAATTCCTGTTGTAATCCTCTCTCCTGTCCAAGAATCCAGCCACCTCCTGCTTCCTTTTCCCTTTTCTGTATCTATGCTCCTTTCATCCCATAAACATCAATCTTGTTAACAAGCCTATAAGGTGGTACTTTGTTAAAAAAAAACTTGTGCATGTTTATCTGCAGTTCACTTCCTCATTGCTACATCAGAGTTGAATTTGTTGCACACTCTCATAATCCAACTTCTGGGAATTGTTCTTGGGACTTCAAAGCATGGAATTATTTACAAGCCTTGCTGATTCTTACAAATTTAAATTCTAGTTTTGGCATTACCTCGTCATTGTTTTTTTAATATCTAACTCAGCCTCTTCTCCACAATTTTCACTTGTCAGCAATGTGCTGCACCTGGGGTCTTGATGTGAAGCTGTTATTTCACCCACGTCACTCATGCCCCAATGATAATATGTCACACGGAGCCACAGTGAGAGTGTCGAGAAAGAAGATGGCAAACTTTTCACAAAGTGCCATTTCAAAATATTCATAGAGAGGGTCTTGTGACCTTAAATTGTTTTGGGGTGAGTGATGGGAGTGTCCAAGAAGTTCAGGAGAATTCAAATTCAAGTTCAAATTCACTCTCGGAGATGGAGCAAACTGAACTCTGCTGTGCACACATTTGACAATGCAAAGAGTGTTCCAGACTCACTGTTAGTCTCACCTTAATTTGATCTTCCATTAATTATGAGTTCAATCTTTGTTTTTTATGGGTGGCAATGGTTAACACTATGTTCAACTTCAGTTAAGTGGTATATAAGTATCTTAAACAGTCAAAGAAACATTTCTCTGGAAAAAGAAATATTTTTCTGTCTTGGAACCTTGCACCCTAATGGCATGAATATTGAATTCTCCTACTTTAGATGATCACCACCTGCCCCCCCCCCCCGACAAACCACTACCCCACCCCCTACCACCACGATCACAAGACAAGACAAGGGAGCAGAAGTAGGCCATTTGGCCCATTGAATCTGCTCCAAAGAAAAGGTGAAACAAAGAGAAATGAGAAATGGCGGGGGGGCAGAGGAGGTCTGCTCCATGAGCAGAAAAACACAAAAAAACTATTCTAACCCCAATTTCCGACCTTATCCCCATATCCCTTGATACCCTTGACTAATTAGATATCTATCTATCTCCTTCTTAAACACCTCCAATGATCTGGCCTCGACTGCTGTACGTGGCAAGGAATTCCATAAGTTCACTACCCTCTGGCTAAAGAAATTTCTCCTCATCTCTGTTTTAAACCTGTACCCTCCAATTCTAAGATTGTGCCTTCTGGTCCTGGACTCACCCCCTTCTCCTCTTTTTTTCCCTCCCTCTCCTTACCTTTGACCCGTCTCCCAGTGGATCTGCTCTCCCCTCCTCCCCCACACCTGCCTATCACTATCTCTTATCTGCATCTACCCATCACCACCTTGTGACCACCCCGCCTCCCCTCTGTTGTCCACCTATCACTACTCTGCTTTTCCCTCCTA
The DNA here is from genome assembly GCF_009764475.1 of Pristis pectinata. Taxonomy (NCBI): domain Eukaryota; kingdom Metazoa; phylum Chordata; class Chondrichthyes; order Rhinopristiformes; family Pristidae; genus Pristis; species Pristis pectinata. Next base: position 25,079,940 of record NC_067427.1, read on the forward strand.
TATATTCGGCTTCCCCTTTTCCTATTTTCAGTCCTGAAGAAGGGTCCTGACCCGAAACGTTGACCACTTGCTTTTCTCCACGGATGCTGCCTGGCCTGCTGAGTTCCTCCAGGATCATCATGTTTTTCATTCCTCTGGATTGTACTAATCATATTAAAATGCACATAGACACTTAGAGGGAGGACTGCTTTACTTATGGTGGTTAACACTAGATTTAATCAACCTCCTATTAAAAGAACATTTAGTTAACCAAGCCCAACTGTGTGAGGGGCATTAATTAATTATCATTAGGCACAATCATTAACTCAAGATTCAAGAACAATCTTTACAGTTTAGTGGTCATGTGGCTCCCTCAGACAGTTGGGCAGCTAACAACTCCAAGAAATATCTGTCAGTTATTGTTAAAACTAAAATATTCATAAAGGTACCAGAAATGTGACAGAAAAGCTTATATAACTAATTATTTTGTGAAAAACATTGTAGCTCGATCATAAGAAACTCTCATGAATGTACATTGCTGCATCCAACTAAGGCAGCTATGTAAGTGCGACTTCTGGCCTATGCCCAGTTGATTGATGCTTGACAAGGCGATTAAATGGCTCAGGATAATAGTCCTCAGAAATATGAGCAGGTTGACTTGTTTGGGTATGCACTTGCCTTCAATATAAAGCCATTAACTGGGCACAGTTTTGTTTAAGTGCTTTAAAAGCATTGGAATTGAAGTTTTTCAAGCAGCCTATGTGTCAAGATTGCAACCATCAACAAAGGACACACATTATTAAAGTAACATATTATTCAATATGATGGTTGCCACTTTAAAACGTATGTTGGTTCCAGGACATCTCATGCATCCAAAGTTTATTGTTGATGTCAAGTTCAGAATGACTTATCAATACAATGGTTATGCTATAATTCTGAGTCTCAAAAGGGGGTCCAATATTCAGTTGTCAGTTTAACCATGAACATATCTTAATTAAAATGTTGGTACTGGAATGATGCAAAAATACACACATGTATCCCTTTTGCTGCTGAGGGACCCAAGCTAGTAAGCTCTCATTTTTAGTGAAGATACAATCTGATGAAACCAGGAAACTGTTGTCAAGTAGAATATCTTCACCAGCCAGCACTGCCTGAATACCTTTGAGTTCAAGGGAACAGACAGCAATCTGTTCATAATCGCCCACAGCCAATGTATGTTACTCACCAAGGGAAAAAGAAATCCTGGCCCAAGTTCCCAGAATACAAACCAGCTGGAATCTCACTACCCCAGATCTTGTTGCCAAAATAACAGCAGTTAAAATGGTCCCAGCATCCCTGTGAGTCTCATAACGTTGCTGCATTGGCATGTTAATTGTCAATGAAATTGGCAATAGAAAGTTAGAGTTGGTACTCAATAGCACAAGGACATTTATAATTAAGAGATTTATGTTACTGCACTGCCAATTAACTTCATTGTCCAGTAAGTGTACAATTTAAACTTCAAGATTTTTTTTCTTCTTTCCTATCCTTTATTTATCTTTCTGACTCTGAATTGAATCTAATTCATTCTATTTCCTTCCTTTGTGGTTACTCTGTTTCTGTCTCAAATGTGTTATTCTCATCAACCACTTATATTTGAATCCTTTGTTTGCTTTATCGCATAGTTATCAGTTTGCACTTTGAGAAATTTGCAGTGTGGAATTTTACGTGCTGAAATCAAGGGGAAACATTCATTTCTTTTTGTTCATGGCTTGTATATAATGCTGGCAAGGCAGACAGTTACTACATATCCCTAATTGCCTGAGCAGCCTGTGATGAGCCACCTTCCTTAACCACTTCTGTCCATGTGGTCAATGTATTCCAGCAATGCTCAGTTACTTGAAAATGTCTGAGTGTCTTGCTGGGCCACTTCACATAGCAGGTAAAAGTTGGCCTGGTTGCATACAGTTCAGTTTGGCTAAAACTGTCTGTACTATCTTCACTAAAAGAATTACTGAATCAAATGTTCTTTTTTAATAGAAACCTGATAGTTTCCTGGTCATCATTATTGAAAATAGGACTTTTATTCTGATTTATTTACCTAACTAAATACGATTTCACCAGCTACCTTGGTGGCCGTTGAACTCATTGGCTGGATTAGCCCTGGCCCCTGGACGACCAGTCCAATAAGTTACACTCTGTGCTACACCATAAATACATCCCACCTCAGCAAAACCTGGGCACTTGCTTCTCATTACATATCAGCACAGGGTTGGAAGAGGGATTGGGAACTGATTTGGCTGATAGGGCCTGAGAGGATGAGTTGAGACAGGTCCACTCTACTACAATCTTCATATCCCACACGATTCTCACTGAAACACGATAACATTTACCACTAAATGCATAACTTATATTTACTGAAATTATGTTACTGCTCTCAAATTGTAAATGTATTTGATAATTTCTTTCCCAGCGTGGGTCTGAATGAGATAGAGAATCTAAGATATTGTTAAAGCAAAATATCTACATCAAAAACATCCTTTGTAGCTGCCAATAAAATTCTCAATATTTTATTGTCATCGTTTTTTTTTAATTCTTTTCCCCCAACTGTTTCCAGGTGTCTCTGACCCAGGACCTACTGGAAATAGTAACAAGGCCTTTGACAGCACAGACTATCAGAAGACCATCAGGACAGTGTGTGCTGGGGCCTGAGTTACTGCCATCTGCAGCCTTACAAGGCTCACTGCACCTCAGAAAGATCCATCGACGTTAATACCAGCAACTTGCTGGGAGATCCGCAGCCATAACATTTTAGTTTGGCCACCTTTCTCATGTGTGTGGTAATCACGGGGAACAGTGCACAATCAGCATGATTCAATTCATTAACTCTGTTTCTCTTTCCACAAATATGATCTAACTTCTGAGTGTCTTCAACAATTTTTTTGCTTATTACTGTTTCAATATGCACTGCTCACTAACGCTGCAAGCTGCCTGTTACTCCTAAACACGGAGAACTTTCACTGGACCATCTAGAATCCAACTTAAGCTCAGCTCAGCTAGTTGTAAAATTGTTTCTGCTTTAAAGAGATTAAAATGTTTTGCACTAGCATATAACTGAGGCAACTCTTCAAAGTGGTGAGAGAGATTTATGTTCTCCATCAGATGAGATAAAACCAAAACTTTGTCTCTCCTTTCAGGTATTCATGGTACATTAGAAAGAATAAACAGCATTGCCTGAAGAAAAGGATGTGTAGGAATTGGTTGCTATATTTGTCCACAATTGAGCAGGTATGACACTGCAAAAGAATCAAATGGCAATAAGGAGCTTTGGGATGACTTGAAGACAGAATGAAACACAGAATGGAGTTTCCAGCAAAGTTATAGTGAAGGGGCAGGAACTTCTTGGCCAATTTATAAATCAAAGTCCTTTCATTCTTTTCTGGTATTTCTGAATCAGAGAAACTGAAAGTTAAGGACATCCATCAATTTGAAGCAGATCAAAGGCTACACCACCTGAAAATGTTGAATAAAATCTGGAGATTTAACATATTTGTCTGACAGAAATTGCCAACTAAATTGATGGATGTTTCATGATTATTTAATTTTAGTATAAATGGACTTGCCCGGACTAATGCAATATATATACTGTACACAATGCAATTCGCGTCAATGCAATGCAGGCCACTCTTTAGGTAGATAATAATCACTTCTACTTTCACTTGGACTTTTGTGATGTAATATCCACAGGCCAGTGTCAACACAAATATACCAACGTCTCAGAGGACCACCACGGAAGGGTCGTGGTCTTGTTTGTTGTCAGGCTGCACTGCCTCAGGACGTATGGGGAATGTGCCAAACCCTTCTTCTAATGGAGCACATCGCCTCCTGAGTGGGCCCTTTATTCTTTTGCGAGGAATCTGAAAGCCACCTGTCAACTCATGCTGATGCAAGATTCTTGGCTACTTAATTTGGATATTAAGTTCAACAGCACTTGCACATTCTGCTTTTTGCATTAACTGTTTTCCCAACAAACACTCTAAAAAGGTTACAGTGGACTTGCATTTGCCTTGCAAGTGTGCATTGAGGTTGAGTTTTCAGGAACAGTGTTAATTCACTTTTACTTTGATCAAAATTATAATTTGTTGCATCTAATTCCCAACTATTCATTTGCAGTTTATGACTAATGGCCACAGTTCATAAATGCAGGGCTAGCCTTCTGATTTACTGCTCAACGTTGGAATCCCAATAGCTGTGGTTTTGTTATTTCAAGTTCCCATTTCTCAGCACACTCCACACTCACTGATTATTCAGTCAAGGGAATCATTCATGGCTTCATTTGAGACTTTTCAAGATGTGTACATCACTGGCAAGAGAAGTATTTGTTGTCAGGAGACACAAGAGATGGCAGATACTGGAATCTGGAGCAACAAACAATCAGCTGGAAGAACTCAGCCAGTTGAGCAGCATCTGTGGGAGGAAAAGAATTGTTGGAGTTTCCTGTCAAAATGTCAACAATTCCGTTCATCCCACAGCTGCTGCTCGACCCACTGAGTTCTTCCAAAAGATTGTTTGTTGCTCCAGTATTTGTTCTCCATCTTTCGCTGCCCTCAGAGGTGAAATCAAGGTGGCTATGGGCTGGTGTGGCACACCAGTAAGAAAAGTGCCTGACTACAAACGGGTTCAAATAGCAATGTTAGCAAAACAACTAAACTGGTTGAGAAATTTAAGTTGCCCCTAATGAGCATTCTAATTGAACCTCTGGAGATGATTTTTGCAATTGTTCAGTAAAACTGAGTGCTCCTTTGGCCATTATAGTGAATCAGTTCCTGCTACTATGCAGCTGGAGTCACACATTTGTAAACTGAGACAAACAGCAGATTTCTCTTCCTCATAGTCCTTAATGAACCATAGAGTCATATAGCACAGAAACAGGCCCCTCGGCCCAACTGGTCCATGCCAACTAAGTTGCCTACCTGAGCTGGTCCCATTTGCTTGTGTCTGGCCCATACCTCTGCAAACCTTTCCTCTCCATGTACCTGTCCAAATGCTTTTAACATGTGGTTTCTCTTTATGAAAATATAACACAATCACATTTTACTGATGATAATTTTCTGAAATATTCTGATTTTCTTTAAACTAAATTCAAATTTTTAAGAGTTGACCTTGGGTTCCCTTGGTCATTAATCCTTTGTGATCAGTTCTTGAACTAGATTAGCTTGTCTTCAACAAAACTACATTCAGAATTTATTTCTTCAAATCAACCATGTGGACTGTATGAGAGGAATTTTTTTTGTAGCGTGTATGTTTTACAGGTGCTGCTGGGGAGCTGCTCACAGACCTAGGTTTAAACATGCAAGATTAATCTATGTATTAAAGTTGAAAAAGAACACCTCATAAAAGGATAACACTTGACTTTGCCTTCTGCATGCAAGCAATAAAAGTAGAACAGACACTTGATTGCCCGACTTACAATTATTCAAATCATTGCACCTTCTAATGGCTGCTTTGTCCCTTGAACAAGTGAACCCTTTAATTACTCAAGTCCCTTTAGATTGATTGGCCAGCTTGATTTGTTGCCTTTGGAGCTATTGGAAAACCTCTAGCATCCTTTCAATTTTTACGACTGCTTCAGCAGCATTGTTCACAGAGTCTCAGTGCAACACAGCCCTGGTTACTCACCCAGAAGAGCTTCCATTTTCTGCAGATTTGTGAGAATTTTACAGTCTAGATACTTTCAGGCTGAACCTGCAGTTGACTATGAAGTAATACTGAGGAAGCAAACTAGCGATTTGAAACCATCAGCTCTGAATAACGGAGGGAATCACTGCGCTCAATCCTGCAACCTGGCATGGTGCAGGGCTTAGAATGAGGTTGAGATAATGGGCAGGGTAGTGTGTTATTAAACTTCAAACACCACTGCAAGAATACAAGGTGTTTGAAGTTTGAGTCCCAGTGAGCCAAGGGGAGATGTTCCCTCAACCACCGTCTTCTCAGCCTGCCGCCGTGCACCTCCATCCACTCTCACTATCCATCCCTAGTACCCTCCTCCACACCCGCACCCATCTCCTGCCACTATCCATTCCCATCTTTTACCCCTCCACCTCCATATCCCAAACTTGCTCCTATGCACCTACATCTCACCATCATCCGCCCCATTACCCACCCATGACACCCTCCTCCATGGTCACACCCCACCCATGCCACCATCTACATACCTCCACCTTCTACCCCACCACCTCCACAATACCTTACCCCTACCATCATCCACCGCCCCATTCCTCCCTTTGCCACCATGCACATCTCCTACAACCCCCCACCACCCTGCTCAATGCCACAGCAAAGACCCGAACAAAAGCAAATTACGATTCACTTCCAAAATAAGAGCTGGACAAGGACGGAAGTCGTGTTGATAATTACTGAAGATCAGGAGTTGCTTTGGCTGCAGTGCTGGCAGGGAGGAATTTGCACATCCAACAATCCCACATTGATTCCCTGAAGAGACTAAATGTGTTAGGGTGATGTCCATCAAAGAGCAAATTGATTTATGATCCATTTCTGGCATCATAAAGTAAAAGGAGAATTGATGTTATAGCTTCATTCATTTAAGGATGGTCATATTTCCTGAATTGATGCAGTGAGAGGAAACAACGTAACCGGAACAGAAAATGCAAATTGTATAGTGTGGTAAGAAAAAAATCTTTTAGCAATCGATACTTTAACAGCTGGACATACAGATGACAAATGCAAAACAATTAAGCATATAATTACCACAATTGTGACATCATATTACTGAAGAAGATTCAGAAAAGTTTTAAGTGCTTTTACATACAGCAACACTGTTGAGACGTATTGTTGTCACAGGGCATGAAGTGATGTGATTCGTATCTGTGCAATGGTTGCTGGACATGTAGTATGGTCAAACATGTTGGTTATGTCTTCTGTCCTCCTTGCACGCTGTGACCTCTTCTGCCCCTCTCCAGTTCTCTTTCCTCTCCTTCTCCTCTTCCTTCTCAATCTCCATCCTCTGACTCTCACCCATCGCTTCTGCAGCCTCTGATTGCCACTCAGGGAGGAAATGCCTTTTAGTTAACAGAATCCAGCAAGGAGCATGTACTGTCCAAACACACAACTCCGGGTTGGGCTCCCCAGGTCTTCACTATTTGCCTCATACTTTTCGTGCTGGTCATCATTCCCAACACCAGCTATTCACAAATCTCTGGAATGTTGGGGGTGCAAACTACTGACTCATCAGAAAGCATTTCTGCTGAAAGACACAAGAAAATAGGAGCAGAAGTAGCCATTTAGCATGCCGTTTAATGTGATCATGGCTGATCTTTGCTGGCCTCAACTCCTCTTCTGTGCCAGTTCCCCAAAGCCCAGAATACCTCAATCTTTAAAATATTTATCTATCTCCACCTTAAATACATGTAAAGATCTGAGCTCTACCACCCTCAGGGGCAGTGAATTCCAGAGCTCCACCACCCACTGGGAGAAGAAATTTCTATACACCTCAGTTTTAAATGACTGGCCCCTTATTTTATAGTTATGTGCCCTTTTTTGTGACTCTCCTGTGAGTGAAAACATCGTCTGTGTCAAGTCCCTGAGGAACTTATATGTTTGAATAAGATCACCTCTCTTCTAAACTCCATGAAACACAGACCCAAACCAACCATCCTCCCTAGATCAGACGACCCTCTCGTAGAACGTTACAGCACAGTACAGGCCCTTTGGCCCACTATGTTGTGCCAACATTTTATCCTGCTCTAAGATCTAGCTAACTCTTCCCTCCCACATAGCCCTCCATTTCTCTATCATTTGTGACTATTTAAGAGTCTCTTAAATGTCCCTAATGTATCTGGCCCCACAACTCATCCCAGAATTGCCCTGGTGAATCTCCTTCATTCTGCCTCCAATGCTATTTTATCCTTTTTTTCAGGTAAGGGGACCAAAACTGTGCACAATATTCTGGGTGTGGCCTCACCAACACCCCGGACAACTGTAACAAATCCTCCTTATTCTTGAACTTCGACCCCTTTGCAATAAAAGCCAACATGCTGTTTGTCTTCTTGACTATTTGTTGGACCTACCTGTTAACTTTTTGTGATTCATGCATCAAAACACCTCAGTCTCTGAACTGTGCTCATTTGCAGTCTCTCCCCATTTAGATAATAATCTGCCATTTGATTCCTCTTACCAAAGTGCATGACCTCATACTTCCCCATCTTAAACTCCATTTACCAAGTTTTTGCTTAATCATTCGATCTATCTATAACCTGTTGAAGAATCACAATGTCCTCATCACAACATGCTCTTCTACCTCACAACACCTCATACCAGGAGCTCCCACTGGCAAAAGCGAACAGATGGTTTCTCTAATTCATTATAATGTATTTTTTTCCCCCATTGACCATGGAGTTGATTTCCTACTTCTTTAAGTGCTGCCTCTCCTCTACTTAATCTGAAGTTAGAAAGTTTTGTGCACATCGAAACAAAATGAAGGTCTTATGTTTGAATTCCAGCAGGGTTCACTTAGCCACATTCTAACAAAAGGGATAAGATGATCATCAGCTTTGGAGGTGGGAAGGAAATGGGAGAATGCCAGCTTGGGGAAGCTGGAGTATAACAAATGTCAATAATACAGGCAAACAGTGTGCCTTGAGCCATCTTCACACCTGTGACACCAGTGCCCAGCTCCACAACATGAAACACTGCTGATTTAAAGCACAAACAAGGGGAACTCAGCAGATCAGCCAGTACCTGTGCAGAGAAATGGACAGTAAATGTTTCAGGTAAAAACCCTTCTTCTGAGCTATTCCACTGCTGATTTAACATTGGTTCCAAAAAATAACAAGTTTTATTTCTCTCCCATAAATTTGCTCCTTGACATTTTTTTTTAGTAATTCTACGTAATGGCCAAGTTCTAACCAAGAAGATAGGGTAGGGAGAAAGAGGAACACAAGCTTATGACATAACCCTCTACAGGGTATTATAATGAGGTTCCAAATGCCGTGCCATGCGAATTAGCTATCAGTTTAAATGGAGATGACATGGTATATCCAAAATCAGTCATGTATTTAATTACTCTGGATCAGTATGAGATTGATTTGGTGACAAAAATTAGTTTAGTTCAAAGAATTCTGTATATTCTTTCACACAATCGTGATTTAATTAATAGAACCAGTGATGCTGCCATCGATATTAAGTGTAGTGGGAGTCTTTACTCTTGTTCTGGGCCTAGCTATAGATCTAATCCATGCTGTCCTCAACAACTATCCTTGAGGATAATTAGAGGGCTCTCAAAAGTGGGAGTGGGATCACAGCGTATGACTGACCACCAAGCGCAGCTTCTAATGCAGGCAGCAGACCAGTTTCATGCTACCTGTTCATTTACAGGATTGTAGTGAAGCATCAACACCAACTATGCTGTTCATTGGTTACTAGCCCAGAAAGGGGCAGTTGACAAATCAGCAATCAGCAATATTTAAAGCAAGACTGTATTGCTTAAATGTGGTCTGCATCTGTTAGATGAGAGATGCACTGTGACAGAAGTAAGAGCAGGCAGGGGTCCTGGTAGTGGCAATCAATTCATTTCCACATGTTAATTTCAGTTAGTTACTCTGCTTCTCCCATCTATAACACCAGCAGACTGTCGTATTTTTTACTGATTCCTTTTTCCCTGAAAGATCACCTCATATGTCACTAAATATCACCTACCTTCCACCTTATCACGAACCTTCCCCATTGTCCCCAACTCCCCTTGCACATCCATTGCATCTTAAAACTTGTCCTGCCCGTTGCTTTTCATAGTTCTGATGGAAAGTCACTGATCTGAACCATGTGCTTTGTTTCATTCTCCAAGTAGAGTGAGGCTCAGTGGCACAGTCAGTAGAGCTGCTGCCTCACAACTGCAGTGACCCGGGTGCTGCCCCGAGAGGAGATTGCATGTTCTCCGTGTGACCATGTGGGTTCCTTCAGGTGCTCTGACTTCTTCCCACCTTCCAAAGATGAGCAGTTTGGTAGGTTAATTGGTCATTGTAAATTGCCCCCTTTGTGCAGTATAGTGGTGGAATCTGGGGGAAGTTGGTGAGAATGTGGGGAAAGTGAAATGGGATTAGTGTAGGCTGGAGTAGATTAGTATTTGACGGTCTGTCAGTCAAAGCATCTACTTTGTACTGCGTGACGTTATGTGCTGCCTGTCCTACTTAATAGTTCCTGCCTCTTCTTGTTTAGTCTCGGTGACAATTTGGATCTGACAAATTGGGACAGTGTAGGAGAGAGCAGGATGTAAAGGTTCCATGATCCTGAACTTGAGACAGTGGTGCAGGATGTGGAGTGTCCTGTTTCTTCTGCAGGCCCTCCAGCACACTGCGCAAAGGCAGTGGGAATAGATGGCTAGACTGGTCCACATCAGCATTCAAGGGATGTGAACCACTGGACACAGCTCACTGCCCCACACACCTATCACCCAGTCTTAATGAGGAGGGTTGGGACAGAGGCTGGTAGGTAATAGGTGGGACCAGGTGAGGTGGGTGACGACGGGCAGATGGAGCCAGGTGGCGCGGGGGAAGGGAGAGGCAAGAGGCTGGAAGGTGATGTGATACGAAATACGAAGAGGGATAATGGGCAGATGGGGGGCAGGTGGGGGAGGGGAGAGAAAGGGCAAGAGACCGAGAACAAGTCATGGCATCCTCGGCACTTGGACTATTTCTGACACTTCTCTCCCTTTTCTATATCTCTCTGTCTTCATCTCAGGAAACAAACTGAAAATCCACTAACTACCACAGCTCCCTTGACTATGTCTCTTCCCATTCTATCCCCGTTACCCAGATTCATCACTTCATCCACCTGGTTCCATCTTCCCATTTCCCCTCCCGTAGCCCACCCTTCTTCTCCCCTCCCTGATATGGATCGATTTGCTCGTCATCCCTTCATTACCTGGATCCATATCACTTTCCAGCCTCTGTATCTACCTTCCCTCTCCCCCACCAAGCTCTATCTGTCTGTTGTCTCTCACCTCACCTGTTTCTACCTATCACTCACCAGCCCCTGTCTCACCTCACCCTCTCACCATCTTACACTTGCTTTCCTCCCTCTACATTCTCAGACCTGATGCCCGGTCCCGACCCCTCACGTTGACCATCCCATTGCCTCTACAGATGCCGCTTGATCCATTGAATGTCTCCAGCAGTTTGTTTTTTGCTTCAGATTTCAACATCTGCAGTCTCTTGTGTCTCGACCACCACACTTGGGTGAGCGTGTAAGATTAACCAAGAATACATTCCAATAGAGTGAGTGCATGTCAAAATGTCAAGATTTAATTCTGGAACTAAATAGAGAGACATTTTGAATTCATAAATTAAATCTTCAAACTCAAACTATATTTAATCATCTATAAAATATAACATTTAAATCTGAGATTGGAAGAATCACTTACTAGTTGTAATATCATACCATAAAACATGCCATCAAAAGCAGTAATGACAGAAGGAGAGTATGGGGACAGATGTGAAATTGGGTAATGAGTGAGCAAAGGACCAAGTATCATTGCCATATAGCTATCAAAATTAGGCAATATGTTTTATTAAGATTTCACCTCATCTGAGAAATATATGGGTAAAGAAAGAGAAGTTGAAACTAGTTTCCACAATGCTATTGCGAGACTTACTAAAGGAAATCCTCTGGAAATCACTGGTAAAAATAACCAGGAACCATGACCAAAATTAACATAGACCTGAGAAGACTTCTGTCACCACAGACATGTGTCCTTATGCAAACTTTGGCCATCCACAATCTTAAAAATGTTGTCAATCTCAATTCAAAACATTAAATCTGCAATTTATAAAAGGACCATTTGGCAAAAAGACTCCATGAAACGATGCATCTTATTGGCGTGGAAGGGAACTTCAACCAAACGTCTTCACAAGGTAATTAGTAGGTGCCACTCTGACAAACTGCTCAATAACTACTCTTCTCTGAAGTTCCTTGAAGACAATAAAAAGTACAATGGAACAGACTGTAAACATGATGGGTAATTCAATCCTGGCCATTTTTGATCTCAGTGCATTTTTAATGTTTGAGGGGTGGGGTGGGGTGGGGTTGAGGGAACTTGATGAATCTCATGAGGTATATGATGAGTTCGCAGTGAGTAAACAGTTATCCATTTCACATCAGGTGTAAGGAAATCATAAAAGTTGTTCATTGTGAAAATTATTTAATAAATTTATTGCAAAAGTGAAAAAGAAATCTTTGGTGCTTAAGTTATTGAAGCCATTGGTGATACTATCAATAATATTACCCCATGCAGGAGAAGGATTCATGAGTCATTAGTCACTGCTTATGTTCCGAGGACAAAGGACTAGAATTGTTATGACAATGAGCAATTTTGTATCCATAATTCAATCTTTGCTTACAATATCTGTGCTGTGGACTGACCTATTTCTAGACTAGTTCTCACAAATTGGAGTCGATTTGCCAAAATTAACAAATTTTGACATATTAATTCTCAATATCATATAAATATCAGGTGCAACTGTAAACTAGTGGAAGCTTAAACAAAAAAATAAATAGTATTTTAATCAATTTCCTGTTATGGACTTCTGTTGATGATGTGACCTTCCACTAATCCACATCACATGCCAAGCCTATTTTTCACATAGGTTCCTACCAGGGCACAAAAATGACAGCAAATATCAACATTGTTTGCAAGAAGAAATATTTTGGGGAAAAAGGTTTCAAGTCCACAGTGCTGCACACTCCATTCCAAACACTTGCAGGAATTCTGTGATCCAGCACTGAATGTGTTTACCATGGCTGTGTTCACCAGAATCAATTGAAGTTCAAGGTTTTATACTGTGCAACGTTAGTGTATTTTTCAGCTGCTTTTTCAGATTAACAGAATTTGACTGAACAGACAAGCAATTGTATTCACTATTAGCAAAGAAACTGAAGTCAAAGAGTTGCGTATTTGGAAAGGTTTGATTTTTCTGGCTATAATGGTTCAGTTCTGAAGCATTTAAACTCCGTGCTCCTGAGAACAGCCTTATGGATCTGAGAGAATTTACAGACAGTAATACCACTTGACCCATCCTTACTGCACTACCCATCCTTATTTCTAGAAAAGAAAATAAACAAATCAAGTCCTTGCTTGCACTGAAATCTCAGGAGGTGTTGTAAAATTGAAAAAGAGTTAGGAAGATTTTCTAATTAACCCCCTTGGTAGACATGCATTCAAGTAACATTAATAATCATGTTTCATCAGTTTAGTACACCTTTTGAAATTTTAATATTCAAATCTATGAATATTACTGCAGTAAAACTCTGATAGTGCAGCATGATCAGGACTATGGTGTTGCTGGACTGGCAGACTTTCCAGACAATTCGTTGTTATCCTTATCAATAACCTGACACACTTTAATTTTTTTGAAGATGTTACACAATATTATAAAAAGCTTTTGAGTAAACCCTGTAAGATTAAAGGGAGCACAGGAAATAAGGGCATGGTCACTTTAAAGAGAAAGCTAGAACCAAGGGACCTGGTAATTTTAAAGGGAGAGTGGGAACAAATGTCCCTCTAAATTGAAGCGGTCCATGGTAACCGGGCCCTGGTGAGTTGAGGTGAATTGCACAAGAAGGTGCTAAACATTACCTGGTGTGCCAGATGATGAACCATCAGAATTTCTAAAGAGTCAGATATCAGATTATCAGTGTTTTACTTTCTGTAGGAAGGCCAGAATAAAGAGCGGCTTTTGATGTCGTGATTTGCTCATTAGGATGACATTTGGCAGAGGTCATAGTGAGATTTGTTTCCTGTTTTACACATACTTAAGTCACCATTTGTAAATCAGTGTGAAAATAAGCTTGCAGATGAATCAATGCTGAACTATGACTCAATTCCCATTATTAGTTGGGTTACAGGGACTAGAAAAGTCAGGTCCACTCATCACTGACACAGGCTGTCTCACCAAGTTGCAAAGATCCCCCTGAGAATGTCATCATGCAGGCAGAGCTTGGTAACTTACCTGACATTAGTAAGGATGATCTGCAATATAACGCTCGTCAACTATTGAACGAAGGCAATTTTTTTTTACCCAGGCTTCTCCGTGAGAAGTGATGACAAAAGCCTCAGTGAGTTTTTTTGCAATGTTACACACTTCGAGAGCCAGCCTGCTGAAATATAAGAATATCAAATATGACAATACACTTTTGTATGGGCATATTTTTTGACTATTAAACTGAACTGCCTAGATTAATTTCAAATTGGTCTGAAATTATATAAATATCATTTAAATTGAGATGAAGTATACAACGTATTTCCAAACAATTTGTAGGAGGAATTAGGATTTTAATTTACATTTCTTTAATGTTCCTGGAAGGACAGTGGAAAAGTATAATTTATTCCCCACACCAAATTGCCCTCAAGGCATCAGAGTCACAGGGTAATAACACACGTGGCCATATCAGAAAAATACGGAAGAAAACAGACACCATTTGGATTTCTAGGGAGAACTGCCAGTTGTGTTGGTGCCAGGATAACATTTATTGGATTTATTGAATTCAGTTTCAGAGATTGCTATAGTGGGATTTATATGTAGCATAAACACCAGTCAGTGCAATGTCATCTTGCAAAGGGTTTCAATGAATCTGAGGCTCATCCCAATGCAATTTTAGAAAGGGAACAAGAACTGTAACTCAAGTAAGGTTCAACAATGTTGTCAGGATGGAGTGTAGCAATTAGAGCAGGCTGTTCATCTCCCTGATCCACAGTTCAATTAGTTCAAGAGTGGTCTGCAGGTAATCTGTCCACCACGGCTTCATATATCTATGAACAACAATCAAATCTATAAGCTTGAAAGCTTCATTTATTGCTCCATCCACTGCCTTTTGGAGAAGCAGTTTGCTTGAAAAAAAATTGCTTCTTGATTTCCTTCCTAAGTAGCCTGTTGTTGAGGTTATTATCCTGAAATTATCCCCACTAGAAATAACATTTTCACAAGAACCCAATCAATTTTAAACACTGAAAATAGATCACTCAGTCTCCTTCCTCATAAGAATATAGGTACAATTTATTTGTTATCATGTGACTCTTTAGTCCTTGATATTTTTCTGGTAAATTTGTGCTTCACCCAAGGAATCAATACATCTATTCTGAGATGTGGTGGACAGGACTGAATGCAATAATCCAAATGAGTGTGATTAAGGGTGTGGATCAAGGTAACAAAGACTGAAATTTTAAAGAAATAATTGATAATCTTCCTGTGAGCACCACACCCAGGAATGATTTTACAAGGAAAACTTGATTTCAACATGAATAAGTGAAACAACATGTGTGACTTAAGGTCTAAATTCTTCTATTCAAAATCATTTTATTTCATATCTGACAGAACCTTTATACAGGAGGGATAAATTGTCCTTTAACATAAGGGTACAAAACAGAAAGAGAAAATGTTGTTTTGGCATTTATCCCCATGGAATGATTTTCGTTCATTGTCGCATTACCGGAGAAAATACAAATTACTTGGAGACTGTGCAAAACAACTCTTGGTACTCAAACTGGTGAGAAAAAGAGGTACCTTCAGTGCATCGCAGTACTTTTAACAAGCATCTTGCTGCTCACTGCTTCTCTATATATGATTATCATTTCTTTCAACGTGGAAGCACTTGGATTGATTAGTTTGAAGTTACAGGGCCTCTGTGGGGATGGATATTACCAGATATTTTCTTCCATTCAAGGGTGTGAACTACACTGGGGAAGAAGGTACTTTATTCAGGAGGTTGAAAAATTATGCAAGGATACAGAGCTAATATTTCAGGTTGATAACCTTTCTTCAGGATGTTTATTAGAAATTTTTATTTGTGTAATTGTTATGTGAGCAAAGAAAATAATAGAACCATAACATTAAACACATGGTCCATTTAAATCTTATGAATTTCTATTTGATGTACTTTGATGTTAATAAAGATGAAATGTTAATAAAATGATAGGATTGAAGGTTCAAAATGTGTATTTTCTAACCACAATATTTGATTTTTGACATACGCAACAGGGTTTCTTGCATTAACTGAATGAGTTGAAGATGGTTTGTTTTCCTCACACCAACTTTCTACTCATGATCTCATGATGGGTGAGAATTGCCCTTGTATGGATGTCATCCGGATTCCCTGAGGAGAAATTTTTTCAGTCAGAGGGTGGTGAATCTGTGGAATTCATTGCCACAGAGGGCTATGGAGGCCAAGTCATTGGGTGTATTTAAGGCAGAGATTGATAGGTTCTTGATTGGGTAAGGGGGTTAAGGGTTACTGGGAGGGAGAATGGGGTTAAAAAAACAGCTGTGATTGAATGGTGGAGCAGACTCAATGGGCCAAATGGCCCAATGCTTCTCCTATATCTTATGGATTAGTTGAGTTAGCCACTTACTGTGAAGATTTTTGTTACCCCCTTCCATGCTTTAATGCATGTGAACAGGTACTGATCTATCTCATCCTTACCATCATTTTCTGAAACTAGGAATTAGTGGGTATGAGAGAGTGTAATGAGTTGACATCTTTGACTTGTTTCCATTAGTTACCTCCCAAAACCATCTGCAATGAGATTAGGAAATACTTCTAGGGGTCATCATTCAACATGTCCATTAATGAGCATGACTGTGTACAATCTCTCAAAGATAATTCATTCTGCACTCAAAGTTATTTTTGAATGCAGGAGACTCATTTTAAATGGTGAAAATGCTGTGCTTTCAAATTTGTAGAAAATAGACAATTCAAATGGCTTTCTAAATATGTGACCCCTGTTTATGTGAGAGACCAGTGCTGATACAATAAAGTAAGCAGCCTTTTCAATGACAACGTGCATAATAATATCACCAATCCAGTTTAAATGTTCTGAATTGTGCATTTGAGAACACTATCTACCTGATAAAAAGTGAAAATTTTGAGAAGTGACTGATGAGCTGTTCTAAAATCTCAGGTGTTCCGTTTAGTTGTTCACATCAAAACATACAAATTCCCAGGGAGGAAAGTCAATAGGAATTTCTGAAAGAGCAAATCAAGTAGAGTGTAAATTACCAATGGGGAAGGAGCTGCTTCTGAACAAAAGACAACAAACAATGTTCTTCTGGTGTGTGGACTCTGTGAGGGTGACATTTTTTACTGCTAGCTTGTGATATCCTCAGAAGAAAAAAAATGTGGCAGTTCCAGAGAGGATACATTGGGAACATGAGTCAGAGGTAGGTTATTCAGCCCAATGAAGCTGCTGAAGTATTTTATTAACCACAGAAGCTCCAAGTCCACAAACAACTACTTTTTCTTCTCCATGTTCCTTTACACACAATTTTAAAATCATTATCAATCACCTCTTTTCAGGATATAAATAAATACAGCCCTGGGATTTGTCTCTGCATTTCTATCAACACTTTAACATCTCCCTCTTTGTGACCAGAAATGGAAACATTGTTAAGAGTTTTGGGTTTCCAAAGCACTGTAAACTTTACTCATGAATTTCACTGATTGTTAATCTGGTGTCTTGGAATCTGATCCAGTTTCACCTTGCTGATTGTTATGCTGCACTGTTAAGAGTCAAGTTTACTGAAACTCAGTACACCTCATCCTTGGTTGCTAAGGAGGATGTACTCTGCCCACTTTCTCATCCAATGTTCAGTATCTGCTTTTAACATTCAATTAACCTGCAATATTTTAAGTACCTTTCAATGCATATCTGAACAAAAAGATATCGAATAGCAAGGTTTTTTTTGAAAGAAAAGTACTTATGATTGTTTGGTTTAGTCCAAAGCTGTCAACTATAATTTATGCATCAATTACCAATGATTTATAAAACAGCTTTAAGAAAAGTGTCATGGTGCCTCATAAGAGTGTTATCAAGCAAAATTTGTCTTCAAATCACTTGAGGAGATACAGGACAGATGAATAAAATCTTGTTCAAAGTAGTGTGCAAGGTGTGTCTGAAAGGAAGATACAAGGGTAAAGGTACAAGGACTGAATTCTAGAAACCAGGGCCTAGCCAGCAGAAGACATGGCCATTAGTGGACTGATCAAATTGCACCTGGCCAAGAGGCCAGAATTAGAGGGGCTAAGAATTATCAAAAAGTATCCATGTTGTTGACAGTGAGGAGGAAAACTTTATATCGCAGATATAGATGGTCTGATCAATTGGGTAGCTTGGATGAAAAAGAATTTAATGGGTAGTTACAGTGTAACTGCATAAACCTCTGGTGGAGAGGCAAAATGAGGAGGGATGGTTATGAAATTATAGCTATACTATTCAGCAACAAAATATGGAAATCTGTTTGGATAAAGAATAATGCAAATCTGGAAATCCTTCCCACAAAAAGCCTGTGGAAAATTAGAGCTTTCAAGCCAAGGTCAATTGTTTTCGTTCAAGGTGCCAAGGGTGTGTGAATATAGTTGAGATATAGGTCATTCATTTTATAACTGCATGATGGAGCAGACTTTTGCAGCTAATGTTTTCATCACAGTAATGTTCATAAAAGGTACTCTTCCAAAATGCAGTCAAGCAAAATTTGGAACAGAATCGTGGCAGCATTTTCCTGTATCATATATAAAACTCCAGACCTGAGAAGCTTGACCCCTGACAAAAGTACTGAAAAAAATAGTAAATGTGATTGACATATTTCATTAAAAATAATGCAACAACTAAAAAAACATTTAAAACAAGTTTTATATTGTCTAGAAATTAAGCAACTTAAAAAGTTAGTTATTTTTTCCACATATAATAATGACACAGGAAGACATTTAGCCCATTGAGTCAGTGAAGGCTCTCGGATAAATTCCTTCAATCCCAGTCATCTATCTTTGTGGAGTGAGAGCCCAGCATTTGGTGTGCAGATCAGTGATTGTCCCATTTAATTTGCTTTCTGCAGTTAACACCAATTACTTTTAGTTGTTTAGTCTGCACAGCAAAGCACTACAGCCCAATTATGTGTGTGTGTCTGGGTAGATTAAAGTCCCAAGTATTAATCAAGCGAGAAAGAAGTGACACTTCATTCCCTGGCTTTTCTTATTCAGTTATTCAATCCATATGGCATGTAAGGAGGCCATTTCGGTCCACTGAGTTTATGCTAGTTCACAGAAAAATCCCATTCCCTCATTAATTTTCCCTGGAATTTGTTCTTCCACATCTCCATCAACTCCCTCCAAATTTTACCACTCACATACATTAGGGGCAATTTACAATGGTCAATTTTCCCTGGAGCACAGGAGACTGGGTGGTCACCTTATAGAGGTATATAAAATCATAAGGTGTGTAGATAAGGTGGTTGGCCACAGTCTTTTTCCTAGAGTAGGAGAGTTTAAACTAGGGGACATAAATTTAAGGCAACTGGGGAGAGGTTTAAAAGTGACCCGAGGGGAACATTTTTCACACAGAGGGTGTATATAGAATGAGCTGCCAAAGGAAGCTGTAGAGGCAGGTAAGATTACAATGTTCAAAAAGGCATCTAGACAGGTACATGGATAGGAAATGTTTCGAGGGCTATGGGCCAATCACAGGCAAATGGGACTAGCTCAAATAGACGTCTTGGTCAGCTTAAGCATGTTGGGATGAAAGGGCCTATTTCAGCACTGTATAACTCTACAACTCTGTAATTAACCCACCAAGCCACATATTTTTGGGATGCAATGGGAAATCCCTGTGCTCACAGGGAGAATATCCAAAATACACACTGACGGTGCCAGAGGTCAGGATTGAACTGGTGTTGCTGGAGCTGTGAGGCAGAAACTCTACCAGCTATACCACTCTGCCGGATATTGTATGGAACAAAAAGCTTTCGTGACCAATCAATATTCCTCCCTCAAACAAGACTCACAATAGAGAACTTTGAAAGTTCCTAAACAAAGTTCCAGCCACTGTATTAAGCTTGACATTAGCTTGAATTATGAGATGCAAAGAGCTTTCAAGGTCTTCTGAAGCCATAATTGATTGTATTTGAGGGCGGCAAACAGTTTCCACATTGGCTGGAGCTTGTTTGCTTATCCAGGAAATGACAAGGCTAAGGATCAGATTTATTACAATTTTTATTTGTCTATGGGTTGTGGACTTCACCAGCAATGCTGGCATTTATTTATTGTCCACCCCACTTGCCGCAGAACTGAGGATGCTATTAAGCTTTCAACATTGTTGCAGATGAGGTAAGGATGAGAGGTTTCCTCTCCTGAAGTGCATTAATGAACCAGATGGATTTTTAGGACAATCTGGTTGCTTTATTGTTACTGTTACTGAGATTAGTTTTTCTTTAAACTCCAGATTAAATTGCTGAAATTATAACCCCAGCTGCCATTATGGGATTTGAACTCTGTCTCTGGATCAATGATCCAGAATTCTGGCTGCTACTCCACTCCACTACTCTACCATATCATAACTTAATATGAAAGGTCTGAAGAGCTTCCCATCCTACTTTTTAAGCATGTCTCTACAAATTGATATGTCTGCACAAAGAGGGGGAAAAGCTTAAAGGAGATGTGCAGAGCAAGTTTTTTTTTAAAACAGAGAGTGGTAGGTGACTGAAAGGGGCTGCCAAGGGAGTGGTGGAAACAGATATGATAGTGGCATTTAAGAGGCTTTTAGATAGACACATGAATATGCAGGGAATGGAGGGATATGGATCACATACAGGCAGAAGAGAATTAGTTTAAATCAGCATTGTGTTTGACGCAGACATTGTGGGCTGAAGGACCTGTTTATTCGTGCTGTACTGTCCTGTGTTCTATATAAATCAGGGGACATAGTCACAAGATAAAGGGACAGTATTGCAAAGGAATTTCTTCTTGCAATGAGTGATGAGTCTCTGGAATTTTTCTCCTGGAGGGTTTGGGAGGCTAGATTACTGCAGGTATCTACTTCAATACCTTTTTGGTAGATTGGGGAATTCAGGGCTATGAGGAAATGACACAGAAAAGGAGTTGATGCCTGGGGAAAATCACCTATGATCAGTTTGAATGGTGGGGTAGGCTTATGGGACCAGCTAGTCTACTCCTCCTTCTGTATTCTTGTGTTGTTAACCATACGTTTATGAAAAAAATACATCTGTAACAAAACATTATTCTTCTACGAATGTTGAAAGGATTAGACGTGTTTTAAATTATTGTTTGACCAATTCTAATGGATATTTTGTGTTGTATTTCAGAAATTATTAACTTCCTTCCTTTTGGTGTCTCTTGACAGAGAAGTGAAAGCACCCTGGTTAAAAAATAACTGATTTTTGACTGAATTTTGTTAATTGAGTTGAGTGCCATATAAAGATCAAACAGATGCTCCACTGGGCAAGATGCTGGAGCTTCATATTGAAAATCAATAAACCCATGCATTTATAAAGCACTTTTCTCAACCCAAGGACATCCCAAGATGCTTTATAACCAATGAATTACTTTTTGAAGTGCAGTTATGGTTGTAGGAAATGGGTCAGGTGGTTCACACACAGAAAACTCTCATAAATGGTTCATGTAGAAATGAGTCACCTGATGTGAGTGGAAGAACATAAGACATGAAAGCAGGTGACGATTTGGCTACTTTTGCCTGCTCAGTAATTGTTGTACCTCAGTCCCTTTCTCTTGTACCAACATTGCATACATCATTTCCCTTAATATTCAAAGAGCGATCAACCTCTGTACTTTCTACACTCTGAAGGCAAAGGTATAATACTGATCTCTACTTCTGAAATTCGATTCCCCTCCAGTCAATGAAACTGAATTTCCTGCACAGTGTTCAAAATGCATTGCTTGCCACATATTGTCTGAAGACAAGTGGCTTGTATACAGCACTAGTGTCATAGCAACGTGGTTGACTCTTGATTACTTACCAAGTTGACTTTGCCATCAAAACAGTGCAAGGAAGGATGGGTAACAAATGCTAGCCTTGGCATTGACGTCAACATCCTAAGAGTGAATATTTTTTCTGAATTGCTGCATATAAGGAACGCTCTCCAGAAATATCCCCTCTGGAATGGGCACAAAGGAACTTATTCAAGAGCAATTTATACAAATTTTTAATTATTAACAGACTACTAAGAGCCAATTTGGACAACTGTTTGTACTGAGCATAAACATGGCTGCCTTGCAAAAGAATTGTGGCAAATTAGTTTAAGGACTGGTCAATTGCAATATAGAGCAAACATTTCAGGGGATTTTTCAGAATACACAAAATACTTACACCCCCCCCCCCCGCAAAGAGAATCAAATATTCCAAGGGGGATTACCTACCATCAATGATTAACTAAAAAGAGTATAATCAAATAATATAGTACTGCCCGTAAAATCAATGCAACATGATCAAAATTAAGCAAAAAACAAACTGTTGTAGGAACTCAGTGAATATAACTGTGCAAAGATGAGCAGCAGGTCAGAAGGTTAAACACACTTTCCTGTTGAAATTCCAATGACATGCTCCAAGAGTGAGAGGATGTTATCTCTCGTGTGTGAATCCAGAACTAAGAGACATTGTTTCAGAATTAGAGGTTGATAATTTAAGAAGGAGATAAGGAGAAGTTTGTTCCTGAGAGGTTCTTCAGAGTTCTTTCTCTGAGAGATGTGAAGGCTGAGTAATTGAATATATTCATGTCTGGCAAAGACCAATCTTTGGGCTAGGTCAGAGTCAAGAGTGATGGGATACAGTTGGGAACATGGAGTTCTTTAAGCCTCACTACCTTTCTATCTTTGTCTTCTCAAAATTCAGTCTTTGAAATTCACTCATCTGATATATTTTCTGAAGTGACTGGGTCTCAAAAACAGCACATTGAAGCTTTGGCATGTTATATTGCATTGAAGATTTAAAAACAAATTGTTATTTGACTCTTTGAACAAAGAAATAAAATTCAACAAGGACATTCAGAAGTATAAATTGTGAACATTCATGAATTAATGTTTGTCAAAACCTTTATTTTTATCAAATAAATACTGTGATGTGTATGTTTAGCAACTTTTTAAGAGGCTAATTGTTGCACAATAACAACAGTTATTTGGATTAATTAGTGCAGTGAATCTACATGACCACATCAAAATTGCATTAGCTTCTTCTCCCCCTCCTCTCCATCACCTCCGTGGGGTTGATTGATGTGTATTTTTTGTGCTACTGCCTCGCATTTGCCATCATGTGCAAACCATTCATAGGGATTCTGAGTCACAAAGCCATGTCCAATCCTCAGGGCACCTCACAAGCAGAACAAAGTAAGAACTTAATTAAAAACAAATTACTTAGTATAAAAGAAAATCATGTTATAAACTGCTCTGCGCCCATGAGCCAAGACATGGACGAAATGAATGAGTTCATTGCTTAACAATTTGGTACTTGGTTCTTCACCATGTGTAAATCTTATGCAGCCCCGGGATATATTTGCTGTATTGATGAATTTTATTGTCAAGTACAAGCATTATTACCTGCTCAGAAAACTAGCTGTTTAGAAATCTGCACACATTTCAATCACTACTATTTACCCTAAGACATAGGAGCAGAATTAGGCCATTCTGCCCAGTGTCTGCCCCACCATTCAGTCATGGCTGTTTTTTCTCAACCCCATTTTCCTGCCTTCTCTCCATAACCCTAACCCCCTTTCCAACCAAGAACGTGTCAATCTCTGCCTTAAATATACCCAACGACTTGGCCTCCATAGCCCTCCGTGGCAACAAATTCCACAGATTCACCACCATCCAGCTGAAGAAACTCCTCCTTTTAAAGATACGTCCCTTTATTCTGAGGCTGTGCCCTCAGATCCTAGACTCTCCTACTAATGAAATTGTCCTCTCCACGTCCACTCTATCCAGGCCTTTCAGTATCCAATAGGTTTCAATGAGATTTGCTCCTCATCCTTCTGAACTATAATTGAGTACAGGCCCAGAGAAATCAAACATTCCTCATATTTTTACCTTGTAAACCTCCTGAAACCGTGGAATGCAATTTATAAACCCCAAAACTTTATCTTTTTAGGGGGAGAGGGGGCAGGTAAAGGGTTGGGGGCAGGGGTTCAGGAGGAAATAGGCATTGAAATTAAATTCAAAGTATTTCACATTCCAAAGATCTCAGCAACTAAACTCCCAAATTTGGTTTTGAATTGTGTTGCAAAGTACTTGAATCATGCAGCCAATGAATGAATAAATAAATATTGGAAGGAACCCAAATGAAAAAGTTTTTTTTTACAACTTTAAAGTATTGCTCCCGCACCTCACCTGAAGGCAATGATTCTTTCTCACATAAGGCTCCATGAAGACCACAGCCCTCCGATGTCACATTCAAATAGTCAAGGGGCAGGGGGTCGGTGAATGATCTCATGGCAGCTGAGGGGTCAGCAGGGGGAATAAGATCATCAAAGGGGAGGCTGGTGATGTCACCAAAGTCAAGCAGCTTCAAAGGGAACGGTGTACGTTATTTGGATATTGCTCCGTGCCCAAGATGGGTCATAGCAGGAACTATTGGAGAATGACTGGAACTGTGACATGGTGAATTTTACCCCTCGCTAATTATTACATTACCGACATGTTTTACAAACAAAGAAGCTTTTAACTGCTCCTTAAGGGTCACATTAATTCATCCTGTCAGAGAAATTCTCTTTGATGCCCCCTTTGCCCTCCTCCACCTTCCCTGCTATGACTCCAACTTGTTTCTCTCCTTCCCAGTTCTGATGAAGGAACCTGGACCTAAAACGTTAACCATTTCTCTTCCACAGATGTTGCCTGGCCTGCTGAGTTTTTCTATAATTTTCCATTTTATTTCACATTTCCAGCATCTGCAGTTCTTTTATTTTCGTTCACCCCTCATTAGCCGAGGAGCATGCTGGCTTTTGTTGTAGCAGATGCCATCAACTAACTTTGGCAAAGACAAGGGATCGATCTGAACTGTCTTATTCTATGTGACTCACTGAATACATATTTATCTCTCTCATTTCATAATATCTACATATTCCTTTTAGGCATGACAGTGAAGGAGCAGAATGCTCACGGTGAATTTAGTTTCTGTTTGTTTGTTTAGATATTATCCCAATTGATTCAACTCCATTTGGTGCCTGTAGAATAATAGAGAAATAAAAGGAGACCATTCAGCCCATCATACCTGTGCTTTTGAAAAAGCTAACCAATAAACCCCATTCCCTGCTCTCTCCTGAGAGACCTACGGTTTAGAGTGACAGAACACAGAACAATATAGCACAGGAACAGATCCTTCAGCCCACGACGTTGTGCCGAACTAAGTAAGCTAATGATGCCTCATTATACCAATCTCTTCTGCCTGCAAATGGTCCATTTCCCTCCATCCTCCACATGTTCACGTGCCTATCTAAGAGTCACTTAAACACCTCTATCGTGTCTGCCTCCATCACCACCCCTGGCAGCCCATTCCAGGTGCCCACCACTCTTTGTGTAAAAAAAACTTGCCCCACACATCTCCTTTGAACTTACCCCCTCTCACCTTAAATGCATGCCCTCTAGTATTAGACATTTTGAACCTGAGAAAAAGATTCCAACTGTCTACCCTATCCATGCCTCTCATAATTTTATAAACTATTAGGTCTCCCCTCAGCCTCCACCTTCCCAGTGAAAACAACCCTAGTTTGTCCAACCTTTCTTTATTTTCATTTTTGACCATATAGCCTATCTTCCTTTAAAAGTGATAATTGAATCTGCTTCCACCATCTGTCAGGATTTAAGCTCCTAATTATGAATGTTTGGCGCAAATGTTTCTTCATGAACCCCTCTTTTATCAATCGCCTTAAACCAGTTTCTGACTCTCCTGCCAAAGGAAATAGTTTCTCTTTATTTACCCGATCAAAATTGTTCATGATTTTGAACATTTCTATCAGGTCTCCCTTAACCTTCTCTGCTATAACAATCCCAGTTACTCCAGTATCTCAAAATAGCTGAAGTCTCAAATTTTGCAGAGAAACGCCAACAGCTAAACTTCAGGCATTTCCTTCCATCAGTGTTAGCAAGATGTAGAGTAATGACTATAAACAGGTTAATTTTTTAAGTGACGAGAAAAAGATCCCAATGCGTCGCCAAAAAGGATGGCTTATTGAAGTCAACTCCAGGGAGTGCTCTTGATTCTACCACCATTTCACCTTCCTCATACTTAGAGTTAAATGTATTTTCCTGTATGTCAGATAACAAGTCTGTTGAACTTGTTATGTTTTCACTTATCTCATACTATTATAGGTTGCAAAACCAATCAGCCAGCGTTCCACCTGAGCAGGAAAAGGAACATGTTAGCAACTGCTGACACAGAAGGTGGACAGCAAAGCAACTAGGCATGTAAGCCTGACATGGTTCAATCATTTACTGTCCTATTCAGATAGGTTATCTACTTTGTGTTGCATTAATATGGAAATCTATGGAGCTAGTGAAATAGTCCTTCATCCATCCATTTGAGATATACAGCCAATTGTAAAGGAAGGACCTTTTAATAGGCAATGGTAGTCAATCGTGCATTTCTAGAATGTCATCACTTTTTTAATAATATATGCCCAGATCTCTTAAAAAATGCACTGTTGCAGTTTTCTTGTGGACACTATTACAGAAGGAAAGCAGAATTTTTAGATGATATATATGAATCTTCCAAAAGTACGAAGAAACTTTGCAGATCACCTGCACTCAGTCCACAGGAGTGATCCTGAGCATCCTGTTGCCTGGCACTTTAATCACTCCACTCCCATTCGGACCTTTGCCTGTGGCTTCCTGCACTGTTACAGTGAGACCCAATACAAGTTTCAGGATCAGCATCTCATCTTCCATCTGAGCACATTGCAGCCTGCAGTGCTCAATATCAAACTCTCAAACTTGAGATAACTCATTCTTTTGTTCTGTTTGTAGAAGAGCTAGCCATTTTTACCAGGCATCCTATTATTCTTTTTTTTTGTTGCTGAACCTAGCCTGCATGATATGTCTCAGTAGGCCAGACTATCAAACATTACAGACGATGCAACAATCTTCTCTGCAACCTTGACCATCTTGGTTCTCTCTTTCCCATTTCTGATGAATGGTCCTGGACCAGAAACATCAACTCTGTTTCTCTTCCCACAGATGCTGCCTGACCTACTGAGTTTTCCACCGTTGCCTGTTTTTATTTCAGATATTCAGCATCCGCAGGTCTTTTTAAAATTTCTATTTATGAAGAACCTTCAACTAAGTTGACCAATGATAAAGAGTTAATAAGTTAGAAGGGAAGTAACAAAGTAAGGTTATCACTAGAAGGAAACAGAAGATTGTTTTTTGAAAGGAAGTTTCAATACAAAATAAATAACTAACTGAATTGAAAGTGATCTGGGGACTGGTAGCTGTGGAACAGGGTCTTTCTCTTAGTGGTCTAACCATGGCTAATTCACCATGTTAATCAGAAAAGACTGCAACATTATGAAACAGAATTTCATGATAGATTGCTGTACCCATTCAATAATTGTCAATGTTGTTTCATTAGCAGCTCCTGATATTCCTGTTGATATATTGGGTTTGGTAGCTCTGGATTATTAATATTGTCACGACTACCATTCTATAAAAAGCTTCAATGGCCGATTATGAAGAGAAGTTACATATTCCTTTCAGCTGAGAAAGTTTCAGGATGATCTGGTCAAATCAGTAGATTGCTGCCTCACAGAGCCAACATCCTGGGTTCAACACTGACCTCTGAAGTGGTCTGTGTGAAGTTTGCAAGTTCTCCCTGTGATTGTATGCATTTCTTCCAATATCCCAAAGACATATAGGTTGGCAGGCTCATTGGCCACTTAAATGCCATTAGTTTGCAGGTGAGTGATAGATCCTGGGTGGGGTGAGATTTGATGGGAAAGTGGGGGGAATAGATTACAGGAGAACAGGATTGTTTTGAGAGGTGGCATGGACTCTGTGGGCTCTATGTCATATGTAAGTACGGAAAGTGCTTCAAATGATAAAAAAAAATGTGTTGGGAAACATAGAACTATTTCCTCCAGCAAAGACATCCAGAGCAAGAGGACGCAAGTGTAGAAAGCCCATTTAGCAGTGAAATCATAGAGTATGTTTTAAACAAGGACTAGCGGAAAAATGTAACTAGCATTTAGGTTAATTGAAAATTCCAAAATATATACTGATAGATTTTTGTTAGCCAAGAGGATCAAGGTATCAGGTTGGGGAAAGAAGTTGAAATGCAAATCACCCACAATCAGAAAGCAATGGTAGAAAAGGCTCAAGCAGCTGCATGATCCATTGGTGTCCTTACAAGTAGATTATATGAACTAAAACCAAGAGCAGACCTTTTGGCCCCACCCTACTCTGTCATTCAATAATATCATGGTATAGAATTCTAAATATTCACTCTCCTCAGGTTATAAACTTCCTTTTCATCTCAGTCCCTCATGACCAATTTCTTATTTTGAGACTGTGATCCCTGGTTCTGGAAGATTCCATTTGAAAACATTATAAGCTATTTTATTTGATGGAATTCTATCTTAAGCATCTCTTGATATACAATTTAACTGTTATTTTTGTGCTTTCAGTGGATATATTGGTTACAAACCATGTGTTAACTGTTTAAATGTTAGCCATTGCTTATTTACTGAATGTTATTTAATACAATTTCCCAATCCAGCATGGCCAATTTACTTTGTAGTTTGATTTAATTACATTTTAGATCCTGGTTTTGCATTGAACAAAACCATTTTCATTCTTTATGTAAAATTCCATCACATTATGATCACTCTTCCCCAATTCTCTTTAACTATAAGATTATGTTTCTCAGACTGGACCAAGTGTCTATGAATTATAAGGGATATGATTTTTGTTTTTACCCTAGGACAGTGCATGTGTGGCTTATACGACTGTATCATTGTTTGATCCTCTGATTTCATGCCTGCTTTTTCTGTTAAAAATCCTGCCTTTTTTTTTCATTAGTTCATATTTTACCAAGTGGAACTCTCATTGCCAAAGGATATTTAACCAATCTGCAATGAGAGATAAGATTCCCACAGCAAGAATTTTTTATGATGGACAGCTTTGGAAAATAAGCACACTAGATAAATTCTGCAGCTCAACTTGAGGTTATGTGTACTTCTTGTCAGCAGAGGAATGATCAGACACATTAACTAGACATGTCCCTTGAGAAATTCAATTCCTTTTCACTCTTAAAATGGCCTCATAAATAATTTTATTCCCTCAACAGTGCAGGTTTGAAATATTGAAGAAAAAGCTTTAATTTGAATTTCCGAGAAATACGATCAAGTTTAACATTTGGATGAATCTGAGATGTTAATGTTATTGTTGCCACAAAATGAAGGATCGCATAATGAATGTCCAATATTGTATGAGGAACCCAAAGGTAAGCTTGATATGACATTTTTTTCCATGCAGCTACCTTGTTTTCAATATATCACTTAGAGAAGTTGGACTTGAAAGTGACAATATCAGCATTGAAACAGGAAACTCAAAAGCTCTTTACTAACACCTCACAATATGTTGCCAGGTTCAATGAGGAACTGAAGAGAGCAATTCGAGGACAAAGCTGACTGGTGGCACCAAGAGTGTGACTGCATGTGGCACAGAATGTCAGCAGAAGGAGCATTAAACCATGCTCAACACCACTTTCCTATATTACCCCAATATTCCTGATTCTCCTAATGTCTGAAAAATCTGTTGATCTCTGTCTTGAATATTTTCAATGACTAACAATTATTTGGTTATCATACTTGCTTGAGTTCGTTTAAATATTTATGATTGTGGTTGTATTTTTATTCATAACTTTTATAAAATATAACAAAATAATTCTTAATATCTGTGGATGTTTCTGAATATCAGCTTCAATAATTGGCTAAGCCAGGATCCATTGTTTAAACGACTGTCAATGGACTTTGCATTGCTTTGTGAGTCGGACTTGTTCTGACTCCACCCAACATGTAGTGATGATGGTACTGAAAGCCAGTTTGCAGCTTGTGACCTTGTCTCTCAGTATTAGGGTAGCTTTTCTAAATTAGTTCCCACCCAGGGGAGTAAAAGGGAACTAATAACTATTTCTCTACGTTCACAGATACCATGGCTGACTCACTGCTGACTGCAAATTCTGTGCCAAATTCTCAGTAATATTAGGAACAAATCCTATCTAAGGAGCAGGTGGGAAATATAAAATTTATATTCATATTACGTTCCTTGCCGTTTTTACAGGTGAACTTCAGGAAGTCTAAGAAACCAATTAATATGCTATTAAATTCAGTTGAAATAACACTCTAAGTGAAAAGAAGGTTTAGACATAATCAACCAAAAGGCACTCAAGTTAGATCTAGAAGGTGAGAACCTGCAATCAGCTTCCTGACACATTTTACCTTGGCTAAGTTTAAGCCCCACCAGCACAACACCCACATAAACTTTCTCCAACATTGATTTTAACACATTAAACGGTTCTGCTCTCCAGATCATTGCTGATGCATGCATCAAAGATATCACTCCACTATTGGGACCGATAAGCAAATAAAGAAAACTACAGATGCTGGAAATCTTTAAAAAAAACAACAGAAAGTTCTGGAGGTACTCAGCAAGTCAGGCAACATCTGTGGAAAAAGAAACAGGTGGCGTTTTAGGTCCGGAGCCTTTTATTAGAACTAAGAAAAGTTAGAAAATTGGTGCATGTTAAGTTGCGGAGGTAGAGAAGGGGTGAAGAGAACAAAAGGAGGTGAGAGTCTGGAGACCAAGAGGAAATGGGTGATACAGACAAGTATCAGCCGAGAGAGGGCTGTTTTAATTCCCCTCTCCAAACCCACAACCAACTGTCTGTCCTCAGCCTCCTGCACTGCCAGGGTGAGGCCAAATGCAAATCAGAGGAACAGCACCTCACATTCCACCTGGGTAGTCTACAACCCAATGGCATGAACATTGAATCCTCCGTTTTCAGGTAACCTGCTTCCCCTCTGTTCTTTTCTCTCTCATTCTGATCTATCCACATCTTCTTACAGTCACCCTTGTTTCCAAACCCCTCCCTTCACAGTTCCCTATTACCTAATGTCTTTCCCCTCTCTCACCAGCTTCATCTGCCCATCACCCACACACTCCTCTCACTGGGTTCCCTCTCCCCTCCCCACCCCTATGCCCATCTGCCCACCTTCCCTACCTTATTTGGTTCCATGCCTCACCTTCCTTTTCTATCAGATTCCATAATCTGCAGCGTTTTGTTGCCTCCACCCATTACCCTTCCCTCCCCCACCTGCCGATCAGCCCCTCCTCACCTGGATCCAGCTCTTGCCACTCTCCCTCGCCTCTTTATACTGGTTATCTCCCCTCTACTCTTCCAGTCGAAATGAAGGATCTCGACCCAAAACATCGACTGTCCATTTCCCTCCACAGATGCTGCCTGACCTGCTGAATTCCTCCAGCAGCTCATTTTTTTTTATCTACAGCCTTCAATAACTTTGCTTACAATGTTGTCTGGTGCGAAGAAATACATCCCACCGAACAATTCCTCTTTCATTAAATTCAAAATCAGGGTTGAGTGGGACGGGGGCGAGAGTAGAAAAGGAAGTGGATTTTCACTAAATTCATTGTAAACAATTGGATAAAATGAGTCGCAAAAGCTCGAAGGTCACTTCAAACAAATCCACTCTAAAGCTGGACTTATTGAACTTATTTTCACACAGAGCACATTCTATGTTTTTACGGAGAAGCGAGACATGCATCTGCCTGATAACTCTACAGCATTCTCTAGTCGTCATGAACAAGTAATGATTTCCTCCCACATAGCCACTATTTTGGGGATGTGGTTTTATTTCACTTAAGTATTCTCCTGTACCTTAATGCTAGGCCAAACAGCATTTGTCTTGTTGAAACATAATGATTGCACTGTTTGTAACGTAAAACATAAACAATTCATTTTTTACCGTATCCCAATGCAATCCAAGCCTGTTCTTCATTTTGAAAAATAGGAAAGAGAAACACAAACCTAATTTAATCCTTTATAAATAATTCCTTGCAGCATCATTTAAAATATTTATTAGTTACAAATGGATATTTAAAAGCATTGAACATTCACTTTTTCACTTTTTCTACTAATTCACAGTGTTTGATTTGGCCTGTCATCCTTTGTAGCTTTGTTCGTTTAACACTAATTCATTGACCAATTAACACACTCATTTTTAATGATTCCGTGTATACTGGACTCATATGACCATCTCCACTTCAATGCTCAGCTCATCAAATTAAGATTCATTGTCCAATTACTCACTCACCTCAACAACTGGGTCATTCTGGTGTTGTTTACTCAAGCATGTTTTAGCACCTGACCTTTCCCTGTCACGCCACCCCTACCTCTATTTCTGCAATTCATCTTTGGCAATTTAAAGATAACAGCTTTGCAGTAGTTAACCCTTTAAGGGGTGTAGAGTTATACATGCCCAAGATTGTTCAATCAAACAGGATTTGATCTGGCCATATTGCTGGCTTTTCTTTAAGATTGAGAATAATCAGTTTGCTGCATTTTGCAAGAAGCAGAAGCAGTCAAGTAGATTTCAGTACTTGCAGAGGTGAGAACCAAAGTTGATGCAGTTTCTACTTGCTGTAGATAGGCTATAATAGGCTGATGTGAAATACATTTCGACAGTCTCATTTCTAATCCTGCTGAGTCTGGTTCCATAACACGAAAATACTTCGAATTTGAATCTGAATGATTACTTGTAATATTGCTGTCTTGCAGTATATGGATAAGCTGATGGAGGAAATAGAAAATATTAAACTCGTGACTTTGAATGGATGTTTGAAGGTGAAATATGCGACTCGGACAGAGTGGGAAGAATCAGTTTTGGCACATTGCATTCTTCCAACATTCAGAATGCTGGAGTCCCCAAATAAAAGACTGCCCCTGTCCCCACCATGAACAAACCCAGGGTTGGTTTTGGATTTGCTCAGTGGTGAGGAGATGGGAGAGACTTTGAGTCTCAGGTCTGAACTTGGCAGGCAAATCTCAGGCAGCTCACCACATGTTGGCCTTAGGAATGTTGGCGTATGTCTATGGGCAAGTCTTTGGAAAAGTAAGGGGAAGGGCAACGTGGTGGTGCAGTGAGTAGAACTGTTGCTTCAAAGCCCCAGTGATCCAGGTTCAATCCTGACCTCTGGTGTTGTCGCTGTGGAGTTTGAATGTTCTTCCTGTGACCATGTGAGTTTACCCTGGGTGCTCCAGTTTCTTCCAGGATCCCAAAGACATGTGGCTTGGTAGGTTGACTGGCCACTCTAAATTGCTACTACTGTGTAGGTGAGTAGTAGAATTGAGTGGGGGAGGGGGGAATTTGATGGGAATGCGGGGAGAAGACATGACACGGTATATTAGAGGTGGAATGAGATTACTCTGATAGCTGGCATGGATATTTTAACACTGCATAACTGTCAGGGCTTTCATCTGCTCATTTGTATATTGACCTCCAAAAAGGATACTGAAGCTGATAGGATAATAATAGTTACCACTCCCATTTAGAACACTTTACCCACTCCTTCAGCCAGCATCCTTTTGTGCCATTGCTTCCCCTGAACTTCGAGGACAATATTGATGTAGGAAGATTGAGGTGCACACATTAAAAGCTGAAGTAGGTAATCAGTGCTGAACACTACACACATCACTGAGGTTATGTCAGCTGGGTCACATGATGCTTTCTAAATCATTGCTAACCTTCCTCATGGCTAAGGAATTGCACCTCTCAGAAGATGTAAGTTCATGTTGGTTAGCTGAGCTCAGCTTCAATAATAAATGACACAGAACCAAAACAGAAACTTGAAGTGAGGTGCTACAGAGAGAGAACCAGACTGGATTCCAGAGTCTGTGATTCATATCTCTACTCCTGTGATGGAACTACCTGCAGATAATCTCTTGCAGCAGTATTATTCCTCACAACTCTCATGGAGAAAACTGGACCCACAGCTCCAACAGCAATTAGTCTCTCCTTTAATCTCAGCACAACCAGCTGGTTCAGGAATACAATGACCAAGACTGACATACTGGCTTTTTCTCAACCTGTGCAGACACAGGGTAGGACAGCCATTATTTCATCAGTTAAATATCAAGGATCATTAATAGTGAAAAACATAAGGTTGGGCAATTAGCAATTAATATAAAAATCTGGCAGCAAGAACTTCTACAGATATACAAAATGGGAGACTGAGGAATTAATAATGGGAAACATAAAAGCCAGAGATTCTAAATAATTAGCAAACAAACAAAATACTGGAGGATTTCAATGGGTCAGGCAGCATCTGTAGTGGGAAATGGACAGTTGATATTTTGGACCACGACCCTTTGACTGTTCATTTCCCTCTACAGATACTGCCAGACCCATTGAGTTCCTCCAGAATTTTGTTGTTTTTTTGCTCCAGATTCCAGAAAATGCAGTCTCTTATGTTTCCATGCTAAGTAATTATTTTGGATCAGTCTTCACAGTTGAAGACATTAAAATATCCCAATTATAATGGATGATCAAAGGGTTACAGGAAGGGGGGAACCAAAAACAATCTCCATCATCAGAAAAAGATGCATCAGGCAAACTAATAGAGCTAAAGGCTAACAGGTCTCTTGGACTTGAAGCTTGTTTCCTCAAATCTTGAAGGAAGTGTCTGCAGAAATAGTGAATGCATTGGTTGTAATCTGCCAATATTCCCCGGATTCTGGAGAGGTTACAGAGGATTGGAAAGCAATAAAAATAACACAACTATTCAAGAAAGAAGGGAGACATAAAGCAAGAAACTACAGGCCAGTTTAGGCTAACATCTGTCATTGGGAAAATGTTGGAATCCATTATTAAGGAGGTTATATTTAGAAAATCACAAGACAATCAGAGTCTCAGTTCAATGAGAGGAAATCCTGACTGAGAAAATTGCAAGGGTCCTTGGAGAATGTAAGAAAGAGGGTGGATAAAGGGGAACCAGTAAATGTAGTGTATTTAAATTTCCAGCATACATTCAAAAAGGTGCCTCATAAAAAGTTACTGTACAAGGTAAAAGTGCATGGGCTCAGGGTGTTCTATATTGGCATGGATGGACAGGGCCTACCTGATAGAAAAAAGATAAACAGGGCATTTTCAGATTTGCAAACATTAAGTAGTGAGGGGGAACAGAGATCAGTGTAGGGATCTCAACTATTTTCAATCTATGTTAATGGCTTGGATGAAGGGACAATGTACTTTAGTCAAATTTGCTGAAAATACAAATATAATTGGATTAGTACGTTGTGATCCAGAATAGATTACATGGAAATAAGGAATGGACTGAGGTCAATGGGAATACTCTGAGCTGGCATAGAATCGATGGGCCCCATCACCTTCTTCTATGTCAGAATAAGGTAAGCAAATCTCAGCAAGACTGGTAACATAGTACCAGTGATGGAGTGAGCTGATAGGTGGGTGACTCAAATCAGACAATAAACCTGGGATTAAGTGCTCAGCAGCACATACATTCAACCCTGGGGTTTGCCGCCGTTCCAGGGGTTGAGCAATAATAGTTTCATCAGGAACATGCAGCATTGGCCAAGACCTGACCCAATTCATTCAAGATGAAAAGTCACTGACCCAATATGTTAATTACGTTTCTCTCTATGCTTTCCGCCTGACATGCTGAAGATTTCTGGCACTAGTTTTTATTTCAAATTTCCAGCATTCGTTAATGAAATTGATCAATTTCAATTTCATTACCATCAAACCCTTCATCTCCATTGGTCTCTTCTCTTTTCCCTCTTGCTTCCTTGCTTTGCTGAGGGAAGATCTCTGCACCTGCCTTGTTTCTTCCTCACACAGACTTACTGCAAATGTGGAACTAGCAGCAATTGTCAAGAAGGTGAATTGTTTCCAGGAAGCAGCCCCATCATTGACAGTTATTCTGTCACATCACAGATGTGACCACGTGTCAGAACAAATACTCTTGGAAAGAAATGCTTTACTTTGCAGCCCAAGAGGGAAAGTATGCACACAAATATCTCACGGTGAGAATAAAATCAGTTCCATTGTATTACAGATCCCGACTGCTCTTCTGAACTACATCACCAATTAAAGTCACTTGAATGTAGTTAAAATCCAATCATCCACTGTCCCCTTGTTTGGAATTTCTGATGCTTCAGTATCTTGTAAAACAAGAGCTCCATTCCACACTTCACTTAAACACATCAGGGCCCACACTGATGCTCCATTTTAACACACCACAACCCATTTCCCACACTCATTTGAAACTTGCTGGGGTTCTATTTCCTGTGATCCCTTTAAACTCACCTGGTTTATTGGAAAATATTTTATATTACTGAGTACCACCTTAACAAAAAAGTAAATGAAAAGTGTGTTGGTGTATTAATCGGAGTAACATCCACACTCACCCATCTACCTTATTTTCTTCTCCCTTTGTTCAGCTTTCCCATCCCCTTCCCAACCTGGGTTCCAGCTGCTCATCATCCCCTCCCTATCAGCCACTGGCCTCTATCCTGTCCCCCTCGTACAGCTAAATACTAGCAACCTTTCAGCAGTTCTGATGCGAAACATTGGATTATACCACAGATGCTGCTTGAACCAATACGTTCTTCCAGTGTTCCGTTTTTCATATCTTATGTTATCTAGCAGACTTCCCGACTTTCCACTTGTTCAAAGTAAAACAGGCAGGTTTATAGTGGGTTGGGCCTCTGTTTTGGCTTTTCTCAGTTTTAAGTTCTGACCCAAGACTAACTCTTTGCGAGTTAAGATTTAACTTTGTGTGGAAGCATTCTCCTTCCTACTCATCTTACATCAGCAGCAACAAGTGTTTCCCAAGTGCGGACAGTGAAAGTCTGGTTGTTAGTGACGTAGAACGAATCCAACAAGTCTGTGCATGTAAACACAAATTAGGCCCCATTTGCACTTTAACCCTCCAAAGTGTTTGTCTGGAAGAACTGAACAGGGTAAAGTACATTAGTAGGAAAAAATAATCTGTGGAGAAACGGTACTGGCTCATTTTGTTTCTGCCTTTAATTGGTATCATGCAACGGGGTCAGCGGAAAGAACATTAAGGCAAAAGAATCTGAACAGCAGCAAATTAGCTTCTTACTGTCTCTGGTCATTTGAAAACCAAGAGTATTTTCATAAGTTTAAGAATTGCTAAAGATATGCACACTTGGTAATGTGCTCTGGTTCACTATATTTAAGAATAATTGGAATGGCACAGAATTGGAGGAGATTTGAAATTAGATTTACCACATGTTTTTTTGGAGAATACTGTGAAATAAATTCAATACACAAAGGACTTCTGACTTTGGAAGAAACGCAAAATTAAGGTACAAAGATAACTTTAAATTCAGTGACCAAGACATTCCTGAAATATGTGCTTAGACAAATGCCCTCCAGGATTGTTTTTATTGGAGACACCAAAACTAGATATTTTTCTCCATTGCTAGACTAAGAACTAAGCCCTTTATTGTTTCTGTTTCACCCCAATGGGTTCCTTATTATTTTCTTCAGGAGTTAACTTTGCTTTCTGCTCTACCCCTGAGAAAAGTTGGTTCAAGAACATTTTGTCGGCTTTAACTTACAAGTTTGCAGGCAGTACTGGGAAGGAGAAATCTCTCATTGAAAAGGGGAAACTTGCAGAGATTCTCAAAAGTCAAGGATGCAGTGCAGGATATACTTAGGAGTGATGTGAAGAACCAGTTGTAATCTTTGAGTTTTAAGCACTGGTTTGAAAAGAACAAGCCAACGAATTTCATAAGGTTCAAGGCAAACTTCCTATGAAAATTCTAATAAAGACCATTATTATATATTGTACTATTAAGTATTCAATTTTGCAGAAACTTTAAAATTACTGCTAGTAAGATATTTATCTGCTATTCCTTTGTCAGATTTTGAATAGAAGTATTCATCCCTTTGAAATAAATTTGTTAATGCTTCCATTAACTTAAAACAGCAGAGAAAAGGATATTAAATAAAGTGTTAAGTTGCTAACATTTTAACTGTAATTCTATGGTTGAAAGAAGTAAATTATTCCATTAGTAGATTCTTATAATGTAGATAATCAGCATAAATTTTTTTATTGCAGCTAAATGGGATATTTTAGTCTCATAACATCACAGTGCATCGAAGGAAGCCATTTGTCCCATTGTGTTCATTCAGGTTTTTTGAAAGTGCAAACCAATTAATCCTGCTCCCTTGTTTCCAGAGCTCTGAACATATTTATCCATCTGAAGTGTACTTAAACATCAAAATGAGATTTTTGTTTTAAATGAGGTTCTCGGAGCCAACTGTGCATACACACAGAAGTATACATACACCCTGAAGAAAATGCATACCGTCAAAAAATGTGCATACAGGCAAATGTTTATTCACCCACACACAAGCCTGCATATTTCTGTTTTATACACAAGTACACTGAAGTGTACACGCACAGGTGTGCAAACTGTCACACACATCTCAAAGTGTCAACATAAAAGCACACTCTTACAAATTTGAATTATGATATGCAAGAACACATGGATTGGGAGTGGGTCAGGGGAGTTGACTGATTCGATGCCTCGAATGTGATTAAGTTCCGTGTGTGAGCATTTGAGGTGGTTGGTCAATTTCATGTTAAATGTGCTAATTGAAACTATATTAATACAAGTTTAAGTTTACATGACTGTCCTCAAATTTTGAGCTTCTTGGAACTCCCCAGTAAAATGCAGCTGAAATCAAGCCTGGTGATGGAGTCCACCTACAGACTATGAACTTGAATCACTTATTCAGGAGAATCTGTTCATAATCCTGTGTCAGGTTAGGTATGAATTCAAGAAAATGAAAATATTGCAGCTGCAAGACAGACAAAACAAGGGAAGTTGCATTTTTATGTTTGCAGTACTTCCTTTATTGAAAAAAAAAGGATTTTCCTTTTACAAGATTCATTATTATTTCCCTCTCTCATTTCCTTCTTTCTACATGCAGCAGAGGAGTTATCCACTGTGGCTGCAGCTAGCCTCTCCATTTGACAATATTTAATCCAGCCAGAATCACAACTGTATCTTTCTTAGTTGACTCCCCAGCATCAGCATCTTCCCTCTTGGTCAACTGAAGTACTCATTATACCTTAGCCACACCCTCTGCCATCATGAACATGTTTCCTTTTTGGTCTTGATCACTATCTTTTTACAGCCCCTTTTTCTTGTTCATATGCTATTAGAGCATCTTTGGATTTCCACTTCTTTGCTTCCAGTATTTCCTCATGACCTTTCAGCATCACTTTTATATTTCAATTCCCTCTGCATTTTTTGTAACCACATGTGTTAATAAACTAGTATCTGTAATGATTTTTTTCCTTTCTGTTTTACTTTCTATCTCCTTAGATGAGCAAAGAGGTAGAAGGTAAAACACCTTGTGTCAAGGAATATCTAGAACTTAATCCTACCTTTCTAATTCAGATCTCTGATACTCCCATTATAATCCAATGTAGTTAATTGCACACAGTTCAAGAACCTTGTTTTATGTTGGTATTTACATATATACACTGAACTTGTTTTAGACTTTATCATAGTCTTTAGTCCTATCTAACAATTTCCTTTTACTGGTGCTATCTCTGCCAATCTGTTTGCACCTTTTCAATGTTACCTTCCTCTTTCCATGGTAGTTTAAACATCCTACACTCTCTGGCTCAACAGTACCAGTACAGCCAAGTTCCAGACCTGAAACATTAACTTTAATTCTCTTCCAACAGATGCTGCTTGACCTGCTGCATTTCCAGCATTTTCTGCTTTTATTTCAAAATCCAGCATCTGCAGATTTATTTTCATGCAGCCATCTGTACTATCCTCCTATTACTAAACTCACAGGCACAGGTCATAGAGAGCAATTCATCAGTTACTACCTTTGAAGTCTTGCTTCTTAACCTCTGGCCTGACTCCTTAAAGTCTACCTGTGGGACCTCATCCCTTTTTCTAACTGTTAATGATACCAATACAGATCACAACCTTTGACTGTTCACCCTCCCCCTTCAGCATTTTCTACTACCACTCAGTAAATAGCTTGCCATGAAACCAGGAAGGCAATACATCATCCTGGAATAATGCCCACTCTACTTGTAACCCTTCACACCACTCACAACCCCAATCCCCATCCCTGGAGAATCTCCTTTTATACACATGATCACATACCTTCTCATCACCTGACACATCCTTCCTGTCACATGACAAATCATGAGAGCAAATCAGCTTTAACTAAGCTGTTTAACACATTAACCATTGCCACACCAGTGCTTTATTAACAATAATATGTTGCACATATCACAAAGTTTTAATAAACTAAGTAGAATGTATAATATCACTATTCTAAACCAATTACAAAGTTCTTGCCATCTTCTGCATCACATTACATGACTTTTGCTCAAGCTCCAAAGCCCAGCGCTCGAGCTCCTCCAACTGATAACACTTCTTGTACCAGTGGTTGTCCAGGGCATGGGAAGCCTTCTGGTATTCCCACATGGTACAGAATGTACTTCCCATGGATTGGAGATCCCCACCATCCCCCTTCGTATCAAATTAACTCAATCAGCAGAAAGCACTTTCTCAACTGTTATTGCTCGGGTTTCATTACCCTGAATGAACTTTTTATTCCACAGATCTTTGCTTAAACCAAATTCTTGTTTAAAATCACCGAGTCTCTGCTTCCAGATCAGAGCCAGGGTCTGTGAAGTGCAAGAGAGACACGGGAGGAAGCAAATAGAAAGGGACAGCTAACTTTAGATAATCAGAGTTACAGCATGGACAGATTAATCACTGGGGATGGATAGATGTAGGGATGAAAGAGCAGATTAATTTTGAAATATGGTGGTAATAAAACATTAAACATGTGTCAATTCTAGGGAGATCTGAATAGCAAATAAAATTAGAAATATTCACTGTTTTTAAAGAGATTGTATGTTAATTTCATTACATCTGAAGAGAAGAACATATTTTGGATGTGACAGGAAGCACTCAAGATATTAACATTAATGTGCAAGATTATTTTTCTTCATATGCTTTGCAAATAAAACCAGTTTTCAATCAAGCTTACAGAAAATAAAAGCAGCATTAATACTTGGTTCAGCATCCTCACAGAATAAAAATGTTGGATATGTTTTACTATGTGTCACAGAGACAGTTTCTTGGCCTCCTGATATCAAATCTCTCAACCCTTTTTAATTTGTCACAAAGTGCTCAAGCTGTTTTTAAAACAATGTATGGACAATGATAGTAAGAATTGTTAACAGAAACTTATAAACATGACTCAAATATTCACAAGCTGCTAGAAAGCGTGAAAAAACACATGAAGTCTAACCACGAGGAAGATCAAAAATGTAAGCAAATATTCTGATATCAGGGAATGTAAATGAAATACAGATGTATGTCTGAATTTCAATGGATAGGAATGACTTCAGACAACTATCAGGTAAATTATCTGTAATTAATTGAGTTTAACTGAATGTTTTAACATTTTTAGGTGTTTTACTTGTTTAATTTTTAATGGAATTTTTCACCATTTTTAACATTTTGATTGATATTTAGTAATTTTTAACATTTTGCATATTTCTGAATATCGGGGTCATCTTCATTGAAAGATTAGGCAGATGCAGAAACACTTATGGTCTTTGATAGACTGACAGCTGGCTATACTGTGGTCTCTCGAATAGATGGGACTTCATTAGTGATGCCCAATCAATGACAGCACATCATCGCAAGACCCAACCATTCCACAGATCCGCACCATTGAGGATCAGGTTGACACTTGCCAACAGCCGGTTGACAGTAGTAAATCCAGAAGAGATAAGTGCAGATATACCACAGAGATCAGCAGCATCAAACACAGGTGATCCACTCACTTGGAGCAAACTCCATCCTGACATTTCATATTTCTTATTTTCTTATGAGAAAGCAAGATGTCAATCAGCCTATTAAGTCTATGCTGGCTCACAGAGCAATCTGACTTCCCCAATGGTTTCTCCTGTGACCTCTTCCCACAACATCCCTTTCAATTCTACCTTTCACCTAAATGCTAGGAGCAATTTACAGTGGCCAATTAATAGAGTAATACAGCATGGAACAGGCCCTTTGTCCCAACTCGCTCATGCCGACCATGGTACCCTCCAAACTAGTCCTATTAGCCTGCATATGGCCCATATTCCTCTAAACCCCTCCTAGCCATATACTTATCCAAATGTCTTTTGAATGTTGTTACTGTACCTGCTTCAACCACTTTCTCTGGCAGCTCGTTCCATACACACACCACATTCAGTTAAACTCAATTAATTGCAGATAACTTTACCTGATAGTTACCTGCAGTCATTCCTATCCATTGAAATTCAGGCATCCATCTGTATTTCATATGTGTGTGAAGGAGTTTCCTCTCAAGTCCTTTTTAAATCTTTCGCCTCTCACCTTAAACCTATGCCTTCCAGTTTTAGTTTCCCTTCCCTGGGAAAAGACAATGTGCATTCACCCTATTTATACCCCCTGATAATCTTATACACCTCTATAAGGTCACTCCTTCAATCTGCTCCACTCCAAGAAAATAAAGTCCAAGCCTGCCCAACCTTTCCCTATACCTCGGGCCCTCGAGTCCTGACAGCATCCTCGTAAATCTTCTTTACGCTCTTTCCAACGTAGTGACGGGTCTCCTATAACAGAGCAACCAAAACTATACACAATACTTAACCTACCAACCCACATGTTTTTGGGATGTGGGTGGAAATTGAAACACCCAGAGGAATCCCACATGGTCAATGGAGCTCAATCCAAATTAGCTGCCCCACTGTGCAACTCCAGATTCCCATCATCTACTCTTTCAAAACATCTGACTTTACAACCGTTTATTGAATCTCTTTTAACCAGTCCAATTTAGTCAAAAGTGGCTGCTTTATTCAACCTTTTTATTGCATAACTATGCTCTCTAAATCTTAGTATCAATCGACTAACTCTGTACCATACCCTGTCCATATATATGATATTCTTCCTATAATAAGGCATCAAAACTTCCAAGCAATTTGCAAACCTTTACTGAAATTAATGTTCCCTCAAATTCAACATCACTTCCCTTCTTTTGAAGAAAGTCATAATTAATTCACATTTTAAATAGAGCTTTCTTTAGAATGCCACAAATGCATCACAACCTTTGATGTATTTTTGCTGTGTAGTCTCTGTGCTATTTCTTTACAGCAATGACAACAACTGCATGACCAGATAAGTGAACGTTAGTGACATTGGCTGAGGAATAAATATTGGCCAGGACAACAAGAGAAATACCTTCCTGCCTTCAGAATCATGCGGTGGGAATTTGTATACCATCTGAAACAGGCAGGTGGGACCTTAGTTCAATGCTTTGAACAAAAGATGAAATTGGGAAGATTCTGCTTGTGTCACTTTAGGCTGCTTTGTTTCCTTGTTGTCAGGCCCCTCACTGCACAGTGCCATCCATCAGAAAGAGCAAGGAATGTCAAGAAGATCAATTGTCATCTCAGCCTCTGTGGCATTCAGCAGAATTACAATCAGTTCCACTCAAGTA
This sequence comes from Pristis pectinata, assembly GCF_009764475.1. Lineage (NCBI taxonomy): Eukaryota > Metazoa > Chordata > Chondrichthyes > Rhinopristiformes > Pristidae > Pristis > Pristis pectinata. The sequence continues at coordinate 25,123,337 of NC_067427.1, forward strand.
GATACCTGATAACTGACTGTCCTCTGTGAAGACTACAAATTGAAAACCTTCAACTACATTCTGTCCATTGCATTGTAATGGCTACACTTTAATGGAATGGGGCTTTATTTCCCCTCCAACAGCCTCTTTGTCTATTCCATGTCAGTTTCTTACCATCAACAGTTCACTGATTTTTCTGTAGCTAGACCACTGTGCCCTATACATGTACCTAAACTACTCTGATTTATACCTCACTCTAAGAAAAACTAGCTAACATTAAAAAGGAAGTTGGCAGATTAGTAGAAGCACCATACTCATTCTGGAGGATTTTGGATATGGTCGAGTGAAACTCTGCAGACTAATAGACAAAGCAATCCTTAGAAACCTGCAATAGATTCAGCTCACTTCCAAAGAGTTATTATTTTTTTGAACTGTTCAAGTTAATAAACATATATCCTCTTCAAACAGGAGAGTTAGTTCAGCAGCATTGGGGATCTTGGCACCTTACTTCTGATGAACATATGCAGTCTGCCGAAGGTGCAGATTAAATGCTAAATACAGCACTTTCACCTGTAGTTTGTGCACAGTCTTACAGTTTCTTTTTTTTGGTGTTAAATAAAATGCAAAATTTTCCCCATCTCACTTGAAGACAATGATGCGAGATTTCACAGATAACAAGGAAGTAAATGATCATCTTGTCTGCTTCAGACATTTGTTGAAGAACACTTGTTAACCAGGACACAAATTAGAGATGCCTTTTCGTAACTGCAAATTACAAAATCAAGATTCTGCTGGAATCAGCACTGAGGAAGAAATTGCTCCTGCTGAGAAGCAACACACTTTGTATTAATTCTGAAGACACAAGTGTGTCTCCTGTATATCATAGCCTGGGTTCATTCACATCACACGTCAACTGCATCACTTTCATGATTTTCAAAGCTGAGTGGAAAGATTTCATTCCTGCACTGGATTTCACCCCAGAAGTAACAAAATAAAAGCTGCTCTCAGTAATGGTAAGCATTAAGCAACTGGACTGCCATGAATCCCCACCTGGTTCACTCACGCCTCTTACAGGTGAAAAGCTGGCAGGCTGTTCCACATGTGAATCCAGACCCAATGAAGTGGTCAACTCTTAAACACCTCCTCAGTTTGGAAGCAATTTGTGGATGATAAATTCTAACATTGCCAGTGACCTCAACATCCCTTGAATGAACACACAAATAAAAACAGATTTTGTGGGTCTAGTAGTTTAATGGTGAAGTTCCTAGTTTAATTTCTTACAGTCTGAACTGGATAGGCTGGGTTTCTTTTCATTGGAATGGAGGAAACTAAGGAGGTGGTCACCGATGGAGGTGTTCAATGTTAGGAGGGTCATAAATATGGCAGATAGTGGGAAACTTCATCCCATTCTAGAGGTGTCTAAAACCAGAGGGCATAGTTTCAGGATAAGGGGTAAAGAGTTCAGAGGGAATCTGAGGAGGATTTTTTTTTCATCCAAAGAGTAGCTGGAATCTGGAATGCACTCCCTGACAGGATGGTCAGGGAAGGGACTCCTGCAACATCTAAGAAGGATCTGGCTATTCGCTTGAATCACTAAGGAACAGAAGGCTATGAATCAAGTGCTGGTAAATTGGTACAGCTGGGTACTTGTTGGTTGGCATGGACATGATGGGCTGAAGGGCCTGTTTCTCTGCTGCATCATTCTATAACCTTCAGACTCTATATGACGAGGAGACCGAAATCCCACTTTTGCTGGTGGTAGGATTTAAAATTCAAGCAGCTGAATAAATTTGGATGTAAAAACCTGCTATCATGAACTGAATTTATTAAGTTACCAGATGGTCATTAAAATCCAGTATGCTTCATTAATTTCCTTTTGTGCGGCTGATTTGATATTTTTGCCCTGATCTGACCTTTCTGTGACTCCGGACATATCAATGCAATTGACCCTTAAGTGCTTTGAGATAACCTTGCAATCCACTAAGTTCATTAATTAAATCCATTGTCCTTTTTATTTAAATGAACAATAAATGCCAGTCTTGCCACTGAGATCCACATCCTGCAAGTGAAGAAAAAAAAGTGTAAGTGTCATTAGTTTTCAAGCAAGAAACATGAGCGCATAGCTCAGCTGACACTCCAGTGTAGTGTTGAGGGAATAGTGCACTGGTATTCTTCAAATAAGATATTAAACTGTGCCTCTATCATCTCTCCAAGGGAACCTAAAAACACTTGCTATAGTTTAGAATTTTTAATTAGCTTGGAAAGTCTTTGAGGGTCAAACTGGGAATGGAATATCTGTACCATTTAAAGACAACCTAATACCGTACTTTGAACCTATGTGGTTTGAGTTAAAATCGACACAAAAAATGAGCCCCTTCCAAAGGACAATCTCATGACATCCTGGCTTCTCACCAGCAACATTCACACTTCCAACACATTGATTGGAAACATTTTGACTCCTAATTTAATGACATATCTTCATCCATATTAAAAACAGAATGACCATGCAGGCACCAATTAAGTAGAGGATAATTTTATTAACCACCAGAATTATATAATACACAGCACTGCCAGATCTAAGCTGGTACTGCTGCCAAACTAATACCAGATGCGTAGTCATCCTTATCATAAGAAAAGGAATTAGAAGTCGATCTCCACGGACTGTGATTTAAAATAGTGCTGGCTGATCTTTTCTCATGTCTATAAACCATTTCATTAAATTGATGTCCTGTGTCATTGACTGCTGTATGTCAATTCTGTTTTATGTTGGCACCCAATTCTCTATTACTGCTTCAGCAACATTGGTTTAACTGTCCATGGGAAAACCAGTGACAGAGATTCAACTAATTCATACACAGCCATTTTTTCCCAGAATGGTAACTGAAACACAATGGCATTAGATTTTTCTGAATATCCTTCAAACCGCCCTCAGAAAAAAATGTATATATACATATAACGCACATAATACATACATATAGCAGGAACTAACTACAGATAGGAGATTATTTAAAGAAAGCAGCTTCAGCCTGTAAACAATATTACAGACTTAATTGCTCAAATATAAAGTAAGAGGTGAGTTCATCTGTGGAAGAGCTAACAACAGATAAATTTTGTAAAACAAGATAGAATGTTGAAAGATGGGGTAGCAAAACAAATGAACTTTTAGGGTTCATGTCAAAGGGCTGCTTTGCCTTGGATGATGTCAAAGTTCTGGAGGGTGGTTGGAACTGCACGTATATAGGCAAGTGAAACCATTCCATCACATTCTTAGCTTGGACCTTGTACACGGAAGAAAGAGTTTGGCGTATCAGCGGACGAGTGCCACAGGATAGCCAGCCTCTGAACTGCTTTAGTTGTCATAGAATTTATGTGGCTGGTCCAGGTGAGCTTCGGGTCAGTGGTGACCCATGGAGACTCAGTGATTGTAATGTCATTGAAGTCAAGTGTGGGTGATTAGACTCTCCCAATTGGAGATGATCATCACCTTGCGCTTGTATTAACTCTAGAGTCACATCAGCTCAAACCTAAATGTTGTCTAGGTCTTGTTCCGTGCAGGAATGGGCTGCTATATTTTCTCAGAAGTTGCAAATGGAATTGGAGATTGCACGATCATCAGTGAACAACCCAATTTCTGATGTTAGTGATGGAAGGAAGGTCATTGATGAAGCAGCTGATGATGACTGAGCTTTGGACACCTAAGGAACTCTGGCAGTGATGTCCTGATTGAATTCCATTAAACACAACCATTTTCCATTGTGTGAGATATGACTCCCCTTAACGCCACATTTGTCCAAATGCTGCATTGGAAGTCACGGGTAGTCACCCTTAACTCACGGCTGAAATTGAGCTCTCTGGTTTATGGTTGCACCAGGGCTATATAACACTCTGGAAACAAGTGGTCCTGGGTGCTAATGAACAGATCACATCTATGCCACATGCCAATACTTAAGGAACAATACCTCATCTTCCATCCAGGCAGGTTGCCGCCTTCAGGACTCATTAATGAATTCTCCAACTTCACGTAACTCACTTTTTCTTTCTGTCTATAATCAGAACTTGTCATTTCTAACAGTCATCCATCTGTGATTATGCTCAGTTTTTTTCTCTCCAGTAGTACAGCCTGACCTTCTGAGCACATCATTACCCTGCTACTAGCAACACATAACACACACAAATTATAATGCCTGTAACTGCCACAATAACTCATTTAATCTTACCTTAACAGAGTTATATCATTTATTTTACCCATCCCTCCATCACCTTCTCAAGTAAAAACCAATTTTTTTCCTCTCTTTCCCAATTCAGTCTGAAAATATCGACTCTGTTTCTCTTTCCATGAATGCTGAGTGTTTCCAGCATTTGGTGTTTTTATTTTCAATTTCCAATACCTCTTCTTTTTTGACTTTCATGTTATACATGTGCAAATCAATGACCACCACCTACGAGAGAAAGTCTAAAGATTAGCCTTTCCTTTAAAGCATAACCATTGGCAAATCTCTCACCAACAACACCCCAGTTGCTGCCATTCACCAGTACCTTGAGTAGTGTGTTTATGAGCATTGTTCCCGGCCATGTATTTAACAGTTAATGACTTAGCTCCTTACTCCTTAAAGCCTTCCTGCACCCACAGGGCATATGTGAGAAGTGTGATGGAATACTCTACTCTTGTAGCTTCAAGATCACAAAGGGAGCTCGACGCCATCCAATTAAATGGCACCGTAAACAATCCCCTCCCATAAGTAGAACTGCAGCGTATATATCTAGTAGAGTTGTCACATCAAGGCACCAAGACTACAACAAGCATCTTCCACATTCTCAGTCTTTACTACCTGGAAATACAAGGGCAGCAACCAGGGTTTGGCAGCCTGTGATTCTCATTAGAATTCAGAAGTTTAGACTTATGATCCAGCAGCATGAGTTGAAATCCCTCCACAGCTGTTCATAATTAAGGAATCTGATTTTTTTTTCAAAAAAAGCTGGTGTCACTAATGTTGATCATGAAACTATTAGAGTTCTGTTAACTGGTTTATTGATGTCCTTTGGGAAGAAAATCTGCCGTTCCTAGCCTATGTGAATCCAGACCAAGGCAAAGCAGTCTGTTCTTAGCCACCCCTCCAGAAATGGCATTGCAAACCATTAAGGATGTCCAGAAATGGGCAATGAATGCCGACCCTGTCAATGACACCAACGTCCTGTGTAAAAAAAAACAAAAGAAGGCACTTGCAAATTGACTTCTAACTTACACATCATGTGGACCAATGAAATTATTCACTGTCACCTGTGAAATTCCAAGAAGACCCTACTTTGTAGTAGGTGTAAGTTCATCAAAGAGTCTGCAGATGTTCAAGAAAGTGACTCATCGCCACATCCTCACTCATCGCCACATTCTCAGGGACAGTTAACTACAGGTAATAAATATTGGCTTTACTAATAACATTCACATGTTGTAAGTGAAAGAAGAAACAATATTCAACATTTATGTTGATTTCAATACTCCCCAGTTAAATATGAATGTGCATTTTAAAATTATATTTCAACATATCACTGCATTTCTATTGGCAAAGGAATATATATGTTTGTAAAGTCATATTTATTCATAATTATCTTTGTAATTCTCAAGTGGGCTTCTTCGTAATGGGGGATGCTACTTTGCACTTGAGAGGAGCAGCTACGAAAGGCACACAGGTTGAAAATTTGAGAGTGGAAAGTACTTTATTCATTTCCTGAGAGGTTATTATTCACATTGGCGGCCTTGGACATTAAATGATGCTTGGCTACTCCGCAACATTCATCAACATTATATTTCTCCAATAGCTGCAGTTGTTGCAATATTGTATGCATTTGAAATTCTGGATAAGATCTACACTATTGTGTTGACTGATTGTGTCTCTTTATCTTAGAATATCAAAGGTTGTTCTTCACAAATCCAGTGTTATTTTTACTTAATTGAAAGATTTGAACATCAAACATTTAAGTTTTGCTCTCCCTTGCTATTTGTTTCACATCTCCTGGTGAAGGAGCTGAACTATCCTCGTATCTCTCATGTTTCCTCTCAACACCATTCAACCTATCAAGTCTATGCCATCTCTCAGACCATTCCCATCAATCCGTTTTCACCACATATTTACAATAACTAACTCTCTTTCACATGCCCATCAATTCCCTCCTGTCCAGGCGACCTTCATGTGTGAGCCAAAGCAATGACTGCTGGTGGATGCTCAGTCATGATGCATCAACATAGTTCACAATAATTCTATTTCTTTCCAATGAGAAAATAAACAGAAACAGGTGTTGCCTGATAGGGTGGTGGAGGCAAATTCATTGAGGGCTTGTGAGAGGGGATTAGATGAGCACATGAATGGGAGGAAAATAGAGGGATTTGGGCATTCTGTAGGTTGGAGGGAATAGCTATGTCGGCACAACATTGTGGGCCAAAGGGCCTGTTCCATGCTGTACTGTTCTATGTTCTGTTCTATGTTCTATGATCATACATTATTGAGACCTGGTACAATACCATTCCCCAGGCTTGTGTACTAAATGGAGCCTACCAGAGGCAGATATCTCAGCAGGTTTCTAATCCACCCACTATAATGGTCATGATTCCAGGATTAAGCTGTTGCTTGTTGGTGTCAGCAGCACTGATGTTATGTCCTCGTCCTCCTTCTCATCTTCCTGGTGAGAATCTTCCAGCTTGGGTGAACATGAAGCAGTGGAGATTAGTTGAAGTGGAATCTCCTGTGTTGGGAAAGATAAAAGCCCCAAATCCTTTATTTTATCTTGTAAAGGGAGGGCTCAGCATACAGGTACACATAAATATGCTGAAAAATGAGAGACAGAGATAGCTGAAAGGACAGTAAGGTACTTACATTGTTTCACCAATTATAACTCCCACTCCTCCAGGAAGTATGTACTCTGCAGTCTCATCATTACCCCCTGCTCCTTCAGTCTGGGTTCTGGCAACTTTATCCTGCAAGGAAAAAGGCAAAGTGACTCTCAGCGTGGCCGTTATTGCAAGAGTAAATGTGCCTCACTGCAGTTGGTTCCTGGGATGACTGGTTTGCTGAGTGAGGAAAGGTTCAGTGGACCAGCTTGTATTTTCTGGAGTTTGGTAAAAATGGCAGGGAAACTCGTTGAAGCTTACAAAATTCTTGCAGGGTTCAATAAGCTGGATGATTCCCTGGCTGAGGAGTCTGGAATGAAGGATAAGGGTAGACCACTTAGTACTGAGATAAGGAGAAGTTTCTTCATGCAGCAGGGATAGAAGCCTGAAGTCCCACATCACCTGGTTTAAGAACAACTACTTCCCTACAGCCATTTGGTCCTTGAACCAACTGGCACGACCCTAATCACTGCAGTTTAGCAACACTATGACCACTTTGATCACTTTGTACTGAAATGTACTTTGTTTTTTTTGTTCTAATTGTGTTCTTTCTTGTAAAAATTGTGTTCAATTTATGTTTTTCGTGCGAATGCTGCTTATATGTTGCTACGCGTCTGTGATGCTGCTGCAAGTAAGTTTCTCATTGCACCTGTGCGTGCATGTACTTGTGCAGATGACAACAAACTTGACTATGACAATAATTCTTTAGAATTCTCTAACTTGAAGCATCATGAAGATTCAGTAAATGAGGTCCTTCGAACTAGCGACCAGCAGATTTCTGGAATATGAAGGCAATCAAGGGATATGAGGACAGTAAAAGAAAATGGCACTAATCTTGATGAATTTTGGAATAGACTTGAATAACCTAATGGCCGAATGGCCTTTATCAGCTATTATCTGTTTCTTTTTGTGTTCTTATATAAGAAAACTGCTTGCTTGGATTAAGAGATTGTGTGTGTGTGTGTGTGTGTGTGTGTGTGTGTGTGTGTGTGTGTGTGTGTGTGTGTGTGTGTGTGTGTGTGTGTGTGTGTGTGTGTGTCTGTATTTGTGTGCATTGTGTGTGTCTTTGCATGTGTAAGTATGTAAGTATGTGTTTGTATGAGTATGCACACATGCATGCATGTGTGTGTATGTGAGCTCTGTGATGCAGTAGTGTCACGAGGATGTGGCTATCACACAGCTGCATATCTGCAGCAAACTAGGTGGAGTTGCAACACTAAACACGTGAGAGCTGTAAAGTCTCAGGCAAATTCCTGCAGTATTGTTCCCAGGTTTGGTGTGATCAAGAGTGATATTCAGGTCATTATCCTTAAACTTGGTGAACCATTCCCTGCCTATCCGAACTCTCCTACCACAACACTCCAGAATGAGTTGCAGCAGCAGTGTACTCTCATGGTCAGATGTCCTTCGAGAACCAGAAACCCAACACCAATTAGTTCAGAAACAAAAACTGAAAATGTTGGGAAACATTCAGCAGGTCAAGCAGCATCTGTGGAGAGAGAAACAGACTTAACATTTTCATGAAAACATGACCCTTTATCAGGTCATTGACCTGAAGCCTGTACTCTATTTCTCTCTCAACAGACACTGCCTGAGTGTTTACAGCATTCTCTGATTTTATTTCAGATTTCCTGCATCTGCAATTTTTTTACTTGTCAAATAGTTCAAGTTTAGTTCCACTGATGTATGATATTACTCTACTAACAATGCATGTACACGTTTGCACAAGCTTTGTGATTGAAAACCAGTTGGCTCCCTACTGGAATAAACAGACAAGTTCTCTAATTTGGTAGACTTACAAAGGGAACAACCTCTGGCCTGGTATAATTTTGTTAATGTAATTCCTCCTGAGTATTTTCCCAAATCATAAACCTCAACCATGAGTTCCACAGTCATATTTTGAGGATGACTTCTGATTCACACAACACACTTAGCTCAGTGGTACAGCTGTATAATGTCGTTTGCAAGAATAGGTCAACAATAGCAATGGAGACACATTCCTGATGCAGGGTTTTGACCCAAAATGTTGACTATTCCTTTCCCCTCACAGATGCTGCTCGACTGGCTGATTTCCTCCAGCAGATTGTTTGTTGCTCAACAATAGCAATGATTGGCAGAAGAGGAGATGAAGCAGTGAACACTGAACAATGTTAGATTCTGACAGTTCAGATGCATATTTTATCTGAGGGCAATGAAGAGCCTCCATAAACATAAATATCACTTGACTTCACATGGATTCATACAGCATGGAAACAGGCCCTTTGACCCACCAAGTCTGCATCGACCATCAAGCATGCTAATCCAAGCACATTAATCAAGCACACTAATCCTCCCCTAACCTATTTTGTTCTCTCCCCCATTCCAATCAACTTCCCCCAGATTCTACCACACACAAGGTGAAATTTATAGTGGCCAATTAATCTAACAACCTGCATGTCTTTGGGATGTGGGAGGAAACCAAATCACCTAGGAGAAAGCCATGCGGTCACAGGGATTACATGCAAACTGCACACTGACAGCATCTAATTATGTGCCACAGATCTGATGTTAACTGATCTTTCAGTTCATTAACAGCAGAATAAAATACAAAGGCCAAGTAGTTATTTTGAAACGTAAGGGAATACTGATTAGGCTTCAGCAGGAGGATTTTAAAAATTGTAATGTAAAGTGATGTCAAACATTTGGAGAAGGTGTGAAAAAAAGTTAGCAAAAAGCAAACTGCTGGAGGAACTGAGTGGGTCAAGCAGCATCTCTGGAGGTAAAGGGATAGTCAATGTTCTGGGTTGAGATCCTGCATCTGGCCAAAAAATTTTACTCCAATGGTATGTAGGATTGGGGGCTTAAGTCATGCAGAAAGGCTGAAGAGCTGGAGTTGCTCTTCTTAGAGCAGGAGAAAGTTAAGAGGAATAAAAGTGGAAGATACCAGAAATATTCAGCAGGTCGGGCAGCATCTGTGGAGGCAAAAGCAGAGCCAATGCTTCAGGTCAATGACTCTATCAGAACTGGAAAAGTGAGAAAGCAATCATGTTTTAAAGATTACGAGGGAATTTGATGGAGTTTTTCCAAATTATAAATGTTTTTTTATTGAATTAATAAACAATAACTGCTTTCAATGGCAAACCTGTTGGCAACTAGAGAACTTGACTTAACTTTGATTGGCAGAAGAACCAGAGGAGATGTGAGGGATCCTATTTTTTGATGTGAGTTATGCACTGTTTGCGAGGGTAATGGTGTTAGATTTAACAGTAACTTTTAAAAAAGAATTGGGGAAGTACTCGAAGGGAATAAAATGCAGGACTCTAAGGACTGTACAGGAGAGTGGAATTAATTGTTCTAAACTGGAATTACTAGCACTATGTAAGAGGTGTTGCAGACTCAATTAGCCAAATAGTTATTTTGCATTGTATGACTCCACAGGAGTAAAATGCAATTATGTATGGCACACATATATAGGCTGTACTTCTTTGCTGAACTTTGAGTTACCTGTGCAAAGAGCAGAATGTACAGTATTTAAAGTCTACATAATTTCTTGAAAATTTCCTGCACAACAGAAAGCAAACTGAGGAGAGGTTGCCAAGAGGGAACTTTTGACTGTAATATCTTTGGCTTTATTTCTGCGAGTTGTATCTCAAAGAATGATTAAACATTTTGCAAAAATAATTGCAAGGCACATTCATCAACAAAAAGCTTTGCTCCTTTGTGCAAGTTGTACTGATGGTCACCAACACAGCTCACAGCATTTTAATGATAACTAACAATAATGAAAGCTTTCATGCCGAGTTAGTTGATGCTTTCACGTTCCAATTTACTTCTAATGAAGCCTCATTTTAACATTACCTCCAGTGCCTGTGTTATTACGGAATCGGGGGCAGCATAATTAATTAAAAGTTTGTTATTACTTCTGATAATTCCTAGTGGTAATTTTAGATAGATGTGATTCTTCATTCCATTAAATTTAATGTAAAATGACTACAAGTGCAATATTTCTTGTTTGATGTTGGAGGTTACATAAAGCTTGGTTGAATGAATCATGACTAAACTGATAAAAGATATATAATATATAATAATATATAAATAATATCAGATGTAGATACCAGTTTCCTTGATGTCTTCATTACAAAAGTAATGTTTAATGCATTAATGGAGCAGACAGTGCAAGAATAGCCTCTGGGTAAGTTTCTTCCAGTGTAAACTGAAACAGCTAATTTCTGGTGAGGCATTCAAAGGGACAGCTGTGATCAGTGGCCAGGAGAAATGAAGAGGAAACATCAACTAAAGCCCTGCTCCTAACTGATCTGCAGTAATTCCTGTTCGACTTTGCCATCTACAGAGGTGTGGATGCTCAGATATTGAATATATTCAAGACTGGGCTTAAATAGATTCTTGACTATCAATGGACATGGGGATTGGGTGGGAAGTTGGTGTTTAAGTAAAGGATTGGGTATTATTATAGTCAGAAAGATACAGCACAGAAATAGGCCCTTTGGCCCACTTAGTCGGCATTGACCATCAAGCACCCTCCTTACTGAATGGTAGTCCAGGTCCAGTCCTGATGAAGGGTCACAACCCGAAACATCGGCTGTCCATTTCCCTCCATAGATGCTGCCTGATCTGCTGATTTCCTCCAGCACTTTGTGTGTTGCTCCAGATTTCCAGCATCTGCAGTCTCTTGTGTCTCCACCAGGCATCTACCACTCTCTCAGTAAAAATGTACCCCTCACATCTGTTCTGAACCTACCCCCCTCTCACCTTAAATGCATGCCCTCTGGTATCGGATCTCTCAGTAACAGGAAATGCATGCATGAGTTTTACTCAACAAGACTCAGATGAAGATGACGATAAGATGAGCCCATTGCCTTGCTCATCATCAAGCTCATGGAAGATGCCAAGTAGCATAAGAGGGTTCCCTTTGCCAACCTCCCATGAGAATCTAAATGGAGCCAGGAACCCATTTTTTGTGTTGGGAAGAGATAGGCATCTCAATGCCAATAAGTGGGAACACTGCCACAGTACTGATGGAGCAGTTTGTCAGCCAAAGTCAGTGTACCTCAGCGGAGCCTGTTTTGAATGAACTCAGCTTGCTGCCGTCCAGGAACAGAAGGTGCCATGAGCGCACTGGCATCTATCTGGAAGGAGTGATGATTTAGTTTGTACTGGATCACAAGGCCATTGCATACTCATTCTAGGGGTGTGTCAATAGATTACTGAAGCAAAAAACCCTGGACTCTTTCAGGATATCACTATTAACAATAATGCTAAGAACAAAGGATGTTTATCTGTACACATTTATGTTGCAGTGCAAATATGCCATCAGTTTGTACTTAGCTAGGAAGGCAAGCTGACCAAACTGAATGGGGACAACCTCCAAGAAAATATTGCTGGGGAACACTTCCTTGGAAGTGCTTATCTGAAAATAAAGTCTTCTGCATTTCAGATTGTAACACATTTTTTGGAGCTGACAAAAGCCTATAGTAGACCTGTATGTGGCATAACTGGTAATTCATGCCAAGTCAAAGGACCAATTGTAATGGGTTGTGTGCAAGGCAGGACAAGAAGAGACATCCTTCTCCCCAACAAGTCATCCAAAAGACATGTAAAGCTCAAGGCACACACTTGTTCATCCTATAACATTAAGGAATCATGAGTATTTTCCACAAATAGGCAGAAAATTTGAAGTCCTATGAATGCCTGTAACAACTTTATAGCTAATGTTCCCAAGAGAAAAAAATATATTCTCTACCTTGGTCCTCAAAGTTTGTTCCGCATATTCCAAAAATTTCATTTAGAATAATTTTCTTGTCTAAGTTCTACATTCATGTTATTAAACTTTATCATTCTTCCTATCATTGTTCCAAAATGATGAGTTATGGTTTGTCTGTTGTTTGAGGTTTAATGTCTCGTGTATTCTGGTGCTCAGGAGCAATTTCAGCCACTTCCCTGCATTGTCTCCAAGGCCTGAATATCACTAATGTCTCAGTGTCAAAGGCTGAATGCAGTAGCAAAGATATAATCCTATCAGACTAGTTTCAATTTAATGCTTTCCTACTTACAGTCTCTTTATTTACATGTTTTGTTTGTTTTTTTTCATAACTGATCTCTGATTGAAGATATTAAGTGCTGATTTTTTTTTAATATTCCCACATCTCTTTCAAATTCACCCTCACCTAAACCGGCTAATTTTTCTCCCAATGTGCAAGGTTTAATCATATTGAACTACCACTGGTCATCTCATTTACACATTCTATGTAACTCATTTTCTACATCTCAGGCTGTCACTTCATATTCGAATGTTTCTCTCTTTCTCTTGCTGCCAAGTTTGTACTAAACTTTGTAATACAAGTTGTTCAACAACACCAAGCCTTCTGGGACTTCAGTCAGGACACTGGTTCTTTTATGAAAGCTGTTCCTCATGACCACTGGGTATTATGCTCAGAATCCTCAAGCTCGGTGCAGTGGGCCTCTGTAGGCAAAGAGCAGACCTCCTCTGGGCTGCACAAGAACTCAAATCAGAGAGACAAAAGATTATGTGCTGACCTACTTTGCCCGGCCTGAGCTCCCAAAGAAATTAAGTTTTATGCATTGAGAGTATTTTCATTCACTTGTCCTCCCACCCCACCCCCACCCCCAGTACATCAGAACATATTAACAGGCTAACATTTGAATCAAAGTCTCGATAGATGTTTAGAATATTTAAACAGAATCAAGGGAATTTGGATTTCAAAGTTCTGGATTAACATCATTAACATTACAGGATAACTCCTCTGTTCAGGCTCTGGTTGAGAGCACTCTAATATTTTTCAATAATGTTTCACACAGTCTCTGTGCCAACAATCTTTCTGCTGCCTACAGCCATCCAGTCCTCATCGTGTGATTTTTACCACAGCCAATGTTCATTGCCCAACTCCAGTTGTTTTCTTGTTGGTTTGTATAACTTGGTACGATACTGAATATTGCAGGGTATCTTAGTGAATGTAGTCAACAATGGGACAACATGTGTTTAACATTTAAAAAATTACCCTTTGCAAATGTGAAGGTTTTGATTCCACCTGCAATGATCAAGGGATATTTCTGGGGGGAGGAAAGATGAAATGGTTGACGATTCAGAGGGGAGAGCTGGGGGACATTTATATAACCAATATGAAATATTTTAACATTATCTCAACTGTATTGAATATTGATTTACAACCTCACCCTATCACTGCAATTTTTAGATTACCTAGGGTAGAGTCTGGCCATTTATCTGCTTCTGCTTACCATATGATTGCCTTTGTTACATTAATGGCCAAACAATCCATTTTGCTTAAATGGAAGGATCCAATACCCCCTACTACTTTTCAATGGTTCTCTCAAACTATATCATGTTTAAACTTGGAAAAAATTAGGAGTGGTACGGTTGATCCTTCGCTTAAATTTGAAGATATTTGGAGTCCATTTATTCAATATTTTCACATGATGTAGATCCCTTTTCAATAACTTTCCAATTTAGAGGAACGGAGTTGACGACATAATATAGCTCTGTTTCTACTGAGGAACTTCAGTCGAGTCTTTTTTTTTTCTTTTTTTTTCGTCTTTTTTTAAAATTTTTTTTTAGTTTGGTTTGATATATTGTTTACAACTTTTCTTACTGATTTGGGGATCTTTTTTCCTTTCTTTTATATGCACAATAAATCTTTCTCTTTCCTTTCTTTTATATTATATTCATTTACTAAGAGATCGTGGGATCTACAGATTATTTTTATATTTTACTGTTCTTTATGATTATCCATGCCATGATTGTTCTCCTGATCTCTTTGTATTACATGTACAAACATTGATGTTATATATTAATCTGTATTAATTTGGAAACTAATAAAAAGATTGAAAAAGAAAAACAAAATCAACCCCCAATGGGTGCAAATCCACGCTGTGTAGATTTAAGGTGGATGTGACACTGCCTGTGATGCTTAATGGTCATAATGTGAGATAATTAAATTTCAGTGGGATCTTCCTGTTCAGCACTGTTTGATATCAAACTGATCCACCGAGGAAGGCTAAGTTATTCTTAAAGCTACTTGACCCTCAATGTTTAATCAGTAGTAATGAGTAATGAATACTAAGATCTCTTAAGTGTCCATAATTGAGTTCTTTTTGAATTGACAGTGTTGAAACTTGCAGACACAGAATGTAAAAGTGACAAATTAAATTTATTATACAGTGCTAAACATGACCAGGCAGCAATAAAAAACAATTCAGCAGTTTAGACCAATGTCAAATTTCACATCAGAGATCCTGACAGTTCACCATCATTAAACATTATGTTAATAGACTCAGATGTAGTACCAATTAGTGTTAGAGTAAAAAGATAGCTTTCAAAGAGACACAGCTCTATTTAGTGCTTGCAGTACACGTTTTTTTTAATTCACAGTTCACAAAGTTGGAGAATAAAGTGGATTTTGTCTGCACTGCTCAACAACAAATATGTGAAAGTGGAATATTTTGAGGATAGAAGTTTCTTTCATGAGTTTGTCAGAAAGAGTGATAGAACTGTAAAAATTCTATAGCTGTAAACTGAAATGGGTTGGACTGGTTAACTTGTTTATTATAGGATTAGGGAACAGAACAGTGCTGATCTGCAGAATGAACTTGAGGGGCAGTATGGTCTCATCTTGCTCCTATTCCAAAAGCTCTCAAGTTCTCATGACCCAAACAAGGGAAGAATGTTCTGCTTTTCTTTAAATAGTGCCTTGAAATATTTAGCATGAAACTGAACCTCTGGTTACAATTAAGAAATTTTGATTTAATTTCTCATCAGAACAACACCTGCAACAGTCAAGCACTATCAATTCTGCACGCAATTGTTACGCTACTTTGCTTACGCAACTCATACTTGAGCTCTTAAGCTCTGAATCAGAGCCAGGATGGCACAGCAAGACTTTTTTTTACAGTACAATTGCTTTGCAGCAGATTGCCAGCAGCTCTGTAAATGTTGCCTGAATCCAGAGTTCGAGACCGACCTGACATCATAGAGTTTTGTTGGTTTGTGGCTGAGTGTGCAGCTAATGTACTATAAGGCAACTGTTTACACAAAGCCAAGATTGCATTGAAGCTAAATCATGCATCTGAATCTCCACAGGCTTTATCGCAAGCTCCCATCATACCTTTGGCAGAAAATTGAGGCTTCCTTGGAGAAGCCACCAAAAAGTGGTCATCGTTGTCTTTCCCTCTCAATCTCCTGTCACTGTCGCTGGTGGACAACAATAAAACCCCCAAGAGAATTCTCCTCATTTGCCTTAATGTGTAATCATATCTTTGCAAATGGCCTATCAACAGAAGGAAAATCAAAATCTAGAGATCTAAAACACCACAAATGATAGATTTTCAATAGAGAAGAACATTATGGTTTCCAGAACTAAGGTGGAAGAAAAGTTAAGATGCAGATGTAAGATACAGATCCTCCGGTGATTCATGGTTCTGTACAGCAAACAACAAAAAAAAAGACACTCACTGTGTTTACTGATTCATTATTGTGCAGGTATCACATCAGCATTGAGCAATAGGTGCAAACTTTAATCCAACAAATCAACATTAAAGTAAAGAAATGAGCTCTCCTGTGACACTGCATTCTTGTTCTGGTGAAACATTCTCCTTTATGTAGAATGTTTGGAGGCTTTTGTGGACAGCAAGCCTGCCAAAATGTCCTATTTTTATCTGGTAGTCACAAGATAAACCTAACTAAATGCTTATTTAAGTCCCATTCTATTTATACCCTGTATTGTTAGTAATCAATGATAGATGGACTTTGCTCAGGTAACACTCAGCTTCCCTGCATGTTAAACTAGGTGTAACTCTTCAGCCATAAGTTTTCTATCTCAGGGTACTGAACTATCGAATTCCTATCTTACAAGTGCCCAATCAGCTTGTTATGTTCATCCAACTGTCTCTGCTTTATGGCTCTCAGTTTATTAGTCTGTGTTATTAGTTCAAGTTGTTTGTGGACTTTTCCTGTGAGTTCTGCACATACAGTCTCTTTGAGTTAAGTGCTAACTGATGAGGGCTTGTCAACTCATTTTTTTTCACAGATCTGTCATGGTCTAAATGAATGGTGGAAACAACTCTTGAGGGCTGCAAGATTTACTCCTTTCTCTGTGTTCTAATGATTGTCTCAACAGGCCAAAGAAGTATAAATGATTGCAAGTGTTACATACACACCTTTGAAACACTTTCCCAGTGCATATCTTGAGAACAAGAACACAGGAAAATAGGAGTAGAAGGAGGCTACTCGGCCCCTCAAGCCTGCCCCACCGTTCAACACAATCCTGGCTGATCTGTGCTAGCTTCAACTCTTCTTCTGTGCAATTTCTCATAACCCTTAATTCCTCAATCTTTCATATATTTATCTGTCTCTTCCTTAAACATATCTAATGATCTGCCTCCACTATCCTCAGGGGCAGAGAATTCCAGAGAAGAAATTTTGATGCATCTCAGTTTTAAATGACTGGCCCCTTATTTGGTAGCTACGTCCCCTAGTTCATGACTGGAAACGTTTCAACACCTACCCTGTCAACCCCTCTTAGGACCCTTATACATTTGAATAAGATCACCCCTCATACATCTAAACTCCAAGGAATACAGACTCAAATTCTCTGCTTGCTCTTGACCAGACATCCCTCTTGTCCCAGGAACTTGCCAGGTAAGGGGACCAAAACTGTGCACTGTATTCCAGGTGTGGCCTCAGACGTAACCTGTATAACTGTAAAATAGCCTCCCTATTCTAAAACTCCAACCCCTTTTCAATAAAGGACAACCTGCCATTTTCTTTCCTATCTACCCTTGGACCTGCCTGCTAACTTTCTGTGATTCATGCACTCAAACACATGGATCCCTCTGAACTTCACTCATGTGCAGTCTCTCTCCATTTAGATAATAATCTACTTTTTGATTCCTCTTTCTGAAGTGCACAACTTCACCCTTCCCCACATTAAACTCCATTTGCCAGGTTTTCACCCAATCACTCAATGTATCTGCATCCTGTTGTACAATCACAATGTTCCCATCACAACTTATTTTGGGATAATTGACAAACTTGGAAACTTTACATTTCATTCCCTCCTCCAGGTCATTAATGTAAGTAGTAAACAACTAAGGGCCAAGAGCCAATCTCTGAGGTACTCCACTAGTTACATTTCCCCAGCCTGAAAAGGGTCCATTTATTCCAACTCTTTTCTACATAACAGCCAGTTTTCAATCAATGCTAACATACTTCCTCCAATACCTTGGGCTCTTAATTAATGTACCAGCCTCTTATGTGGCACGTTGCCAAATGCCTTTGGGAAATCTAAATAAACTACATCTACAAGTTCCTCTCTATCAACTCTGCCTGTCACATATTCAAAAGTTATAGAGTCAGAGATAGATACCAATTGGACCTGCATATTCAGCACATTGAGTCCAAACTGACCATCAAGCACCCAGTTACACTGATGCAACATTATCCCTTTTAAGATATCTTTATTAGTCACATGTACATCAAAACACACAGTGAAATGCATCTTTTGCGTAGAGTGTTCTGGGGTCAGCCCGCAAGTGTTGCCACACTTCTCGCGCCAACATAGCATGCCCACAACTTCCTAACCTGTATGTCTTTGGAATGTGGGAGGAAACTGGAGCACCCGGAGGAAACCCACACAGACACAGGGAGAACGTACAAACTCCTTACAGACTGTGGCAGGATTTGAACCCGGGTGCTGTAAAGCGTTACGCTAACTGCTACACTACTGTGCTTTTGTTTTATTTGCTGTACATTTTCATTAATTTCCCCCAGAATTCAAGCAAATTTCTCAAACATGATTTACCTTCCATAACATCATGTTGACTAGGGTTGATTATATTCGGCTTTCCTAAATAACTAGTTATCACCTCAGTGGCCCATTTCTGCTAACTGGGTTAATTCAGAGAAGAGTCCTCCTCCAGCTATATTAATGACCACTTTTGTGGGTTTTACTGAGACAATGGCCCCAAGGTTGGTCTCATTCAATCTGACACCATCAACAACCACAATTTGAGCTTTCTATCAAATGAAATGAGCTGGATTTTGGCCAATTTGACAAAGAACGGTTTAGAGGGAGATGGGTCAAAGGTGGGCAAATGGGATTAACCTTAGATGGGCATTTGATTGGCATGGTTGAGTTGATCCGAAGGGCCTGTTTCTGTCCTGTATTACTCTATGTCTCTAATTTCAAGTCAACACCAAGAGCATCAATTTAAATAAGATATCAGACCCACAGACTGGAGATAAGGGTGAAAATTTTAGCCATATAACCTGCACTAACTTTGGTAAAAGAGAGATTTTCCTGATCTGTTCTCTTGTGGTATAATGCAATTAATTCAAAATAAATGGTCTGGATTAGGAGGAGGACAACATTGCAAAGGATCATTTTAAACTAGATTCATTCCTTCAAACATTTGATATTAATGTCTGAAACTCCAAACTGAATTTAAACTCCTGTCAATTCTGGGTGCTTCTGTGTCTGTGATGTTGGTGGGAGGGGGAACAAAGAGGAAATAAACTCTTTCAAAACCACTGTAAAGAAAATACTGTTAAAACAGTGGGTAAAATATTATCACCTCATCTTCTGCAGATATCCCAGACTCATGTGTCATCCAAATTGCAACGACAGATCCTGTCATTTAGCAAATGCACTTTGTACGTTTAATTATAAAAAGGTTTTTTTTTCTGGAGCACTTCCAACATGTGTCTTTTCTGTCCTTCAGTCATCCTCAGCATTGTGTTGTACTATGTTCCAATTAAATCTGAAGATGGATAAGAGAAAAATGTGCATTATGCTAATGTACTCAATGAACCTCAGGGTTTCAACTGCACAATATGCTAATCCATGGAATAATTACAATGCCTGGCAAAGGGGTGTATGTGAAATGTGTTGATTAGTTAAACAGTTTGTGCATAAGTTTGAGTGCATTTATTTTGAAATTGCCGCAAAGGTCGGGGAAAGTTGCACCAGATCTGTTCATCTCACCACTTCCTGACTGGTGTTACCGATCACCGTGAATGCAACACAAAAAAACATCTCTAGACTTGAACACAGGCAGAGGGTGAGGTCCCATAATATCAGTATTCCTCTCAAAAGTAGTGGTCAGAGATAAGGCCGGTCCGAGTGTGACAAAACAGTGGAAAATATAAGCTGATAATGTGCAGTGCTGCATCTAGAGTGAAGATTACATCACAAGATGGCTTGTGCTCTGGTTAGGTTTTTCTTTTGTCTTTTAAAAGTTATTTGATTCTGGACTGAATATTAATGCTTCATTTGCTAGTCCCAGAAGCAAGAGGAGTTGCCCAAGTCCAGCCTATCCCCTGGACTCAATAGGGTTTTGTTCGTTTTATACTTTGTGCTTTAAAAATTCTGGACAGATATCAGCAGTAGCCATCTTCCAACATCAGAAGTACCATAATTCCAAACTGCATCCAAAATATGCAAATTGTTATCAATCAGAGTTAAGAATTTCATGCATGGTTATAAAGTAAATTCATTAAAGATTTTCCCTTTACAGTAATTGTAGCCTTTTTCATGTGTGTGCTTTTATAGTTTCCCTGGAAGAGCAAACAGGAGGAATTTACTAAGACACCCATTCCCATTCACAATGACAGAGAAATTCCTATCCTTATGTCTTTTGTTCTTCAATTATTCTATTTTGTTTTATCATGTATTTTAAATCATAGAATAGAATTATTACAGCTTAGGAGGCGATTCAACCTGGTAAGTCCATGCTGTAGACCAATTCCATCAGTCAAATTCCCTTGCTTTTATCCCATAGGCCTACAAATTACTTCCCTTCAAGTGCCTGTCTAATTCCCCTTGAGAGATTGATCAACTGTTTCCATCACAATCGATGAATGCGGTGCGGACAGAGAGAGTGGGTGCTTTGAGAATTCCATTGTAAGTGATTTGAAGGCAGTTTTTTTCACATTTGAAGGGCATTGAAGAGGCAAGTAGGATGTGAAAGTTGAGGAAAAGGAAGTAAACAGAGATGGTCATGACTGTGATAGGGACAATAAGGACTAGGGAGGGACTGGAAATGGTAAGGTCAAGGCTGTGATGGTAAATGTGGTTGAATTCTGGTACATGTCAAGAAAGAGATCAATAGAGAACAGAAAGAGAGTGATCTAAAGAGCAGGATGAGAAAGGAGAGTTGAGATGCAAGTTGGATGATCAGAGGAAGAAATAAGTGAGAAGATTTTGGTGAGGATCTTGAGGTAAAGCTCAGAATGGCATAAAAAAGAAAAAAATTTACAGATGGTCAAGTGGTGGAGAACAAAGTGAAACCTCAAAATATTAAAATTGCCTTTCATGACCTCTGGATTTTCCAAAGCATGGAAAGTATTCTGAATTGCAATCACTGTTGTGCTATAGGAAGTAATCCTTAGTCCAATCTTTGTGTTAATTTGTGATCAGAATGATTTCACTCTCAAGATCTTCTCACATTTTAAAATCTCTGTGTAAGAAAAAAAAAGGTTTATAACTTTTTATCATATCAATAATGCACCATGGCCAAGCCTTTCTGTTGGTATTACTCATGTCCTTTCAGAAGAAGATGTGCAGAATGAACTGGTCAAAGTCTGGCTGCAACAGTTTCTTCCCAGCTCGATAAGGTAAAATAAAACAAAGGGATTTCTTCATCTGCATTTATCATTTGATCTTGCAAAAGTGCTTGAAAGCATAATTTGTTCCCTTAAAGGAATGCGATGTTATTTGATGGTTCAATGGTCACAGGAATCAAAAGTGTCTCCAAGTGATTGACGTCAATCAGGAGAAAATGAGCTGTTCCCATGGCGTGAGAAAAAAATTAAAATTGGATAATCAGGCAATGAGTCAGTGAGTGTCTGTGCCAGTGTGGAGAGAGCAAGGATCACTACTTTGGAGAAACAAGTTCACAGACAGATTTGAGAGCTGTGGTATTTGCCTTTATGCAAAACTCTCTGGCAGACTAATGGATTTAGTTGACCAAAAACAAATGAGCTGGAATTTTAAGTATTCAGTCTTTCTCTCTGAAATGTTAATATGCAAGTGGTGAACTTCATAACAAGTGCCAACAAACAGCTTTAAAAAAATCAGATAATCTGCATTTCATTTGGAGGACTAGTTTGAAGGGTAAATATTAGACAGGATAGCGCAGGAAGCTGTCTTGCTCTGCTTCACAAAAGGGCACTTTGGGATTTTTCTTTCCAAAAGGAAAAGCAGTGTTGTTTCAGTTTACCATCTCATCCAAAGGATGGTGCCTCTGATGATGCATCATATCCTGTGCTGGCTGAGAACATCAGCCCAGATTTTTTTTCTGCTCAAATCTCTCAAATGGTCCTTGAATTTACAACCTTCTGATTCGGAGATGAGTGTTCCACCCCTGAGTAACGCTGTTCCATAAAATACTTTCTGCTTTTGAATCAGTAACCAATATTATTCCAGAGTACTATTTTCTATATCCCCTTTTCCTCATAAATAAACATACACACAGAAAAACATCATCAAAAAATCATGAATAAAATGAAAAGAGTTAGTGAAGGTACCACTTAATAATTAGCTGCAGGTCAATATACTTGTGTGCCTATTAATGGCTTTAGATGCTTCTGCTTTCTTGCCTTTTGTCTAATGCAAGGAAAGGATTATGTTTCAACACAACTTGGACATTTGGTCGTCATTTACATTTGGTTTGGGGCGAGAAAGAAATCGATGGAAAACTGTTTTACAGAAATAATTTAATTCAAAGTCCTTGTTGCTTTAAAGGATATATTTCTTGTATGTTACCAGTACAACTATTAATCTCTTCATCCTGCACAGAAAAAAGGAGAGAAGGTTTGAAGAGGTAGCCATGATCAGATCTGCAATATTGGAAGCAGGAAGGCATGTGGGAGATGTAACTCCAAAAACCTACTGATCCAGTCCATACTTTACTTTGGACACTGACAAAAGTTGGTCCTCGGTATTTTGAGAAAATTCCAGTGTGTCATTATATTTGCTCTGAATTACATGAGTCCAAAATTTTGCATGAATGTAGTTGCAAGGCTGGGATTAGGAGAGCTTCCAAGTGCACAAGAAGCTTTACTCTGAAATTGATACCATATACTAAATTGTTGAGAAATGCCTCAGTCAGTAATTTGGACATGTAATATGGTCGTGGCAATGCCTACAAATTTCAAAGATAGAATACAATGTGCTGACACAAGTATGTAGCAGGCTTCCCACTGTTGTACAGGAATGAATTTCTAGACCTTTGGAGTTACTATCACATTAATGAGATGAAAATAATCTGCAGATTGTGTGAAATACAAATCGAGGACAGAAAACAAGATTAATTACAATTTGATAGACATAAAATATCAATTTTTGGCAGGAGTATTCCCAATATTAATCAAATATAATTGATTTGTTTTAAACTCTCGTCACCTTTTCATGAACAATATGCATGGCCAACCTAAATTTGTAGATCCTACACTATTCCCTTATACATTTTCCAGAGTCTCTATTTCTCAACCTTTACCACAGTGTTATAGACACTCAACTTCAAAGTTAATTTGGGTGTCTGGTTATTGACCTTTTTCCTCGTCTAACTGTTAGTTTCAGACAGCTTTAAATTAGGTATAATTTAATTCCAGTCCCCTGCTAAAATTACTCAGGCATTTCAGTGTCCTCTGGGGAATTTACACTTTTCTTCCCGATCGTTTTAACCTCATGAGATTTCGGATGCAATCACCAATACAATCTTAAGTTAGGAAGAAGAAAGTAAGTTAAGATCATAGTCTGGTTTAGGAAACTAAAATCAGACTGGGTCCTTGTGGAATATAAAGATAGCAGGAAGGTGCTTAAGCAAGTGATTCAGAAGGCCAAAAAGGCCATCAAATGTCCTCAGTGAGCAGGGCCAAGGATAATTTCAAGGCATTTTATACTATATTAAGAAAAGGAGGTAACTAAGGCGAGGGTAGGTCCTCTCAAGGTTAAAGGAGAAAATTTGTGCTTGGAATCAGAGCAAGTGGCTGAGGTACTAAATGAATACTTTGCATCGGTAGTTAGGAGAAGGAATTGGGGGGTAGTGAAAACATCGTGGGGCATGCTAATGTGCTGGGGCATATTGAGATTAAGGAGGAGGTAGTGCTGGCTCTTCTGAAAAGCATTAAGATGGATAAGTCCCCAGGACTTGATGGCATATATCCCAGAACATCGAAAGAAGCAAGTGAAGAGATCCTTGACAAGGATCTTTGTGTCCTCACTAGCAACAGGCGAGGTCCCAGAGGACTGGAGATGAGCAAATGTTTTTCCTTTGTTCAAGAAGGGAAATAGGGATAATTCAGGTAATTATAGCCCAGTGAGCCTCACATCAGTGGTAAGGAAGCTGTTGGAGAGGATACTGAGGGATAGAGTTTGTGCACATTTGGAAAGGTACGTTCTGCTTAAGGACAGTCAGCATGGGTTTGTGCGGGGCAGGTCATGCCTTACAAACTTGATTACATTTTTTGAGGAGGTGACGAAGGTGGCTTGATAAGGGTAAGGCAGTGAACATTATCTGCATGGAGTTTAGTAAGGCATTTGATAAGGTCCCCCATGATAGGTTGATTCAGAAGATAAAGGTGCATGGGATCCAGGGTGAATTGCAAGTTTAGATTTGGAACTGGCTTGCCAATAGAAGACAGAGTGTAGGGATGGAAGGCTGTTATTCTGGCTGGAGGGCCATGACCAGTGGTGTTCACAAAAATTGGTGCTGGGACTTCCGTTGTTTGTGAAATATATCAATGATTTGGATGAAAATGTAGATGGGTGGATCAGCTAGTTTGCAGATGACACCAAGATCGGTGGAGTTGTAGATAGTACAAAGGACTATCAAAGAATAGAGCGGAATATACTTCAGTTGCAAATATGGGCAGAGAAGTGGCAGATGGAGTTTAATCCGGGTGAGTGTGAGGTGTTGCACTTAGGGAGGTCAAATGAAAGGAGGAAGTACACAGTTAACAGTAGACCCATTAAAAGCATCGAGGTACAAAGGGATCTTTGGGTCCAGGTCCATAGTTCACTGAAAGTGGCTACACAAGTGGATAAGGTGGTAAATAAGGTGCATGGTATGCTTGCTTTCATTGGTAGGGGTGTTGAGTATAAGAGTAAGGAAGTCATGCTGCAGCTATATAAAATTTTAGTCAGACCACACTTGGGGTATTGTGTGCAGTTCTGTTCACCCCATTAAGATAAGATAAAATGAGATATCTTTATTAGTCGAAACACATAGTGAAATGCTTCTTTTGCGTAGAGTGTTCTGAGGGCAGCCCGCAAGTGTCGCCATGCATCCGGCACCAACACAGCATGCCCACAACTTCCTAACCCGTACGTCTTTGGAGTGTGGGAGGAAGCCAGAGCACCCGGAGGAAACCCACGCAGACACAGAATATAGGAAGGATGTGGAGACTGTGGAGAGGGTGCAGAAGAGATTTACCAGGATGCTGCCTGGATTAGAGGGTATGAGCTATAGGTTGGACAAACTTGGGTTGTTCTCCCTAAAGAGTCACTGGCTGAGGCGATACTGATAGAAGTTTTTAAAATTATGAGAGGCATAGATAGGGTCGACAGTGAGAATCTTTTCCCTAGGGTAGAAATGTCAAACACCAGAGGACATGCTTTTAAGGTGTGAGGGAGAAAGTATAAAGGTGATGTGAGAGGGAAGTTTTTTTTACACAGGGAGTGGTAGGTACCTAGAATGGGTTACCAGGGGTAGTAGTGGAAGCAGGCAGCTTGGTGGAGTTTAAGAGCTTTACAGTCAGACACACGAATATGAAGGGAATGGGGAGATATGGATAATGCACAGGAGGAGAACATTTAGTATCAATAGGCACCAAGATCGACACAACATCAAGGGCTGAATAGCCTGTCCAGTGCTGTACCATTCTATATTATACGTATGATTGTCATGCAATATACATTTGCCATTATATCTTTGCTCTGCTGACATATATAAGTTTGTTTTAAATTTATTTTTCAGTAACTGCGTGTCACTGGGACTGGGGGTAAGGCAGAGACAATTTATTGTCCAGGAAGTTGGATTCAGGATTGGGCATAGGGCAGAGACAATTTTTGGTTTGAGATTAAGTAGAGGAAGCCAATGTGGTCCAGAAGTCATCAGCAGCAAGTGGATTCAGGGGGATGGCTGACATCAAGTGAGTGAACATCAAGAAAACAATGTGGAAGAAGACCCATGGGTCTTTTAAGGGGAGAGGGGGTAAGTTTAAAGGAGGTGTGTGGGGTAAGTTATTTTTTTCCACATAGAGTGTGGTAGGTGCCTGGAACGGGGTGCTGGGGTAGTGGTGTAAGCAAATGCAAAAGTGGCATCTAAAAGGCTGTTAGATAGATACATGAATATTCAGGGATGGAGGGAATATGGATCATGTACAGGCAGAAGAGATTTAGATTAATTAGGCAACATGTTCAGAGCAGACATTGGGGGCCAAAGAAACCGTTCCTGTGCTGTTCTATGTTGTAAACTAATAGCTGTCTCTGACTTGCATCACTGGAGCAGGTAAATTGCAGAAAGGCAGAGGCAGAATAGAGGAGATGTCAACAGTTGTGGGCTTCATATGGTCAGAAAACCTTTACAAAAGTGATATCAAACATGCACTGAACCCTGATGTCACAGTGTTTAAACTCCTTGCATACATACACTGCACACACAAAACAATTTTCCCAAAGTGTTCTGTTGACACACCAAGTACCTAATCATATTTTATAAAATTCAGTTGTGCTGTGCACAAAGTGTTGCCCTGTATGAGAGGGTTTCTCAGAACCTTTTTCTTCTTGTATTTGCCTCTAATCTTCACAAAAAGAAATGATTATTTTTCTTTACTCGGTCCCAATCACAGAATATGCAGCAATTCTGTACTAAATATGTTTTAAAATGGCAGAATCCTATCAGAACCCTTTCAACATGAGACCAATTTTACAGCGGCCTAAGCGGATTTCCAGAGGATTATTGTGTAGCTAAACTGAACTGAAAATTGCAGTTGAGGTATCACCAGTCAACGTTCCAACAATAATTTAAGGTTCCACAGCAAGATTGCAAACTGTTTAGGTTGTTACTGCTCTATATAAAGCAATACTTGTCAGCACGTACATTCCTTAACCTTCACGGAGAAATGCCACCATGCAGCCAACATCATCTCATGGAGCTCGAAGTTGACAGTTCAGTACAACAGCAGCTGCTCTGTGCTCTTAATACTTTGTTCAAAAGAATAAAGGTTTCAGAAGTGGGGAAGTCATTTGCAAATGAAGAATAAAGAAGCTGTGGCACAGGGTGGAAAGACCAGATGAATAGGTAAAGTTTCAAAAGATGGGCTGGAGAGAATCACAACTGTTGCAGAGAAAGACAAGAATTTATTGATGCATATCAGATCAGGAGGCATACAAAGTAAATAAATTATATATATTTAAATTACATTGATTTTTCCTTTCCAACTAACTGTTAATTATTTTCAGGACATGATTGTGTGTGATTCTCTGTTAAGTTGTGGCTTTATTTATTATTCACCTGTGTGGCATTGTGGCCCAGCTAGTAGTGCAGCTGTACACAGCTCTGGCATCCCAGGTTCAATCCTGACCTCCAGTGCTGCCTGTGTGGAGTTTGCCTGAAATGATACAAGTATGGATGTTGAGAGATACAGAATGGTAACTGGCCCTTCGGCCCACCATGTACGCACCAACCATCAACCCCCCCCCCCCCCCCCCATTTATATGAATCCAACATTAATCCTTTAATTTATCCACATTCCAATCATATCCCCCCACTGATGGGAATGTGGGTAGAACAGGTTCAGGGGAAATTAATGTGGGCAAATGGGATTGCACTTTGAGCTGACATTGATAGATGGGCTGAACAGCCTACTCCATGACATATGGAAACATGGAAATTGTTGTATTTTGAAATTATCTCATTTGACAGGCTTCCTTTGGCTGTTTTGGAGAACTAGGTTTCTCCTTTGCAACCACTGAGAATTACTGTTCCATTCACACAACCCGATACCAATCAGTATACTCTGACAAAATGGTGATTGGGTCTCAGGTCTGCAACAGTAACATAAGCGACCTTCTGTCCTTGCCTGGAGTCTTGGAAATCTCCTGCAGGGAGGGAAGAGGAGCAGCGTTTAGTGATGATGTCATAATGAAGGTGGCGAAAATGGTGGAGGGCGATCAGTGGAATTCTGAGGGCAGTGGGGTCCAGTGGAGGACAAGGGGATCCTGATCAAGATTTTCAGAGAGAGGGGCAGAGTGAGAGCTGGACTGTGGGAAATGGGACTGACATTGTTGGTGGTTCTGATAACAATTAAACTTGGAGATGGAAAAATCCATTCAGCATCACACACTCTGTCTATCACCATGATCTGCATCAGCTCCATTTATCCACAGTAGCCTCAAAAACTCACCCAATAACCTGTCAATCAAAAAGCAACACCCCGTCAATCAAAAAGCAAAAAAAACTACAGATGCTGAAAATCTGAAATAAAAACAGAAAATGCCAGAAGTACACTGTGGTAATGCAGCATCTGTTGAGAGAGAAACCAGTTAACGTTTGAAGTTGATGACTTTTCATTGGAAAAATCATCAACCTGAACAATAACACTGTTTCTGAAGAAACTAACAATCTCTGTTTTAAATATTGGAATTAACAGCTCTTTTTTAAATAAAGTGGGTGGATGGATAAAGAACAGAAGGGGAAAGAATTCCAGAACTCCCCCAAACTATTTTTTGGAGAACTGATTCCTGACACTGACTGACTAGCACCTCCATCCCCACTCACCAACCACTATGTGGGTTGACTCTCAATGTCAAGGTCATGCTCCCTCTCTCCACAGTCATCTGGAACAAAACAGGAACTGTAACAGACAGTTTTTCTCCTTCTTGGTTCAGTTCTGGGCCTGGCGTTACACCTGACCTCAGAAAACGGAGTGTTCTCCAATAACGATGTGTGCAAGCCTGCCAGTTGTATTGCCATGCATTGCTGTACCACATCACCAAGGTTTACCTGAACTAATCAGGACTGATGCCAAAGGCTGCAACACATTTTCTGATCAATTAGAATTCTATTCATTGATAGATCTGCAGAACTTCCTGCTATTGCCTTTTTTGCCACTTTTCAAGCGTTCTGAGAGTCAAGAGCTAAATTAATGTCAAGATTTTGCCACTTTTCCAGTATTCTGAGAGTCAAGAGCTAAATCAATGTCAAGATGCATTGTGTGTTTAAACTGTGTGTTGGGAAGATTGGTTTTGTATGCAGATCAATGCTCCCAAGTTTTAAGTTGTGACTAGAAGATATTCAAGGTGTTGTCATTCATGTACATTGATTCACCTTCCTTTAATTTCAACTCAGTATCTTTCACTCGGCAATGCAGAACCTTCTGTTACAGGAACATAGCAAGGAAGGAGATGTGATTTCATCACAATTGTTATTTTTTGAAAATGATTCTTAGTGTCCCAAGCTCTAGGCACCTCAAGAATTATTTTAATTTTTTTAAAAATTTTATTTACAGCGTGGTAACAGGCCCTTCCGGCCCAACGAGTGTGCGCCGCCCATTTTAAACCCAAATTAACCTACCTGTACACCTTTGTAATGTGGGAGGAAACTGGAGCACCCGGAGGAAACCCACGCAGACACGGGAGAATGTACAAACTCCTTACAGACAACGACGGGAATCAAACCCCGATCGCTGGTGCTGTAATAGCGTTGCACTAACTGCTACGCTACCGTGCCACCATGTCTATGTCAGCCATCAGCTTCCTATCATCAGGTGCTCATCTAAATACTAATTATAATAAACTGAACTTTGATAAAAAAAAATTAACATCAGCTTTGTATCAGAAAAAGATAACTGAGAAAGGGGAGTCATTTGAACCCAATGTCAACAACCAATAAGTTAAGATACCATCAGCATCATAATGATTTCTTTAGTTTCTGTATGTCCTTGCCTTGAAACAAGCTCCCACTTTGATAGACTATCATAATGGCATTTCCCAAATTCCTGGCGTCCACCACTGATAGGGCAAGTCCCCTTCCAATTCACCCACCATTTTGACTTGGACAAATATCCTTCATCACCATTGGATGCATCTCCTGGAACTTCCTCCTCAGTAGACTTGGGAAGGTTCTGACACCACACAGTCAGAGAGGTTCTCCAGTCCCGGCTACTGACTGACAGGCAACTATCGATGGACTTCCTTACCTGGCCTTGTCAATGATGCCTACATCATAAGAATGAATATTGGAAATTAAACTTCCTTCCACAGCAAAGCAATGGCCAAACTCAGCCACCAATCATATTCACTGCACCACCTGGTTTTGGCCCACATCACCACAGGCAGTAGACCCATTGCCAATCACTTAGATGACAAAGGAACACAATTCTGAAACAGCATTATACATGGCTACAAAAGTCATGTGCTCCCACATATTCCAATGACATCACATCTTTACTATTGGCTGCAGAAGTCATGTGCTCCCACATGGTCGAATGACATCACGTCTCTATCATTGGCAATAGCTTTTTGTTAAGCTGAACATGCTACTCAGCGATGAACTTTAAGTTAATTACTTTCAAGCTTAGAGAAGCTGAAGAACAAGACAACTTGTGAGCTTACAGTGAACATCAACGTGCTATTTAGACTCTCAGGCTCTTAATCACCTCTTATGAGCCAATGAGTGCACTTACTGTTCAGCCGCAAAAGCTTCAAATGCCAGAACACAGAAATTAACCTACTGACAGCTGCAAGATGCCATCCAATTAGATTTTAAATTATTCAAGTTTTCCAGGAAGGAGATTGTTGAACCTATTTGTTGAACTCATCTTTATACAATGGTGGCAGTAAAGGACCGAACACGGAGACTGATGTACAAAGTGCATGCAAGATCTGTTTAAACTCATTTAACAGCTGAACACATAGCTGCTTTTGCTTGGCGTAAATTCTGTTCTTCCAACCATGAGAAGCTGCAAGGATGCTTGAACCATGGCAATGCACCGTCAACAAAGCTTATGAAGATCCCCAAAGCATTTCCACAAATATCCAGCGTAAAAGATGAGAGCTGAGTAGCAAAGGTCAATCTTCCTCAGGAAAATAGCCACAATGGTTGACGTCATGACCAGTGCATTTAATTTGATCTTGTTCTGGGTAGAAACTAGAAATTTGTCATGTTTAACTATTGTCTCAGTCACAATACGAATGTTCCCTGTTGTCTTAGTTTCTCCCTGGCATTAGATCAACAAATCAATACAAATGATTAGGCATTCAAAAGTAGTCCCATTGGGTCTATCACTTTATCATAAGAGCATTGTTCTGTCATTGTGAACAGCTAGTAAAACAGCAGTAGTCTAAAACGTTCTTCTGCGTGCGTAGTCATTTTTGTGATGTCATTGAGCCACATGGAGGAGGATAACATCTTTTTTCTTTCAGTAGGTTAGGTTCTGTGGGCTGGCATTTGACGCTTTTGTGGCTGAACACCAATTCTTAGCTGAAGCACTCATTAGCTCATAAAACCTTTTGATCTTCGTTATAAGTTCACAAGTTGCCTTGTTCTGCAGTCCTCAAAACTTGAAAGTACAAGCACACGGTCTCCTAAACACATCTGCCACCCAGAAATTGCATCTGAGCCAATCCATTTGCATCTGCTTTCTTTTGTGTGTGAACAGACCGGTCATAATCAGCTAAGTTGGCGCACATTTCCCTTCATGCAACACCCATGTCACATCAGGCAGCTGACATCACTTTGCTGTTGGCAATCGGATAAGGGTGTCGGACCTTAAAGAAACACATTCCACTGCAGGCAGACGGTGGCAACACGGTCTGTGGCTGTTGTGGAGGAGGGACTGCAGTAAGGAAGGACAGCACTCCCAGGTTTACTCAAAGAGACATCAAAGCACTGGTGCATGAAATATATGTCAGGAGGGAGATCCTGTGTGGCAGGAGAGCCAGGAGAACAACCAGTCCACCATTTGATACCCTGGCTGGAGGTGACTCACACTGTCACCATCAGGAATGAAAATCCATTGATGATGCCACAGATTTTCAGAACCTCACAGGATGCATTAAGGATATATGAATGTGAAAGGGAGTAGCCCTTCAACAAACAAACTGCATCATAGGAAGCAGGGCTAAATAGTAATGTGACATTGAAAGCCATGTACATGGTTTTCAATTGGGAAAAACATCAGGATTTTCTGTTTATAGTCACTTCATTTTTCTCTGCAATAATTCTTAGATGCCTTTCATTTGGGTCACATAATATCCTTCAGTGTGCAGAGATACATCACACTGGTGTTGCAGCTGCTGCGATCGCAGTGGACCCAGCAAAACATTGTCTTGAAAGTTTGCTAATGTCATGTATTTCACATTGGCAAGCTTGAGGAAAATCTTGATTGGAGAAAGAGAGTAAGGGATGCTTTTCCAATAACAATGATTACCTTGCTGTACTGGAACACATGATTGTGAAATGATTTGGATAACACAATATCTGAAGGAGTAGAACCTTTAATGTGGAATTGACTCTTATCTCAGAAGTCCCCCTGCTGGTCTACTCTTACAATACTAGCAAAGGCACCATCGAAGGAAGGGACTCCTACAACAGGCTGAGGAAAATGAGCAAAGTCACATGGTGCAATGACACATATGGGCTCATTTGGGTGTTCTCCAGGAACTCTCCTTGTTATGCGGGATTGGTGGCAACAAGAATAGATGGGAGAACATGAGTCAAAAGGGATTGCTTGTGCTCAGCATTACAGTGATCACATCCAGTAGTTATATGCAGAGTGAACATGGTGCTTCATCAGCTGAGACCTCATCTGTTCTTCCCCACTGTGTACCTTGAAATAGTCAGTTGGTGCAACATCTTAATTTGAATCTCGTTTTGAGTTCCATGAGGGATTTTTCTTTGTAGACTTCATTGCCTCAAAATGTTAGCTCCTCAACACAACTCCCTATCCATTGCATGCCCAAAATATTGCAATATGCACTACTCTCAGCTGCATTGTTGCAATGGTGAACAGCCTCCATTGATATTGAACAGTTGTACGCTTAATCACTGTTTATACCTGCAGAGTGGAGATCCTCACAGGAAGGTCTATTTTAAGCTGAGGTCAGAGTCCTTTATGTGAGATATCAGATATGTTGCAGCATGGCACTTATGTAATTGGATCAGGGATTCAGTTAGTCACATATTATACTCAAAGAAGTACTTGAGAGCATATTAAGGGTCATATGGGCACCTCATTTGATGTACTAATGGTAAAAATTTGAATGTGGAGAGGTTTGCTAGGAGTTTGCCCTGGGGACTATGGTTTTGCAGATTCCAGGGGAAGTGTCTCTCTGTTAAGATATCCTCTGCAGGATCTCCCTCACCCTCTCCCTCATATCCTCTGCAGACTCCACTTGCCTTGTCTGGAAGGTGAAGTTCTGGATGATGTGTGGGGATAGTCTCCGTGTTTCCTCCTATCCTCTTGCTCCTCCTGCTCTCCAGGATCTGTTTCAGAGCCCCTGGGTTTTGGCTCTTCCTCCAGCACCATTTGTAGCATACAACACGTAACAAAGAGGTCTCCCAATCTATTGTAGGTTGTCCAGATGAATTCAGACAATGGAGCCTCATCCTGAGGTGTTTACAATTATTATCCAGGTTATTTGGTGGCTCTTGTTGTATCAGCACTCAGCCAGGACTGTTATAAAGTATACAGTTGTAAATAGATATTAGGTACAGAAGACTCACTGAGTAAATCTTGTCCCCAGGAGAACTCTTAAGTATCCCAATGTGATTGCTCTCCATTTTGGCAACACTCTCTCACCAGAAAATTCTTGATGTTTACATATGCTGTCTCACCGGGATATGGTGCCAGATAATGTTATATCTCTTTCGTATTTGACACATAACAACCTTCTGGACTCAGTGTCATGTCCAGACAGCATCTGGTTCACATGGCATTCCTGGCCGAGTACTAAAGATCTGTGTGGACCAAATGGCTGGAGTATTTACGGACATATTCAACCTCTCGCTTCTGGAGTCTGAGGTTTCCACCTGCTTTTAAAAGGCATCTATTGTACCAGTGCCCGAGAAGAGTGTGGTGACCTGCCTCAATGACTACTGTCCAGTAGCACTTACATCAACCTCAGTACAGCAACACTATGACCACTTTGAACACTTTTCACCGCAATGGACTTGCTGTTTTTGTTCTAATTATGTTCTTTCTTGTATAATTTTGCATAATTTATGTTTAATTCATGTTTTTCTTGTGAATGTTGCTTCTATGACACTATGTGCCTGTGATGTTGCTGCAAGTAAGTTTTTCATTACACGTGTGCATACATGTACTGGTGCATGCGACAATAAACTCAACTTTAACTTTTGACTTTGACTTCGTCGTTCAATAATTTCAGTTAAAAAACATTTCCGGCATTCTTAATCAAGATTGCCAGCATTCATTCCACATTCTTCTGGGAATTCAAGATAATTATTCTGCTTTTATATCACATCCAGCGTACATTTTGTCTCACAGATATCACCTTCCTTCACCTTGCACTCTCGCTTGTTTTTGCCTTCTACCTTTTAGTAGACAGCCCCTTATGTTCTCCTCTCCCCGACTTCCTTTCTCTACTTTCTTCTTACTTCTAACGAAAGGCCATTGACACAAAATGTTAAATTTGTTTCTATCTCCACAGATGCTGCTCGACCTCCCCAGTATTTCCAGCACTTGCTGTTTTCATTCCAGTGAAAATATCCTCAGTGAGCTAAGTGACCAACAACAACCACAACCTATTGTGTCAATAGATGCTGGAAATCTAAAATAAAAGCACTCTCTAACTGTTCCCATTCACTCATTGACCAGATAACCTTGTTTACAGCTTATCCTCATGGTTACCCCGGTTTTACCTGATCAGAGACACCACCCCACCCCTGACAACCATCACATCCCTGCAGCTTCACAAGCTCCAGTTCTAATGAAGGTCTTCAGCCTGAAACCTTAGCTCTGTTTCTCTTGCCACAGACACAGCCTGTTCTGCTGAGTATTTCTGGCATTTTCTTTGTTTTCACAACTTATTATGTGCTTGGTGTGACTTCAGCCATTGGAGAGATTTCCCTGTGATTCACAGACCAAATGCTGCCTTGATATCAATGACAGCTGCTGTCAATTCATTTTGCAAATGTCGTTCTTTTGTCCATATGGAATCTAAGAGTCATACAGCATGGAAACAGGCCAATCAGCCCATCGAGTCTGCACCAACTATCATGCATCCACTTAGACTAACCTTATTAATCTTTCCACATTCCCATCAATTTTCCCCAGATTTCTATCATTCACCCACTCAATAGGAACAATTTACAGTGGGCAATTAACCCATCAGCCACACATTGTTGGGTTATGGGAGGAAAGTGGAGCATCCAGAGGAAACCCATGTGGAGAATGTGAAACTCTGCACAGACGACACCACAGGTCAGGATTGAACCTGAGTCAATGGAGCTGTGATGCCAATGTTTGGATCAAGGCTGAAAATGAGATCTGGAGACATGCTGCCTTGGCAGAACCCAGCTGAGCAATGAGTAAGCAGCACATGATAACACTATTGGTGACCTCTTCCATCACGTTGCTGAAGCTTAAAGACAGGATGACAGGAGGTAATTAGGTGTATTGGATGGGCCCTGTTTCCTTTTCTCTGTTAACCTTTCATGTTCTTTAATAGAAGCCAGTATTGTGGCAGTAATGGTACAGCTTGGCTGGAGCTGTGACCAGCTCCACAGAATGGTTCTTCACAAGTATAATTAGGTTGTCGTCAGGCTCAGTGGGATTTGCTCCATTCAATGCTCTCAGTTACTTCTTGATATCACGTTCAATGGATAAAAGTGGGTGAGGACTGGCTGCTGTAACAGTGGAGGCCTTTGGAAGAGACCAAAGTGACATGGAAACATTGAGTGACACACCACAGAAAAAGGTACTTCAGCCCACTATGTTGACCATCAAGCACCCATTTACACCAATTGCACTATTTTACACATTTATACCAATTTATGCCAGTCTCATTTTTTATTTTTCTCACCTTCCCATCAACTAACACCACCCCCCCCCCCCCCCCCCCAATTCTGCCACTCACCTGTTCACTAGGGGCGATTTACAGTGCCCAATTAACCTTCCAAGCGGCACGTCTTTGGATGTGAAAGGGAACCAGAGCACCCAGAGGAAACCCACACAGTCACAGAGGAGGACATGCAAATTCCATACATCAGAGTGTGAGGCAGCAGTTTTACCAGCTGCACCACTGTTCCACCAAAAGGTGGAGCATCCACTTGGCATTTCAGTCTTGAAGATAGTTACAAGCTCTTCAGCCTTGCCTTTTGTGCTCATGCACCAGGGTCCACCATTATTACGAGTGGGATTGCAGTGTATGTAAATGAATGTATGACATATTGATAATCTGCATGCAGGGTAGAGAGGAGGAGCTGGTGAATGAATAAACAAGTTGCACACTTTGATAGTTCCCTATGCTCTATAATGATGCCCACACTGCTCACACTTATTGCAGGAGGACACACATATAATGGAAATTGGTGATGTAAATTTGAGCAAGTGGACATCACAAAAAATGTAGGTGCAGAAGGGATCTCCAACTATACTCCAGGTGAGTGAAGAAATAACTCACTAATTCCAGAAGAGTTAGTCTTGGAGAAAGTCCCTGACTTATTTCTATACGACTTCTTCATGTGGAAAATAGTATTGAATAGTATTGAGCACATAATAGTTTCTCCAGAACATCCAGCATCATGTGGCTGAAAGGTCAGTGAGTATCATGAAAGAAATACGACAAAACAAATGTTATATGCATGCTCAAAGCTAACAATGAGACATTAGCAGGCAAAGTTATGCTCAACATTAGGATGATGCCATGTCCCACAATAGATTATATCTCCACTGAATTGCTAATGCGGACAAGACTCAAAACACAGTTGAGGTCAGTTCAGTCAAATCTTGAGGAGATAACGGAAGCAGCACGACTGAGGCAGAGAAGGAATCATGGGTTGAGTCACGAGCTTTGGTAGTTCTGTGTGTATCCTTATGCTCCACAATAATCCTTCCACTACTGACAGCTGGTGTAGCAAGAGACAGCCACATGATTGGGTTATTCATGAAACCCTTTTTACAGGCCAGGCAGCATCCATGGAGAAAAGCAGGCGGTCAACATTTCGGGTCAGGACCCTTCTTCAGGACTGAAGATAGGAAAAGGGGAAGCCCAATATATAGGGGGAAAAGCAGAGCAGTGATAGGTGGACAAAAGAGGGGTGGGCACAAGGTGGTGATAGGTAGATGCAGGTAAGAGATAGTGATAGGCAGGTGTGGGGGAGGAGGGGAGAGCAGATCCACCGGGGATGGGTCAAAGGTAAGGAGAGAAAGGAAAAAAAAGGTAGAAAAAAAGAGGCGAGGAAAGGGAATAAGAGAAGGCACATGATGGTGGGGTGGTGGTTGTGGGGAAGGGGGTGGGGATTACCTAAAGTGGGAGAATTCAATGTTCAATTATTTTCCCTCCTATATATTGGGCTTTCCCTTTTCCCGTCTTCAGTCCTAAAGAAGGGTCCTGACCCGAAACGTTGACCACCTGTTGCTGCCTGTTGAGTTCCTCCAGCATCATCGTGTCTTTCATCTAGATCCCAGCATCTGCAATCCTTTGTCTCTCAAGCCTTTTTTACATGAAGTTCTGTTTGCCATTTAATTGTCCACCTCCATTTGTGGCTGCATACAACAGAACTTGCATCTGAGAATTAATTTTGAGGTCTTTTCGTTCTGTCTATGATATGTTGCTTGAATATTTAACATGCAAGTATTCCTGTGCTGTAGTTTCACCTGATATCCACCTAAATTTTGGTACATCTGGTGTTATGTTCTTCCACAAACCTTAATGAAACAGAGTGAGGTATATATTGGCCAAGTGGGTCCATATTGTGATGGAGATTGGTCCCTCTGATAACGACGAGTGTGGTCCCTCATGGTGTTCAATATTGAGCTGCTAAATTAGTTCTGAATCACTACCATCATTTAGCATGATGGTAATGTGGTACTGCAACTAGCAACAGTAAGATGTATTTATATACCATCCTTCACACAGCAAAACATCCCAAGTGACTTCAAAGGACTCCTTTCAAAGGAAATTTGAATCAAGCTACATAAAGAGATGTTTGTTCTTCTTTGATACTAGCTGTCCTCTTCCTTATACTTAGAGCTTGAAGTTTTAATTTTTTATTTGAAGTTCATTTCCATGTTTTTTTAGTTTTAATGAGTATTTGGCAATTTCACTTATTGAAAGGAAAACTTCATTCAAAAAATATATCAAATTTTGGTCTCTATAGTGTACAACTAAATGGAAAGAGGTACAAATGTAAGTTCTTGCACATTCAAAGTCAGATTAAAGTTTTCAAATTTACCAAAGTACAAACAGAAAATGCCATGGTTACTCAGCAGGTCAGGCAGCATCTGTGGAGAATGTATCAGAATCAATTTTTCAGGTCATTGGCCCCTCATCAGAACTGAAAAAAGTGGGAAAACAGGGTTGTTTTACATTTCAGAGATGGAGAAGGGTGGAGGGAGATGTGGGATTCCATTGTGATAGGTGGGGATTGGGGTAGTCCAGGTTACACAACTGTTTTCAGTGATATCTGTGAGAGGAAAATCATTGCTAATCTATCTGGAGGGGTGTAAACTGAGCAAGATGAATGAGGACACTAGAGAGAGGGATTAAAAGAAATGATGGAATTATGAGATGTAGAACAGACAGTGCAGGAAATCTGAAGTAAAAGAAAATGTTGGAAATACTCAATAGATCAGGTAGTCTCTGTGGAGAGAGGAAAACTGAGTTAAAGTTACAGCTGGCTTACTTTACAATTCAAAATTTACCACTGTCTACCAGGATAGCAGCTTTGACCAGGATATCTCTCAAATGGGATTGGCCAGTCGACATTTTGAAAGACTATGTCATTCTTAAAGCAAAATGGATAAAATATAACTGCTGTACCTTTAACATAAATGGCTTGTAAATGGTTTTGCCCGTTTTAATCAGTTAAAACTATCCTTTTTGTGTAATGACTTTTAATTGGTTTATTCTTCCCAGTTATACTGCCTTTTGGATGGTGTATTGCCAAAAAGGTCTGCATGAGGCACTGCGATCTTTAACAATTGTGACTTAACACATTATCCAACTACTCCCCATACTAATATGACAAATACAGTGCAATAATTTTGCCAGTGCAGTGTTGTGTGTCTGAAGACAGACAGGAAGTGATAGAGATGGGTTCAATTCCAATGTTTAAAAGACATTTGGACAAGTACATGGAGAGGAAAGTCAGCGAGTCATAGGCATACAGAATGGAAGCAGTCCCTTCTGCCCAAATGGTCGATGCTGACCCAGATGTCCATCTTATCTAGTCCCATATGCCTGCATTTGGCCTATATCTTTCTGAGCCTTTCCTATCCATGTACCTGTCCAAGTGTCTTTTAAATGTTGTTAATGTACCTGCCTTGGCCACTTCCTCTGGCAGCTCAATCCATATATGGACCACCTTCTGGGTCAAAAAGTTGCCCCTCAGGTTCCTATTAAATTCTTCCCTCTCACCTTAAACATTTGCCCTCTAGTTCTTGATTTCCCATCCCTGGGAAAAAGGCTGTGTGCATTACCATATCTGTGCCCCTCATGATTTTATATACCTCTATAAGATTGGTTTAGAGGGATAAGGGCGAAACACAGGCCAATAGGACCAGTTCAGTTAGGCGACTTGATCAGCATGGACTAGTTGGGCTGAAGGGTCTGCTTCCGTGCTGTATAACTCTATGACTATGACTCAAAGGAAAATGTAGGATTTGCAAAATTGCACTTCTGGGGAACAGCTGAAAGATATCTGCCTTTCCGACTGCAAAATGCTAAGCTCTGAATTAACAAGGAAGATATCCAAAGATGACACATGCTGCTGTGAAAAATGTAATCATCACTAATAGGCCAGTCATTAACAGAAACAAGCAACAACTGGAGGATTTCATTATTCTTGAGATGTCATCTGTAACCTACATTGCCAATTTACAATTAAAATCTGCATTGTATTTTAAATTCAAACATTACAAAAATTGCTTGTTGTCTTCAGTGAGACTACTATCGATGCATACATATTTATTGTGTTAATTTAATAAAATCCAGTCCCTATAGATTGGATTATCCACTTTTTTTTCTATTTTGCTTTGAATCCTTTCACTGTGAAATTCTTACATGAAAAATTCCTCTCACACCACAATTAGTAACAGATGCCACCAAAATTTTCTTTGCGTTTGCCCGGATACACATTATTGTTACTGTTCAATGATGAGTATTTCTTATAAGTATTTCTTTCACTCCAGTCCCAGACCTGAATTTGTCCTTATATTACTCAACTGTACCTGCCATTCTAAGGTGCCCTAAGTGAGAGAATGGAATAGACAAAGGCAGTAGGATTGTTCAAGCTAAATGTGTGATGCCAGTGCAATTGGGTACTGGTTGTGTGCTATTAGCATGGAGTTTTCTCAAACAACTTTCTACCATGCTGTTTTATTGCACCTTCAACTTCTTTCAAAACACTTTCACAGGATTTAGTTAGGGATGCGAGAGGAAATACAGTTGCCAAGACTGGTATTTTCCAAGGTGAGATGAGGGATGGAAGAGAATTACATATGGATTCTCTGATGGCATGCCAGGGGAGGCAACACTGTCAATTTGTGGATAACTTTGCCTTCTGACAACAAGGCAGTCTGTGCACGTTTGGAATCTCCTATGTTTGCAGACACTGTTACCTCCAACTTTGAATATTATGTAATTTTGCATTAAAGTCAAAATTCACATGACCCTCAGCTAATATAAAATTTGCAACCAGCTCAATTGATTGGAATAATTCCAAAACACCCTTGGGGTGAAATAAAACAACATGCATCCCAAAGTATCTTAAGGATAAGTGTATTTTCCTTGGAATTATTTGGGAAATGCAACATTGAATTTGAGCAGTGCTATAAAAGAGCACCAAAATAATGACTAGATAATCTGTTGTGGGTTGGTGGGGGAGGGAGTGTGTTAATTGTTGACCAAGCACCAGGGAAACTCTTTTCAAACCTGTGCAATGGGAATTTCAACTTCAAATTGGAAAGAGCAAATGGGATCTTGTTTAAATGTCTCATCGGATGGATAGAATCTCTCGCTCTGCACTACGGGCAAGTCAGTCCAGACTTCTGTTCTCAAGTCTCTGGAGCAGGGCTTGAATCCACAACCTCTGGATTCAAGAGAGTCAAGGGCACTACCAAGCCACAGCTGACATTGGAAGTGCAAAAGCACTGAGGAGACATTATGATACATTATATGCACTGGACAGATATAAAGACGAATAAGCTTAAAATTGCACTGAAAATAAAAATCTTAAATGAAGTCAGTATAGTGACTTTGATTTTTGTGTGTTCACTTGACTTTTGATTTGCACTATAGAAGCCCTATGGGCAGTTTGAACACAAATTGTATAGAAAATGGAAGGGATCTTTTCCTGCAAAGTAGTCTATTGTGTTTAGTGCAAGCACCAAATTAGTACCTTGACAAAAAAAATCACATGAACATAAGAACATAAGAACATAAGAAATAGGAGCAGGAGTAGGCCATCTGGCCTGTCGAGCCTGCTCTGCCATTCAATAAGATCATGGCTGATCTGGTTGTGTACTCAACTCCACCTGCCTGCCTTTTCCCCCTAACCATTAATTCCCCGACTATGCAAAAATCTATCTGTGTCTTAAATATATTTAATGAGATAGCCTCTGCTGCTTCCCTGGGCAGAGAATTCCACAGATTCACTAACCTCTGAGAAAAGCAGTTCCTCCTCATCTCCATCCTAAATCTATTTCCCCAAATCTTGAGGCTATGTCCCCTGGTTCTAGTCTCGACTACCAGTGGAAGCAACCTTCCTGCCTCTATCTTATCTATCCCTTTCATAACTTTATATGTTTCTATAAGATTCCCTCTCATTCTTCTGAATTCCAGCAAGTATAGTCCCAGATGAATCAATCTCTCCTCATAGGCTAACCCCCTCATCTCTGGAATCAACCTGGTGAACCTCCCCTGCCCCACCTCCAAAGCTGGTATATCCTTCCTCAAGTAAGGAGACCAGAACTGCATGCAGTACCCCAGGCGCGGCCTCACAGGTACCCTGTAGAGTTTCAGCCTCACCTCCCTGCTCTTAAATTCAATTGCTCTAACAATGAAGGCCAACATTCCATTTACCTTCACCAAAAGCATAGGGGCAGTGGTGTGTGGTGCTTTATGTGTGGTTTTTGACACACTGAGCAGCTAACAGATTTGATCTCTCGCAGCCGCAGTGATCCGAGTTTGATCCAGACCTCTGGTACTGTCGGTGTGGAGTGTAGTGTGCATATTCTCCCTGTGACCATCTGAGTTTTCTCTGGGTGCTCCGGTTTCCTCCCACATCCCAAAGACGTGCAGATCGGTAGGTTAACTGGCCACTGTAAGCTGCCCTTGGTATGTAGGTATGTGGTAGAACTTGGGGGGGGGGGCGGGGGGAGTTGCGGGGAAATTGAATAGAATAAAATGTGATTAGTGTAGGATTAGAGTAAACGGGTGCTTGATGGTCAGTGTGGACTTGGTTGGTCAAAGGGCTTGTTCTCATGCTATATGACTCAACACAGCTACCGTCACATTATTGAGCTACATATATTAAACTACCACCAACCTTTAAAGGTATGATCCCCATGGCAGCCAGACCTCAGCAGCACATGAGCTGCTGCTGGGAAGAAGGAGGCTGAACAGCCATAGAGAAAGATTCATAGTGTTATACAGCACGGAAACAGGCCCTTCGGCCCAGCTCATCCATGCTGACTGAGGTGAAGAGGTGAGCGTTTTTTGCAATTATGCATTTCTGTGCCTC
The DNA here is from genome assembly GCF_009764475.1 of Pristis pectinata. Classification (NCBI taxonomy): domain Eukaryota; kingdom Metazoa; phylum Chordata; class Chondrichthyes; order Rhinopristiformes; family Pristidae; genus Pristis; species Pristis pectinata. The sequence goes on from NC_067427.1 coordinate 25,166,160, forward strand.
CTGCCCCAGGGTTAGTTATTGTCCTACCCAGGGTTAGTCATCCTCCTCCCCCAGGATTATTCATCCTCCTGCCTCACCACATACATCGCCCCACACTTGTGCTACTTGTGGAAGAGCAATGAGCCAAACATAATGTTATTCTACTATTTTGTCACATTGGAAGTCTGATCAAAGACTTAGCACTTTGGGACGTTTATGAGCAGTATACAATGCATTTTAGATCTGTCTTATGAAGCATCTTGATGTCACCAGTGATCCTATAAATGGTGCCTCAGAACACAGCATGAGGTTTTTAATGTGGCTCCTCAAAGACAGTCAAATTGTGTACTTACGCCATGAGGAATGGAAAGCTTCATTGCTTGACGACTGAAATCATTAGGTTTGAAGACTGATGTTAAGGTGTGCCAATGTAGATCCCGACAGGAAGCAAAAACGGAAACGCTGGAAGAACTCAACCAGTCAAGCAGTATCTGCGGAAGGAGAAACCAGTTTACATTTCAGGTCAAAGATCCTTCATCAGGACTGCGGAAGAGGCTAAACAAGTCGTTCTAAATAAATTAGAAGGTTGGGGAGGGAGAAAGAGAATGTCAGTCAGAGGGTGAAAGGATGGACAGCTATTGAATGAACAGTTGAACTCCTTGAATGTCTTGCTAATATTGTGAAGTCTGGGTGATGTTGCATGGTCTGGCTTACTAGGATGTGCTGAGCAGACCAGAACACACAAATGAAAGGAAATGAAAAGGGGAAGAGGGATGGCAAGCACAGAATACCAATCCTGACACAAATAGAAGGAAAGAGGGAGTCATCTGAAGTTGGGGGATTCAATACTGAGTCCTGTTGCTCCTTGAGCTTACATTGGGCGTCACTGTAACAGTGCAGGAGGTCACAGATATTGAAGTCAGAGTGGAAGCAGGATGGTGAATTAAAGAGGCAGGCAACCAGACGCTCAGGGTCAATCCTGTAGATTGAACGCAGGTGTTCCACAATATGATCACCCAATCTGCGTTTGGTTTTCCCGACGTAGAGGAGAAAGTGACTGAAAGTCTCAGTCAAATTTTGAGACTGATATGATTTCACCTGGAAATGGTTGCTCACAACTAGGTAACATTGAAATTGGAATGCTTTTATCTTCAGCACTGTGTGATTCAGTTCTCAGTCATTGGTTCATTGGAACCCTTACAGCAGTGATGATGAATTGGTGAAGACTGAGATTGGGTGGAGAATTATAGAGCCAATGATGTGGAAAAGATGCAAAGAGGTAGATTGCAATAGTTTGAAAATCCTGTATGGAACCAGCTTAACTTCGATGAAGCTGAAATTGGAGGCAAGGCACTCAAAGAGACTTGATGCAGAATTAAATTGAAATTGAAGCTGGTTGTTCCGCATATGGATCTATGCTGGTCAATATCTTTCGTGTGACCAATGACCCTACTCCCTTGTGCTTTATTCCTTCCTCTCTTCCTCACAGGTTCAAACCCCTTTAAAGAGAGCAAAATAAAAAGAGAATGGAGAGCTGGGCTGCAAGCACAGAGAAGATTTTTAATCACAGTATTATTTGTAAATTTGTTTATGACTTGAGCCTGTCATACACATTTGTAATTAATTTTATTTGACATGTGGCCAGTTTTGTGAGAAGCCACAGTTTCCAGCAGTATGTTTTATTTTTAAATGAGTGCAAAGGATTACACTTCAAATCTAGGATATTGAGAGCTGATTTGGCAAATTTCAGCTAACTGCGCTGAAAGTAAATGCAAACATATGGAATATTTTGCCGCTGATATTGACACTAATTTTACCAATCAGAATAACATTTAAATACCCAATATTTTCTTGACTTACCATCCGGGACATATTTTCTTCTCATTACTACCATCGGGGAGGAGGTACAGGAGCCTGAAGACCCACACTCAACGATTCAGAAGCAGCTTCTTCCCCTCTGCCATCAGATTTCTGAATGGTCCATGAACACAACCTCGTTATTCCTTTTTTTTGCATTATTTATTTATTTTTGTAATTTACAGTAATTTTATGTCTTTGCACTGCACTGCTGCTGCAAAACAACAAATCTCATGTCATACAAGTCAGTGATAATAAATCTGATTCTGATTCAGAAATCACTTTCGTAAAAAGCTGATTTTGCACAATTTAACAAGTAACAGAATGGAACCAGTTTTATAAGTTTTATTCAATTTAGTAAGTGAAACATTGAGTACCCAAAGTTGGTGCCTCATACTTGCATGAAAGCACAACTCACTAGGAAGCCCTCTGTGATATATTTTGGTGTAATTCTCTTCAGTAAGTGGTAAAATGCAGCCTCACAGTTTGGTATTAAAGGCAGCTGATATAAATGGAAGTGATGTCGTCAGTCAGTACCAATGTTCCCCATTGGGAAACAAGCATGGTAACTCTAATAAAACCTTGCTTGGCTGTCAGGAACTCTTACCCAACACGATCAGCACTGAGCAGCTCTAATGGACTTCTTATGTTTGCTCCCTGCTAAAGATTGATGGGTTGTATTTAAAGAAAATCAGGAGAAACATCCCGCTGTATTTTCCAGTACATACTGTGTGTGGTACAATATATAGGCTCCTTTACAGATCTGGACATACATTTGATTTATCACCAATGCTTTGGGAAGATTATTATCAAAGGTAGCATAGCAGCCTTGTGTATATTCTTGTACTTGTAATCTGGAAGCCAGGGTTGATAATCTTGAGAAGTTGAGTTCAACTCTTGCCAAGCCCCATACTGAGAACTTCAATTCAACAAAATTAGTTGGTATATGTTAAAGCAAATGGGACCATGTCAGATTGATTCTCTTATGCTCTTACCCTGTACTGCCCATGTGGGGTTCAAGTTCTAAAACATCATAAGTTGCCAAATACTCAACTGAACTCATTATAACTAATAACCACAGCAACTTAAGAAGACAGTCAAAGTCAAAGTTGAGTTTATTGTCATACGCACAAGCACAGGTGGAAAACTAACTTGCAGCAGCATCACAGGCACAAGGCATCATATAAGCAGCATTCATAAGGAAAATATAAATTAAACACAATTTTTCTACAAGAAAGAACACAATTAGAACAAAAAAAACGAAGTCCATTTTAGTGCAAGGTGAGCAAAGTGGTCATAGTGTTGCTAAACTCCAGTGATTAGGGTTGTGACGGTTGGTTCAAGAACCGAATGGTTGAAGGGAAGTAGCTGTTCTTGAAACTAGTGGTGTGGGACTTCGGGCTTCTGTCATCTCCCAACTCAAGTACAACCAGGGACAAGCAGTAAAGACTTGTATTAGTAATGATGCTCAGATCCCCAAAACCAATGCAAGTAATCTCTGATCAGAGTTCTTTCTTAGTGAACTTGTTTAGGATCTCTCAACACCATTTATTTGTTCGCCTTAACACAGAGCATTAGAGGTGCCCACAAGGAGTCTGCTGATACAGTGAGAAGTCTGGTCCAATTGCATTCAGTATCCAGAACAGATTCCCCTTCGGTTCTCCATGGCTGAAGCTACTGTGAATGCTGGAACTACTGTTTACATTGATTTGGGTATCATTACAAGGTAGAAAGCATAGCTTATCATGGTATCACAGAATGGTTGTAGTACTGAAGTCTGCCATTCAGCCCATCTACTTTGTACGTGCCCTCTGAGCATTCCTATAGGTCCCATCCCCCTGCCTTCTTCCTATAATCTTGAAGATTCTTTCCTTTCTTTCCTCTTCTGAGTGTTATAATTGAGTTTGCCTCCTCTACCATCCTTGGGAGTACATTCCAAACTTTAACATTTGCCACATAATAAAAAAAGATTTTCTTCATGTCCATACATCCTCAGATCTCTCTGACCTTTTGGAATTGTGCCCTTTAGTTTACATTTTCTCTTCTTATTCTTCTGACCAAAATGGACACAGCCCAGTGCGTTACAGACACCAGCCTCCCCTCCTTGGACTCTGTCTTTAATTCTCGTTGTCTTGGTGAAGCAGCCAGCATAATCAAAGACCCCACCCACCCAGGACATTCTCTCTTCTCTCCTTTCCATCGGGTAGAAGATACAGGAGCCTGAAGGCACGTACCACCAGACTTAAGGACAGCTTCTACCCCACTGTGATAAGACTATTGAACGGTTCCCTTATACAATGAGATGGACTATGACCTCACAATCTACCTTGTTATGACCTCGCACCTTATTGCACTGCATTTTCTCTGTAGCTGTAACACTTTACTCTGTACTGTTATTGTTTTAACCTGTACTACCTCAATGCACTCTGTATTAACTCAATGTAATTGCACTGTGTAATGAATTGACCTGTACGATCGGTTTGTAAGAAAAGCTTTTCACTGTACCTCTGTACAAGTGACAATAATAAACCCATACCAATACCAATGTAACGTATCACATTTTTCAGCATTAAATTTCATCTCCCAACTGTTCACCCATTTAAACAGCCTGTCTGTATCTCCTTCTTAGTGACCTCTTCGCAGTTCACAACGCCAACATGCTACAGATTTGGAAATTTTTCCCTGTACACCCAAGTCAAATTTATTAACATATATTAAGAAGAGAGTGATCTTAGTTCTGACTCTTGGCAACTCCACTATACGCTTCCCTTCAGTCCAACAAAACAATGTTTCACAACAATGTTGTTACCTGTGACGTAGCCAGATTTCTATCCCTGCTGCTACAGCCCTTTTAACTCCATAATTTTCAGTCTTGTTGACAAGCCTGTTATGTGCCACTTTATGAAATGCTTTTCTGATGCCCACATATATCATTAACCATGTCTTGCTCATCAAAAGACCCTCTCGAGGAGATTATATGTGATTTGCCTTGGACAAATCCAGGCTGACTTTCTCTATTCAATTCACACTTGTTCAGGTGACAGCTTATTCTGTCCTAGATTATTGTTTCTTGAATTTTCCCTATCACTAAGGTTGAGTCGAATGGCCTGTAGTCACTGGGTTTACCCTTGGCACTATTTTTTGATGGAAATGTAACATTCGATATTTCCAGTCCTCGAGTGTCAACACTTAATCCATAAATGTCTGGAAGAGTGTGGACAGGACCTCTGCAATTTCCTCCCTTACTTCCCTCAGCAACCTGGGGTGCATCTCATCTGAACTAGGTGATCTATCCACTTTATCCATGGCTAGGTTTTCCATTACTTCCTCTGTCAATTCTTAGTCCATGCAGAATCTGAACTACATCTTCCTTTGCTGAAACTCAAACACCTTCTTCCCTGGTGTGGTATACATTGGACACCTCAGCTATGCCCTCTGCCTCCATGAGTAGATTTCCTTTCTGGTCTCTGATTTGTCCCCACCTCTCCCCTTGCAATACTTTTCCTGACCAGTCCTGAAGAAGGGTCCTGACCCGAAACGTTGACTGCCTGCTTTTCTCCATGGATGCTGCCTGGCCTGCTGAGTTCCTCCAGCATCATCGTGTTTTTCATCTGGATTCCAGCATCTGCAGTCCTTTGTTTCTCTAATACTTTTCCTCTTCCCATGCCTCATGCCTACAAACTATTTTTGTATTCCTTTTGATGCCAATCTTTTCTCGTGCTTTCTCTTTGCCTCTCATTCCCCCTTCATTTCTTCTTTGCACTCCCCATAATCGGCCCAGTATTTCCTTGTGTTAACTTAGTTATCCGTCATTGTCTTTTTTTTTCCCCTGCTCTATTTCTCCTCCTATATTTTCGATCACTCTGCCCTTAACTTCTCTATCCTTCTATAGTTAAAATACCTCCACTTTTGATCAATCAATGTTTTGCCTGCCAAACAATGGTTCCAATTTACCTGGGCAAGATCTCTTCTTATCTCATTGAAATTGCTCCTTCTCCAGTGCCCATTCTCACCTTGGAACCATTTATATCCTCTTGTATGGTTATTCTGAGCATGATATTATGATCCACTGATATTGCCTGACCCAGTGACTGTTTCTAGCATTTTCTGTTTTTAATTATATGATGATATGATCATTATTTCCTTGATATTTCCCCTATTATCATGTCTGGAAACATGATAATGGGTATGATCTCATAGTAAAGGGACACTTATGCTTCCAAAGGAAATTGAAAAGACTAATGGGTGGTTAGAATTAAATCAGTGATAAGTATATGATGCTTCAGAAAAAATGTGAGCCATGTATCCTGAATGAAAGCTGTCCTTCAAAGAGAACAAATACTGATCCCAAGACAATATTAAAGCAGTGCAATTTGTAACCTACTTTAAGAATCCTGGGAGAATAGAAATATATTTTACGAATCTTTGTCCAGAATATTAGTTCAACTAACTAGTATTGCAGATACATTTAAAGCAAGTACTAAATAGTTATTCTGATAGGGAGGTTGTTAAATGACATTCAGTTTATTTCTTGATAACGGAGGTTAGTAGTTTATCAGAGTAAGCAAGTGGACCAGGCAAAGGTCAGTCCTGCAGTATAATAATGATGTATAGTTTAACCCTCCATAAATTTGTCATCAATCAGTCTTTAAAGGACATTGCTGGTAAACAAGTGGAGCTTCTATAACTTGGTAATAAACCCTTGAACAATCAAGAGGAAAACAGAGAATCTCTGTCAGATAAAAAGATTCTCAGAGGATACTTCAAGGAATTTATTTCATCCTTGGTGCATTCCCCAACTTTGGTTAAAAAGAACTTTCTATGGCCAAGTGCCAAACATATTTTGACGGGAATGCTAACAGGCAGCCTGTCCCAAGCATGGAGCTGATGTTTCAAAGTATGTAGTGCTCAGAGATCAACTCTAAGTCTCTCTCTCTCTCTCTCTCTCTCTCTCTCTACATATATATATATATATATATATATATATATATATATATATGTGTGTGTGCGTGTGTGTGTGTGTGTGTGTGTATATATATATATATATATATGTGTGTGTGTGTGTGTGTGTGTTTGTGTATATATATATATATTTATATGTGTGTGTGTGTGTGTGTGTGTGTGTGTGTGTGTGTGTGTGTGTATGTATATATATATATATATATATATATAAATCAGCTGGTGTGTGCACCATCTTTTGCGAACAAACCAGAGAGGTTTCCTATCAGTAAAGACAACACTTTACAAAAACAGATGCTGAACATCTGGACTTAAAACAAAAAATTATGTAAGTTCTCAGAGGAACAAGACGGTACCTGTGGAGATGAAGGTTTTGGACTAGATCACCCATGCCATCACTTCAGGAGTTGTTTTAAATGAAACCATGAAATCCCTATGGATTCTGGTAGTCCTCCTTGCCAGTGTTTCCCCGTCGTCACTGGTATCCGCTGAAGACCACATGATTATTCTTCCTGAGTGCAGAAATTGTTAACTTTATAGTTACATCTCAACAAAATTGGATTTTTTGTTTGATTACAGAATGACTCAGCATGCTCCACAACCATAAGACCATCAGCAGTAGTGCCAGGAGGACATCACTCAGCGTCTTAAGCCTGTTCCGCCGTTCAATAGTATCATGGCTGATCCAACATTCCTCGTCCATTTTCCTGCCTTTTCCCCATTACTCTTGTTCCTATTACTGATTAAAAATATATCTCAGCCTTAAATATATACAATAACTTTGCGTCCCACAATGTTCTGTGGCAAAAGGTGCCAAAGACTCATAACCCTCTGAGAGAAGAAATTCTTCCTCATTTCAGTCTTAAGTGGGCTTCTCCTCATTCTGAGACTGCATCCTCTAGTTCTTGACCTTGGCATGAGAGGAAACATCTTCTCAGTATTTACCCTATGAGGTCCCCTAAGAATCCTGCACATTTTAATAATATTATTGATCATTCTTCTAAACTGCAACAAGGACCGTGCCAATCTGTTTAACCTTTCCTTGTAGGACAACCCCTCTGTAACGGGAATCATCCTTGTGAATATTTTCTGAACTGCCTCCAATGAAATGGTTGCTTTCCTTGAACAGGGGACTGAAAATTGTTTGCAGTACACCACATAGAGCCTTACAGGAATTAATTATTAAGGAAGCAATAACAGCACATATGGAAAACCGTGATGTCAACACACAGAGTCAGTATGGTTTCATGATTCCCCTACCTTTATTACGAAGCTAAAAATCTGGCTGTTTCTACAACTGGCAGCAAATATAAAGCTGCTCACTTTGTATTCCTGACCGGTTTAAATTTTAACCCATCAGTGATGCATGAAAAATAGCAACTAACTTTGCAGTCATTCCTAATTTACTGTGAATTTCTTCTACCTTCAATGCTCAAAATTAAAATACTTGCATTATATATTTGCTCTCATCTGGTTGACAATTCTTTTGTTACTATTTTATTTCCCAATAGCCCAGTTCGAAACATAAATTAACACAAAATGCATGTTTTTCAAGCTGGTATGAGCATTGTACTTGCCTTGTCTTTTCTTGTTTGATCCATCTTTCCTCACACTTATTTATCTTTCCATAGCTCCAAATGTTTCTCTTTCAGTCACGATGGTGCTTATATTTGAAACAATAAGTAAAATCACTGGGTTTGTGATTGACACAGAGAAGTGAATGGAATTGCAAGCTCCAATCTCCAAACAGCAGTAAAAGTTGTAGGATCCCAAGAAATGAAATGGAGAAGTGATGGATGCAATCCCTGATATTCAGCAGCTTGGTGATGTGTCAATGTTCATTTCAAAAGCCCTTTTTCTCGAAGGGAGACAATCTCTGAAATGATTTGCAGTAGCAAGATCAGCTATTGATAGATTGAATGAAATTGTTTTCCTTTTTTTTAAAACACAGTGCAGAGCTAACCCAAAAGAATGAACAGATCATTCAGAAGGAAAGTTGACTCCAAGATAGCCAACCTGATGATGTCAGCTAGATAAGAGATGATTGGTTTTAACTTTACAAAGTTTAATAAAATTTTAATTTTATTCCAACTAGATTAATAACTAGTCCTTAAAGTAGAGATATGATAGCGCAGTACACATTACTTATGTGTTAAAAATCATTCAGATTAAAGTGAAGTAAAAAAATGATTAAGAAATTATATCTGTTCTCTTTCAAACTAAATGTCTAAATGCCATTCTTTTTCGATGAGATTTTGGTGGATTTCAATGGCCAGACATGATGTCAATGACTGTTCCCTTTGCCTCAGGCCCACAGAGATATTTTTGATTGCAGAAGGATGGCCCTCTTCATGTGGCTTCCAAGAGTTGTTTGAAGGAGCAGTCTGGGATGATTGAAGCTTAGGCATAAGTAAGTTTGATGTATGAGAGGACGTAGTCTGAGGTGACTTGATGACTTTGAGTGGACCGACTGCAATGTTGTTCCTTCAACCTCTCAGGACAGTAGGTATCCTTGCTTCAAGATCTCCTGCATGCACACTACCATTCTTTCAACCTCCAGAACTAAGTCTGACCTGCCTGACAGACCCTGAGTGAGAGGTGTTTGTTCCTCTCCTCAAAGGCCTCGGAGAAATTTGAGGCAGACTCTGCTCATGATGATGAGGTGTATGAGTTGGAACTCCCTTGTCGTTCACTCTGCAGGAGAAAGACCATTTCCCACAAGATACATCTCTGCTCCTGAAAGAGGCCAATCTGGCAACTTGTTGCATCTCCCTGTTCCTGCAGAACAGATAGCTGTGGACACGTAGGATGTCTTTTTGCTGTCAATACGAGAGAACAGTAATTTACTGCACCCCTTGACGTCACTGACACATCCTGTGAAGTCATGACTTTTCTTGCATCATTGCTTCCTTGTGTGGGGCTTCTCACTCCTAGAGGAGATAATGGCCAACCCCTCCAGGGTCTTCATGTGATGGCTGAGGTGCTTCCTCCCATGTCCAGCATGCAGGGCTGACCTCCTGCCAGACATCTTGCATCAATCTCCCTTCCTGTAAAGCATAGGTCTCACTTCTCTCACACTGTCTCTCCTTCACAGCAGCTGCAGGGTGCCTTGCTGCTCTCCGCCTGCAATGGGAAGTGGTCCTTGAAAGGCTGATACCCTTCTGTGGTTGTTGCACAACAAAGTTGCATTTGGATTATCCTGATCCCATGGGAATTCATGCAGGAAGTGCTTTGGTTCTTTCTTCTGGATATAAAACACACCAGCACAGTTGCACACCTGTTTTTCAACAACTTCACAATATGTTAAGGGTCACTTTTGAATTAGTTTTGGCAATACACATGACAATATTTTCGTGTCAAATTCATGTAATCCATTTTCTAGGTATTTCTTTATTTCATCTTGTCTTTTTAGTAATTTAAATTTTGGAGAAAATATTGTGTAGACCACTGGTGAGACATACTGGAGCCTTACTGAGATGTCAGAACAAAGTGCTGTCTCTCTGACCCTATGGTATTGTTTAATGATGAGGTTTGCCTTACCTTCCTGGCCAATATTTATTCCTGAACCAATACCCCACCATATCTTTGCTATTTATGGGACATTAAATGCGTAAAGATTGACTTTTGCATTAAAACAATGCTTACACTTAAGAAAGCACTTAGTTGTCTATAAAATACTTTGGAACACTGTGAGAACAAGGAAGACAGAATGCAAGTACATCTTCTTTCCTGGTTTCTATTCTGTAAAGAGTTACAAGTGCCCAGAAACTAAAATTATAAATATAACACATAAAAAGATGAAACAGGGAAGATGGAAATATGCCAGGTCAGAAAGATAAAGAGGATGAAATTCATCTCTGCTGGTCTTGCAAAATTTGTGCTGATGCATTAACAGTTCATCTCAAACTCCATTTATTTTTTTTCCTTTGTCAATGGAAATTTGTTATCACCCATTTTATCTTACTGCCCCAGCACTGTGAGTCAGCAGCTGTTTATTTAAGTTGTTGCAATGTTACACAATGCTGTTGTGGTCATTTCCAAAGACCACACCACCAATAACCATGCATCAGAGAAATAATTACAAGAACTCACAGATAATGTTCAACTTCTTAACATGCTGCATGCCTTATAGTTGGATGTTCTTGACAGATCCTGTACATTGTTCAGTTCTGGCAGCCCAATGTGTATTCCTGGTACAGCCTGTGAATTTATTCCTTTGTTATGAACATTCAGACAAGGCCGAAGCTGCGATGAGCTGATTGAGACTGCAGTTTTGAAATGGTGATTTAGGAGAAATCCGAAGCTGCAGCTCCATGCATTGCGTTCCCTCTTGCTTTTTACATCGACGACTACTGATCGATTATCTATGTTTCTGCAGCTTTTTAAGGGGCACTGCACACAAGCTAGATGCTGACAATACAATTATGTCTTCTACGCCTGCCTCAGCATGAGCCCTTGAACAATACACTGTAAAGCTGATGGATTTAAATTTATTACAGCAGTGGAATTATTAGAATTATTAGAACAAAACAGGTTGTACAGGTGATTTTGGCATTAATATTCTGTGTGATTTCATAGAGATGGTGAATGTTTGATAAAAAGCAGCAGTTGTGGGGATGGCGACTCCCTCTCCAGAATTAACAGAGCTGGACACCTGTGAACGGGTGGCTTTCCACTTTGCCTCTGGCTTAGGACCTTCTGATCTAGTGAGGAGACAAGGGAGGTCAACACCTGTACTTGGATCTCTAGTGCACATGGAAGGCAATGCCAACTAGTGCTGTATGGAAAGCATGGAAGTCCAGGGATTTTATGCCATTGTGGATACGGTACAAAGTTATCAATCCAGGAAATATGCAGCAATGATTCAAGTCCACCAGTTCAAATCACACCTGAAGAGCGGTCCTGATGCAGGGTTTTGACCCAAAACGTTGACAATTCCTTTCTCCTCATAGATGCCGCTTGGCCAGCTGAGTTCCTCCAGCAGTTTGTTACACTCAAGGGCATTAAAATTTACTTGATTAAATAAAGCCAGAGGGTGTAGCTTGTGTCAGTAGGGGTGTCCAAGGAACATCTGGATTATTGCAGAGATTCATCTGTTCACTAATGTCCGAAATTTGCCTCATATATGCATCTGAGCTTTCATAATATTGCATTAAACTCTTAAATACCTCTAAAATGGACACCCCAGCTAATCAGTTCAAAGCCAATTATTGATTGGTGGCGGGCCGAGCCAATGATGCCCAAATCCCAAGAATAAACACATAAAAAGAACCTCTCTCCAGATATGAAATTCTTTCAAGCCAGTAGCGAAAGTTATCATAAAGTGTGGATGTATCCTGCAGAAAAGATGCATAGGCTGATCACCACAGGAGTTAAAACTTTCCTCTGGTTGCTGTTGGTGCATCGTGACAAGCAATGAAGAATTTATCTGATTGTTATTTTCATTTCGAATATAAGCCTATCCTTCACGATGCAATTTGTTTGTCATGACGAAGGAATGAATCCTTCACTATATGCTTACAAAGTCTATGCAACAGCAAGAGAATTTACTTTCCCCCAAGGATTCAATGATTCAACTGGCATGCATGCCTCTTGAATAAATGATTTTATAAAGGACAACAGACTGCTCTGAGACCTGTGTTTATACATTGAGAAACCAAGGCATTTGTCTTATCCTACTTACTGTGTGAAGAATGTGCACTTATCAAACCCTTCAGCAATGATAATCAGCAGCTTTATATTCAAGTTGTTGAACTGCTGAACAATGGTGCTGTACTCATTTCAAAAGATCATGACACCATTAGCCAAAAGCACCAGGGAAGTAACTATAAGAGTTCACAGTTGTTGGTTAATATTTTACTCCTTAACATTTTGCAAACCTCCCAGTCTGATGTGTCTGATATACGCCACACATGTGCATAACCAGTTCCATTTCCTCTTGATCTGATTGAATCTGTTCCTTAGAGACAGGCACAATCAAAGAGCTTTAAATGTAGGTCATCTGTGTCCTGAGGAGACACAAGAGACTGGAGATGCTGGAATATGGAGCAACAAACAAGATGCTGGAGGATCTCAGCAGGTCAGGCAGTATCTGTAGAGGGAAATGGACAGTCAATGTTTTGAGTCCAGATGAAGGGTCTCGACCCAAAATATCAACTGTCTATTTCCCTCCACAGATGCTGCCTGACCCGCTGATTTCCTCCAGCATCTTCCTTGCTGCATCTGTGTTCTTAGCCAATTTTGTTAAATGGTGTTTAAATTCTGTTCCAATCTCTCAGCCAGCACAATAGCATGGATATCTGATACTACAATTTTGAAATTTGTGTTTGTCTTAGTTGGAAATTTATGGTCTTTTTCATTGATACAGGTGACACCCATGTTACGGCCATTCAGGTAACGGAAGTTCCTTACAGAATTCGCAAATCACTACCAAAAAATTTGAGGTGCAGAATAAAAGTCACTCATACAGAATTTATGTGGGTAAAAAAATAGATCAACACAAAATGTGAAAGAAACAACGAATGTTATCAAGTTTTATTTTTAGTCACTCAGTACTGTATGGCAATAAGATTTGGATGTGATGTCACTGCATTGATTGGGTTGCGAGGAATTCTCCAACTACGTGGCAACTTGTGTGATGTGCTGCATTGTGGGGAGCTACGGTATCCATGGGCAGCTCCTCAAGGTCATCCTTCAGCCTTTACTCCACTTCAATTTAGTCACCCATTACCACCCTGAACTCCTTCCACACCACCTTTCTCTCATGAACCCCAATCCTCGAATCCCATCCCCTCCCCTGATGTCCCCACTTCTAAAACCCTTTCTGAATCCAGAGGAAGCGCCTCGCAGATGAACAGCGTGGCAGTGTGGTACTCTGGGAAGTCTGCTCACATGTCTTCGGACTGGAGAGGGTATGGTAAAGGAGGGACCAATGGACACAGTGTCATCATATCCAAATCTTGTTACCCCACAGCATTGAGTGACTGAAAATTGACAAAATTTGTTTCTTCTTTCGCACGAACCTTGTCCATCCCGAGTCGACTGTTGGCCTCAGCTGTTAAATAACTGCGGTGGGTCACTTTGTCTTTGCCAATAAAATGGTTTAATATAAGAGAAAATCATCCGACAGGAATGTAGCTCTGCTTATAACGTGGGATTCAATGGGAAAAGGAGGGTTCACTTCACGGAAAATCATGATATAGGTAGTTTTCTAAGAATGCAGGGATCATCTGTATTAATAAAGCTGGTAGCTATCAATTTACATCACTCTTACCACTAAGCATCACAATCAATGAATGAAAAAGAATCCTCAAAGCAGGTTGGACTCCAACCTTCATGGAAGAGTAGGCAAACTTAAAGCAAGTTCCATATTTCATTGAGTGGCAAGTAGGAGAGGCAGGAACTGTGCATCGAATGACATCTATAGCAATTTATGGGTTTAATTTATACACAGCTTATATTTCAGTATTATTTCCTTACAATGTAAAAGGAGGCTACTTGGTCCATCAAATACATGCTGGGTCTCAGAGCAATCCCATTAATCCCATTTGCCCCTCACTTAATTTTCCTGTAAACTGCTTATTTCTGTGAGAGAAACTAGCTTAATCTATATAAAACAATTAAATTGTGCCATTAAATCATGTCTGTGGAATGTCTTACCATAGTGACAGTTGTGTTTTTTGTCAGTACACATCCTTTGTTGAAATACTGTTCACTGCTCCAATCCAGCCGTGTGATTGGTTTCACTTGCAGGGTTTGCCCCGGAAACAGTTGAGTTTCGGGTACGTGATTGGTTGAGCAGACACTTAGCCCGAGAAGTGATTAATAGGGAGATCATAGACCTCAGAGCAGCCAAGATGAAGCCAGAGACCCAGAAAAGCCAGGATAGAGGTGAGATACCCCAGGAGCAGAATCAGGCCACTGTGGTAGAGGCTTGATGTCATAGAATTTGCAATTACTGAAATATTACAAATAAGGTACATAATTTAGAAATAACAACTTATATTTGTATGTAATCTTTAAGGAGCATTTTGAACAAAATTTGATATGAGGCACAAAACAAAGTATCAATGCAGATCAAAAAATTGTTCAAAGAGATTTTCAGAGGCATCTTGGTGTGAATGGAGGAGTTTAGGAAAGGACATATAGATCTTACATTAATGGTAGCTGAAGGCATGCCTGTCAAAAATAGTGTACGAAACTTGATGTTGTTCAGGAGGCCTGGACTAGTTTTTTCCCTTTTGAGCAAATAGAGATGAAGGTCTCTGCTAAAAATACATGTTCTAATCTATACTTGTTTGTTTGTAATTGGTTGAATAAAATTGTTTAACAATTCAAAACTGGAACAGAATCTTGTATGATATCCTGCCACTTACTGAAGTCGCAGAATATCATGTCATTAATGAAAAAGATTTATCAACCTATTAATGGATTTATCAATCCAATGGAATTGTGAGCATAATTCTTGTGAATCCTAAAATTAATTAATTAGCAGGGTTCATTCCATTCATTGTCCAGCACACATTTTTATCTTGGCAGTAAGACTGTGGAGATATTTCTGGAGGCATAGAAAAGGCACGGTAGTGTAGCGGTTAACGTAACGCTACTACAGCGCCAGTGACCCGGGTTCAATTCCGGCCGCTGTCTGTAAGGAGTTTGTATGTTCTCCCCGTGTCTGCGTGGGTTTCCTCCGGGTGCTCTGGATTCCTCCCATATTCCAAAAGACATACAGTTTAGGAGGTTGTGGGCATGCTATGTTGGCGCCGGAAGCATGGCCACACTTGCAGACTTTCCCCAGAACACTGCACAAAAAAGATGCATTTCACTGTGTGTTTCGATGTAATGTGACTAATAAAGATATCTTATCTTATCTCTTATAAAGTGAACCTCAACTAGGAGAATGAAATAAAAGCTGAGATATTTAGATGTTAAGAATAAGTAGAAACTCAGAGAGACCAAACTCCTTCATTTTACTTCTTGGATCAAGACGCACCAGGATTCTTGGACATGTTTTTGA
Source organism: Pristis pectinata (assembly GCF_009764475.1). Taxonomy (NCBI): domain Eukaryota; kingdom Metazoa; phylum Chordata; class Chondrichthyes; order Rhinopristiformes; family Pristidae; genus Pristis; species Pristis pectinata. The sequence continues at coordinate 25,181,971 of NC_067427.1, forward strand.
TGAAGTGAATTTGGCTAGCAGGCCATGTTTGAACATGAAAATGACCTTCATTATATCTGAGAAACTGTGCCTTCCATTGAGGTGTCTTGTACTTGCAGCTGGACCAATTATAAATCATCTCTTGCGTAATGAGAGGTGTCAAATTTCATACCTTTCTTAGCTGCTGTTGTTATCTATAATTATAGGTTCTGCTATTCTGCAGAATGAATCATTGTGTGCATATAATTACATTCCTAATTCTTTTGATAGCAGCAAGTAAATCTGTCCTGTATGAATTAATCACCTATTCACTGGCAATGATTGGACAATGCTGCTTGGGTGAGGTGGGTGACTGTTACATGAATTTCATTTGTGATTATTTGAGTTACTTCCTCACTCTGCTGAAAAGGGCTGTAATGGGCAGAATGCACAAATCAGTAAGTCGTGACTGAAGCAATTGCAGTCTCACTCTGGTGCAGTAATTGGTGCCAAATTGAATTACAATAAATGCTTGATTTTAGGAAAAGCAAATCAGCGAGGTTTGAAACAGAAAACTCAACAAAAGTTCCACCAAGTTATTCAGATGAATAATTAGTGGTTAATGAAACTATTTTTGAATGTGGAAAAGAAAGGGGACCGAAAGAAACTCCAAGTCAAAAGATCAATGTTCTGCAGTCTATGCCACACTGAGTTGTGAATAATGATGGACAATTAAACAGCTGAATGGTGGAAGAGTCTCCAAGAGTATTCCAAGCCTAAACAAAGGCTGGATTCAACATGTGAGTGCTGAAGACACAACGAAAGCATTTGGAGCAACAAACAAGATGCTGGAGGAACTCAACGGGTCAGGCAGAATCTGTCGAGGGAAATGGACAGTTGACATTTTAGGTTCAGACCCTTCATCTGGACTGAATGATAGAGGGGAGATAGCCAGTATAAAGAGGTGAGGGGAAGGGGTGGAGCAAGAGCTGGCAAGCATTTGTAACTGTGTTCAACTGTGTCCAGAAGAGTAGATGATCCATCTTGGCTTCCTCCTGAGATCTCTATCATCACAGGAACCAGTCTTCAGCCAACTTGATTCCCTCTATATAATACCAAGAAAAGTCTGAGAGCACTAGTTATAGCAAAAGCCAAGGCCCAGACAATGACCAAACTGTAGAATTTAAGACTTGCACTCCAGAACTGCTGCATCTCCAACCAGGCTGTTTCCCACTAGAATTCATCCAACAATATGGAAAATTGCCTGGGTATGCCCTATCATACAAACCAGGACAAATCTAATCCAGATAATTACTGCCCAATCAGTATACTCTCAGCAGAGTGATGGAAGGTTTTGTTGAGAGTGCTATCAAGTGGCACTCACTCAACAATTACCCAATAACCTATTTCCCAATGTCCAGTTTAGGTTTTACCAGGACTTCTCAGGCCCAGACTTCCCATCACACCCTTGGTCTAAACATGGACCAAAGAGCAGAATTCCAGAGCTCAGGTGACAGAAACATAGCATTTGACCATGCGTGGCATCAAGGAGCCCTGGTTACACTGAAATCAATGGGCATTGAGGAAAGTACTACAATGGTTGGAACCATACCTCACCAAAAGCAAGATGGTTATGGTCATTGGAGGTCAATCATCCCAGCCCCAGGATATCACCACAGGCTTTCCTCAGGACTGTGTCCTACACCCAACCATCTCCAATTGATTCATCAAATGCTTTCCCTCCATCATAAGGTAAGAAGTGGAGATGTTCACTCATGATTGCACACAGTTCAATTCCACTTGCAAATAAAGCAGCTATACAGGCATGCAACAATACCAAGATAACATTTAGACATGGGCTGATAAGTGCCCAGCAACATTTGTGGCACAGAAGTTACTGGCAATGACCAATAAGAGAGGGTGTAACCATCTATCTTTGAAACTCAGTGGCATTATCATTGCCAAATCCCCTATCTTCAATATCCTGGAGGTCACTGTTGACCAGAAGCTCAACTGGAACAACCACTTATATACTGTGCTAACCATAGCTAATCAGAATCTAGGAATCCTACAGTGAGTGATTCACCTCCAGACATCACAAAACAAGTCAGGGATGTGAAGGAATACTCTCCACTTGCCTGGTTGAATGCAGCTCCAACAACAACCAAAACACCCAAGACAAAGCAATCTGCTTGATTGGTCTGCCACAAACTGCCCTGAACATCCATTCCCTCCACACAGGCACAAAATGTCTGCAATGTGTACCATCCCCAAGGTGAACTGCTATTGCGGGTCTAAACTGTTTCCGGAACTGCAACCTGTATCGCCAAGAAGGACGAAGGCAGTAGGTACATGGGAACACCATTGTTGGCAGGTTCCGTTCCAGTTTTAGAGCTGACCAGCATTAATTGACCATCTCCCTAACTTCTCAGACACTACCACCAAAAAGCACAAGAACAGCATGCCCATGGAAACATCAGACTCTGCATGTTTCCCTCCAAGTTACACACCATCCATACTTATAAATATATCACCATTTCTTCATTATCACTAGGTCCAAACCCCTTCCCCAAACTGCATTAAATGAAAAACAAAACAAAGCTCAACATCACCTCTGTTCCTCAGTGTACGATCCACTGATTCCCAGAAAAACATCTCCAATTCTCAAAAATTCCCTTGAACTCTTCTCCAAATCAGCGTTGGCCTCTTGAATCACTTGGCCCATGTGTCAAAATTAGCTGTCGTATACATTGGCCTTCTACCCACGGACAGGGAACTAGACTGTATATCCAGACTCATTTCACAGAAAGTGCTGTGCATTAAATGTTGCCTGAGTACTTTACCCACTGGTATAATTAGCTTGCAGAGAATTAAACTATAATTATAACAGTAACTACTTACTATGAGTGCAGATTCATCACTGAAGCCGATATGACAGGATTTTGAACCTTTATGATTACAGGATGTCATTGGTAAGTGCCCCAGTAACGTGATTCACTCAGAAGAAATACCAAGTTCTCACATTGCACATTCAAATGCATTATCTCTTGAATTCTTAAAAATTGTTAACACAGTTTCTGAAAAATAATTTTAAAGGTTTCATAAGTAAGTAAGTTATCAGCTCTGGTTCACATCATGGAATAACATTCCAGCTGTCAATGAGAAAGTTGAAAATTCAATTCCCTCCCTTATGAGTTCTGTATTGATGCTGCAGTGCAGTGTTGAGGAAATCCGGCACTGTGAGAAGGGCCATATGTGAGATGAGATGTTCAGCTGAAGTTGCGTTTGGCCTCTCTGTTGGATGCTAACAATGAGGTTTCCAAGATGACAGGTGAGCTATCCCTGGGCACTATCAGATTTGCCTTACTGTGGGCAAGTTGGCTGCTGGTGAAGTCTTAGCAAGTTGTTGCAATGCATCTGATAGGTGCTATACAATGCAACCATGGCGCATTAGTGGTGGAGAAGACAAATATTTATTGTTGAAGATAGGGGAGCAGTCAAGCTCACTATTTTATCCTGGGTAGAATTCAGTTTGAGTGTTGTCAGGACTGCGCACAAGTTTGCATCTGAAATTGCTGCATTACAACTGCAATATAATCCCTTTGCTTTCTCAAAACCCATTCAGCACAGTCAAGCAATCTAGGTTAGTACTCCTGCATATTTATGGTGTTAGATTCACCAAAGATTCACCAGGGCAGGCACGGTTATGTAGCGGTTAGCATAACGCTATCACAGCCCCAGTGACCCGGGTTCGATTCCGGCCGCTGTCTGTAAGGAGTTTGTACGTTCTCCCTGTGTCTGCGTGGGTTTCCTCCGGGTGCTCTGGTTTCCTCCCACATTCCAAAGATGTATGGTTTAGGAAGTCGTGGGCATGCTATGTTGGCGCCGGAAGCGTGGTGACACTTGCGGGCTGCCCCCAGAACATTCTACACAAAAGATGTATTTCACTGTGTGTCTCGATGTACATGTGACTAATAAGGAGATCTTATTTTATCTTAAGAAAATAAACTTTAAACTTGTCACATGCTGACCTACAGGAATCCACATCTTTTTATTCTAATGGTCACTTTAATACAAATCAGAATCAAGTTTATTATCACTGACATATGTCGTGAAATTTGTTGTTTTGCGGCAGCAGCACAGTGCAAGACATAAAAATTACTACAAATTACAAAATAAATAAATAGTACAAAAAAGGAATAATAAAGTAGTGTTCATGGGTTCATGGACTGTTTAGAAATCTGATGGTGGAGGGGAGGAAGCTGTTCCTAAGCCACTGAGTGTGGATCTTCAGGCTCCTGTATCTCCTCCCCAATAGTAGCAATGAGAAGAGAGCATGTCCTGGATGGTGATGATCCTCTGTGATGGATGCCACCTTCTTGAGGCACCGCCTCAATGGTGGGGAGGGTTGTGCCCATGATGGATCTACAACCCTCTGCAGCCTGTTTCGATCTTATGCATTGGTGCCTCCATACCAGGCTGTGGTACAACCAGTCAGAATGCTCTCCACCGTACATCTATAGAAACTTGCAAGAAGCTTTGGTGACATCCTAAATTTCCTCAAACTCCTGACAAAGTAGAGCTGCTGGCATGCCTCCTTCATAATTGCACCAATGTGTCGGGCACAGGATAGATCCCCCCAAATGTTGACACCCAGGAACTTGAAGCTGCTCACCCTTTCCACTGCTGACCCCTCAATGAGGACTGGTGTGTGTTCTCCCGACTTCCCCTTCCTGAAGTCCACAATCAATTCCTTAGTCTTGCTGACACTGAGTGCAAGATTGTTGTTGTGAGACCAGCCGATCTATCTCACTCTTGTATGCGCCCCCATCGCCATCTGAGACTCTAACAACAACAGTGGAAAATCTTTTAGCCTCTGTAATCTCCCACCCCAGTTAACACTCTTGGATATGCTGGCCACTAATTTGGAGCCCAGTTGACTGGCACTATTTGTCCCCATGATTTTGACAGGACAGAACTGGTCACCTTCTCATCATCCATTGGTAGTGGACAACAAATTCTGGTCATGCCAGCGATGTCCACATCCTGTAAATAAAATAGCTGGAGTATAGTGTTTCAGAATGGCAGCACTGGAGCTGTGCACTGAATTCTATCATTATCTGCGTCCTCTGCATTAGCTAACACAGTTACCAATTAGGTGCCTCGTGTGAGTTGCACATAAAATTGCAGATATGCACCTTCTTTTTTGACTGTAATAACTCCCTGGAGCCCATGCAATTTGCACTGCAGATATTACTTTTGACTCCCACTCCTGTCTCTGCAATGCTCTGTGTTTTCTTCAGGAACTCTTTCCAATCTTTCTGAACTGTTCACTTCCCTGTTGTGTACTTCCTAAGAAATCCCTCTCCTCTTCACCCCTTCAGTAGTGAGATTACTTTCAGATTCTCCACCTCCTAGTTGGACATCTTTCCATGAACTTCCCAGGACTATTTTCCTGCTTCCCCAAACTCATCTTTGTAACAAGGTTTTTGTTATCAGCTTGCCTTGTATCCACCTCCCCTACTTCATCACAAGAAATTCACTTGACCATAGCCTGTTCCCTTATTAATATCTGAATATAAAGCTGCTTGGAGCACTTTTCACATGTAAACTATAAGAAATAGGAGCAGAAGCAGGCACTGTAGTGTAGCGGTTAGCGTAACGCTATTACAGCACCAGAGACCCAGGTTCAATTCCGGCCGTTGTCTGTAAGGAGTTTGTACGTTCACCCCGTGTCTGCGTGGGTTTCCTCCGGTTTCCTCCCTCATTCCAAAGACATACGGTTTAGGAAGTCGTGGGCATGCTATGTTGGCGCCAGAAGCGTGGTGACACTTGAGGGCTGCCCCCAGAACACTCTACGCAAAAAGTTGCATTTCACTGTGTGTTTCGATGTACATGTGACTAATAAAGATATCTTAAAAGGAGTAGGCCATCTGGCCTGTCAAGCCTGCTCTGCCATTCAATAAGGTCATGGCTGATCTGGATGTGGACTCAGATCCACCTGCCTGCCTTTTCCCCATAACCCTTAATTCCCCTACTGTGCAAAAATCTATCTGTGTCTTAAGTATACTTAATGAGGTAGCCACTACTGCTTCCCTGGGCAGAGAATTCTACGGATTAACTACTCTCTAGGAAAAGCGGTTTCTCATCTCCGTCCTAAATCTATTCCACTGAATCTTGAGGCTATGTCCCCTAGTTCTGGTCTCACCTACCAGTGGAAACAACCTTCCTGTCTCTATCTTATCTATCCCTTTCATAATTTTATGTTTCGAAAGATCCCCTCTCATTCTTCTGAATTCCAGCAAGTATAGTCCCAGACGACTCAGTCTCTCCTTGTAGACTGACCCCCTCATCTCTGGAATCAACATGGTGCACCTCCTCTGCACTGCTTTCAAAGCCAGTATATCTTTTGTCAAGTATTAAAAGCTGTATTATTAAAAGTTGTTATTACTTTACTTGTTTATATCATTTTTAACTCCTTGCAGTATTGTTGCTGAGCAACAAGAGTAATAAAGATGGTAATGATGGGCTGTTTCAAAATAACAGGAGCACAGACAAGTGTGAGGGATACTCAGCAGATCACACTGGTAATTGCCTTACAGTGCCAGAGACCTAGGTTTAATCTTAACCTTGGGAGCTGTCTGTGTGGATTTTGCATGTTCTCCCTGTGACTGCACATGTTTCCTCTCAGTACTCCAGTTTCTTCCCGTGTCCCATTTGTTGGTTAATTGTCCACTTTAAATTGACCCTAGTGTGTAGGTGGGTAGTAGGGGCAGTTGACTGGAAAGAAGGGAGATTGAAAAATGGGTTAATGTAATACTAGTGCAAATAGGTGGTTGGTCGTTGGCACGGACTCAGTGGGCTGAAGGGCCTGTTTCCATCCTGAGTCTCTTTATACCTCTAAGTCAAGGAGATTCTGTACTGACATCTTGAAGAAGGACATACAGACTTTGGAGGAGGTGCAGAAGAAGCTTACCAGGATGTTGTCTCGATTGAAGAGTATTAGCTATAAGGAGAGGTTGGACAGACTTGGATTGTTTTCCCTGCAGTGTCAGAGGCTGAGGGGCGACCTGATAGAAGTTTATAAAAATCATGAGAGGCATAAGGTAGGTAGTTAGAGCCTTTTTCCCCAGGGTGGAAATGGCAAATACTAGGGGATTTAAGGTGAGAGGGGGAAGTTTGAAGGAGATTTGCGAAGTATGCTTTGCTATGCAGAGAATGGTAGGTGTCTGTAACATTGCCACCACGGGGCGTGGAGGAAGCAGCATTTAAGAGGCATTTAGACAGGCACATGAACAGAAGAGAATACAGACCATGTGCAGACAGATGGGATTAGTTGAATTGGGTCAGCGCAGACATCGAGGATGAAGGCCCTATTCTCGTGCTGTTCTGTTCTATATTCTCTGAAACAAAAAGATCAAATAAAAGGTTAATAACTTGAAAATATGGGATGGATCTCGCTCAGTTTTGCCTGCAGTTCCACGACTCGTGTTTTTTGAATGGGTGCAAGTCACGGTCTTCAATGTGTGACTTCAAGGGCAGAAGCCCCAAGATTTACTAAACGACAGATGTGGCCACATCTGCAGCCACACTCTGTCACTGGACTCCACATGGGAAATCAGAGCTGACACAGGTTCCAAAACCTCATGGTTTTCAATGAACAACTCTCCGTCTTCAGAAAAACAGGAAAATGAAAGGGTGTTTATTTTAATTATTTTGTTTTAGTTTAATTTTTTATATTAGTTATGAGTTAGAAATATGTTTGTGAAATGTTATCTTTGAATTTAAAAACAATTAAAAAAAATTCAAATGTAATAATATTTAAATGCATCTGAACTTCAGCAATATATTAAAGATATATTAAAATGCCTCACACTTTTCAAAACCTGCTAAGTGCTAGCTCTAGCCAGGAGCATTCCAGGGGTGGGACCTGGACCCGATGGGGCAGGTAGCCTGGTTTGCCATCTGGACTTTAACGTGGTGAAGCCCAGCGAGATAGACTCTCCTCATTCAACCCAAACAAGTGTAGGCGTGAGCGGAGAGCGGGCAGTGATTTCAGGAGATCCTGAGGGGGCACTGCGCTGGGGATGAGACGGTCACCCACCTCTTTGCGGGCTGTGGGTTTGCGAGGAGGGTGTGGCGAAAGATGCAAGGGTCCTTGTCACAGTTCATCCCCAGCAGCTGCGTAACAGAGGATTCTCTGATCTACGGGCTGTTCCCGGGGACACACACAGAGACGGACATCAACTGCTGCTGGAAGGTCATCAACTCAGTGAAAGATGCCCTTTGGCCTGCCCGAAACTTGTTGGTCTTCCAGCACTGCGAGATGTCCGTAGGGGAATGCTGCCGGCTGGCACATTCCAGGCTGCAGGAGTACGTGCTGAGGGACACACTGAAGCTGGGCGCAGCCAACGCAAAGGTTCATTGGGGAAGGACAACAGTTTAGGGTTCTTCTGCCACTGGAGAGGGAGGGGCGGGGTCAGGCGAGAAAGTCCCTAAATATTGTAAATACGGGACTGGATAACCCCCAGGGAGCCACACGTGTGGCATTGGTGCTGTTTTTTTTATATAAAAAGGTAACACTAATCAATGATCTGTACAAGAATATAAAGGCTTGCACTGTTTTATAATTGTATATAGTTTGTCTTTTATTATGAATAAAATTTGTTTTGGAATATAAAAAAAAATCCTGAGAAGGCAGGGCTGATACAGCACCACTCAACCCATTGTTCTCTCCTCTCTGAGATGCTGTTTACCCCCAGCATTTACCACCTATTTCCTTTGTTTTAATAAAAGAAGTTATACTGCTGCAGAGAGAAAAAACATCCATGTGAATGTAGTGACCCAAAGAGAAATGAAAGAATATCTTCTTTGCATCAATATTTACGGCAATGTCCATCTGACACATAATAAGCACCAACACAATATATAAAACTCATTGGCTTGACAACTGCCAAGATGTGCCATTAGATTTCCTTTAATCAGGAATTGACCCGTGGAGCCAATAAGAAGGCAGCTTTAAGAAGTATAACAATAATAGACAAAAACTGATTAAAGAGCATTGCGATGATCTAATATCCTTATAGTTACTCAGTTCAGTAGCAATAGAACCAATAACTGATCATGGTAATTAATCAGTCTACAGGAGACCCAGACATGTCACAAAGAAACTGCTAGTCATGGATTTCATTTGAGACTTTGCATCCAAAGTAACTTTTTCCTCTCAAACATTATATTGAGTTTATGTGATAGAGTTCAATCCAATTTCTCTTTACTGGCATTTATGCTTCACATAAGCCTCCTCCCACCTCTCTTCATCTAATCCCATCAGCATGCTACACCTACCACATCTCAAATTGTACCCGAGTGTTTTTTTTTGTGAAAGAGATCTATTTAATTTGCAATTGCATGAATTAAGTCTAGCTGCTTCCACAGCCTGCTTTGGGAGCCTGTTTCATGGATTGACCAGTTGTTCACCAAAGTAGTGTTTCAGTAGATTAGTTTTTGAATTTATCCCCTTTAATCGCAGGCTACTTCCTCTGGTTTATTGTTCTGGACGAGATGAAGTTGCTTGTCATTGTATTCATTATTTTTTTGTTGTGACAGTGCCAACATTTTCATTTCAAATCACAAAACTAAATAAAACAATATGACTGTAAAAGCAGCATCAGGAGGATTTTTAAATTACAGTGTGAAACCCACCTTGCCTAAATAAATGAAATAATTTGCCTTCTAATTCTAAATTATGATTTATTAATGATTTAAAAGATACTTACAATAAGATTTGAACTTGAAATCCCTTCAATTTATTTGTTCATTTATCTTCTATTGGATTGCTGCTAGTTTATCTTTCTGCGTATCACTGATGTTAATGGTTTGTATTGCAGTGAATATCCACTCAAGTCCTAAGTCAAGTTCATTCACACATTTGGTATTGGTATTAGTTTATTATTGTCACTTGTACCGAGGTACAGTGAAAAACTTGTCTTGCATACTGTTCGTACAGATCAGTTCATTACACAGTGCATTGAGGTAGTACAGGGTAAAAACAATAACAGAATACAGAGTGAAGTATTCATTTAGAAGATCACAAGTCAGACTAGCTAAATACATTCTGTACTTGGGGTTCTGAGTGGGATAACCCAGTATCAGACCTTCCTGCACTGTTGCTTCCTGATCAAAGCCAAGAACCAACTTCCACAAATGGGTGCTGCCTCACAGTACCAGCGACCTGAGTTCAATCCTAACCTGGAGCAGTCTGTGTGGAATTTGCACCTTCTCCTCTTGAGTTTCCTCCAGATGCTCTGGTTTTGAATCACTTCCCAAAGTGTCAATGATTATTTGGCCGCTGTAAATTGGCCCTAGAATGCAGGATAGTGATAGAGACAGGAGACAATAAAGTAGGATTGGTGACAGATTAATATAAATGCGTGGTTGATGGTCAGTGCAGAGTTACTGAGCAGAAGGGCCTGTTTCCATGAATCTGTGCCTCTCTAATACCTCCAGAAAAAATAGCAGGAGTCAACCATTCAGACACTCATGACTGCCCTACCATTCAAAAAGGTCATGGCTAATCTTTAATCCTAGTGCCACTTTCCTGCACTAAACACATATCCCTCAATTCCCTTAATTTCTGCACCATTATCAATCTGTGTCTTGAGTATAGTCAGTTACTGAGCCTCCACAGTACTTTCTGGTTGAGAGTTTCAAAGATTCAGAATTATCCGGTTGAAGAAATTTCTTCTCAGTCCTGTCCTGAATCGCTGACCTGTTATTTTGAGGTGGTGGCCTTTGGTTTTGGACATCCCAACCAGTGGACATTTCATCCCTGAAAGAAAAAAAAACTGCCTTCCCTCTGTTGCAAGTATACATTCCCTTTGGCAGGGAATCCAGACCTGTCCAAATATTCCAGATCAGGTCACACAAGGGCCTAACATAATTTTAATAAGATGTCTTTGCTCTTGTGCGCACCTCCTCTCGCATGAAGCCCAATTTACCATTTGCCTTCCGAATTGATCGCTGTGTCTGCATGTTAACTTTTAATAGCTCATATCAAAGGTACTGCTTGGGTGCCAAAATGGTGGGATCTAAAGAGTCTATGTAAATTTTTCCCTTTTAACGGTAATATTTCTTGATTTAAAACAGGTCCTTTATGTTGATGTCTGCCATTAGATTGACTGTGTTCACAGCGCAATGTAAATCCTAACTATCCCAGATTCTGGAACAATATGCACATTTTATAAGTTGAACCATTGTCTCAGGATACCTTCAAAGTTGCAACAATCCCCATTTCTTAATTAATATTCCAGGCAACAGTATAACAACTGAAATGAGATGTATAAGCTACTCCTAAGAGTGGCTTAGTCCCTTGTTTTCTCTTATTTTCATCTGTACTGGTATATTTCCTTACCTTCTGAGCCAAGGTTCTTCCTCACTTTTGGTCTTATGTCATTTCTGATGATCAGGCCTATCCCCTGCCCTTTTCCATTTTGTTTGTCCTTTAGGAATGCTTAAAAATCGGTAATATTTACTTCCAAACTAAACCTCCTCTCACATGAATTTTCTTCCCCCACCTTCCATCTCACAGCCCTCAACCTTGAACATTTTAAAAATTCTAACTACAACCCAAAATATTTGATTTGTCAGTAATGTGCGTTTTTCTCTGCTGATTGACTCCACGGCAAGGATCTCCATGAACAGACAAACATTTGGATCCGAAAACTTTCTTATCAAAGTAAAAAGATAATTCAACTATTTCCCCTTTTAATAAGTTTAAACTAGTTCTTTTTTGTCTGAATTAATAATTTAATTGCAATAACTGGATTCACTTTACATTAGCTAGAACACTGAAGTCAGAGACAAACCTAATGTTGGAACAAAACAAATTAAGGGAAAAGACAATGGCTCACTGTAGGAAAGGTAGCCACAGTCTGCTTGGCTTTCTGAGCCTATTGAACTGTTTAGGTTTAGCTCAGATCAGAAGTTCCACCATTGAACATGTCATGTAAGTACTACTTATCAGACAATTTCAGACAGTTCTGATGAAGCCTCCATAACCTGAATTGTTAACCATGTTCCTCTCCCACAGATGTTGCCCAAATATTTTCTGTTTTTATTCTCAGGAAATTAACCTGGCTGTGCAGAAGACTTATAGAGACGAAAGCTCCAGGGCCAATCAAGTACAAGCTGTAGATTGTAGATCTGGGTTATTCCTCTTGAAATCAAATCTGTATTCAGATTTCCTCCTCAAAATTTAGCCTCAATGATACTTCAGTATTTAATTTTCAAAGATTGGCACAAGTCAACCGTATTAATAGGTGTAGGCCAAACCAAGTTGCAGTATGAATCATGCGGTTAGAAGGAGTTGGTACATCTTTGCATCCTGTTATTGCTTTTCCCTTGTACTACCTCGGTGTTCTGATGAAATTATCTGTATGGATGGCATGCAAAACAAAGTTTTTCACTGTTCCTCAGTACACCTGACAATAATAAACCAATTTACCAATTGACATAACCATTGTGTGTAATGAGTTCATTGTTGTTAGAGTAAAACAAAGTAAACATCCTTGTGTTCTGTAACTTTTTAATAAGTATTACTTGCCATCAGTTCCCCAATGACACATTACATGAGTAAGGATGGCAGGACAGTAACGATAGATGAAAATCAAAACAAAGATCTGTAGACGCTGGAAATCTGAAATAAATGCAGAAAATGCTGGGAATACTCAGTAGGTCAGGCAGCATCTGTGGAGAGGAACAGAGTTAGTCTGAAATTGAAGACCCTCTGTCACATTAATGACCCACATGGTATTTCACTCGAATCCAAGAATCTTATTATTCACTTTAACTGATACCAGCATCTTGTAGACACAAAAGAGTGCAGATAATTGAATCTGGAGCAATAACCTGCCAGAAGAAATCAATGGGTCGAGCAGCATCTGTGGGGTGGGGGAGAGGAATTGTCGATGTTTCTATTTGAAACTCTATATCAGGACTGAATGTGGAGAGGGAAGATAGCCAGTATTAAGAGGAGAGGGGGAGTGGTGAACAGGGTCCAGTAGGTGATTGGTGGACTGAGGAAGGGTGAAGGATGACTGGCAGGCCAAGCCAGGTAGGGGAGATTCTTGTCCCAGCTTCTTGTCTCAGATTGAATCTAAATTCATCAGATGCCACCAGTTGCTGTGGTGGGATTCGTGTTCTGGATCAATAGCCCAGATTTCAGGATGCCAGTCCAGTAACTTAACTACCAAGATGCTGGACCCACCCTTTCTCTCTCCTCAACGTGTATCATGCTCCATTGAGTGGCAGTGGACATGAGTATTTTAGCAAAAAGTTTGAGGAACTTATGATTTTTTTACATCAAAGTGGGTCATTTCACTCTCATGGAAAACGAGGCCATTCTAATCCAGCATTTATTTTATGAAACACGGTGACAGCTAAAATATTATAACTTGCATCAATGCGTAAGGGCGTAAAACAGTTAGCCAACCCTTTCCATTGGTATGTGGTCTGGTCAGTACTGAAGTAAGGAAGGGAGCTGATCTTCCAGACATGGAATTACACTGAACAGAAGGTGTCCATTCAACTCTACGAGCTGGTTCTTTGTAATTTCTATTTCCCTATCCTTTCCTCATTGCTCTCCTCTTTTTTCCTTTTTCAAGTAGATACCCAGTTTTATTTGGTGTGCATTCATCGGGTCACTTCTCAGAAGCTGATGCTATGGTGAAGCATGCGAATATTACAAGTCTAAAGTGTGTGCTGCAGCTTGTTAGCTTTTAACCATGGATAAAAAAAAAGTCACGTCACTTCTGACAAAGGGGTCCGGTCCAAAACATTTAATGTTTCTCTTTCCACAGATGCTGCCTGATCTTTGGGTGCTTCTAGCACTTCCTGTTTTTATTTCACGTTTTCAGCATCTGCAGTGTTTCAATTTTCTTTTACTGTCGAATTCATTGGCACTTTTCTTGGAATGCCAACCTTGAGGAAATTCACCACTGCTGTCTGCTAAGACTTTCACCTATCCCTTTTGCCTGGAGATGAAGGGTCCCGAACCTGAGATGTTAACCGTTTCTCCTTCCACAGATGCTGCCTGACCTACTGAGTACTTCCAACATTTTCTGGTTTTGTTTCATACCAGTAGTGATCACTTCCCAGTGACAACTTGTTCTAATGAATGAACTAGTTTGGGCACACCTGTGCTTAAGGAACCAGTGTCTGTGGGAATGTGCTTCACCATTTGTCAATACTTTTGGGGAAGAGATGAGGAAAGCAAATGCACCCATGTATAGAAACAGAGATATATTTTGTTCAGATAGCATTTTTTTTGTATTTGCTGTTCATACGGCTTGATCCACGGTTTCAGCCATAGCAATCTGATGCTGACTTGAGAAGGCGCTTTCATTCCGGCTTAATTAGGATTGAGTCAGCACACAAAGATAGCATCCATAAATATTTCAGATGGATTCACTCACAGTTCACGCCTGCCACATCAGATTTCTGCAGCAATTCATTGATCAAGTACCTTTTCCCAGGAGAATCAGCAAATAAAGATTCCATTACATAAACGCTGTGAAGTCTTTTCTTCATTGTTAATGCAGGGTGAAAAACTAGATGGTGAGCTAGGCAGAATTATGTCACCTAAAGGATAATAGATGGAAAAGCAATTGACCGAGGAAGGCCTCTAAGGCAGGAACTACCAATGAGTTCAAGTGGCAAAGAGATGGGAAATTGCAATAAATAATGCAAGAGAGGGAGCTTGCTCCATGAAGAAGGTTGCTATTATTTTTTCCTGTTTTGAAGTGTTTCTGTGGTCAGTTTGATGAAGTGAAAAATGGGAGATATATCCTGTTCAAGACCGGGGTTGTAGTGCTCCCGTTAACCAACTGAAGTAATAATTCCAAGTATACGTAGAGTTACAGAGCACGGAAACAGGTCCTTCCATGCACTGATTCCTTGCCAAATCATCAAGCACTTATTTATACTAATCCATTTAATTTGTATCAGACCGGGCTAACTGATAACCATCTGTGCATACTATTATATTTTCTGGCAATCTGAGCACATGATATAGATTGATCACCCACTGTCCATAATTCTACTGCCAGCAGGCAAAATCATTCCATTAGCCTTGATTAATGTTCAGTTGCTCCCCAATAATGACAATTAGATCTGTGGAAATAATATGGCCTTAGGCTGCAACAGGGACTCAAAGGAACTTGACATAATCATTCAACTGCTCCCCACAGTTTACTGGTTTTGCTCTTTTGTTTTAACATGCAAGACTAAAGGACTCTTTTTTTTCCACTGCAATGCTAGCTGGGTGTCCAGGGAGCAACTGTCCAAACTGTACCTCAGCAAAGAACAACGTGAAAATTCAGAGCTCTCTTAGGCTATCTGCATTGCAAACGGCATAATTACTACCACAGAGCAAAACATGGTCCACATATCCAGTGGCTTGAAGTCACTAGGGAATTAATTTTTATGTTCCTGGCTCAATAAAGACCAGATCTGGAGATATTGGTAATGTTTCACAGCTGGCGCCCATTGTTGAATACTAGATGTTATTGAGGTCTTCATTTAAACAGAAGTAATATGTTTCCCATTTTCTTTTTCCAGATGCCAGCAGCTCGATAAATGATAGGCTCTCCAAATATTGTTTTGAGTGAGTTGTTAAATAAGCATTTACACAAAGCATTTACTGTACTATAAACAAAGAGCAAAACTTGCACCCTCAGCTAAATATGAACATAGCACCTTTAACATATCACAATATGAAAATGTCTCAAATAAAATTTGGCCTTAATTTGCAGGGGTTATTAGGGCAGACACCTGAAAGTTTAATGAAAGAGGTAGTCTTGAGGACGACAGAGAGGTCAAAGGAAGGAATGATTAACAGAGGGATTCCAGAGGTTTGAAGTTCAGCGTTTTAAGTGACAAACACCAATGATAAAAGAATTTACTTTTCAGGTGGTCAAGAGGCCAGAATTGAAGCAGAACAGGGTCGTAGACAAGGTACAAAGACAAAACCATACAGAGATGTGAAAGTTATGATAAGAACTTTAAACTTGGAGGAGAACTGCTAGTGGTGGTGTTCCTAGATACCTGCTGACCTTGTTGTTCATGTTGATGGAGTCAATTGGTTTGGTAGGTGCTGACAGAGTGGCAAGGACAAAAAACTGCATTTGTAGACAGTATACAGTGCAGCCACTGTGCACCAATGATGAAGGGAAAGAGCTTTAAAGGTGGTAAATGGAGTGCCAACAAGCAGGCTGTTTTGTCCTTGATGGTGTTGAGCTTCTTGAGTATTGTTGGAACTGCACTCAACTGCCTTAAGTAGAGGATATTCAGTTACACTCCTGATTTGCAGAAAATGGAAAGGCTTTGGGTAACAGGAGGGAAGATAAGTATGTGTCTGTGTGTAGGGGGGGGGGGGGGTTGGCATTGGTAATCCCATTGAATGTCAAAGATAGGTGATAGCATTGTCTGTTGCTGAAGATGGTTATTGCCTGGCACTTTTTGGGACAAATGGAACCTGCCTCTTTTCAGCCTATGCCATATGGATTCTGAGATGTATCAGAGATGAAACGTTCACTTTGATGAACTACAAATAAGCATTTATGACTGAGAACATTTAGGAATCTTTAATCAAAGGCAAACTTGCCAGCTAGATGAGTCAAGAATAATTAGAAGCAAACAAAATTGACAAACACATTAGAAACCTTTGAGAAAGTGATGGATGCCAATATGGAATTTCAGAAATTCTTTCACAAGGTACCAAATTATTGAAAAAGATTAAATGATTAAATTCTTTGCTGCTCAGTGGTATCAAGGCTGCTATAATGTAGCACCAGGGTGTTGCATTTTACATTTAATATTTAACTGTGTTGACTTCAGTGGAATTAAATTTCAGAGACAATGCTCTGGTACTGTTGCATTTAGCACTATCAAATTTCTGGGAAAGTAACCTGACTGAAAAGAGAATAAAAGAGAAAAAAATAAAAAGTAATCACCCTTTCTCAGATAATTGTCAGTGGGTTAAAATGTCCCAACCTGCCGTGATTTGGAAAAAAACAACTCTGCTTACTCTGTATGTTAATGATTTGTGTATTGGGCTGAAGGGAGTGGTCATACTTGTAAGCAGTATTAAAACAGGAACCATTGTTAGAAGCTCCAAGGACCAGTGTGCTGATAGATGGTGGAATGAGTAATGTGAAGCAATGAATTCAGTGGGAATATGAGATGATACATTTTGGACAAAAAGTAGTAGAAATAGTTTGAACGAGTACTGGATGAGATAAGGTGTGCCTTCGGCCTGCAAAGAACCAAGTTGTAAGGGTTAATTATATAACTGCAGTACCTTCTATAATTTTATTGTCTGGGTTATAAACTTTGCATTGTACTTGAGCATGAACCAAGAGGACTCAATTCAGTTTAAAGAGCTTTGGTGGAGTTGGAAAACTAGGAGTATTTAAAGTAATAAAAGGGAAAACCAGCAGCATGTATTATGGTCAGCCAATACAACATTGTAAGTTTTCTTTCCCACCACTGTAGAAAGTTAACCTCCATTATCTCAGCTAACTGTTGGGTGCTTTGACAAAGCTTTCAGCCTTAATCCTTTCTCATTTAATCTAAAACTGTGCAAGTCAATCAAATGCTCTGGATGACTCAATCAAATCCCTTTGTTCAACAAAAATTATTGATCTCTACATCTCCTTGAAATAAATGAAAAAAGTAAGATGGTGCTTTTGCATGATTACATTGTTAATGAATACTTTACCTCAGTGAATATTTCTTTAGAACTCCTTCCCAGGGGCCTAAGCAGGCATCCATTCCAATTACCATCTCAGACCAAAAACATCCTAGAGGAGAAATTTATTGGAGTCACTGAGTCACAGAGTCCACACAAACCAAAGTGCCCAGGTAAGTTAGTCCCATTTGCGTGCATTTGGCCCACATCCCTCTAAACCTTTCCCATCCATGTACTTATCCAAATATCTTTTAAATGTTGTTGTCGTACGTGCTTCTACTACTTTCTCCAGCACCTCATTCCATACACGGACCACCCTTTGTGTGAAAAAGTTGCCCTCGGGTCCCTTATAAATCTTTTCCCTCTCACCTTAAACCTATGCCCTCCAGTTTTTGGATCCCTTGCCCTGGGGAAAAAAAAGACTGTGCATTCACCCTATCTATACCCCTCGTGATTTTATACACTTCTATAAGGTCATCTCAGTTTCCTACATTCCAAGGAATGAAGTCCTCAGATGCTCAACCTTTCCCTATAACTCAGACCTTCCAGTCCTGGCTACATTCCCATGAATCCTCTTTGCACTCTTTCCAGCTGAGTGATGATTTTCCTATAATCGGGCAACAAAAATGGCATATAGTACTCTGAGTGTGGCCTCACCAATGTCTTGTACAACTGCAACACAACTTCCCAACGCCCTGACTGTTGAAGGCTCATGTGCCAAACTCCTCCTTCATCACCCTGTCTACCTGTGATACCACTTTCAGCAAACCATATACTTGTATCTGTAGAAGAATTGAGGAGTACAAGGCCATATAACGCTCCCCAGGGCCCTACCATTCACTGTACAAGTCCGATTCAGAATTTCTCACACAAAACAGGCATCACTGTAGCTGCTGCATATTATATCCTACCTCAAATATTCAGTTTGCTGAAGGAAAGCAATTTTCATTTGTGGAGTACATTGCCAAAGATCCTACTGTTTTGTGCCAGTGACTGAGAACAAGTTTCTAAGCATTTAAATGTATTTCCCCATCTCAGTCATTCCAAGTTCTATATAGCTGCAGACTTAAACTAAATACTAGGTCTTTTTGCCATTTCCCCAACAGATTTTTACTTCCTAGCTGGAGGCTTCTGTTACTGTGTAAGTAATAATTGGTTTCTGGGTAAGTACTATGCTTCTCTACTCCTCTGAAAGTTCTGTAGAATCTAATAGTGAAAAAGTTCAAAGCAATCTTTCCCATCTCATCTGTAACCAATTGATGATAGTCTTTGAGCTCCAAAGTAATTTGCTTTTTGCTTTGTTTGAGCTTAGCCTTGGGTAGTTCTCTTTTTTTCCTCTCCCCTCCCCCCCAGCCTTTTGCTAGCTTTTCTGCATTGCTGTCACTTTCTTTTTGGTCCCCTTTATTCTTTGTACCCCGAAAGGCAGGACAAACGAAAACTTTGCAAACAGCAACAGTTGCTCGTCAGGTGTCTCCAACCCAAGTTCTGGAATTCTCTTCCAGACCTCCACGCCTTGCTATCTTTAAAAGACAAGATATCTTTAGTCACGTGTACATCAAAACAGAGTGAAATACACCTTTTGCGTAGAGTGTGCTGGGGACAGCCCGCAAGTGTCACCACACTTCTGGCGCTAACACAGCATGCCCACAACTTACTAACTTGTATGTCTTTGGAACGTGGGAGGAAACCTGAGCACCCGGGGGAAACTCACATAGACACGGGGAGAATGTAAAAACTCCTTACAGAGAGCGGCCCGGAATTGAACCTGGGTCGCTGGTGCTGTTATAGCATTATGTTAACCACTACACTTCTGTGCCAGTTAGTCCTTACTTGGTCCTCACCTTAAGGATGTCTTTGTTTGATCTTGTTTCATTTATTAATGGGATATGGGTGTTGCTGGCATGCTAAGAGGTTATCACCCATCCCTGAATGTGGTGGCAACCTTCTTGAACCACTGCAGTGCTCATGGTGAAATATTGCTTGGGGTAGGGAGCCCCAAGCTTTTGTCACGACAGGAATGAAGGAATAGTTTAACTGGTGTACGACCTCCAGATGTTGTTGTTTCCAAGTACTCTGTGACCTTATCTTTCAGGGATGGGCAGAGGGCGAAGGAAAAAGTTGCAGGTTTAGAGGATGCTGTTGAAGAGGTCTTCGGGAGTTATTGCAGTGCATCTTGTAGATCATCACCAGTGCACCATGATCACTGTCTGTACGGAGAGAGTGAATCTTTGTGGTGGACGGGGTGCCAATCAAACAGGCTGCCTTATCCTGGCTGGTGTTGAGCTTCTTCAGTTTTATTGGACCTATATCCAATCAGTTAAGTGAATATTATGTTGTACTCATGTCTTCTATGACACATTTTTCACTTAGTCACCCAAGAACGAGTGTTATCCACATCTTATTGCATGCAACAATAAAGTGTATTGTGACTTGAGCTTTGGCAATTCAGTTCAGACTTCTCCAGAGTAAAACCCATGGATTTTGATACAACAAACAATCTGCTGGAGAACTCAGCAGGACACTGATGCAGAGTTTGAACCTGAAATATTGACAATTCCTTTCCTCCAGCAGATTGTTTGTTGCTCCAGATTCCAGCATCTGCAGTCTTGTGTCTCCATGGACCTTGATAGCACTGTGAGGGCCTCAGAACAGAGGGAAGATCATTGAAACAGCCGGAGATGGTTTGGCCTAGGACACTGCTGTGTCATCACAAGACTGAGATAATTGATTTGCAAAAAATGTTTTATGTGTATTTTAAGCCAGTGCAGAGGTTTCCTTTAATTTCTATAGAAGAGGTTTAGTGGGATTCCTTAATGCCACAGTCTCCATGTTCTTGTGAAGAATCTTGGACATGCTATTACTGTACATTAGAGGTGCTATATTAACATGTACTGCTATTGTTGTTGAGGACAAGTGGCAATTGGGTTTTGAGCACCACACTAGTTTAACTTACTCATCAAGTAATTGGAATAAGCCAGTAAAACCCTTTGTTTAGTAGTATTGTATAACCGAAAGCACTTTATTTACCGAAGGTGTTACTGCCAGCTACCCGTCTCTCACAACAAATATATTCTGTACGTAAGATGCATGCAATTGCTTGACCTACACCTCAAATTCTGCTGCACTTGGAAATCACTCTGAAGTGGTAGATAGTTTCAGAAAGCCACCTCAGTGCACAGCCTTGGGCTTGAAAGAGGAAAACATTCCCATTCCACTGAGTGGAAGACATCATGTTTTATTACAGTGTCTACCACAGCTGAGACCCAAGACTTGAATCATGGTCACAAAAAGGCCACACGGTTTGTACTACTTCATGGCTTTACAGAGGTGAAGACAGAAGTCTTGGTAGAACTGACACTCAATATGGTCAACTGATATAGTTGTAGAGAAAAAAATCTTCCGGAGGAACTCAACAGGTCAGGCAGCATCTGTGGAAGGAAATGGAAAGTGACATTTTGGATTGAGACCCTCCATCTGGAAGGAGTCCAAATCCTGCCTGATGTGCTGAGTTCCTCCAGCAGTTTGTTTTTTCCTCCAGATTCTAGCATCTACAGCATCTGGTGTAGTCAGAAGTACAGCATGGAAAGAGGCCCTTCAGCCCACCGAGTCCATGCTGACCATGAACCACATTTATACTATTCCTACATTATTCCCCTCATTCCTGTCAACTTGCTCCCAGATTCTGCCACTCACTTGCACACCAGCAGCAATTTAACGTGGCCAATTCACCTACCATCCCACATATTTGGAACGCAGAAGGAAACCAGAGTACCCAGAAGAAATCCACACGGTCACAGCGAGTATGTGCAAACTCCACACAGGTAACACCTCAGGATAGGATTGAACCCGTGTATCTGGCATTGAGAGGCTGCAGCTGCATTGCCTGTATCACTGCACAGAGGAAAGGAGTGCACTGTTTAGGAAGGAACCAAACCAAAAGCACAATGAATAATCTTGCACAATAGTAAAATGCAAAGGTTTTAACCAGCTGCCATAGTACTTCATTCAGACAGCACCTCTACCACTGTGCGCTATCGCTGAGATGCAGGCAGATATTTAAGGACTAATGATCGTGCAGGAAAGAGCCATAATATTGCGCCTCATGCAAGGTATATGAAGTTCAAGGAAGATTGAAGTCCCTTGGAACTTTGTCAGAAAAAAGTCCAATACCAAAGATATGATCTCTTGCAGACTTCCAAGACAGAATGAAAAGTTAAATTAAAACATCAATTTTAGTAGTGGGAGTAAAACAAATGGGACAGGGATTCAAATAATTAAAAGTTAAATTTAGGACTGACATCAGAAAGTCATTCTTCACCCAAGGAATGATTCAGATACGATTCAGATGACATTAATGATTTAGGTCTGAAATCAAAAATCCAATTTAATTTTGCAGGTGACACCCTCTTGGAGTGGTGTTGGGGAAAACAGTCAGTATTGAGAACAATATGTTGCAGAAAGACATCTTAAATAAACTTACAGTCTAGACAAGGTAATGAAATCCAACAGATAAAAACAAGGTACTAGGTCTTAGTGCACAGAATAGGGAGGTCCCTCGCTGGGAATTGCAAATGCAAGTGGGTCAAAGAATAAAGGGATCCTTTAGCACAAGTCCGTCATTCACTAAGAGTTATGCCACAGGTTGACAAGTTCATTAAAAAAAAGCAGCACTGGGGTTTACTTCTGGAGAGTTAGAATTGAGAATAGGGAAGTTATGCTAAATTTGCAATAAACCTTGGCAGGACCACACTTGGAGTACACCATAAAGTTCTGTTCCATCTTATAAGAATTTTGATGCCCTAGAGAAATTATGAAGATTTATAAGGATGCTACCAAAAATGAGAATACCTATCAGAAAAGAGTAAGCAAGCTGAGTCTCTTAAGGGAAAAAAGGCTTCCCAGTGATCCAACAGGTTGATGTAAATTTATGAGGTATCTCGATAAAGTGGATATAGAGAGAATGTTTTTGCTTCTGAGAAAGAACATAACTGAAGGTCATCATATGATATAGCCAACAAAAGAGTTAATAGGAAACCCAAAAGAAACCTTTGTCCATAGAATAGCAAAAACATGGAAATGAGTAGTTTGAGATAACCAAAGTCCAGCATACGAGAGATGATTACAATGAAGATGGGAGGAGTTTTGAGTGGACTATTAACAGATTAGGCTAATTGGCCTATTTCTGAGGCATATTTCATGGAGGGGAGAGATTGCCAAGAAGGAATGTGGCGATTCAAAGTGAACTGATAGCCTTCCTCATCTATAGGTATTTTGTGATTTAGTAATGCTCATCACAGAATAATTGACAGCAACCTTCTAGAATCATTGTCTGCATCCTCCTCATGCCCCTACTTGTTATGAACCTGCAGGAGTCGCGAGGCCCTTTGATCTTGAAACACCTAATGAGATGCAGTGAGAATTCGGTTACGACCAGGTCTCAGGCAGTTGTCCTGAGGTGTTGCCCTGAAAACCTTTGACAGGAAGCAAAGCTGAGGTCTTCTGTCAAATATTATAACCATTTTTAAAGTCTGTCATTCAGAGGCATCGAAAAGTTTAGTATTTGAAGATTTTTTAAATTGTATTTTTAATATTTTAGATAAATTTGTAGTTACATTTTTAAATGAATATAATTAATTAATTAAAAAACTCTTGTTGGCCAAGCCTTGCTGGACACAGTCTACAGCACAGGCTCACCGTTCGTGTCCACCAGCCCTGAGGAGGAGGGTCAAGTGAGCTGACACTCTGCACTCATGAGCTGGTGCAAACTTGACACAGCAAGCAGGCTTCTAGCAGCACTTCCTGAGGTCCTGTTCCAGAATGTCTTGACAGCTTGATAGTCTCTGACTGCAGAGTAGTGTACTTAGCCAATACATTACAGGAATACCACCATCAGTAGTAGCTACAGGAGGAACTGCCTCAAGACAATGTCTATCAAAGACCCCCACCATCTGGGCTATGCCATCTTCTCGCAGCTACCATCAGGCAGGAGGTACAGGACCCTGAAGTCCCACACCACTAGGTTCAACAACAGCTACTTCCCTTCAACCATTCAGTTCTTGAACCAACCTGCACAACTCTAATCATTACTGTTTAGCAACACTGACCACTTTGCATACAATTAGCTTTGATTTTTGTTCTAATTGTTCTTTTGTCAAAATTATGACTATTTTTAATAAAGACTTTGTGAATGCTGCCAATATGATGCTATGTGCCTGTGCTGCTGCTGCAAGTTTTTCCATTGCACCTGTGCCTACATGTACTTGTGTATATGATAAATGCAGCTGATAGTCATTTAAAAATCTACTCAAATAGATTTATTATTAACATGAAAAATAATTAAAATTCGTTATAGTACAAGTGTCTCTGAAGGATATTTATAAATTCAATAGATTTAACTGACATTTTTAAAAATACTATAAAATTCAAACAAAACACAAATACTATTACTAAATGTATCTGAGTCAACAATATTTATAAATTCAATGGATTTAAATCTTTAAAATGATATACTAAAAATATAAAATGACTCAGATAAAATATCATTTTTAAACTCTTTGATAGATTACAAATTAATTAGATTAAAAATAAAGTTAAAACAATTAAAAACAAATCTTCATTAAAATATCTCTGGTACACAAAGCATTTTAAAATTATTCAAATAGATTGAAGTGATCTGAAGCATATTATAAGTGGAATTAAGAAATTTTCAAATACTAAGAATTTAAAGCATTAAAGTTAGATAACTCAAGCAATTGCCCACATGTAGTTTTTCTGCTCAGGGCCAGTGACTCACTTCAAATGCACAAGGTAGTCATCTCCTCAGTCCTCCCTCGTGAGGAAGTGACAGGAGTCGAACAGGAAGACCATCTGGCCCTTCTCTCCAGCACATCATTGTTCCTCCACTGGACTCTAACCTCTGACTTGGGTGAGCTTGCACAGAAAGCCAGGATGAGTTGCCACCAGCCAATTGGCTTGATTTGACGCAAAATATGAAAGCATCTAAAAGCTCTCATTGAAAACTCAAAAATATTAAACTCAAGTCAAATGAGTTCTGAAAGAAATCACTGTGTTCTGTAGGCCAACTAAATCCATTCAGTTGAATGAAGCCTCTGATTCTATAGCAGGTCTTAAGATCTAAGTAGTAATTCCACAGCATGTCTTGACTCTGCCACTGGACTCCAGGAGAGACTACAGATGGAGAGTGGTGATGGCTGTCACTCAGTATAACCTACTTCCTTAAGTACAGGACTTAAGGTCTGATTGCTGGTAGGTCCCTCTTCACTATTGTCCAAAGCCAGCAAATTCTGACTCATGACCCTCTGGGATACGTCACATAAAGGAAGAACAATTTGGAAAGCTGAAGGAAGATTATCAT
Organism: Pristis pectinata; assembly: GCF_009764475.1. Taxonomy (NCBI): domain Eukaryota; kingdom Metazoa; phylum Chordata; class Chondrichthyes; order Rhinopristiformes; family Pristidae; genus Pristis; species Pristis pectinata. Next base: position 25,207,050 of record NC_067427.1, read on the forward strand.
TGGAATCCCAAAAGTTTTGGGCAAGGGTTCCACGAGCAGATAGTTTAGTTCAAGTGGGACTTTTGTAAAAGTTCCTTTACACTTGGATTATTACAAGAGAGAAAAAAAAGCAATAATGCATATCAACATGATTGTTGCTCTTGGCATTTTTCTTCAAAAGAATCAAACCTGAAGATTTCCTGCACTGGGAAAGACACCTTTGGCAGTGGAATACAAAGAGACTTAGGTTCAAAGGCAATTTAATTGAAAGAGGCAATGCCCCTCCTGTGCTGAGTGAAGAACACCGTTGCTGTCATTGTGCACAAAAAAAAAAATAAATTTCTGAGCAACATTATAATTACTGGGCAGCACAGACCCAAGTGACAAATTTGAGATGATCTAAGATTAGTTGTAAGGAGGGAAAGATGAACTTTTCCTCTTTCCAAGCTGAATAAGCTCTCCTGAAAAATCAGATTCATGCCTCGAAATTCGAAGTAATTTTCAGCTAGTCTTGGAAGCATGCAAATCCACCACTTGCTGCTCTGAGAGCTTGGTCTTCGATAGTCTCAGGTCAGTTACAAATGAAGCAAATATGAATGCCAGTGTATTGTTTTCACTGGAATTTCTGGTTTGATATGGTCTTTGTGATTTGCAACAATATTCTTATGAGCGACAGTCATGTCAAGATGCATTGTCAATAATACTCAAATAATCTGACAAGTTTTAATTTAATCAAGAAATTTTGTATTTTATGCCTATAAATTAGAATGACTAAATTAATTGGTTTAGAAACATCATTTTGAACAGTTTTGAATATGGAAAATGTGTTTACTCTGAAAATCAATAGTGTGAATGAACATTCACTGACCACAGACAGTGAATTACATAGAAATAATTCAAGAATGGATATCAATAGAAAATTGCAGATGCGGGAGATCCGAAATAAAAACAGAAAATGCTGGAAACACTGAGTAGGTCAGGCAGCATCTACGGAAAGAGAAACAGTTAATGTTTCGTCTGGAATCCTTTGTCAGAAGTTCTGAAGAAACATTCTGGACCTGAAACTAAGTGTTTCTCTTTCCAGATGCCACCTGACCGGCTGAGTGTTTTCAGCATTTTCCTGTTTAAATTTGATCAAGAAATACGTGTTATCAACCTCTGCTGATGTGGATCAACTACTCAATGAATACCAGTGTAATGGATAGATCCAAGGATAACCTTTAACTCACTACTGGCAACTGTTTCATTTCACACAACTTGCATGAACTTTTCTTTTATGTTCAAACTTGAAAGTCATGTTCTTGAAGAAAAAAAACTTGCATTTATCTAGTATGTCATTTGGGCATCTCAAAACACAGTGAATTGATTACTTCCCAGATGTGAGTACTATTGTTTTCTTGGTAAATACAAGTGGACCTTACAATATCTATATTTGTGAGTATAACTTTTTTGCTGTCCATCATCTAAATAAATAACTGTTCAATACTATAAGATTAGACCAATTAATTCTTCACATTAGAAAAGCAGCTTATTTACTTTATACATCTACACTATAGCCTCAGCTGTGTAGACTTAAACTACACAGCTGAGTCTATGCCTGGGGGAAAGAAAGTGTCTCTTCCCTCACCTTAGATCTATCTGCCTTAAGTGATTTCATTGACACACAATAAAAGGTCCTGCACCAAAAGTGAATGACAACAAAGAAGAATATATTTATTGAAAGCCCGAATGCTTTTCAAAAACATGATTGTTTTGTCTACCTATCTTCTGGAGCCTTCCCATTATTTTTAAAGCTGCAGTGAGTTGTATAATTCAGTAGAGAGAGTGCCCGTGCGCCAATTTTGTACCAGTAATGAACCCTGCACTCTGAAACATTCCATGACCTTGATTTGTAGGTTTATTCTCATGGAAAGAGGAATCTTCATCTCCCTTTTCTTCAGCCCAATAGAAACTGAACTAATGTCTTAACAGGGATCTCCTTGGTAACCTCTGGTCAAGAGTCTGCCTAGCATCCTGGAGTGTCCCCTTGGTCATCTTACACAAATAAGTCTTCACCAGCCTGTCCTTGGGACCTCTTGGGAACAGTCACACACTTTTATCATTGCAACATACATTCATTGCTCAGCATTGCACCCTGCAAGATTGTTGCTTGGATAGTGGTATGTCCAGGGAAAGATTGTTCTGATAATGTCAGTTTAGGAACATTATGCAGGCTGCCTTAGCAACATTGTTTTTGCAAAAATCAAAAAAAATACTTGGTGTGAATGAACATTCACTGACCACAGAATCTTACATAGAAATATTTCAATAAAGAATGATAACAATAAAAAAAATTGTAGGTGCTGGAAATCTGAAAAAAAAAATCAGAAATGCTGGAAACTCAGGTCAGGCAGCATCTGTGGAAAGAGAACAATTTATATTTCAGCACTGAGATCCTTCATCAGAACTGGGAAACAGAAAACAAATTCAGCAGAGATGTCTGCATCAGAGGTGGCCATTTCTGCCAATCATTTTTTTTTTCTTTCTCTTGTACAATAACCTGGCCTGCTGAGTGTGTTCCATGGCCTCACTTTTAGCAACACATTACATGGACAAGGAATATTAACCTAATCTTAACTGCCACATTAAATTATTTATGTTCTTCCCATCAGTAATAATCCCCTTTGTTCTACACAACCCCCTCTCACCTTCTCTGCCACCTTCAGCGTAAAGCTATTAAAGTGCCAGCAACCCAGCTTCAATTCTGGCCACCATCTGTAAGGAGTTTGAATGTTCTCCCCGTGTCTGCGTGGGTTTCCTCCGGGTGCGCCAGTTTCCTCCCACATTCCAAAGATGTAGAGGTCAGGAAGTTGTGGGCATGCTATGTTGGCGCCAGAAGCACAGCGACACTTGCGGGCTGCTCCCAGAACACTCTACACAAAAGATGATTTCACTGTGTTTCGATGTACATGTGACTAATAAAGAGATCTTATCTCCTTCCTAGTTTTGATCAAGGTCCCAAAAATGAAACATCAACAGTTTCATTTTCCACAGATGCTGCCTGACCTGTTGCGTTTTCACAGCCTTTTCCTTTGACTTCTTGCTTTTAAGGTTCTGCCCTGATGTGACTTGAACAGCATCAGGTGACCCACAATGCTGTTTTAATGCAAAAATAAAATGGTATGCAGCAATTTCTAGGTCAAAGTCTCTGCTCTGTGATGTTTGCTGAACTCTCCAATGTAGCAGTGACTAGCAAATGGTGAGGATGTTGAGATCAGCAGCAACAGCCTAAAATGCAAGGCTGGAAAGCTGAGGGACACAGACCTGAACTCCATGTACAAAGCAGTCAAGGGAAATGTGAGAGGCTATATTTGAGAGCAAAAAAAAAATCAAAGATCTCCATGAGAACAAAGACTAAAACCTGAATTATCTCCAGCCACTACAACCATCTTCTGTAAATGAAAATCAAAACCAGCAGATGCTGGAAATCTAAAATAAAACAGAAAATTTTAAGAGTTAGTGAGCATATCAGACAATATGTCAAAACAGGAAGTTAATATTTCAAGTTAAAGTTCCTTTGGCAGAGCTGGGAAAGTTAGGTTTAAGTTGTGATGAGGATGGGGGAAGAAATGGATAGGACAAAGGGAACATCTCTGATTGGGTTAAGCCAGGATTGCCCAGGTGATCCCAATGTTCATGGAGCTCTCTGGTTGATGAGGGAAGATTAGGGAGAGACGTTAAGGCCGTGAAATGCAGGTCTGAGCTATCTCTGAAGCCAAAAGAAAAATGTTGGAAACAGCCAGCAGATCAGGCAGTGTTTGTGGAAAGAAAACTGGGTTCATATTACAGATAGATACCCTAATAGCAGAACTGGCTAGTTCAGATAAAAAAAAAGCATTTTCAAATTGCTGAATTTGATTTTTATTGCATTGGCTACAGTGTGGCCAGAGATGAAATCTGATTGTAGGCCCTTGAAACAAAATGCTGGAAATACTCAGCAGGTCAGGCTGCATCTGTGGGAAGAGAAGCAGAGTCAATGTTTCAGGTTGGAGATCTTTCTTCAGATCTGTGAAGGAGAGAAAAGCTTGTTGAGCTGCAGTGTGAAACAGAAGGATTAAGAGTTAGTTGTGCAAATAAGAACTGATGAAAATATCACTACTAATGAATTTGGCCTGTTGAACTACCAGGATTGGGGGGGGGGGGGTTTAAGCCAGGAAAGTGGGAAAAATTAAAATCCTACCAAAAAAGTGAAAAGATTAGTCTCCTGACAATATCTCAGGTAACCAAAGGTGTGTGCAGACTTCTATCCTACTTAAATTAATTTTCATCTGCACAACTTTATTTCCAGAGCTCATTAGCACCCATCATCCTCATGATGGATAATTGTTTTTACTCATCCAGTGCTAGGTGTTGTACCATAGGCTGGCAATTTAGAAATGATGCAGAGATATGGAGAAGTGTGGAGATGTGGTAGTGATGGGGACTTTGATGTCTTCTTCATATAACTGGGACCTGATATTTTCAGTGGATGTTACTGAGAATTAGCATTTGGGTAAGTAATTGGAGGGTTCCATGAAAACACCTGTGGGATCCCAGAGGTAACTATAGATGTGGAAAGAGAAGACATTGAAAGTCTTCTCTGGCTACAACTGGATAGTTAGGAACAGAAGCACATGCTACAGTCTCACCCTGATGAATAACTTTGGAGGGGCATTGGAGGAAGGTACAAATGGGTGCATAGTGGCTGAGAAAGATGAGGAGAACAGAAGAACATAAGACTAAGAATGAGGAATATACTAAGTGGCCCCTTAATTTTTTTTTTACATTCTACAAGATCATGACTGATCCAATCTTGACCTCAATTACTTTCTCCACAGACCATTTTTTGTCCCAAAGTCTGTTAATCCCCATCTTGAATATACTTAGAGTCATAGAATCTCACAGCACAGAAATCAGCCTTTTGGCCCACCTTGTTCAGACCAACCATCAAGTACTCAAAGACTCTCCACATCAAGGTGGTGAATTCCAAAGATCCATGACCCTCTTGAAGAAGAAATTCCTCCTTATCTTAAAGGAGTTAACCCTTTTCCTAAATCTATGCTTCTTAGTTCCAGATCCCTCCCATATGATATTCTAAATGTCCTGATATTATATCCTTAATAATAGATTCCAACGTTTCCCCAAAGGAGGAGGGAAGGAGTACCTTCTTCATTGTCACATTGGATGTCAATTGTGACTTTGATGGAGTCATCTCAATGCTGTGGCAGTCTTTGAAACCCTGACTGTAATTGGTTTAATTATTTCAATTAGTCTAATTCCAATTACAGCCAGCTGGGGACTAGGTTGAAACAGGCTATATGTGTTTCACACTGGGAAATTAGTAGACATGGGAAATTTGAGTCATCAGCCTGTGCAGGAAAAGAACTCACAACCTTGAGAAATGGGAAAGAGCATTTCCTATCTCACCTCACCATCCATCCTCAGCCTCCACCAAACCACTCATTTCTTTTGTCTACAATTTTCACATTTAGCTTGTGGAAAATTGCCAATATGTTGACAGTCAAAGCTGATTATGATATCTGGCCCTACAGGCACATAGTGACAGATTATGCAAAATGTAAACATTTTTCAACAGGGGTTAGTGGTTAATAAACAGCTCATTATACATTAGTAATGGATAGTCAGGGATTTGGTAGACATGTGCTTGCTGTTCAGAGTTGACTTAAACTAATAGTAGAAAGGCCTATCGACAAAACAATAAGTTATTTTGACAGAAGATTTTCTTGTCATTTAGCAGCTCAAGTGGTTTGTTTAATTCTGGCAAACGTTATTTGTTTTGTGTCTAAAATTGCACCTTAACTTTGAATAGGTCTGGAGAAGATAGTAGTTTATCAAATTTAAGTGGATACTTTTGGCATTTTTGTTTGCAGTTTCTGCATCCACAGTTAGTATGGCCAATAGTCTAAGTAGTGTAACTGTAGAAAGTCTAAGAATAAGCACCCTCAAGCTGCATCTCGAATTCTATCATATTGTGGTTATTAACTCCCAGGGGATCTTTAACCACAAGATCTCTTATTAATCCTTACTTATTACTCATGACAAAATCTAATATAACCTGTTCCTGTGTAGGTTCATTACATACTGTTCAAAGCAGCAATCCCTGATGCACTCCACAAATTCTTCTTCTACGATATCCTTGCCAGTTTGGATTGTTCAATCAATGTGGATTAAAATTCCCCATGACAATTGCAGTTCCTTCAAACATGCCCTAGATATTTCCCTTTTGCATTTGAGTTAGTACAGGTAATAACCCACTTGTCATTATCAGGTACTATTTAAGGCTGATTGGTTGAGAACATTTACCCGTTGCCATATCTATCCCCTTAAGGGCAAACACAGTAACTTCTAAATATAAGATCCAAAGTGAATGGAAATGAAGATAAATATTTAAATAGAATGTTAGACTTGCACATTATAAAGTTGCTCTTCTGAGATTAGAACAGTCAAAAGAATCACACCATTATATTTTCTGTTTAATCCATGAAGAGGACTTTGATACCATCTAATAGGATGGAAACTTATCCTTCTTGAAAACATGAGTATTTCTGAGGTTATTTTAGTGGCTTTGATAATTCAGAGGATTTTTTCCCCCACAAGCAGAGATGGACCCATTCAAAAATATTTTGTCTGCGCAAGTCCAAAAATGATCTTTGCTTTCTCCATCCTCTGACTTCCCAGTAACGGCAGTGATTGGATTCAGTTTATTCCAGGAGGGAATGCTGTGGACCTGGGCAACAGCAGAAGAGACAAAAGCAATTCACCTGCATAGTTAGAAAGGGGAAGAGATGGACGAGATGCCAACCAAGACCATGAAGATGTTGAGTATTTTACAGCCACAGATTTTTTTTTTGGGAAGTGCAGAGAATAGAATCATTGAATTATTGTGGGACGGGTTAGAGAATCATGGACTGATTAGGGACAGCCAGTATGGCTTTGTGAAGGGAAGATCTTGCCTCACAAGCCTGATAGGGTTCTTTGAGGAAATAACCAGGAAGATTGATGAGGGTAGTGCAGTGGATGTGGTCTACATGGATTTTAATAAGGGGTTTGATAAGGTTCTGCATGGTAGGCTTCTTCAGAAGGTCAGAGGCCAAGGGATCCAGGGAGGCTTGGCAGTGTGGATTCAGAATTGGCTTGCCTGTAGAAAGCAGAGGGTTGTGGTGGAGGGAGTGCATTCAGATTGGAGGGCTGTGACTAGTGGTGTCCCACAGGGATCGGTTCTGGGACCTCTAAGTCATTAATAAATATCTCAAAAAGTAGATGAGGGGGTGGAAGGGTGGGTTAGCAAGTTTGCAGATGACACAAAGATCGGTGGTGTTGTGGATAGTGTGGAGGGCTGTCGAAGCTTCAGAGGGATATTGATAGGATGCAGAGCTGGGCTGACAGGTGGCAGATGGAGTTCAATCTAGAGAAGTGAGGTAGTACACTTTGGAAGGACAAACTCCAAGGTGGAGTACAAGGTAAATGGCAGGATTCTGGGCAGTGTAGAGGAGCAGAGGGATCTGAGGGTTCATATCCACAGATCACTGAAAGTTGCCTCACAGGTAGATAGGGTAGTTAAGGAAACTTATGGGATGTTAGCTTTCAATAAGTTGTGGGATCGAGTTTAAGAGCTGCAAAGTAATGATGCAGCTTTACAAAACTCTGGTTAGGCCACACAGAGTACTGTGACAATTTCTGGTCACCTTATTATAGGAAGGATGTGGAGGCATTGGAAAGGGTGCAGAGGAGATTTACCAGCATGCTGCCTAGATTAGAGAGGATACATTATGAGGAGAGAAAGAGGATGAGAGGAGACATGATAGAGGTATACAAGATATTAAGAGGAATAGATAGAGTGGATAGCCAGCACCTCTTTCCCAGGGCACCAATGCTCAACACAAGAGGGCATGGCTTTAAGGTAATGGGTGGGAGGTTCAAGGGAGATGTCAGAGGGAGGTTTTTCCACCCAGAGAGTGCTTGGTGCATGGAATGCACTGCCTGGGGTGATGGTAGAGGCTGATACGTTGGTCAAGTTCAAGAGATTGTTAGGTAAGCATATGGAGGAATTTAAGATAGAGTGATGTGGGAGGAAGGGGTTAGATAGTCTTAGATGTGGTTTGAAGGGCAGAACAACATGGTGGGCCAAAGGGCCTGCATTGTTCTATGGGTTGGGTATGAGGTGCATTCAGTCTGTCAGGCCCATTCCAACCACCAGTAAACCATTTCCCCACTTTGCAAATTATTTTCCATCCAATACCCTCTTGATAGCCCTAGTTAATTTAGCTTTCACTGATTGCAGAGAAATCCAGAAATCAGTCCTCAAACAGCAACAGATATATATTTTTTTTTTAAACTTAATATTAATTGGCTGATAAATGTCAGTCAGAATTACCTCATACTGCAAAGGCTGGTAAGCTATAATTGTTGATTTCATCGCAACATGCCAAATCAGAAGACGAGGTGTTATTCCCTGAGCTATCGAGGTGTACAAGATCATGAGGGGCATAGATAGGGTGAATGCACACAGTCTTTCCCAGGGAAAGGAAACCAAAAACTACAGGGCATAGGTTTAAGATGAGAGGGGAAAGATTTAAAAGGGACCTGAGGAATAACTTCTTCACGTAGAGGGTGGTGTGTATATGGAACAAGCTGCCAAAGAAAGTAGTTGTGACAGGTACAATAACAATATTTAAAGACATTTGGATAATTACATGGATAGGAAAGGTTTAGAGGGATACAAGTCAAACATGGGCAAATGGGACCAGCTTAGGTGGGTACCTTGTTGGCATGCACCAGTTGAGCTGAAAGGTCTGTTTCCATGCTGTATTACTGACTCTAATGTTGGTCTCCAATGGAGCAGTACAAGAGGCTAAGGACAGAAATCAGAATGGGAATAGGATGAAGGATTAAAGTAACAGACTTCTGCAAGATTAGAACACCACAAGGTGCTGGAGGAGCTCAGTGGGTCAGGCAGCATCTATGGAGGGAAAACTGTTGCTCCAGATTTCCAGTATCTGTACTCGCGTCTCCACTCTGCAAGATTAGGGTCACTCTTGCAAACTGAAATTGGTTTCTTCACTGTAGAAGTGGCTGCATCATGAGAGTCCAAATGCAGTACAGTACATTGGAAAACTGCAAGTGAATCACTGGTTCACCTGGGAGGATTGTTCGAGTCTAAATCTTGGGAAGGGAAGAAGCAAAAGGGCAGGTGTTACGTGTGGTTGCACAGGAAAGAGCCATGAGCAGGACAGCAGGTGTTGGTGGTGATGGAAAAGAGAACTAGTGAATCAGAGGGAATGGTCACTTTGGAATGCTGGAAGGTGTTGGGAGAGAGTTGTGTCTCTTGGTGGCATCATGTTGAATGTAATGGAAATAACAATGATGATCCATTGAATGTGAAGGCCAGAGGGGTGGAATGCAAGGGATGGGGAAACTCTGTTCTTGCTCTGGGTTAGAGGAAAGGGGGTTAGAGCAGAAGCAGAGCAAATGGAATGGACCTGTTGAAAACCTCAACCACCATGGTGGAGAAGCTATACTTAAGGAAATCTCAGAAGCACTGGCATGAAGTGTCATTAACAGAAGAGGTATAACAAAGAGAAACTGTAAGAATACAAGAGTCCTCAGAGGAAGCAGCATAATCAAAATAGCCATGGAGTCTGTTGGCTTGTAATGGATATTGTTCACAAGGGTATGCCCTGAAATACTAAAATTTTATATTTGACCAAGGCAGCAGGGTCTCAACTTCAGAATGTATCTGATGAATGTCACCACTATTGTGCAACACACTAGCTGCAACTCTACGGTCAGGCAGTCCATGGAATTTATGCAGTTTAATTGTGTGACATAATTCATGACAGAACATGGAACAGTACAGCACAGGAATAGGCCCTTTGGCCCACAATGTTTGTGATGGCACTTATTGCCAACTTAAACTGCACATTTGCCTGCACATGGTCTATATCCATCCATATAAAGACTATTTTTAAAACTGTTTTGTATCCAAAGGTGGTTAACTAAAATTTGCAGAAGTGTAGCTGCACTATGTGCACTCTAACTAGTAGCTTATTTAGACAACAATATCAATTAAAGAGATTTTTGACACTTCTATGCTCTATTTGTAATTAGTCATTGATTTCACTTTGTAATTTTCTCAGCCTTCTCACCGTCTGATGTCAGTATCACAAGATCGAAGCAGTCAGTATGGTTATATTGACTGATTTCAGCTCAGTCAAAAAGACCCTGTTCTCCTTCCATCTAGCTGTACATTGAATCACTTTGCCTGTTTAGAAACCAACTTCCATCATTTCCTCAGGTTACCTCTAAATTGAACTTATTCTATTCTTGTGGTTTAAATTGAAGTATTGTTCTAGATTTAACTTTTACCTATATCTTTGTTCTTTACTAAGTCTACTTTCTTTACACTTCCTATGAAACCTGAACACACCAATTATTGTTCCATTACATTACACTCTGTATGATGTCTGTATTTCTGTCCCAACTGCTGAGACAACCTTTGTTCATTATGTAACCAATTGTAGTTCTTCTGTACAGAAATAAATGTGTAGCAATGGAATCATTATCTAAAGCTGCATTGTTTCTATTGTTGTAACATGAGCACCCATTGCTGCCAATGAGCACAATTACAAGACTTGAGTTTCACAAAAGTAACAGTCACATTGAGGAGCATGTCAAATTAATTTTTAAAGGAACCATTGTTCTCAGAGGAATGTTATAACAGCCCTGCACTCTCTGATGCCGTTTTAACCTTGTTTTTTTGAGAAAGTGGCATACCCAATTTCAACTGCTGTTGAATTAATCTCCTTCCCCCTTTCATAACAGGATTATCATATTCACATGCAAGACATTTGCAATGGGAACCACCAAGGTTTGTGAAGCAGATTACAAGTTGTTTAATATGTTTCACACAAAAAAGTGCTTATGTCATGATTTAAATATTTTGTTGTTGTTAAAGTTTGAAACTAACAGAGGAATTGGGCCATGACTGGGCATGCTCAATAGATGGACCAATGCATTGTATAGCAGATTGTTGTTGTAATCCAAGTCAACCACTGAAGCATGGGGAGAACTGGCAAATGATGATGCACAAGTACCTGCATCCATCATAATAAAGAGCAAGGTAGTTTCCTACTTTGAAGACAGGTCTTTTCTCTGGTGCTGGTCTCAGAGGTATTATTGTCTCCCATCATTTAAAGGTGCAAAAGGTTAAGATCACAGGAGAAGCAAGTTCATAGATATTGACTGTGACCCTGTCCTCCATTTCTGATGAAGGATGATGCTTCCATTGGGAATAGTCTGGTGTTGCATGCATATTTATAACTCAATGTAACCATATTTAAGCACATTCAACCTTCAGTAAACACCAATGTAATAGTTGCTTGTAGCTTGACATTGATATTCTATTCATAGAGTATCCACATCACATTATCAGCAAATGTTGCCATTGGAACAAATCACCACATACAACCAATCTTCAGAGTCAATGAATCACTGCAGTAGATTAACTTACAATGTTGTTTCATCCTTAAAGCCTCCCCCCCCCAAAAAAATGGTCAGGCATTGATCTGTGATGACTACTTCTCCACATTAATGGACTCATTGATAAATTACCTCTAGGTGTAGACTTCATGAGGTACAAATTTTATATCCCTTACTTTCTTGGAGCATAATAGTTCTGTTACTTCCTCTTAAATTTGCAAGTCTGAAAATAAAAGCCATTGCTTAAGTACAGCTTTTGACTTGGTCACGACCACTAACTGATCTGAGGGACTGGCGGCAAGTAGGTTCAAATTAACGAGATCAACATTTATCCATTCTGTTTCAGCATAGCATCAATTGTTATGAAGGACTGACAACAAATTATTGCATTCTTATTGGCTGTTACTTTACAGCCTATTTAACCTAACCAAACATACATTGAGGCAGTTGACACTACCTCTAAGTATCACTTGATTGAAATCTGAGGACCCCTAAAATAAAAAGGAATGATATCAGTAGGTGCACAGCTGGTGAGTGACAAATTCATACTGTACATCAGTCCACATTAAATTCCTGGACTGAGGAAACAATTGTAACCAGTGTTTTACAACCAAAGTCAATTTTAATTTCCAAAGTTATAAATTAATCTGTACTATAATCACATTTTAAGCCACTTTATTCAATTATACATCTATGAAACATTTAGAATTTCCCTCTATATTGCAGGCACAATGCAAACACAAGTATTTGTTCTTATATTTCAAATAGTGGAATATTGAAATCACAATTTACAATCTATTCTTGTGTCCCTGGAGTAACAATGGAGCTAAGAGCTTTTCCAGTATTCAGGGTGTCCCACAAGCAGAGAAGCACCATGCTGACAGAGTTCAAACTAAAATTACTCAATGAAGTTTATTGTAGCATGTGAATTCATTGAAGAAACTGGAACATTTCCACAGAGAAAGCAATTTAACTAATACTGGTATTTGGTTTTATTGAAAATCTCAAATGACTCTTGGGAATCATTTAATTAAATTTGGAATGAAAATATTTTGGCTCTTTTGGTATGCAAGTAGGGAAAGTATTAAATATACATTATTAAAGAATTGGCAAAGTGAGACTTGGAAAATAACACGATTGGGCAAAGTCAACATGGATTCATAGAAGTAAAATCATGTTTGACAAATCCAAGATTTTTTGGGTTTGTAATTAACAATAGATAAAGCTGAACCAATGGAGTGGGGTGTATTTGAACTAACAGTAGGCTTTTGATAAGGTACCACACAAGAACTGATTAATGAAATTGGTTCACATGGGATATACCAGCACAAAGGAGTGGTTAATAGACAAAACAGAAGAGGGATAAACAGGTCATTTTCAGTGTTGGGTCCCATGGGGTGTAGTAGAGGGACCTCAGCTGTTTATACATTTGTCAATATATGATGATGGTATGTTGTTGGGTGGCAGAACTTGAGGAAGGCGCAGAGAGGGCTACATGACAAAGATACACTTAGTGAATGAGCTCGGTCACCACAGATGGAGGATTATGTGGAAGGAAATAGAAAAGCAGAGCATTTAAAGAAATAGTATGACGTTGAAGATTGTTCAAAGTGATTTGAGTGTCTTTGGACAGCTATCAGTTAGAAAGTTACAGGTTGGGTTATTAGTGCAAATGGATTTGAGGAAAAGACATCCCACCGAACTTGTATGGAACTCTGGTGGGACTATACAAAGAAATTTGTGGATAGATCTGGTCTCCACACCACAGGAAGGAAATGCTTTTGATAAAGGGAGATTCACCATTTTGATTCTAGAGGTGGGATATTGTCCATTGAATACAGTTTAAGCAGAGTGGGCCAAAACTCAAGTTTAGGAGAATGAAAATTAATCTCATTGAAACACATAAAATTCTTATGGGGATTGACAGTGCAGACTCAAGGATGATGTTTCCTGTGGCATGTTTGTCTGGAACTGGGATTCAAAGTTTCAATTAGTCAGCCATTCAGGATCAAAATGAGAGCAAGTTTCTTCATCCGGCAGGTAATTCTTGATTCAAGCAGGCTGTGGAAACAGTTGTTAATTGCTGAAGTTAGATTTTCAGATTTTAACAGAATCAAGAGACATGGAGTTGGAGGGATATGGACAGTAGAAATGTGACATGAAAGTCAATTATGGTCCTATTGAAGGGTAAACAAGTTTGAGGGTTGAATAGCCTACTCCTGCTGTGTTTTGGATCATTATGCATTGTCAATAATAATATGTAGCTCTGTGTACAAACAGGAGATTAGTCAACAAGGTTAAAGCACATGGAATTGGATGCAATATACAAGTTTGGATTGATAATTAGTTATTTGACAGAAAGCAAAGTGTGGAAATAAATTGATCTTTTTTGGTATAGTAGTCTGTGACTAATGGGGCATCACATCAATTGTTGTTTGAGCTCTAGCCAGTCACAATCCATATCAGCCACATGGCTGAGGGGTCCAGATGCCATATTTTCAAAGTCAATGTTAATCAGTAAGGAGGTGGATAGACAGTGTTAAAGGTATTTTAATTTGAAATAGTGTTTTGCTTAGTTTTGATTTACATCTGATGTAATTCTGCACAGGTATAGTCCTTTATGTTGAAGTGCTTATTGTAATAGTTGCTGTAGTTATGACTATTTTTGTAGCATTTTTAGTTGAATAAACTTTTGTATTGTTTTAAAAAAGATAAATGTTAAGAGGCATCAATCAGACACAGACAAGCTGAATCAATAGACAAATCCTGAATCCAGGTGTTCAGCAAGGTGCCACAAAAGGCTTACCCATAAGATAAGGATGCATGGAGTTGGGGATAATGTATCAGCATGGATAGAGGATTGGTTAACCAATAGAAGGCAGAGAGTTGGGATAAATGGGTGTTTCTCTGGTTGGCAATCAGTGGTGAGCAGAATGCTGCAGTGGTTGGTGCTGGGCCCACAACTGTTCACAATATATAGTACATTAATGGTTTGAAAGAAGGGACCGAGCGTAACGTATCTAAGTTTGCTGATGACACTAAATTGAGTGGAAGCAAATTGTGCAGAGGATGCAGAGAGTCTGCAGAAAGATAAAGGTAGGTTAAGTGAGTGGGCAAGGGTCTGGCAGATGAGTGCAATGTTGGTAACTGTGAGGTCATCCACTTTGGAAGGCAAAATTGAAGATCAGATTATTTAAATGGTGAAAGATTGCAGCATGCTGTTGTGCAGAGTGACTTGGGAGTGCTTGTACATGAATCGCAAGAGCTTGGTTTGCAGGTGCAGCAGGTTATCAAGGCAGCAAATGGAATGTTGGCCTTCATTGCCAGTGGGATTGCATTTTAGAGCAGGGAGGATATGCTGCAACTGTACAGCGTACTGGTGAGGCTGCACCTGGAGTACTGCATACAGTTTTATTGTCCTTGAGGAAGGATATACTGGCTTTGGAGGCAGTGCAGAGGAGGTTCACCAGGTTGATTCTAGAGATGAGAGGTTAGCCTATGAGGGATTGAGTCACCTGGGACTATACTTGCTATAATTCAGAAGAATGAGGGGACCTTGAAGAAACAAAATTATGAAAGGGATAGATAATATGGAGGCAGGAAAATTGTTCCCACTGGTAGGTGAGAGAAGAACTAGGGGACATAGCCTCAAGATTCAGGGGAATAGATTTAGGATGGAGATGAGGAGAAACTGCTTTTCTCCAGAGAAGTGAATCTGTGGAATTCTCTACCCAGGGAAACAGTAGATGCTACCTCACTAAATATACTTAAGACAGTTAGATAGATTTTTGCATAGGAGAAGTAAGGGTTATGGGGGGGAAAAAAGGCAGGCAGGTGGATCTGAGTCCACAGCTAGATCAGCCATGATCTTATTGAATGGTGGAGCAAACTTGACAGGCCAGATGACCTCCTCCTGCTCCTATTTCTTATAGGTTCAAAAATAAGAAATATAATGTGGAAAAAAGTTAACCTATATCTCAATGGAGGAGGTTGCAGGCAGGTTGGAATGGGAGTGGGATTAAGAACATGGAACACTACAGCACAGTACAAGCTATTCAGCCCACAATGTTGTACTGACATTTTAACCTGCTTTAAGATCTATCTAACCCTTCCCTCCCACATAGCCCCCCATTTCTCTATCATTCATGTGGTTATCCAAGTCTTAGATATCCCTCATGCATCTGCCCCCACAACCTCTGCAGGCAGTGCATTCCATGCACCCACTTCTTAAAAAAAACTGATCCTTGACATCCCCCTTATACCTTCCTCCAATCACCTTAAAATTATGTCCCCTTATGTTAGCCATTGTTGCATTGGGAAGATTCTGACTGTCCACTCAGTCTATGCTTCTCAGTTTTGTACACCTCTATCAAGTCACCTCTCATCCTCCTTCTCTCCAAAGAGAAAAGCCCCAGCTCACTCAACCTGCTCACAAGACATGCTCTCCAATCCAGGCAGCATCCTGGTAAGTCTCCTCTGCACCCTCTCTAAAGTTTCCACATGCATTCTATAATGAGGTGACCAGAACTGAACACAACACTCCAAGTGTGGTCTGACCAGAGTTTGAAAGAGCTGCAACATCACCTTGTGGCTCTTGAACTGAATACCCCAACTAGTGAAGGCCAACACTTCATGCCTTCTGAACAACAGTATCAACCTACATGGCAACCTTGAGGGATCTATGGACATGGACCCCAAGATCCCTCTATTCCTCCACACCGCTAAGTCCTACCATTAACCTGGTATTCTGCCATCGAATTGGATCTTCCAAAGTGTATCACTTCACACTTATCTGGGTTGAACACCATCTGCCACTTCTCAGCCCAGCTCTGCATCCTATCAATATCCTGTTGTAATCTACAGCAACCTCCTGCACTGTCCACACCATCACCAACCTTTGTATCAAACTTACTAACCCACTCTTCCACATCCTCAGTCATTATATAAATGACAGCAGGGCTCCATCTACCACCACCATACTGTCTTCTATGGGCAAGCCAATTCTGAATCCACACAGCTGAGTTTCCCCAGATCCCATGCCTCCTGACTTTCTAAATAAGCCTTCCATGAGGAACCTTATCAAACGCCTTATTAAAATCCACGTACATCACATCCACCACTCTACCTTCATCAATATGCTTTGTCACATCCTCGAAGAATTCAATCAGGCTCATGAGGCACGACCTACCCCTCACAAAGCTATGCTGACTGTCCCTAATCAGCCTAGGCTTCTCCAAATACCCATAAATCCTGTCTAAGAATCTTCTCCAGTAATTTGAAGAAAGACTCACTGGTCTGTAATTCCCAGGGTTATCACAACTCCCTTTCTTAAAAAAAGAACATTTTCCACCCTCCAATCATCTGGCACTGCTCCTGTGGCCAGTGAGGATGTAAAGATCATCACCAAAAGCACAGCAACCTCTTCCCTAGCTTCCCATAACCTTAGATCTATCCCATTGGGCCCCAGTGACTTATCATAATGTTTTTCAATAGTTCCCCCACATCCTCTTTCCACAATCAACATGCCCTAGCATATTAGTCTGTCTTACACCATCCTCGCAAACAGCAAGGTCTCTCTGGTGAATACTGAAGCAAAGTATTCATTAAGGACCTCCCCTACCTCTTCCAACACCAGGCACACATTTCTTCTTTTATCCCTGATCAGTCCTACCTTCACTCTAGTCATCCTCTTATTCTTCACATATATGTAGAACACCTTGGGGTTTTCCTTGATCCTACCAAGGACCTCTCTAGCTCTCCTAAGTCCATTTTTAAATTCCCTCCTGGCTACCTAGTAACTCTCCAGAGCCTTGTCTGATCTAATGCCTGCTAAACCTTAGGCAAGCTTCTTTCTTCTTGAAGAGGAATTCTACATCTCATGTCAACCATGGTTCCTTCACTCTTCCATCCTTATGCTGCCTCAATGGGACAAACCTATTCAGAGCCCCATGAGAGTATTCCTGAAACAACCTCTACATTTCTGCTGTGCCCTTCCAAGAACATCTGTTCCCAATTTACACTCAAGTTCCTGCCTAAGAGCATCATAATTCCTCTCCCCTAGTTAAATACTTCCCCATATCATCAGCTCCTCTCTCTAAGGCTATGGTAAAGGTCAAGGAGTTGTGGTCACTATCTCCAAAATGCTCTCCTACTGAGAGATCTGAAACCTGATCAGAGTCATTGCCTAGTACCAGGTCCAGTATGTCCTCTCTACATACTGTTTCAGGAATTCTTCCTGTACACACCAAACACACTCCATCCCATCTATCCCTTTTACACTAAGGAGGTGCAAATCGATATTAGGGAAGTTGAAGTCACTCGTGACAACAACCCTGTTACTTTTGCACTGCTCCAAAATCTGCCCCTCAGTGTCTCTGCTGCTATGGGGGGGGGGGGGGGGGGGGGGAAGGAAAGGGTGGGTTGGTTGTGTAGAATACTCCCAATTGAGTGATCACTCCCTTCCTGATTCTGACTTCCACCCACACTGACTCAGTGGGCAAATCCTCCAGGACATACTCCTTTTCTACAGCTGTGACACTGTCCCTGATCAGCAAAGCCACACCCCCACCTCTTGCCTCCATCCCTAACCCTTTTGAAACATCTAAAGCCTGAAATATCCAGAGTCATTCTTGCCCTTGAGACAGCCAAGTCTCTGTAATGGCCACCACATCATATTTCCACATACTTACCCACACTTCAAGTTCATCAGCATTGTTTCTGATAGTTCTCGCATTAAAGTAGACACTTCAGCCCATCCAACTGACTGCAATTTTGCCCTTTCAATTGCCTATCCTTCCTCAGTCTTTCTACACTCTGCATCTACTTGTATACTAAATGAACTAAGCTCTGACTTATAACTCCAATTCCCATCCCCCGGGAAACTAATTTAAACCCTCTCCAGCAGTTCTAGCAAACCTACCCACAAGAATATTGGTCCCCCTCCAGTTCAGGTGTAACCAGTCCTTTTTGCACAGGTCATACCTTCCCCAGAAGAGATCCCAATTATCAAATCTGAAACCCTGCCCCATGCACCAATTTCTCAGCAACACATTCATCTGCCAAATCATCCTATTCTTACCCTCACTGGTACATGGCACAGGAAGCAATCCAGAGATTACTACCCTTGAGGTCCTGCTTTTCAGCTTCCTACCCAACTCCCTATATTCCTCTTCAGGACCTCATTTCTTTTTCTATCTCTGTCATTGGTACCAATATGTACCAACCTCTGGCTATTCACCCTCCCCCTTCAGAGTGCTGCGGGCCCAATCCAAGATGTCCCTGACCCTGGCACCTGGGAGGCAACATACCATCCAGGAGCCTCTTTCACATCCACAGAACTTCTTGTCTGCCCTGCTTACTATGGAATCCCCTATCACTACCACTCTCCTCCCCCCTTCCCTTCTGCACCACACAACCAGGGTCAGTGCCAGAGACCTGGTCACTGCACCTTTCCCCTGGTAGGTCATCCTTCCCCCTCCACAACAGTATCCAAAGCAGTATACCTGTCATTGAGGGGAACAGCCACAAGGGTACTCTGCACGACCTACCTATTTTCCATTCTTCTCCTGACAGTCACCCAGCTACCTGCCTCCTGCAGCTCCAGAGTGACTGCCTCCCTCCCTGTAGCTCTTGACCATGTACTCCTCAGTATCTCATAGGAGCTGAGGGTCATCCAGCTGTAGCTCCTCACAGACTGTGTTAGGGAACTGGAGCTACAGCTGGATGCACCTCATACAGATGTAGTTGTCAGGGAGACTGGATATCTCCCAGAACACCCACATCTCACAAGCTGAACACACAACTGACCCTGGAGCCATTCTCACTACTCCACACTTCAGGGAACACCAAATCAAAGAAAGAAAGAAACTTACCAGAGATACCTTTGCTTCTGTTCCCTAAAGCCTCAGCTCCCCCACTCTAACACTGGCCACTCACACAATAGCTACTCTGCTTACACTTGCCTTACCTTTATTTGCTGCTGTTAATAAGCCAATCAGCAGGTAACAATTTGCAAATGTGCCTCGTTTAGACTCTTGCAAGGTGGAACTCACATGCTCAGGCACAGAGACTCACCTCTTCTCGCTCCAAATCCCGACTCCGCGAGGTGAAACTCCAAAGCTCAGGTACAGAGACTCACCTCTTTTCAAAGGTCCCACTCCAAAATTAAAGTGGCCTGCAAGAGGAAGCTTATGATTAGCCCTGCAGACTGAACACAGGTGCTCTGTTAATCAATCACCCAGTCTGCATATGGTTTCTCCAGTGTAGAGGAGGGCACATTGTGAGCACCGAATGCTTTGGACTAGATTGGAAGAAGTGCAAGTGAATCACTGCTTCACCTGAAGTGACTGTTTGGGCCCCTGGATGGTGAGAAGGGAATAGGTGAATGGACAAGTGTTGCATCTCCTCCGGTTGCATGGGAAGATGCTGTGGGGCAGAAAATGGTCAGTGGAGGTTGAAGAGTGGACCAGAGAGTCACAAAGTAAGTGATCCCTGTAAAATGCAGAAACAAGGGGTAAAGGAATTGTTGACATTTCAGATTGAAACCCTGGATAAGGACCTCTGGTTAGTGTTGATGTTGTCAGAGACCTAGATACCCTCAGGCACAAGTCACTGAAAGCCAACTTGCATTTGCAGGAAGTGATTAGGATGGCCAATGTCATGTTGGCGTTTAGTATGAGAAGGTTTAAGTACAACAGTACAAATTAGCACCCTGGTGAAGCTACACCTGGAGTATTGTGTACAGTTGTGGACTCCTTACCTAGAAAATGGCTAAACTTCTCATGAAGAGAATGCAACGAAGATTCACTAAACTGGTCCCAGGGAGGGTGGACTTGCTGTACAAGGAGAGGTTGAGCAGTTTTCTCTAAAATTTAGAAGAATATCCGGAAATCTCATTTGAAGCATACAAAATTCTTTCAGGGTTCAACAGGCTGGATACAGGGAGAATGATTCCCCTGGCTGTGAAGCTAAAACAAGGGATCACGGTCTCAGGACAATGGTGAGGCTGTTCCGGATGAGGATGAGACATCTCTTCACGCAAAGGGGTGAAACTCTGGAACTCCCTACCCAGAGGGCTGTGGCAGGTCAATCATTGAGTTGATTTGAAACAGAGATTAATAGATTTGTGAAGGGAAGATCTTGCCTCACAAGCCTGATAGAGTTCTTTGAGGAGGTGACCAGGAAGATTGATGAGGGCAGTGTGCTGGATGTGGTTTACATGGATTTTAGTAAGGCATTTGATAAGGTTCCTCATGGTAGGCTTCTTCAGAAGGTCAGAGGCCAAGGGATCCAAGGAAGCTTGGCTGTGTGGATTAGGAATTGGCTTGCATGTAGAAAGCAGAGGGTTGTGGTGGAAGGGGTGCCCTCAGATTGGAAGGCAGTGACTAGTGGTGTCCCGCAGGGATCGGTTCTGGGACCTCTACTTTTTGTGATATTTATAGATGACTTAGATGAGGGGGTGGAGGGCTGGGTTAGTAAGTTTGCGGACAACACTAAGATAGGCGGTGTTGTGGATAGTGTGGAGGGCTGTCGGAGCTTACAGAGGGATATTGATAGGATGCAGAGCTGGGCTGACAAGTGGCAGATGGAGTTCAATCCGGAGAAGTGTGAGGTGGTACACTTTGGAAGGACAAACTCCAGGGCAGAGTACTGGGTGAATGGCAAGGTACTTGGCAGTGTGGAGGAGCAGAGGGATCTGGGGGTTCATATTCACAGTTCATTGAAAGTTGCCTCACAGGTGGAAAGAGCAGTTAAGAAGGCCAATGGGATGTTGGCTTTCATAAATCGCGGGATTGAGTTTAAGAGCCGCGAGGTGATGATGCAGCTTTACAAAACTCTAGTTAGGCCACACTTAGAGTACTGTGTTCAGTTCTGGTCACCTCATTATAGGAAGGATGTGGAGGCATTGGAGAGGGTGCAGAGGAGATTTACCAGGATGCTGCCTGGATTGGAGAGTATTGAATATGAGGAGAGGTTTAAGGTGCTAGGGCTTTATTCACTGGAAAGGAGGAGGATGATAGAGGTATATAAAATATTGAGAGGAATAGATAGAGTAGACAGTCAGCGCCTCCTTCCCAGGGCACCAATGCTCAAGACGAGAGGTCATGGCTTTAAGGTTGTGGGTGGGAGGTTCAGGGGAGATGTCAGAGGGAGGTTTTTCACCCAGAGAGTGGTTGGTGCATGGAATGCACTGCCTGGGGTGGTGGTGGAGGCAGATACATTGAACAGGTTCAAGAGCTTGTTGGATAGGCATATGGAGGAATGTGAGATAGAGGGATATGCGGGAGGAAGGGGTTAGGTAGTGTGAGGGTGGTCTGATGGATGGCACAACATGGTGGACCGAAGGGCCTGTTTTGTGCTGTATGGTTCTACGGTTCTATGGTTCTGCATATTAAGGGAATCAAGGGATATGAGATAGTGCAGCAAAATTACTTTGAAGTGGAAGATCAGCCATGACCTTGATGAATGACAGTGCAGATTTCAAGGCCCAAATGACCTACTTCTGTTCCTATTTCTTCTATTCTTATGTTCTGACAACGAACTTAAGGTATGATGCTAAAGTAGAGGAGCCTGGTCAGAAGATCGAGTTCAGGCAAAGTAGGCATTCCATATGGAAGCACAATGATTAAGTTTTTCACTGTACCTCAGTACATGTGACAATAATAAACCAATTCCAAGAATGAAAATGGCTAGACTAATGATCAAAGACACAATTTCAAACTGCAGATCAGAGATATAAATTGATGTCATTAAATAAATCTGGAATAGATTGCTGGTGACCATGAAGCTATTGCATTTTTGTGAATGTTATAAAGCATCTCAACTGACCCTGACTTAGCTTTGAAAAGAAGAATAAGATTAATGATAGAAAATATGAAGAAACTAAATGAAAATTCTGATGAAAGGTCATCGACCTGAAACATCAGCTCAGCTTCTTTCTTCACAGATGCTGGCTGACCTGCTCAATATTTCCAGCATTCTCTGTTCTGGATCCAGAACTTCAGCATCTGCAGTATTCCACCATTTTCATTCTAAGATTAATTTAGAATAACTCAACAGTTTTCTTATCACAGCATTCAAAGATATTGTTGGATTTGCATATGTCAGTGGTAACCTATCATCATTAATTGGTATTTGTACTGGCCTTAACAGGGAAACTGAAACCACTTACAAAATATTGCACATATTCCAACAGATTCAACCGCTGTCTTGCATTCAGAGCATGGGCTCACAGCATGTTAACATCTTGTTCTTGTAAATGTAAATTAAAAATGCATTTTACCATCATTGTAACTTAAACAACACATTAGACAAGTTCAATGGAACTTCCCTTTTCTTCTTTCTGCCTTCAAGAAAGATGGCATTAGGCAGTCAAACATGCTTTAGTGTGCTGTAGAATACAGTTTCTATGATGCAACAGAAACCATTGACTGGATGAGGAATTTCAGCTGCAAGGTTAGACGAGAGAAGCAGCGCTTGTTCTTCATCGTGTAAAGAAGGTTGAGAAGAGATCTGAGGAAGGTGTAAAAGGTCACGGTGAGAGATAAGGTAAATAGAGGGAGCTGTTACCTTTGGAAGGCATCTCAAGGGTCAGGGGCACAGTTTTAATGTGATAGCTGCAAGTTACAGGAATTAGTAATTGGTAACTGGTTTATTATTGTCACATGTACTGAGATACAGTGAAAAGCTTCTGTCTGCATGCCATCCAGACAGATCATCCCATACTTAAGTACATTAAGGTGGTACAGAAGGAAATAAAAATGCAGAGTAGAGTGTTACAGTTACAGAGAAAGTGCAGTGCAGGCAGACAAATAAAGTGCAACGACCATGATGGGTGAGATTGAAAAATCAAGAGGAAGGATGTGAGCAAGGCTTTTTAACGCAGACAATATCTTTGATCGGCAATTAATTGCCTGCAAGGGCAGTGGAATCAGAGTCAATCAAGGAGTCAACTGGAAAAGGGAAGTGGAACTAACTAGATTGCTCTACAAAGAGATTGTCATGAACTCAGTGGGCTGTGTAGGCTCCTTCGGTGCCATACTTTCTATGGCACTATGATTTCTTTAAAAATAAAACATAAATGAAAATCAGGAATTTACAACATAAATTGGAATATTGGTGATTTTCTTTTTCTGGCTACCATGTGGTATTGATGCATGGGAGATCCTGGAATGTGCAGTGGTGCCCAACAACATGCAACATATGGCTACGTACCACTTAGAGTATATTCATTTGCCTTGAAATGGCTGACAATATCTGCCAGCCATGAATGCAGAAAAGGGCATTCCAAGGTGGGCAAGCTGCTTCTTGCAGTGAACTGTAACTGAGTCAATCCACAGGCAGGTGCAAGGGAAGCCAGCTTGTGTAGTGCCCTACACACCCCCAACCCTCACCCAGTCCATACCCCATACCTACTGATCATTCAACAACTACCCCCCACCCTTTGCAAATGCAGCCCTCCGGTTCACTAACCTTCATCCTGCCCAACTATTTAGAATACCTCCACCCACCACCATTAATTTCCAGCAGCCAATCTGCACCCATTTCTAAGCTTCTGTCCTCCACAACCCCCAGCTCCTCACCCCCCAAGCCCTGGCTATGACCCTGGACAACTGATTCCCCAGATACAGTCTGCACTGGTTCAGCATATGAGGTAAGTGCCTTTACTTATGCAATCCCAACTGAGTGGTGCTCAACACAGCAGGCTTCCAAGGCAGAAGGCCCATGATCAAAGCAGTTCCTGACCTGTCAGACAATGTCTGTTCAATGCACATGAGTGGACATCAGAGATATTCTGGGCTTCAATCTTCCCAGGTGAAGCAACTGCTCTCTTCATTTCCGATGCACTTCTCCTGATTTGGCTTTTATCATCACTATGGACCTAGAGCCTGACCCACCAGCTAATCCCTCAGCAACCACAAAGCCAAGGGCCACTTTCCCTCTGCGACTCTTTCATTGAGCCTCTTCACCTTGATTCATTTCTCTTTTCTTTCAAAGTCTCCTTGTTTTAATTGTGTCTTTGTTCACTTCTCAACACTCCAAAATCCTGCTCATCCCTCACTTTTCTAAGTCTACAAGGCTGCTACATAAAGCTTATCATTTAGCAATAAAGCATAGTTTTTTTTCTGAAATCAGCACAACATGTCGTTAACCACAATGATTTTGATGACATTCATCATTACCATCATTCTATTTTCTCATTAGGTATTGTTTTGGAAGCCAACTTTAATATTTTCTCCTTTAAGTTCATGAGAATTCAGTCTTCCACAGTTTTAACACCATTGTGATACATTTGGAAGAGCGTTCGACACAGGTAATCAAGAGCAGCTTGACAGCAAGCTGCTCTGAGATCACTATTTTATACGTGTCACCTTTCTTTATTGATTCCTTAATCAGTAATCCCTGTTTGACAACTACAATGAACCTCTTGAAAGGTCATCTTTGATCTACCATGACCTTCCGCTATTTATGGTTTATAATAAGAAACAAGAATCCATACAAAATGCCATCTTAATAATGCATGCTGAACACACATTAGATACAGTAAAGTTGTAAAAGGACTCAGCAGCAACTAACTTTCATCGTCCTTATCAGAATTTTACATGACTGTATGATACAATCAGAAAAGCACAGGGCATTTTATCTGAAGTTATCAACTGAGATCCTTTCAAAGGTTGGGCTCATTGTGCGCTTGTGCTTTGTTACAGCTCTCTGTGACAGTAATGGGCAGGATTCATGCCTTTTTGATGCTTTAGTCTCTCCTTTCCTTCATGGAACAATGGCTCTTCATGAAACGCACTCTCTGGCCTAGCTCCAATGCATTTACAAAACTTCAACTTTTCCCCAAGTGCACTTACAACTGAAGTCACCAGGATACTTCTTCAACACTACTGTAGAAAGTAACTTGGATCAGATTGGTAGGTTGCATATTACTTCTAAAAGAGAAGCAAACACTTTCCTTTCAGATGTTTCTTTTCAGGTTGCCTCCAGATTGTTTGCAGTCATTAAAGTAATTTTGAAGCACAGTTATCATTGTGACATCGAAGACATAACAGCTAATTTATCTCCCAGCAATGTGAGAATGACCAAGCTTTTTATGATGATATGGTTCAAGGGAGAAAATATTGGCCACTGATCCCTGTGGCACACCACTGATCAAAGGTCTCCAATCTAAAAAAACAACCCTCCACTACCACTGTCTGACTCCTACGACCACCCCAATTTTGTATCCAATTGGCTAGTTCACCTTGGATGCCATGTAAACTCACCTTCCAGACCAGCCTACCATACGGGACCTAGTCAAAGACCTTGCTAAATTCCATGTAGACAATGTCTACCTTCCTACCCTTGTCAATCTTCTTGGTCACCTCTTTAAAAAGCTCAGTCAAATCCATGAGATGTGATTTCCCATGCACAAAGCCTTGCTGACTCTCCCTAATCAGTTCTTTCCTTTCCAAATGCAGATAGATCCTGCCTTTCAGAATCCCCTCAGTAACTTACACTCCACTGATGTAAGGTTCACTGCCTATAATTCCATGGCTTGCCCTTGCAGCCCCTTGCAAGTAAAGGCACAACATTAGCCACCCTCCAGTCTCTCGATACCTCACCTCACATGGCGTGAAGACATGACAATCTCTGCCTGGGTCCCAGAAATTTCTTCCCTGGCTTCCCACAATGTCCAAGGATACATATGGTCAGCCTCTGGGGATTTATCCATCCTTACGTGCTTCAAGACCACCAACACTCCCTCTTTCATAATGTCGGTATGTTTCAGGACATCACTGTTCTCTTCCCTGAACTTATTAGCTTCCATGACCTTCTCTACAGTAAATACAGATTCATTAAGTTAGTTTTGTGGCAGTATAAAAAGTAGCGTGGTGTCAGAAGCAAGTAATGAAATGAATAGGGCTATGGAAAGAGACAGAAAGGAAGAATACATTAGGGCAGAAAAAATTTCCTTGATTGCACATGCCAAACAGGTAAATGAGATTGCACATTTGACTGATCTGCTGAAATTTCCTTCCATTGAAGTCAATGAGGCTGACTTCTTTTATTGAGGGCTATTTAGAAGCTGTGCTGGTTTAAATGAAGCAAGGAAGACAAAGAGCTATCAGAGCCAACTATATAGATGAAAGAGTCTCTCAGGCCATTGGGATGAAGACCTCTGGTGGCACGGTGGTGTAGTGGTTAGCGTAACGCTATTACAGCACCAGCGACCCGAGTTCAATTCCAGCCGCTGTCTGTAAGGAGTTTGTACATTCTCTCTGTGTCTGCATGGGTTTCCTCCGGGTGCTCTGGTTTCCTCCCACATTCCAAAGACGTATGGGTGGGGAGCTGTGGGCATGCTATGTTGGTGCCAGAAGAGTGGCGACACTTGCGGGCTGCCCCCAGCATTCTCAGAAATGCAAAAAGACGCATTTTACTGTGTGTTTCGATGTACATGTAACTAATAAATAAATTTCAACATCAATCAACATCAATATCAATATTAACACCTTTCACACAGAACTGCAGACCAGCAGCACAAAGACATCAACAATCTGACCAGGGCAGGAAAGGTAACACAACAGTCATTCCACCTCTTCTTCCTGGTAGGGTAGGGACATGTTCGGCACAGCCTTGTGGGCCGAAGGGCCTGAATTGTGCTGTAGTTTTTATTTCTTCTACGTCTAGAAGATGCACAAGTTACTCTTCACACTGCACTGAGGAGCTTTCTAACTCTTTTTCTGGCAGTGTGTATGCTATCGTGTTTATCACCATCGAGTTTGTATGTCAGCTGTAGCACAGTTTCCAACACTGTCACATCTGTCTCAGAAACTCCACGCAGATTGGGTGACTGCTTCGTCAAGCACCTTCGCTCCGTCCGCCGCAACAGCCAGGACCTCACGGTGGCCACCCGCTTCAATTCCATATCCCACTCCCACACTGACATATCTATCCACGGCCTCCTCTACTGCCACACTGAGGCCAGACGCAGGTTGGAGGAACAACACCTCATATTGTGCCTTGGGAGTCTCCAACCTGATGGCCTCAACGTCGATTTCTCTAACTTCTGGTAACCCCACCTCTTCTTTGTCTTCCCCCCAGTTCCTTTGTCTTCCCTTATTCCTGTGGCTCCCTTCCTCCACCTGGATGACCTGTCCCTCCTCTCCTCTCCTCCCCCATCCTTTATTCCATGGTCCACTGTCCTCTCCTATCAGATTCCTTCTTCTTCAGCCCTTTGCCTCTTCTACCTGCCACCTCTCAGCTTATTACATCTCCCCCCCCCCCACCCACCTACCTTCCCCCTCTAACCTGAACTCACCTATCACTTGCCTGCATGTGCTCCTCCTCCTCCCCCTCCCCCTCCTTCTTATTCTGGCTTCTATCCTCTTCCTTTCCTGTTCTGAAGAAGGGTCTCGGCCTGAAACATTGACTATGGAGACACATGGAGACTCTTCCAACTGCACACAATGCTCCCGTGAATATTCTCCCTTTGGCAGCATGACCTTTCCCTGAAAACCTCGGTTTCCTTGGCAACGCTGCTTTGGTTGTTGGGTTGGTTGGTCACTGAAGATTGTCCCTGGTGTGGTTGAATAGGAGGAGAATCAGGGGAGTTGATCATCATGAGAGAGAGAATTGGCTGCAGAGAAGTTAGTGGAGCAATGAGATTGACGAGATTGTTCCAAGAATGACATAGACTTGACTTACTGAAACACCCTCTTCGAAATCGTAAGGAAATATGGACAATATTTGGAGCTTTCCCTTTAATTCTCCTACCACTCTCCTGTATAAAGGGCGAGTTCCAAAAATTAAGATATCTTTATTAGTCACATGTACATAGAAACACACAGTGAAATGCATCTTTTGCGTAGAGTGTTCCGGGGGCAGCCCGCAAGTGTTGCCAAGTTTCCGGCTCCAACATTGCATGCCCACAACTTCATAACCCGTACGTCTTTGGAATGTGGGAGGAAACCGGAGCACCAGGAGGAAACCATGCAGTTGCGGGGAGAACGTACAAACTCCTTACAGACAGTGGCCAGAATGGAACCCGGGTTGCTGGTGCTTTAATAGCGTTACCCTAACCGCTGCACCATCAGCACATCTTTGGGATGTGGGCGGAAACCACAGCATACAGATGAAACCCATGTGGTCACAGGAAAAATGTGTAAACTCCACACAGATAGCACCAGAGGTCAGGATTGAACTCAGGTCTCTGGAGCCGCGAGGCACCAGCACTAATTGCTGCACAACAGCCCCACCCACACCTCTTGAGAAGCATGTTCAGAAAATGACTCCACTGTCTACCAGGAGTACAGATGCAGAGAAAATAACAGGTTTCATGCTTAGAGATACATTACATCGTTGACCAAGAATTTATTGTCCACAGAAGCTGCCTGGCCTGCCAATCACTTCCAGTATTTTCTGATTTTATTCCTTATTTCTTTGCAAGCCAGCACATAGGCCAGATGCCACATGTAGATGATTGCAAGACAAGGAGGTAAAACTCTGCAAAATGGAGACACAAGAGAGACTGCAGATGCCGGAAATCTGGAACAATACAAAGTAAATGCTGAAGGAACTCGGAAGGTCAGGCAGCATCTATGGAGGGAAATGAACAGTCGACATTTCGTGCTGAAACTCTTCATCAGGACAGGTCAAGGGTCTCGGCCTGAAACATCACATGTTTATTTCCCTCCATAGATAAGATAAGAAAAAGATAAGATATCTTTATTAATCACATGTACATCAAAACACACAGTGAAATACATCTTTTGTGTAGAGTGTTCTGGAGGCAGCCCACAAGTGTCACCACGCTTCCGGCGCCAACATAGCATGCCCACAACTTCCTAACCTGTACATCTTTGTAATGTGGGAGGAAACTGGAGCACCTGGAGGAAACACACACAGACACGGGGAGAACGTACAAACTCCTTACAGACAGCGGCCAGAATTGAACCTGGGCCGCTGGTGCTGTAATAACGTTACGCTAACCTCTACACTACTAATGCTGCCTGACCTGCTGTAAGCTCTGGAAAGCCCTGGTTAGACAATATCTGGAGTATTGTGAGTAGTTCTGGGCATCACTCCACAGGATATTGTGTTCCTTGTGGGAGTGCAGCTCAGATATACCAGAGTGCTACATGGACCCAATGGATGAAGTTACAGTGTGACACTACACAAACTAAGGTTGTATTGTTTGGAATTTGGAAAGTTAATTTGATCAAAAATTTCAATACATTTATTAAAACTGTTATGGCTGATAGAAAGAAACTCCTTCCACCCTCGGGACTGCAGAGACAAGGTATGTAGCATAACAATTAGACCCAGATTGTCTGGGCATGGCTTTAAAACTCATCTGTGCATGTAAAGTGTGATAAAAATTTAGAACTCTCTTCCAGAATCTGCAAAATTATCCAAATCTGTTGTAAAGTTAAACTGGGATAGGTAAGATTTTGTTGAACAAAAAATAACTGCTGCAGGAAGTCAGCGGGCCAGGCAGCATCTGTGGAGGGAAATGGACAGTTGACGTTTTGAGTCAAGGCCCTTCAGCTGGACTGAAATATTAGAGGGGAGAGAGCCAATATAAAGAGGTGAGGGGGAGAAGTGGGACAAGACCTGGCAGGTGATAAGAAGATACAGGTGAGGAGGGTCTGATTGCAGATGGAGTCAGGTGGGGAAGGGAACAACAGAGGACTCCATCTGACCTGACTCCTGACTCCACCTGTCAATCAACCCCTCCTTACCTGGATCCACCTATAACTTGCCAGCTCTCCCACCCATTCCTCCCCCCCACCCCAACTCCCTCTCACTTCTTTACACTGGTTATCTCACCTCTTCTCTTTCAGTCTAGATGAAGGGTCTTGACCCGAAATGTCGAATGTCCATTTCCCTCCATGATTGCTGCCTGACCTACTGAGTTTCTCCAGCAGCTCCTTTTTGGCTCCAGATTCCAGCACCTGTAGTGTCTTGTGTCTCAATTTTGTTAAACAAAAGTTATTAAGGGATAAAGAAACAATGGCAGGTACATAGAGTTAGGTTGCTCATCAGCCATCCTCTCACTGAACAGAGTAATGGTTTTGAAGGGCTTCAGAGACTATTCCAGTTCATTTGGTCCTCAGTGAGGAACCAGCTTCTTCTGAGGCAACTCCGAGGTGGAGGATGACTTGCATCTACTCTGGTCTGAGGTGACTGACGAGGCCAATATTGGTCCCACAGACCCAACCATAGACGGGGAAAGGTGTACCTGATAGAATGGGCAGGTGTGAGGTGCTTGACTCCTTTCTCTATTGATGCTGGGATTCCATGTGCTATCAACATGTCTACATGAGGTGTTCAATGCTATCCCACATTTCCACTGTGAACCAGGCATTGCCAGGAGTTGATGGGATTTTTTCAAGGAGGCTTTGAGATGATCCTCAAATCCTTTCCTCTCTCCATCTGATAGCTTTGTTTGCTTTGGCAGAGCTCCCAATAGTATATCTGTTTCAGGCCTTCTTTGACCTCTCTGAATTATTTGACCTGACTAAATTCTTTGACTCCATCAACCAGAAGGACTGTGGAGCACCCTTGAAGAAATTTATCTCCATCTTACATTTTATTGAATGATCACTTACAAGCCATGATCCTAACTAACAAGTTCACAGCAGAGCCAACCTCAGTGCAGACAAGAGTTGAGATACTCAAGACAGACTGAATCATTGCCCCAGCAATCTTTCTCATTGAGGCATAGTTTCTCAGTGACAGCTGATGCAATGTTTTTGTTTCTGGTTAAAGAAAAGAAAGCTTGCACTTACAGTATATGCTTTCAAGAATTCTGCATGCCCCAGTGCTCTCCACTATGCTACTTTGGAAATGTATTCATTATCGTAAAAATGCAGCAATTCAAGAGCACAGCAAGATTCTACAAGCAGCATTATGTTCAACAGCAGACACAAGAGATTCTGCAGATGCTAGAATCCGGAGCAACACACACAAAATGCTGGAGCAACTCAGCTGGTTCAACAGCACCTATGGAGGGAAATAAACGGTCGACATTTCGGGTCAAGACCCTTCATCAGGAGTCCTGATTCCTGATGAAGGGTCTCGACCCGCAACATCGACTATCCGTTTCCCTCCATTGATGCTGCCTGACCTGCTGAGTTCCTCCGGCATTTTGTGTGTGGTGTTCAACAGCGATTTTGTTTGAGAGATAAAAATTGGCCGTGATACTAGGGCCAATTGATCTGCTCCACTCTAAAACATTGTCATGGGATTTTTGACATCCACCTGAGAGTAGAGGAGGTCTTGGTATTAATGTTTCATCCTAAAGATGGGAGCTCCATCAGTGCAACATTCCATAAATCTGTACTGGAGCATCAACCTACATTTTTCAGGTCGAGAGTCTGGAGTGGGTACTGGATTCAAGACACAAGAAATTCTGCAGATGCTGGAATCTGGAGCAATACACAAAAAGTGCTGGAGGAACTCAGCAGGTCAGGTAGCATCCATGGAGGCAGCTGCACTACCCACTGTGCTGCTGAATTAGCGAATGAGGGAGCAAAGTTCACATGTAAAAGGGGAAATGGAACTGATGGAATTATTCTGCTGGGAACTGGAATGGACCTTATGGGCTGAATGGTCTTCTTCTGCATCATAGTAAGTCAGTATGTTTCATCGAATAGTTTAAAGAGCTTTGGGACTCAGCATGTAAAAAGATTGTGTTTTGTCTTCTACATAAATCAAATAAATCTTGACCACGTTTGAATATATATTTGCTGTGACTCAATGCGCACTGAAGGCATTAAAGACAACCTTTCATGAGAGCCCAGGTCACTCTCTCCATGCAGTAGAATGACATTCCAGTTCATAAAACAAAGGCTGAAACCAGCAGCTTTAATTGGGGCAGAGCAATAAAAATCAAGAGTGGAAATCTGGTTATAAAAAGAAGACTGTTATAATTACAGCAATTCAGAGAACAAAAAGACTAACAATCACCATCTTTACCTTCCAGATGCCGACTAAGTGAAAAGTTGCTGGATTTTTATTATTTTATTTCAAGCTGCTCAGTTTTTTGTTGACCATTTCTTAATATTAGCATCATAACATGATAACAGAAAGGTATTTGATATTCATAATTAGTTTGCGTAACCTATTAACTTTGACAACTGCTTTCTAATAGCATGTAGAAAACAATGAGGGGTTACTTGCAACTTAATAATAATAAAACAATGAAATCAACTTTCAGAAGCTGCATTTAATGTTCATGTGTTAATACATCACATGTTGAGTGAGTACAACAGAGGATCGATTTTAATTAGAATTTGACTAAATATTAACCCGCAGCATTCCGCATAGTCCCAGGGTTTTTTTCAGAGCTTTTAATTTTTATTTGCTCTTCCTCCCTCTCTTTGTCATTCCCCTTAATAACGTTGCATTCTTTCCTTCTTTCTGCAGGCACAGCACAAAAGTAGAGCTGAGGCCTCTCTCCTGTTCTGAGTGCTGAAGATGTGGAGACAGAAGAGGGGCTGGCAGGTTGCATTGGATTAAATCCACAATGAAGCAGCAGATGTGGAAGTTGCATTTGATGCCGGTATCCGCGGCACCTTCAAAGTTAACAACTAATCTCCATAAGCTTTAACTTTTTAAGCAGATTATGTATGCACTGGAAAGCTGAATTGACTATATTGCTGACAGCCAAAATAAATAACTGCCAGTGCAATGTATAGAAAACTGCACAAAATGCACATTTGAAATGAACCAAATAAAAGAGTTAGGACATTTTGGCAAAAGAACCAGAAGGCAGATGCAGATTTTTTTTTAATGTGATGGGTTGTAATCTGAAATGCAACGTCTGAAAGGTTGGTGGAAGCAGATTCAATGGTAACTTTCACAAGTGAGTTCAATAAAAATAACAGAAAGGGATAATATTGCAAGTCTATGGAACTTAATGGGATAGCTGTCTTAAAGAGCCGGAAAAAGCACAAAGGGCCAAGTGATCTCTGAACGTGTGTATAAATCTGTTCATGTAAATTTTTATTTTCTATTGATGACTCTGGATGCTTCATTATATTCCTTGTGTAATTTACAGT
The DNA here is from genome assembly GCF_009764475.1 of Pristis pectinata. NCBI lineage: Eukaryota > Metazoa > Chordata > Chondrichthyes > Rhinopristiformes > Pristidae > Pristis > Pristis pectinata. Next base: position 25,240,595 of record NC_067427.1, read on the forward strand.
AAAATCCCTGTAATCCAGCATCTGATTGTGCATCTGACTCACTCATTAGTTGAGAGTGAGATGCAAGCATCCAGATTGTGAATAGGGGGAGGGGGGGGTGCAGCCAGATCCAGGGGTCTGGAGTATAGCCAGAGTCCAGACTGTGGGCTAGGCATACATTTCGAGCCTGGACTGGGATCTGGAACACCAGGAGTTGAGAACGTGGGTAGATTTGTGGCCGGAACCAGGGTCTGGAGTGCTTGGATATTTCCCACTTCCTTTAAACTCACTGGGTCCACTGGAACATTTAGTATGCTGCTTAACCACTTAACAAAAAGGGGCATAAAGTGTATTTGGGTAATAATAGGAATAACATTCCATGGTCCGGAAAATATGCCAGTCCCAGTGGTGCCAGATTATTAGAGTTGTATAATATTAGGTGAAAGCACGGGTTTTGGTCCATCTCCAGCCATCCCTGACCCCGTGTTGATGCTGACAGTCCTGTTGCACTGAAACACATCACCACATGTAGGACTCAGCTCAGCTAGCTGTCGTTCTATACAGATCCCTACTGGGAGGGCAGTTGTCCTCTCGTCCTCATTCTCACAACTGTGAACTGTTTAATCATCTATTCAGACAAACAATTAAAGGATTAGTGAGGATCAGCTCCATTTTAAGATCAATCGATCTAAATTAGTCCATATGGGACTGAGTTGAATAAATTGGAATTCTATCCAAGTTTAGATAAACCTGCCCCAATCTGAGGTGATTCAATGTCTGTTGCTTTCGGCAGTATGGACATTCTTTCCATGCAAGCTTGAACCAGCAGATCAATTCACTTTACATCGGAAAGTTGTGTATCTGCTCTTTCGCCAATTTCCACACCTGCTCATTTCCTCGTTGGGTCAGTGGACAGTTACAAGGTCTCGAAGCCCTGGTTGATTTTCACCTTCTTTACCTCAAGGATTCCGAGCGACAGTGTTTGAAAACATCTGATCTTCCTCAGTGCATGTCAAGAATCAAAACTAGTTCCACATGACTTGCAAATATCAGCTGAGACATCAGAAGAGTTCCACATCCGTCACTTTAATGAATTGAGGAGAACATTTCCCTTGCAAAGATTATCTGAGATTTGCCTGATTCATGCATATGCTATAGCATGTTGACAAAAGCAGAAATATTTGCTGAGCACTAAATGCATCATTGGTTGCAAGAAGCATGGAAGGGCCAGTCAAACAATAAATGTGTGTATTTTGCATTGGTGGACGGCCATAGAGACATAGAGTCAAAGATAGATTCAGCACTGAAACAGGCCCTTCGGCCCATCGAGTCTACACCAACCATTAACCACCCATTTACACTAATCTTACACTAATCCCATTTTTTAAAATTCTCCCTAGATTCCATGTTGTTCTAAATATGTACATCACCAATTGTTTTTGAGTGGCACAGTGGCACATCTGGTTGAGTCACTGCCTCGCAACACCAGAGACCTGGGTTCAATCCTCATCTCAGGTGTTACCTGTGTGGAGTTTGCAAGTTCTCTTTCTGACTGTTTGGGTTTCCTCCAGGTGCTCCCTGTTTCCTTCCACATTCTAAAGATGTGTGTATTGGTACGTTAACTGGCCGCTGTTAATTGCCAGCAGTGTGTAGGTGACTGGTAGAATCTGATGAGAATGTGGGGAGTATAAAAAGTAGGATTTCTGTTGGATTACTGTAAATGAATGGATGATTGTTGGCATGGACTCAATGGGCCAAAGGGTCTGTTTCTGTGCTGTATTTCTCTATGACTTCATAACTCTAATATAAGCCAACTTCATACTTTTAAAAAAATCTGACAAGTGCCTCCTTTAAAGTGTTAGCATCCAAGCAAAATAATTATTTCAAGGAGTCTCAGTTGGGCTGTACTATATCTACACTTAAAATGGAATATGTAATTTGTGTGGGATGATTCAATTGTCATAATTTTCCAAGTCTTTCAGTCATTTGTTGTTTTTCTGCTCCTGGACAGTTATATGTCTATCATTGCTGTCATTACTGTCTCTTTCAATAGACAGAAGAGTGGTGGGCAATTCACATAGAATGTGTAAAAACAGGATAAATGCAAAATTGCTGCATGTAATCTCCAGTCACTGCCCTCAAGTGGTTACAAGTATTCGTTCACATGAGACTTGTTCAGCATTGAGGAACTGTCTTTGCACTGTGAACTGCAAGGAAAAAGAGCTTCTTTGTTGCACCTTTCTCCACCCTAGGACATCCCAGAGCAGTTTATAACTGAGTAAATATTTTAAAATTGGAAACTCAGCGGTCAACCTGCACAAAGCATCATCCCACAGAGATGAGATGATGTCCCAATAACCATTTTGTTTTCATGTTAATTGGGAATGGTCACAACACTAGGAGATGTCTTTGCTCTTCAGCATGGGACCCACTATGTGGGAGAGCACATAGGCCTTAGTTGAATACTTCACCTGAAAAACAAGTGTGGTTTCTGGATATTTCTGACAGAAATCAGAAATTATTGCGTGTGGTAGCTGTTCGTGTCATTTGACTTCCTTATAACCTTAAGAATTCAAAGTATGTTTTACATCAAATTTCCCCCATAATATAACTTACCTACATGTTTTTTTTGTTTTAATTCCTACAAGTGCTTTCAGTATCGAAACAAAATTGAGAAAGTAATATAAGAATTTCACCTTTAATTTCTACAAAAGAATAGGATCGATAAAATTATGAAAGGAGTCACTGAAGATCAAAAGTCTGACTTGTCAACATTGTGCAAGAAATAAAAAAAACAAGTATTTCATTCCCAACTGAGATACTTTATGCACATATCCAGTTCTGATGAAGGGCCTCTGACCAAAAACTTTAACTCTGTTTCTCTTTCCATGATCTTGCTTCACCTGCTGAGTGTTTCCAACATTTCCTGCTTCCCTTTGAGAGAATTTACAGTTTGGAAACCACAATCTTTCACCAGAAGACAAAACTGAAAGCCTGCAATAACTAGAGATTTAAAAGTTGCCATCACTGTTTATCATTTTGCACATTGCTCCTCTAGCCTCCTCTACCAAACAGTAACGTTAATCAGTAACTAAAAGTAATAGTAACTCAAGAAGTCAACATCCATCATCAAAGATCCCCACCATTTGGGCCACGCCACCTTCTCCCACCTACCATCGGGCAGGAGGTACAGAAGCCTGAAGTCCCACACCACCAGGTTCAAGAACAGCTACTTCCCTTCAACCATTTGGTTCTTGAACAAACCAGCACAACCCTAATCACAACAAAACCATGACCACTTTGATCACTTTGCACTAAAATGGATTTTGTGTTTTTTTTGTTCTACTTGTGTTCTTTCTTGTAAAATTTGTGCATAATTTATGCATAATTTATGTTTTTTCTTGTGAATGCTACTTACATGATGCTCTGTGCCTATGATGCTACTGCAAGTAAGTTTTTCATTGCACCTGTGCATACATGTACTTGTGCATATGACAATAAACTCAGCTTTGACTTTGATCTGATCTTGGCCCCAGTCCACTTTTCTTCCTGGTTCCTTACTCCTTGATTCAACCAAACTTTAAACATCAATATGTCTGAGCCTTGACTGTACCGGAGACCTAACATACTTAATATGCCTGATGTGTTGGTTTTCTGACATTATACATCAAACCCTCAGGCAGAACCCATGGCTATACTAACCTTTTGCACCATTGTGGATCTAATTAATCTCAAGGCCTTATTTTTGCAGCTGTCTCTTTAAGCAGAGTGATCCATGAGCTGCAGCAAGGTCCCAGGTGTTGGGGCCTGAGCCCCAGTCTACACCAATAGCCTTTGGAAAGCCCATGCAGTTAAACGGCTTGCCTACTTTTTATAAATGTAAAAATTAATTTAAAATTATTTCAAAAAAACTAAAGAAAAAGAGAAATAGATTTTAAAACACATTTTACTGATGTAAATCAATCAAGAATATTAATTAATTAAATTAGTTAAATCATATTAATTAAAATTTAAAAAAAAACACTTGTCTTTTTTTGTTATGGCATTCAAACCCTATTCAAATGAATAAGGTCGTTCTAAATACACAGTGTTGGGGAGCCAGGGTGAATCGTGTCAGCCTCTTGGCTTCGGAAGTTCGTGTTTCACCTGGATTAAGCAGTGAGTCCAGTGGTGGAGCCAGGGGAGGAGTGTGGAAAGGACTCAATTTATGCCATCATTTGACCTCCAGTGCATCCCATACTTCCACACTGCAAAGCACAGGTACAAAGGTCAGGAGTACATTGATCCACAAAGAGAACCTTTCAAACTACCAACAAACAATGAGTACCTTTCAGGCCAGGATACTAAAAGGGATTTCCAAAGAAATGGATGGAATAAGGTCTTCGTTCTTCCAGAATTACTGAATGTTCGCAGAGAAACACATGATGTTTCTGTGAAATCCCAGCAGTTTCATAACTGCAACAACTTAACAGAACATGGAGCCAACAGGGCACAACAGCAAGAGAAAAGACTGGCACCATCACTATCATGACACTGCGATGTTATGTTCTGCCAAGGTCTGAATGCACCATCATTACCACTTTCAACGCCCCAAGCACTACAGAAGCAAAACCAAGACACAGTGACATAATACCAACATAAGACATAAATGTGTGGTTGCAATTCTATCCTTAAAGTGGTTTTCAAGAGTGCATTATTGGAATAATAGGCACCAAAAATAGTCATGTTACCTCAAAACAGTGATTGACAAAATGCCCAACTAATCAAATAAACGCTAAAGGTAAAAATAAAGATAAAAACAAAGATTTCAGATTTGCTCTTTGATGTAATTGCTACAAAGTCAGCTCTAAGATATTAGATTTTTGAATTCAGTAGCATCTCATACATATATCTGAGCTTGTAATAGATACTTACCCTGCCTCAAAACAACTCATGTAATAGTCTAATTTAGGAATGTAACAATATTATCCCTCTGTGAAATTAATTGAATATTCTTGTATTTTGTGCTTGCTTGTTTCCAATAACAAGCAGTTACATTTCACAACAATGTGGGGAATTCACCCAGGATGGAGTTAATTCAGTCAAACTAACTTATCTCAGTAAACAAGATGAATGTTAATATTCTTTTAGCCTCTAGGTTTTAGCAATTTTAGCCTCTAGGTTTTAGCAATGAAATCATTCTGTTTTCTTTTCATTAGGTGCAGTGCTCTGTTTTTTTTGTATCCGTATATCTTTGGTGGTCAGTTGGAAGGTGATCAAGTAACTTCCAGCAAATGGGCCTAAGGTATTTATTGGTTATGGAGCCAAATTCAGTTTCAGGGAAAGAAACTGCCATTAACATTTTAAAGAATTGTGATCTATGAAATTAAAAACAGAAGATGCTTGAAATATGCAGCAGGTCAGGTAGCATCTCTGTAGAGAGAAAGAACATTAACTTTTAAGTTGATAACTTTTCCTAAGTGTTTTTATTCAACCTTGTGAAAATAAATTTTGCTGCAAATACACAGATGTTAAATTGGCAAAATCCTTTGTGCAAAAGCTTCCCTGTGATGTCACAATTATCCACCTGGAATTATTATATTATTCTGAGAACATTTTAATGTCAAGATTTATTGCAGGTCCTTGTTTGTGAGAGGTGTGTTGAACTGAACTGGGACTGAATCCATGGATTAGGGATTGTGTTAAACACTGAGAAATGTGACACCTGGTTGACTTCAAAATTTGTTGCTTGAAACGATTCAAAGTCAGTAAAAGCTGTGAATAATATAAAACAGAGGACTGGGAGAGATGCAAATTGGCTGTCAATTCATGATCACTTCAAATAGAGGCAATGAGTTCATCTGATATATTCACCTCCCAACAAAGATTTCAAACATTAAAATTGGCATTACTCACAGTGCATGAAAATGAGCCAGCTGGCTGGGCCATCAAAATCCCTTAAATTCATACTGCAATAACTTGTCAGTACAATTCAATGCAATGCTATAAAGCATGTTACTGTGAAAGCCTCAGGGGTCAGATTAAGAGTATGATCAGGTTTAGTTCAATGAATAAGACAGCAGAGCCTTATGGATAATTCAGAAAATTGCAAATTAAACAGCACAAAAGAGTTGTCGATAATTTGTGGTAAATAATTGAATGTTGTGTGAATGAAAATAATAGAGTGAAAACTGTGCACTTATTGAGTCTTTTGTGGATTGATAGAATCATATTGTTCTATTCTCTGAAGTCTCCAGACAATATCTGAATATACATAAAAAGGAGGGCTATCTGTTGGATAAATTTCATTAGTTTAGAACATTTTGACCATAAGGCTTCAATTTGGCAACTGACTGAATTGAAAGCTTAACAATAAGCCCATTTTTTAATTTCCCTTTTGTTCATCATCAGCACAAAGGCATTGTTGATAGAGCTGACATTTACATATCTCTCCAAGTTGTCCTTATGAAGTTGATGGTGGACCATGTGACCATACTGTAGTCCATATTGTGAAGATGCTTTCATAAAAGGTGTTGGATAGCGAGCTTCATGATTTTGGCCCAGCAATGTTGAAGAATTTTTAGATCAGAATGATGTGTAACTTAGAGAGGAACTTGGAGGTGATGGTATTCCAGTGTACCAAGTGTCTTTATGCCTTCACATGATGAAGAATGAAGGTTGCGTATTTGCCAAAAGAACCTTGTCAAGTTGCAACAGTGCACCCTGAAGGTGAACACATTGAAACCATGTTGTATTGGCAGCGAGAAGTGATGATTAGTAAATTAAATTAGTAGAAAAGAATGATGATTACATGAGTCGATGTTGTGCCAGCAATTCTCTCCTTGGACTATGGAAGTCAAGGAATAATTTCAGGAGACAAGAAGAGAGCCACTTGCAGTACAGACAACATCTGATCTGCTCAAAGTGCAAAATACTATAGATGGGAGAAATCTGAAATTAACAAACCACCAGTGCTGGGAATACTCAGCAGGTCAGGCAGCACCTGACAGAGACAGCCCGATCCATGGCAGTTAATGTTTCAGGTATTTAATATTTCACCAGAATTGATGTGCGGGGAGTTGGCAATATCAATGCTGTTACCCAGATCAGGACATTGTTACAGACAATGGAAACAGACCCTTCGGCCCAACTCAGCCATACCAACCAAGATGCCCATCTACGCTCGTCCCATTTGCTTGCATTTGGCCCATATCCCTCTAAACCTTCCCTATCCAAGTACCTGTCCGAATGTCTTGTACCTTCTTCAACCACTTCCACCTCAAAAGTGCCGTTGCTTGATGCGTGGGTGACGAGAATGCGACCTGGTACATCACTTTGAGGCTTGATGGTATCCAGAACTGCTGTGCTTGAGCGTGATCAATTATATTCTGAAAGACTATTTATGGATATGAACTCTGTAAACCTTAGGAAAGAGCATCACTCCTGAACTTAAGATGACGAGAATGCTGCTAATGAAGAATCTTTAAATAGCTCAGCTGAGGTTGCTTCACTGAGGAACTCAACTGTTCAAGGAGTGTCCGGTGTGTTTCCTTTGCCCGTTCGTTGCTGAATTATCGCCATCTTTCAGAAAAGTGTTGTGACATGATTTGGATCTGACCCATTGGTTGTGGGACCTCTTTATTCTGTTTAAACATGATAAATTCACTGTTTAGCACAAAGTATTGGTATTGGTATTGGTTTATTATTGTCACTTGTACCGAGGTACAGTGAAAAACTTGTCTTGCATCCCATTCGTACAGATCAATTCATTACACGGTGCAGTTACATTGAGTTAGTACAGAGTGCATTGAGGTAGTACAGATAAAACAAAAACAGTACAGAGTAAAGTGTCACAGCTACAGAGGAAGCGCAGTGCAATAAGGTGCAAAGTCACAACAAGGTAGATTGTGAGGTCAAGAGTCTATTTCATCGTAAAAGGGAACCGTTCAATAGTCTTATCACAGGGGGACAGAAGCTGTCCTTGAGCCTGGTGGTAAGTGCCCTCAGGCACCTGTATCTTCTGCCTGATGGGAGAGGAGGGAAGAAAGAATGACCTGAGTGGGTGAGGACTTTGATTATGCTGGCTGCTTCACCAAGGCAGCGAGAGGTAAAGACAGAGTCCAAGGAGGGGAGGCTGGTTTCTGTGATGCGTCGGGCTGTGTCCACAACTCTCTGCAGTTTCTTGTGGTCCTGGGCAGAGCAGTTGCTGTACCAAGCTGTGATGCATCCAAATAGGATGCTTTCTATGGTGCATCGATAAAAGTTAGTGAGTCTCACCAGGTCACCAGGTTTAAATCTGATTTTCAGACACTGCAAGCTCTTCCATGTTCCTCATTGATCTTGGGTTGAATGGTGATGGAAGAATGAGAATTAAAGCAGTTGCATATGATGTAATGAAGGATGCCCTCATTGTTAAAGTTTCATCTCCAACAGAACTATATAATTGATGAAACCTAAAATACTGCCATATACAGAGGCATCTGCATTGGGATGATTGGAAAGGATGTGATCAACTAAGTGGTTCTTTCATGGTGATGCTTTCACCACACCAAATTGGGCAAGTTGATAGCTTAAGAAGCAGCAAGACTGAGGTACCTTGGATGATGGACATTAGAAAAAGTGAGAGGCACACAAAGGTGGTACAGTCTGTAGTGTTATTCCCTCACAGCTCCAGCAATCCAAGTACAATCCTTACACCTGGCGCCATCTGTGTGGAGTTTGCATGTTCACCCCATGACTGAGTGAATTTTCTTCAGGTGCTCCAATTTTCACCCACATCCCAAAGACTTATGGGTTGGTTGGTTCATTGGCCACTGTAAAGTGTCCCCAGTGAGTAGACGAGTGGTGGAACCTGTGAATGTGAATGAGTTGATGGGATTGTGAGAAGAATAACATGGGATTCCCTTAGGATTAGTTTAAATGGGTGCTTCATAGTAGGCATGGATTCAATGGGCTGAAAGGCCCATTTCCACGCTGATGAGACTACATGCTGGGCTGTTCACTGCTTCCATGGCAGTGTAGAACTAAGAAAGATGATTGGTGTTAACAAGCAGACTATTTCCAAGTTGCGTGCATTTGATCTGACTTCTTCAGCATGGACTCCATGCGATGGATACCCAGGCGACCAACCCATGGCTTTCAACATTGTACTCCCCTCTGGTAGGTCTGTCCCACGATTGTACATAATACGAGGTAAATGATGAAGAAGTCTGAAAATTTGGGTGATAATTTTGATTCTGTGAGCATGTTTATGTCAGGCCATTGCTCAGTTAGTCTGTGATAGTTGTTCCAACCCTGGTCTTGTTCATTCCATCTTGCTATGGAGACTTTTGCATGCTCATGGAGCTGGTGGTGATACTGCTGTTTCCTGACTTTATGTTAGACTTTCCGAATGCTCCCTGGTTTTACCCTTGCTTCTGCTTTCTCATGATTTGGTTGAACTGGATAGCTTGTTAAACCAAAGCAAAGCAAAATTAAATCAATAATATTGATGTGGAATTGGAAAAACAATTAGGCCTGAGCTTGTAAAGGATCCATTGAACTAGTAGACGTTTTAAGAACGATGTGATAAGTTCATGATCATTCATTTGTGCCAAATACTTCCTGCCTCCAGCTTTCCTTTTATACCAAAATTCAAATTCCCAAGCTGTTGTAGTGGGACCTGAGATCACAAATAAAATGTTGGAAACACTCAGCAGGTCAGATAGCATCTGCGGAAAAAAAGCTGAGTTAACATTTTAACTGGGAAAGAGAAAAATAAGTTAGTTTTAAGTTGCGGGAAAGATTGGGTAGGATATGGAGGATATAGGCTCGTACAGCATAGAAACAGGCTGACCGTCATGCCAATCTATACTAATCCCACTTCCCTGCATTTATTCTATGTTCACCTATGCCTTGTTCATTCAGGTACCTGTCCAAATGCCTCTTAAATATTGTTACTGTTTCTGCCTCCCCCACCTCCTCTGGCAGCTCATTCCAGATTACAACTACTCTTTGAGTGTAAAATTCAGCACTCTCTGTAGCTAAATCACACCTTTCCTGCAGCGTATTGTATACTCCAAGTGTGGCTCAACCAATGTTTTGTGCAACTGTAACGTGACTCCCCAACTCCTGCACTCAATGCCCCAGTCGATGAAGGCAAGCATTGCCATTTACCTTCTTCGCCACCCTATCTAACAGTGTTGCCACTTTCACGGAACTATGTACCTGTGTCCCTAGGTCTCCCCATTCAACAACAGCCCCCAGTGCCCCACCATTTGTATGCCTCGCCCTGGTTTAACTTCCCAAAATGCTTCACTTCACACTTGTCTGAGTTAAATTCCAACTGTTATTCCTTTGCCCACTTTCCCAGTTGATCTATACACTGGCAACCTTCTTCACTGTCCACTATACCGCAGCCACGGTAGTGTAGCGGTTAGCGTAACGCTACTACAGCGCCAGCGATCCTGGTTCAATTCCGGCCACTGTCTGTAAAGAGTTTGTACGTTCTCCCCGTGTCTGCGTGGGTTTCCTCCGGGTGCTCCGGTTTCCTCCTACATTCCAAAGACGTATGAGTTACGAAGTTGTGGGCGTGCTATGTTGGCGCCGGAAGCGTGGCGACACTTGCGGGCTGCCCCCGGAACACTCTCTGCAAAAGATACATTTCACTGTGTGATTTGATGTATGTGTGACTAATAAAGATATCTAAAGAAAAATGTTGGTATCATTCACAAACATACTAACCATGCCACCTACATTCTCATCTGAATCATTAATAAATATGACAAACAACAGAGGATCCAGCACCAAAACCTATGGCACATCACTGGTTACAGGCCTCAATCCGAAAAGCAACACTCCACTGCAACACTCTGACTCCTACCACCAAGCCAATTATGTATCTGTTGGCTGGTTCACTCTTGATTCCATGTGTTCTAACCTTCTCGACCAGCCTACGATGGAGGATCTTGTCAAAGGCCTCGCTGTTACAGCTGAAACCATTAGAAGTTAAGTTTATTCATAGGTCTGGGGGAATGTATTGGTATTGGTTTATTATTGTCACTTGTATCGAGGTACAGTGAAAAACTTGTCTTGTATACTGATCGTACAGGTCAATTCATTACACAGTGCAGTTGCATTGAGTTAGTACAGAGTGCATTGAGGCAGTACAGGTAAAAACAATAACAGTACAGAGAAAAGTGTCACAGCTACAGAGAAAGTGCAGTTCAATAAGGTGCAAGGTCACAACAAGATAGATCGTGAGGTCATAGTCCATCTCATTGTATAAGGGAACCATTCAATAGTCTTATCATAGTGGGGTAGAAGCTGTCCTTAAGCCTGGTGGTACATGTCCTCAGGCTCCTGTATCTTCTACCTGATGGAAGAGGAGAGAAGAGAGAATAACCTGGGTGGGTGCGGTCTTTGATTATGCTGGCTGCTTCACCAAGGCAGCGAGAGGTATAGACAGAGTCCATGGAGGGGAGGCTGGTTTCCGTGACGTGCTGGGCTGTTTCCACAACTCTCTGCAGTTTCTTGTGGTCCTGGGCAGAGCAGTTGCTGTACCAAGCCATGAGGCATCCAGATAGGATACTTTCTACGGTGCACTGATAAAAGTTGGCGAGTGTCAAAGAGGACATACCGAATTTCTTTAACCTCCTGAGGAAGTAGAGGTGCTGGTGAGCTTTCTTAGCCGTGGCATCTGCGTGATTTGATCAGGACAGGCTATTGGTGATGTTCACTCCCAGGAACTCGAAGCTCTCAACCCACTTGACCTCAGCACCATTGATGTAGACAGGTGCATGTACACCGCCCCCTTTCCTGAAGTCAATGACCAGCTCTTTTGTTTTGTTGACTTTGAGAGAATGTGATCTTTCTCTCTGAAAATGTTAATTACTTTCAAGGTGAGGAGATGTGATGTCCACTGTCATTGAGCTCCGTCGCGAGCAGAGATTACCAAGCAGACAGAGAGAAAGATTCAAGGAAGTTCTCAAAATTTACATGAAAATTGCAACCAACAAATTAGTATAATATGATGCCCAACTCTGGGGAGCTGATCAATGTGAAACCATTTGAAATGAAGTCACATTATCCTTAATTTGTAAATGAAAATAAAATAAAACTGCAGATGCTGGAAATCTGAAATAAAAACAGAAAGTGCTAGAAACACCCAGGAGGTCAGGAAGCATGTTTAGAAAGAGAAACAATTCTTATTGAGGACCATTTGTCTGAACTGGGAAAGAAATTAAAGCAATGGAGGGATGGGTAAACTCCAAAAAAGTATTATCTGCATGTAACTGCCACCTCTCCGCCTTTTGGTCTCACGCTATCAGAGATATTCCCCATGTTCCAAACATCCCTCTGCTGCATTCTCTCCAACTGAAAACTAACATATTTTTCTCTCTTTCCACAGATGCTGCTTGACCTGTTGAATGTTTCCAGCATTTTTTATTACTGTCCTCAATTTGTAATCTTGGAATTCCTCAGCAACATTTTTTGGAAATAGAGGGGCAAGCATTTAAGAAGAAGCAATATATTCAAACACTATCTCTCCTGCTCTCAGTTTGAGCAAGTGTCAATAATCCAGCAAATCCTCTGGTTGAATTATTTGTTCTATACACCAAGTTGTTTGGAAATTCTAAGGCACTTTCCTCACTCACTAACACATGCTTTAGTTATTAAGTTCAGCTCTCCTGGAGAGACAACATCTCCAGCTCTGGTCAAGACTGAAGGAGATAAGTGTAGAATCTATTGTACCCAACAAAAATAACACCAATTGTCATTAAGAGTAATTAACAGCCTTTAATTGGTATAACTAAGCAGCCGTTTTAACACATCTAATTGCATCCTCAACTCATTAACATGATTCATTTCAATTATCTTGCCTGGTATTATCCTTTGATGTAATCCCTAAAGATCTTCTTCTTGCTTCTTCAGTCTTTACAGGGTCTCCTGATATTTGAACTTCATGCCAAAGAAGACAGTTTGCCTGAAATAATTGATAATTAAATGTAAAAAAAAATTGGAGAAAGCTGCACTGATTTTTGTGGTTATCACACATCAACATTCATCATCATAAAAATTGCAGTTCTGCTTGAATTTTAATGATCATTTGCTGATGGAACACGCAGGAATTAGACAATCGGAGGGGATAACTGTTTAAATTTTGTGATGAATTCCTTCCCACTAATAAATCAATTGTTTTAAGTTCCATGAAATAACCAGAGCCCATGTAGACAAGGCAAACAAGATAAACGTATCTTACCTGTTCCCACAAGCTTATTTTCCCACGAGTTCATCTCACGAAAATGGTGTCTAAGGTACCACTTTTAGACTCAGAGATTTCAACTCTGATTTCAATTCTTCTTCATAGAGCTACATTTTATATTCCTGCTGAACTGTTTGTTAATGGTGTGCCAATCTCTTAACATGAGAGGTCATTCCTCAAGCCACTCAACAAATACATTTCTCCACCGTTGAATTGCTCTTTTGGTGACAACCAATTAGCTTTGCAGTGACTAGATAAATGAAGTTGGTACCGATGTCTAGTTTTATTGGCATTGCTCAGATAAGCTAATGATAACACTTCACCCTGATTTAAACAGGCAGCACCTGTTTCCACCCAACACTTGTTGAAGGATAGTTTACGAAGGATCGTGATATGACCACTAGGAGATTATTGAAGAATGGAGGTTTTTCAATTAACACTTTCAATGTTTTGACAGTAAAACTTTAAAAGGAAATCCCTTATTTCCCTCCTTAAGTTCTGAAATAATTGTACTGTAGATTCAAGTACAAATTCTAACAATGCAAAGGACATAGAGGCTTAGAAATAATTCAGCATTGCAAAAGGTGTGTTAAGTGTGACAAGAAATGCTTTTGGCATGGGCCTGCTGACATTGAATTTGACCTTCAAGGCCAAAGGTGTTGCGTGGAATTGAACAGGCTTTTCACAATTAACATGGTCAATGTTTTTCCCTCTGTTCATACCAGCAGTATAAGGTGAGAGGTAAAACTTGGGGGTTGCAGATCGTGAGTTGGGGTGTGCACTGTGGGATGGGAGAATATGGGGGAGAGAAGCACAGAGAGAGAAGTGGCATCATTGGGGAAAAGTAGGACCCGGAGGACTGTGATTGGCTACAAAGCTAGGGGGAAGGTTCACCATCAGAAGCTCAGAATTTCAATCAGCAGAGGGGGCATTTAGGTTACATTCACCTGCTGAAGTGCTTTGGGAGAACTGCTGAGACGAGTTCGCTTTACTTAAAGGGCACTTACTTGAAGCAGGTTCCCAGCAACTGACTCAATAGGGTGGGAGTGGCTGAGGTGGGTTCCCTTTAAGTTTCAACAAAGCATGTCCCAAGCTCATAGTGAACGCTTGTGGCGGCATGAGAGGCCAATGGTGTCTGCAGCTTTGTTCATTCTTAAAATCACAGGAACCATACAGTAACTACTTGGTGATTAGTTTCCTGATAAAGCATTTGCAGTAGAATTTCCAAGCCTGAGTATTTGTCATTGCACTGCACTAACATATGTCATGTTAACCAAAAGAGTACCAATCAGATAATCATACTCAAAGATTCACATCTGTTTATATCATTCATTGACACCTCCCAGAAAGTTAATAATTAAGTAATATCTGGACTCCTTGTCTGATCAATATTAGACAATTGGTTATCACTCAAGAAACTGATGCTGAAAAAGGGGTGAGTGAAGGAACTAGGCACACCTTGGGCCTAGAGAGCAGGTTGCACTTGCTGGAATTGAGGTTGAGAAAGGCTTGGGAATACCTTCTCTCCCCCTTCTGAGGGTGGAATGGAGGTTGAGAAAGGAGACAAAGGCTTGGGAATGCCGCTTCTGAGGGTGGAGTTTTTTAGAGAATGGGATTTCATAATGGAAGATCTATAACATGTTCATAAAGCTTCTTTAATGTGAAAGAAATTAATGGGCAGAGATCCCTTGACCATCCTAACTCTCCAAAGACAGGCTGAAGCTGATGCATGCAATGTCACACATCATATTCTGGCCTTTGATCTTATCCAGCCCGTTATACCATCAATCATTCATCATTTGAAACATTCAATGACATACCAGCAACTGTCTAGGCTCTGAGCTCTGGAATTCCCTACCTGAACCTTTCCATCACTCCACCCATCTCTCGTCCTCCTTAAAATGTATTTGACCGAGCTCATAGGGTTAGAGTCATGCAGCATTGATACAGACCCTTTGGCCTACTTGAGTCTGATCCAACCAATAAGCACCCACCTGTATTAATTCTGTACTAATTCTGTTTTATTCTCCCCACGTTCTCATCAAATTCCCCTTGATTCAACCACCCACCTGCTCACCAGGGGCAATTTACAGTGACCAATTGACTTACCAACCCGCATATCTTTGGGAAGTAGGAGGAAACCAGAGCACCCGGAGGAAGCCCATGTGATTACAGAGAGAACATGCAAACTCCACAAAGCACCAGAGATCAGGTTTCTGGAGCTATGAGCTGCCAGCTATGAGCTCCACTGTGCTACCCTGCCAAACTTTGGATATTTGTCTAATGTTTCCTTACGTAAATCCGTGTCAGGTATTTTTTTAATACTGATCTTGTGAAGTGCCTTGAGTCACTATCAAAGGTTCTATAAAATGTGATTTGTTATTGCTGATGTGGATATTCAAAGAGTATCAGTCGTATAATGGCCAATCCACTTCACCGTTGAGTGAAGGTGAACATGAAGTGACTCCTTGCAGTCATTATTTAACATCCATTGCAAACCTTCACTTCTTCATTTGTGTGTTGTTACAGCAAATAAAACATAGCTGAATGTGGAATGTGCACAGTTAAACTGGGACATCATCAGTTCCAGTTTAACTGGAGATAACCAAATGCTCAGTGCCACTTCACACATTGCTCTGCGATATAAAACACTACCTTAGTTCACAACATACAACAATGCAGAAAAATCAACTCAGAGGAATGTGAAGAAGATTGGAGCAATTATTTCAATATTTCTGCTGTTATACGAAAATGTTCTATTCACACAGAGATACAATTTAGTGTCACCAAGAGATAAAGGTGTCATTCCAGCTTACATCTTTCATCTGCCTGCTCTGGGAAGCAGCTGAAAATCCACTCTCTCTCTTGGATAATTTTGCGCTATCTTTACATGTGTTTATCTGAGATGCATCTTCCTCTCCTTCTAATCATTGTACCTCAGATGCAGACTTCAAAGCACAGCCAGCAGTAGTTGAGTGATACTGCACAGTCCAATTTGCCTTCTGGCCATCAGGAGGGGGGCCTGGACATTAACATTTTCACACCAGACACAGCTACAATTTCCCAGCATCATTCTTTTAATATTACAGATGAAAGGGTGATTGAGCTTTCTCATAACACAAGGAGCACTGGACCAAGTTTATCATGTACTCCCTGGATTGTCGGAATACATATTAAACCGAGTTTCATGCTAGGCTAAAACTAAACTCCACCAAGTGCCAATCCCAAGAGCTTTGAAATGTCTTCTCAAAGAGAGATTCCTTTAATTGGCTTCAGTGATCTCCAGAGTCATTTCACAATCTAACTGTAAGCCTCCAACCTGAAATGCTCCTGAAACAAATTTGTAATATAACACATATCAAAGTAACCAGTCCTGATGAAGGGTCTTGGCCTGAAACATTGACTTGTCACTTCCTTCCATAGATGCTGCCTGACCTGCTGAGTTCCTCCAGCATCTTGTGTGTATTGCTCAGATTTCCAGCATCTGCAGAATCTCTTTGTGTCTCCATCAAAGTATGTTGATCAGCATTCTCGTACAGTTCTAACTGAACTGGAGTGCAATCTGAAGATTGCCTTAATGGCAAAGTGTGGGATTGAATTTAACAAATTGGCAATTTTTGAGCCAGTGAAAAAGACAGCATGAAAGAGAAGGCAAATTATAACTCCACACAAGTCTAGTCTATAGCACATGGTTAGGTACCGGAGTGGAAGCATCCTGGTCCTAAGGGAAAGCCCAAGAAGAAGAAAAAGAAGAAGAAGGAGGAGGAGAAGAAGGAGGAGAAGAAGAAGAGGGTGATGTGGTACAAGAAAGAAGGAAGAACACAGAGGAAAGAAGACAGAAACAAGAAGGAACAAGAAGAAGAAAGAGAAGAAGTTCTCGGTTCAAGGAAGAAGGAAGAAGGAAGAAGCACTATCCCCGCATGCCCTGAATCCCTTAATATCCAGAACTCACTCAGTCTTTGCTTTGAATGACCTCCATGACTGAGCTTCCACTTTATGAAATCACAGAGCACAGAAACAGGCCCTTCGGCCCACCAAGTTGGTGCCGACCATCAAGCCCCCAGTTAAGGTAATCCCATTTTATTCTCCCCACATTCCCATTAACTCCCCCCCCCCCACCAGATTTTTCCACTCACTTACACACTTGGGGTAACTTACAGTGGAAATTAACCTAGCAACCCACAGATTGGAAAGTAGGAGGAAACAAGGGCAGCAGTGGAGGAAACCCACATCGTCACATGGAGAAGGTGCAAACTCCAGGCAGACAGCACCCAAGGTCAGGATCGAACCCTGTTCCCTGGCACTGTGAGGGAGCAGTCCTATTAGATGCGCCAATATGCCACCTTAAAGAGAAGGAGAGGAGGAATTTTCCCTTAGTCTTAAATAGCCTTATTCTGAGACTGTTACCACTGGTATGAACTCCTCAGCTGGGGAAGCGTCATCCCTGCATCCACCCTGTTCAGCCTGGTGAGCGTTCAGTAAGGTTTAATATATCATCCCTCACTTTTCTAACATCTGTAAGAATATAGTTTTCGTCTACTCAATCTCTCCTCTTAGATCAACGCCACCATCCCAGGAACCAGTCTGGTAAATGTTCACTACACTCCCCCTTATGTCAACTGTATCTTTTCTTCTGAAAGGAAACCAAACTGAAAGCAAATATGTAGCTGTAGCAAGCAATTAGGGGAGCAAAGGTATGTTTTTATTGCAACTATTTGAACAATGGAGTAAAGAGGTTGTCCTGCAATTATATAGTGCTGCCCATTTTGAAGGAAACACTCCAAAATTTATAGAATTGTGCATCTAATACTTCTGTTGCCAACTCTTTCAAAACTCTGGAATGTATATCATCAGGTCCTTGGGAATTATTGGCTTTCACTTCTTTCCGACAAGATTTTTTACTAATACTGAAGTCCTTCAGTTCATCAATCTTGATGGACCTTTGGTTCTCTCATATTTCTGACAGATTTTTTGTGTCTTCTTCACATTGGTAAGTCAAGGGTTACATGTTGACCAGATCAAGTAAGTGTGGCATATTCCCTAAAGGATATTTCTGAACTTGACAGGTTACTGCAACATATCAGGTATTTTATTAAAGCTTATTTCAACACTCTGATCTTTAAATCAGAAGGTCATGGTTTTAAGACCAACAGCACAAACTTGAATATATTTTATAAATGCATTCTACAAATGTATTTATACCAGATTTATATTATAATTTTCATTCAAGTTTCAATCTCCCATGGTGGGATTTGAACTCACATATCTGGATCAATAGCCCAGTCAATCTCAATGAAAATCTAGTGATTTAACCACTATGCTATGGTACTCAGTGTTTTGACAATCTGTATTACATTTTATTCTACCTGCTGGTTTCTCACCCGTTGACTAAGCTTCTGTATATCCTCTTGAAGCCTCTCTACATCTTCCTCACTATCTTACCTATACTGAACATGAGCAAATTTGGAAACCTGCCATTTGGTTCCCTCTGGTTGTGACTCATGGGGTGCCACAGGGATTGGTATTTGGCCCTCAGCTATCCATAACCTAACACCTAGTGGCCCTGAAAGGGAATTGGTTCAAGAAGGTGACTGTCACCTTCTCAGTGCAATTAGGTGTGGGCTGTAATCTTGAACTGGTCAATGGTGAACGTATCTTGAGACCAAGCTTAAAACAAACTCAGTTTTGGTTGTAACTATCCAAAGCTGATGGTGAATGTTTGACATGTCATGATAACATGTATCAAATTTATAATGTGAATGAAAGCACTCTAAATGCTTTACCAGATGAAAATACTCATTACAGACAAAAGCAAAACAGAACACAAATTCATGTTTACTGTCATACCTCATATTTTAAATCAATAAAAATATCAGTCAATCTTGCATATCAACATTACAAAGTACTCCCATGCCTGAAATGCTTTAGGCCATTTTTTTTTTATTTGTCATTTTATGGTTGATTGCTGAAAAAAATTACATCAGGCAGTTGCTGAAACAAAGCCACATTTAACAAAATAATGTTAACAGATGAATGCCTAGAAATTCATCCCGGTCACTAGTGCTAGACATGCCGTATCATAGCAATAGCATGATCTGCTCTGCTTCTAAAATCCTTTCACTCCTTTACACAAATTTGCAAAATGCCATCAGCTACATCTGAGTAAACATCATAACCAGCTACAAATGATGGGTAATGAATAAAACAACACTTATTTATGATGATATATAAAGATTGATATGTTGGTAATCATTTTAACTGTTTTTATTCAGCTTTTGCTGCTGTAATATCGAGTACTGGGTCATGTTATCAACTTTGTTTCAGTGCCAGGAATCAGAAGGCCATTGTCTCAAACCCAGCTGGAGAAATATAATGCATTTGATTTCAGTGCAACTCTGAATAAGCCCTGCACCATCAGAAGGATCACAGCCACATCAGCTGGAAAACCAACGTTTTCCAAGGCAGATGTAAAAGAACACATGGTTCAATTCAAAGAAGAATGGAGAAGTCTTCCCGGTGTTCAAGCCAATATTTACCCTTGGATCCATGTCACTCAAATAGATCTAGACATTCATTTCACTGATCCGGTTACCAAGTATGTCAAGATATTGTGAGGTACAGAAAAGTACTGATAAATCCCATTTCTTTCTAAATTTAAGACCAAATACACAATTTTTTTGAAACACCCAACACAAGAAGTTTTTACAGATTAATGTCACAAGTTATTGTTTATAGGCTGGACTTGGCACCCAGGAATAATAATGGCTTTGGAATCTGTTACCTACTGAGCCTGTTAAATATCAATTGGCAGGCAATGCTTTACAGAGAGGCAGAAAAATCAGATGAAGAGT
The DNA here is from genome assembly GCF_009764475.1 of Pristis pectinata. Taxonomy (NCBI): domain Eukaryota; kingdom Metazoa; phylum Chordata; class Chondrichthyes; order Rhinopristiformes; family Pristidae; genus Pristis; species Pristis pectinata. Next base: position 25,260,647 of record NC_067427.1, read on the forward strand.
TGATTGGCCATTATAAAAAAAAGGGTTACTTGTTTGGCAAATCCCCTGTCTCCCAAACCCAGGGCCCCAGGTTTAACATGTGATCTACATTGTGTTAATGGCTCTCTCAAATCAGGTAACATTCAGACTGGTCAAAGTGTTGAGAGACTGGATGGTGAAACAATGGTGACTGCTCTTCGACTCCTGCAGGGAAGTCATTACGACAACAGGATCAAGGTGGTCCTGGGAATTTAATAACTGGCAAAGTATAGCTGTTGGAACTCAGGCAATAGAAATCCTCAGATGGAAGTGAACTTGAAGTCAACAATACCCTATGGTGGTCCACTCAGCATCTGTATCCCACAAGGTACCAAATGCAAAAGAACTATGAAGAAACATTTTAGTATGATCCTATGTTTCATCAGTGTTTTGCCAACAGTAGGATTTGAGTGGAATGAAAAAGAAAATGTCAACAAAAAACAGCCATTGAATTATTTTTTTCAAGTTCCAGCTATCTTTAAATAGCTTTTAGCAGTAAGTATGAAGTGGTTCAGGAGCATTTCCCAATAAATACTCAGCCACAAGGTATTTCTTAATTTATTCCCTCAGATACAAAGTTTAACACTGGAGTAATGGAATAAGAGTCATACAGCACAGAAACAGACCCTTCAGCCCACTGTGTCCACGGGGCTATCAGGCACCTATCCACACTAATCCCATTTCTCAGCACTATATCAAGTGCTCATCCAAATACTTCTGAAACATTATGAGAATACCTGCCATTACCATCTCCTCAGGCAGTAAGTGCCAGGCTTCAACCATCCTTCGGGTGAAAAAAAATCTTCCTTAAATGCCCTCGAAATCTAAAACCTTACTTCAGGTGGAGATAACAATACAGTGAAATGGAGAAAAGAAGTCAATAACCTTATCATTGACTGTACCACTTGCACATACTGAATGCATAACCTCCACTAAATTACAATGAATCCATACTTGCTGGAAGGTACATTTCTTAATTTATATTCAGTTAAGATCATTTATCATCCACAATTTTACTGATTTCTCTTCATCCAGATGGAGAATGTACTGAGCGTTCATCTGAAATATGAAGTAAATTCCCATTTTCTGCACCTTTTAAGCATCGTATAACAGATTCTATTGATGTCAACTTGAGTGTGACTGAACTCTCTTGTAAGGTAGCCTGTGGTCATGACTTCCTTGATTTTGAGAATTTTACTTATAATCAAAACAATGGCCATTCTCTCAGTGTTTGTCCTTTCATCCCAACATGTCACGGAGCCATCAGCCCCGTACCAAGCTCTTCTTCTTCCCTGTTCTTTCTTCCTTCTTTTTTCTTTCTTCTTCTTCTTCCTCCTCCTCTTCTTCTCTCCCTTGGGATCAGGATGCTTCCTCTGCAGTTCTGAGGTGACAGATGAGTCTAGTGTGGGGCCCTCAGATTTAGCAGGAGGTTGGGCAAGACGTGTTTGCCAGGTTAGGCATGTAGACAGTCTGGGGGGGTGGTCTGCTCCTTCCACTGTTTATGCTGGGCTTCTATGTGCTCTCAACGCATGGATTCGAGGTTCACAATTTCCACTTTGAGTGATTATGGACCAAAGTTTCCCATGAGTCAAAGGGAATGTTGCACCTTCTCAAGAAGACTTTGAGAACATCTTTGAAACTTTTCCTCTGTCCTCTTGGTAACCTCTTGGAATAAGTGTCCAGTTTACAATTCTGGTATTGGGTTATGTGAACAACAACAGAACTGACTGAACGTAGTTAAGGCCTCATGTATGGCCTGGGAGAGGAAGCTAGCATTGTCTCACCTATCCTGTCGGGGGAGTTGGGAGATTTTTCAACAATAACATCGGTGGCAGCTCTCCAGCATTGCTGACTGCAGGTAGCTCAATCCTCAAATCTCAACCTGGCTCAAGCATAGCTGAGGTTGTACTTACTTCTCTAATTTGAACGATTGGTGAATCAAGCCCCACTTGAGAGACTAGGGCATGTAATCTAGACTGTAAACAAGCAGAGTGATATTGGGAGAGTGTTAAACCTTTCGAGGTGGTATTTTCCAGTTGGGAAGTAATCCTGGAGCTCTACCTACCCTCTCAAGTAGAGAAGATATACCATAGCCCAATCTAGAAGCTCTCGGATTCTTGGCCTGGAGAACCATTCCTGATCTGTCAAGTTTAAGTATCATCAAGAAAGCAACATACAGGACTTAATAACAAACATTGAATTAACATGTTATTGAAATGAAGCAATTTTCATTCAAGGAAAGAAGAGAAATGGTTTTTAGGTGTGAAAGGAAAAGCACACTCTCTCTCTACAGATACCGCCTGACCTGCTGAGTGTTTCCAATATTTTCCACTTTTATTTTACATTTCCAGCATCTGCAGATTTTTTTTTCATTTTCATTTACTTTGCTAACACTTAAAATGAGTGAGTTATCTTCTCAGGAAAGGCAAGACAGGCTGGGCTTATATTCATCGGTGTTTAGAAGAATGGGGGGGCTTGATTGAAACATTCAAGATCTGAGGGGTCTTGACAGTGGAAAAGATGTTTTCTCTTGTGGGAGTATCTCAACATGTGGTCACTGTATAAAATAAGTGATTGTACATTGAAGACAGGTATTTTTTTCTCTCTTTCAGAAGCATGTGGGTCTTTGGAACTCTTCTTCAAGGGCTGGTGGAAGTAGAGTCTTTAAATGTGTTTAAGACTTTGGTTCTTGCTATAGAGAGGGTGAAAGATTACCAGAATTAAGTAGGAATACAGAGATGAGGTTACAGTCAGATCAGCCATGGCGTTACTGATTGTCCGAATAGCCGATTCCTGCTCCTGATCTGTGTGTTCAGAAGCATGTGTTTTCACTTGTACTGATTCTCCACAATCATCCACCACTGCATACTGCAACCTCGGCCCCGAACTCACCAATTCTTCCTGCAGCAACACACAAAATGCTGGGGAACTCAGCGGGTCAAGCAGCATCTATGGAAGGAAATGGACAGTTGAATTTTTGGCTTGAGACCCTTCATCTGGATCCTTGATCTACCCTGTCACGCCTCTTTCGGATCTTATATGTTTCAATAAGATCATCTCTCATTCTTTTAAACTCCAAAGAATACAGATCTAAACCATGTTTAATCAATGTGCCTCCGTCAGTGCCAATGAAATTCTCATACACAACGCTTCCCTCACATCTTGCTGTGCCGTTTTTGCCCTGAGAGTGTCTAATGTTGACTGGGTGCCTGAAGTAGGAATACTACCATTCTCTGCCATTCACGTTAACAGACATGAATTTCAAATAAAATGAAGACACAAGAGACTGCAGATGTTGGAATCTGAAGCAAAAAAACACTGAGAGAGGAACTCAGTGGGTCAATTGGAACCAAAGCTCCACCTTCCAGGTTCTATTCACCACCTTCCTTTCCTATCAGATCCCATCAACTGCAGCCCTTTGTTGCCTCCATCTATCACCTCTTATTTTTACTCTTCCCTCCTCCATCTGCCTATTACCCCTCCTCACCTGTATCCACCCATTACTTGCTAGCTCTTTCTCCACCCCTTCCCCTCCTCTCTTTACACTGGCTATCTCCCTTCTATCTTTCAGTCCAAATCAAAGGTCTCGACCCAAAATGTCAACCGTCCATTTCCCTTCACAGATGCTGCCTGACCCGCTGAGTTCTTCCAACAGTTTGTTTTTTGCTTCAAGCAAAATGACGTGGGAAACAATTCTGCTGAGTTTTACTGGACTTGACATTGCTGGAATTAAAATAATTCTGGGATCAACATATTTTGTTCCATTCCCTAAAAAAAGTTGGGAAACTCCACCTTGCCAGACGTCAGTTTTCCATCCATCAATTTCAATTTCCAGAAGATCCCACATCAGGGTTAAAGTTGAAACATTATTTATTGATTTACTTATTATAACACAGAATGAGGCCATTCAGCCTATCTAGTCCAGGCCAGCTCCCTGCAGAGCAATCCCACTTCATTTGCACCTTTATTTCAAATTCCTGGAACAGAAAGAGAAATATCTATGTCTTTGATAAGATGAGAAAATAAAACTAGGAATCAGGAAAAGAGGATGTTCACTCTTAACAATTCACACATAATCAACTACACATTATGCTAAATTAATTCTAGTTCCCAATGGTAAAATCTCATTAATTTTAAAATGTCATCTCACAATGACCTCAAAAGCACATTAGCTGTGAAGTTTTGTTGGGTTGTCATTCTTACCGCTCATTACACATTTCATTTCTCCAAATCTTTGTTCCTTCTCACCTTAGCAAGTCAGTTGTTGAATAGTTAAACCTCAGAGCTGTGAGATCATTTTCATTTGTTCCATATTTCTGATGTGTTTTAATAGCTGCTGAAGAGAAAAAGAAACAAAAGGAAGGAAACCGTATTGTGGGTGGGATGGATGGAGGCTGATATGAATTCTTAGCAAGCGATAAGGATTCATAACTAAGTGCATGTAACTTTCCAAGACCAAAATCGGTAAAACAAAACATACCAGCTGGCTAAGACCAAGATATTTTGAAAGACAAAATTGAAGTGATAACACAACTTACTTTGAAGTTAAAGGCAGCACATGCTTCAGTATCAAGAAATTACCTTTATAACTTTATAGTCACTCATAAGAACATTTGTGAAAATGAAATTAAAGATGAAATGGAGTAAGCTTATAGGCCAGTTGTGTTGAAACTCAATTCAATTCAAGCATATTCCCATTAACACCATCATTGCTCCATGTTATATATATTGTGTGAGGTACATCGAGCTTATCATCAATCTTTACTGCATCATCCAGTCTTACATTGCATGCTCACTGATTTCTCTTATACACTGATCTATCAAAATCAGTCATATTCAGTTACATAACAGGATGGCTTTTGCATTAGGGTAAATTCAATTATTTTACTGAAAAGCTTGAATCTCACCAACATTAATTTCACTTTCAAGGTTTCAAACAAGCCTCTTCTCAATTTGTTGGGTATTTAAGTGGTGCAGGTCAGTTGGGCTTATTTTCTTCAAACTTTTCCACAGGAGTATCACAAAAGGCACACATTCAGATTCTGTTCACTTTCAGATGAGCTAATTAATTGAAGACACGAATGCCCCAGACTTTGTGGAAATATTTTGACATTTTCGAGGGATACGGATAATTTCTTTGTGGTGTCTTTGTGATGATTTGGTTATTCAAGGAGAAGTGGCTGCAAGGCTCCTGTTGGTCCCTGTGCCGTACTGGTGAATAATCTAGGGTCTTGTCATGTTTCCTTATAATGCAGTCAATTTGGCCCAACGAGTCAATGCCAGCTCTCAGAGCAATTCCTTCCATCCCATTTCCCAAGTACTACATTATTAGTTGAATTTATATGACACAGCTACCGTGGTGGGATTTGAACTAGGGTCTCTGGAATGTTAGTTCAATATTTTAACTAGAGGTTGCATGTGACATTAGAGCATACCAGATGTGCAAACCTGGTCATTTATTATGTCTAAGGAAACATTCCTGCCTTTCCTGACCCTCAAATTGTGCAATAAGGGTGCTCACCTTATCGATTCAGCCTTTCTTGTTACCTTGCAACTTTTGGGTTTCCACAGGGCTGACAAACCAGGCCAAGAAAGGATTAAAAATAGACTCACTCTTTAATGTGAAGGCAGTCCGCCCCATATGGCAGGCATGGTGGTGTAGCGGTAGTGTAATGCTTTACAGTGCCAGCGACTGGGGTTCAAATCCGGCCACTGTCTGTACGGAGTTTGTATGTTCTCCCTATGTCTGCATGGGTTTCCTCCGGGTGCTCCGGTTTCCTCCCACATTTCAAAGACGTACGGGTTAGGAAGCTGTGGGCATGCTATGTTGGCGCCAGAAGCGTGGCGACACTTACGGGCTGCCCCCAGAACACTACACAAAAAGATGTATTTCACTGTGTGTTTCAATGTAATAAAGGTATCTTATCTTATCTTATCCAGCCCAGCCCTAGTTTTGCCCAAGTAAAGTTGAAAGAGGGCCAGTTTGAGGCACCTTGGACTCCCGCTATGGTTGCATTTTCCATTTTAATTCCCTTACAAGACTTTAACCTCCTGTGTTTAAGAGTTGTGATTTAGTCCTAGCACTCAGCAAGGGAGAAGAAGAATGTTAATGTGAGCTATATAATCGAGATCTTGATAAAATAAGACACACAACAGCTTAAAAAGCCAAGCAGATTGGAAACTGCTCATTCAGATTTGCTTTGAAGAAATAGATTCCCAAGATTAAAACAAAGCAGTTCAGTTAATCCATGATTATAATTTCTGCACAGCATTTTGTTAGAATACTAATGCCTAGAAATTGGATTTCACTCTGTTTTTGGTGTGTTAAATACGTGCAGTTGGATTCCCTGCAAAAAAGTGTGAAAGTCACCAAAATTTTGCTTAAAACAGTGCTATGGTTTATAGCCAGAGTCATGCATTAGAACAAGACCAATGCAGTTCCTGACAGAAGCTGCTGGAAAAGATCTCAAATGCCATATGTTGTCAAAGTGATCGCCGGGAAATGTATTAGACCTTCGAGGAACGCTTCCCATGACAAGCACAGAATGGTTGCATAAAAGGCTGCTGCGGATGTGGGGGAAGTATGGAGGAAAGACGACCTTGAGATCTTCTGTATGTGGAGGCAACCACACATGTAGTCCTCTGCCCTGGTACATTACCTTGCTGCGAATGGCTCCATGTAGGAATCACAACAAGTCGCTCAGGTGGTCACAGAATGCTAAGGCTTCAATCAGTGCTGGAACACCAGAGAGGAGCTTTCAGACATCCTGAGTACTGAAAGGTGAAGCTGGCCGATAGGAAGCCATTGACATTAGAATGAAGACTCTTTAATCAATACCTTATTGACAAGTTTCATTGTGCTTTGCTATATGTGTTCAATGAAGGTCAAAGACTGTATTCAATTTATGTGGATGAATTTACTTAACAATATATGTGGAGTTTGCACTGCTTATGAGGAAATAGTGCTCAACCTTTGACATCATTTGGTCTGTGACCGATGTCAGGTACATGTCAAACCTACAAAAGTGCTCGGACTGTTTAGAAATTTCAGTAAGGTCATGACTTCATCCAGAAATGATCTACTTCAGTCAAACTTTCATACAGTTTGCACTAATGGATCCAATTTCCAGGCTTAAATATTAATTTTTAATGATGGATCTTGTCTGTTACATGAAGATGCTGTGCCATATTTTCTATCACGCTGTTTTTTTTAATTGAAACTATTATTTCGCTCACAGCTGATTCCAATACATGTTGTGATAATCCCTACATTATGCCCAACAATCATAAATATTTTCCTGCTTCATAGCTTTGCAACGACCCATAGCATAAGCTCTCGAAGGATAAACATTCCACTACAACAGGCATCTGTAATTGTCTGCAATGATACCTTTGTGCCTTGGATGGGGGCAAGCAGAGATTAGGCAGGGCTTTGGCATGGAGTTCGACAATCTCCCATATTTTAATGCTGGCCCTTGCTGAGAATATTAGGATGCACCAGCACAATTTCCTTCATGCTGTGTTTTTCATTAAATAAATTATTCTAGTTACACCTCATTTATCAAATGAAGAAAATCCCCAGTTCAAGCCACACAATTTTAGTGTTGCCAAATGATTCAGACTGTATTTTAGTTGCATTTTGACTTTTCATTCTGTGGAAAATTTGAAACAGACCCTAAATATTTGCTTCATAAAAGCACAAATAATGATTAAGACAAAGAGCAAATTGATCTCCCAGTTCTGAATCAACAGGAGGACAGTGAGGCTGGATAAAAAGCAAGTAAAAAGCAAACTGATCCCCCAGTTCTGAATTAATCCTCCAGAAATGAACTGATCCCCCAGCCTGTCCTGGTTCAACCATGTAGACACCATGGCCAAGAAAGCTCACCAGCACCTCTACTTCCTCAGGAGGCTAATGAAATTTGGCATGTTCCCTTTGACACTCACCAACTTTTATCGATGCACCGTAGAAAGCATCCTATCTGGATGCATGGCAGCTTGGTATGGCAACTGCTCTGCCCGGGACTGTAAGAAACTGCAGAGAGTTGTGGACACAGCCCAGCGCATCACAGAAACCAGCCTCCCCTCCATAGACTCTGTTGCCCCTCTCGCTGCCTTGGTGAAGCAGTCAGCATAATCAAAGACCCCACCCACCGGGGACATTCTCTCTTCTCTCCTTTCCCATCAGGCAGAAGATACAAGAGCCTGAGTGCACATACCACCAGGCTCAAGGACAGCTTCTATCCCACTGTGATAAGACGATTGAATGGTTCCCTTATACAATGAGATAGACTTTTGAGATCACAATCAACCTTGTTAAGACCTTGCACCTTATTATCTACCTGCACTGCACTTCCCTGTAACTGTGACACTTTACTCTGTATTCTGTTATTGTTTTTACCCTGTACTACCCCAATGCACTGTGCAATGAATTGATCTGTATGAATGGTATGCAAGACAAGTTTTTCACAGTACCTCAGTACAAGTGACAATAATAAACCAATACCAAAACCAACAATGGGAGGGTGGTGAGGATGCTGCGTTGCTGGACATTCCACTCTGCTGTCTTTTCCTCTGATTCTACCAGTTCCCTTGTTTCTGGTGAAGGATAGAGGTTCTACGTTGAAGAGTGAGGGCAGAACAGTTGTGCAGCTAGTCGAGCTACTGCCTCACAGTACAAGAGACCCAAGGGGCAATCCTGGCCTCGGGTGCTGTATATGGGAGCTTGCACCTTTTCCCATGACTTGCAGATTGGTAGAGAAACAAGGGACTGCAGATGCTGGAATCTGGATGAACAACATGATGATGCTGGAGGAACTGTTGAATGCCTGGCCTGCTGAGTTCCTCCAGCATCATTGTGTTTTACAAGCAGGTTGGTAGGTTAACTGGCCACTTTAAATTGCTCCCAGTGTGTTGGTGAATCTGGGGGCAGTTGATGTGAATGCGGGGAGGGTAAAAAATAGGATTAAGGTAGAATTTAATGTAAATGGGTAGTTGATGGTCAGCATGGACTTGATGGGCTGAGGAGCTTGTTTCCGTACTGCACCGTACTGACTCCATGAGTTTTCTTTTCGTCTAAACCAGCCATCCCTCGACAAACACCAGAGACAAGTGTCCTGATGAAGCATCTCGGCTGGAAACGTCGACTGTTCATTTCCCTCCATTGATGCTGCCTGACCTACTGAGTTCCTCCAGCACTTCGGGTGTGTTGATCCCTCGAAAGATACATCAGCAAAGCAGAAACAGTTCAGGTTATCATTCCTGTGGGTCCAAGCACTGACCATTAACATTGCCTTGTTTGTTTATGTTATGGACAGTGTGACAACAACAACGTGCATTTTAAAGCACCGTTAACATAGGAGAAAAAGGTCCATAAGGAGATCAATTAAGCTATTAGCAGACAGAGATCCAAACCTTGGTCAAACAGGTAGGGCTTGGGCAGGGGCATAAAGGAAAAGAGGAAGGTGGACGGGCAAAATTACAAATGGCAATGTCAGTACTGTCACAAACCAGCAACAAAAGAAACACACTGAGCATGATTTAGTGTTAAAAACTATTTTATTAATCACTACTTATGATAATACGTAAAATAAAAGTAAAAATGTTAGTATGTTAGAATTCAAAAATGTTAAACCTCGAACTTTAACCCCAAAACTAAACTCGTCGTGTGTGTGTGTGACAAAGTCCAAACTCCCAGTTCCGGAATGGTTCTTAAAGTTCAGTTCCGCAAGCCATAAGGTGAAACATGAGCAAGGGCTTCTTCAACAACCACCGTTGTCTGAAGCTAAGATGTAGATGTAGAAAAACATAGAGAGAGTACATACGAAATCCAAATGTTCCACGATGGAACCCAAACGACACTTCAGTGTTTACTCGGTAGTGACTTCCTCACCCCGAAAAGCATCCGAGCCGTGGTCGTCCACATACAAATACCTGTTTCCTTCTACAGGTCAGCAACAAAGTGAACTCCACCGGATTACTTCCAACTTCCATCCATGGATTTCAGTGGCAAACACAGTTATTGTTTCTCATCCATCGATGGAGAAAACAAGCAGGCTGGTGTCTCTCTCCCTTCTCTCTCTCTCTCCTTCCTCTTCTTCTTACTTCTTCAACAACGTCATTATGTCCTTTATCTTCTATTGACGTAAGCACGCCCCACACACACATACACACACACTCTCTATCTTAAAGGGACTTTCACTGAGTCCGTAACAGTACACAGAACCTGGGCAGCTCGAAAGCTCAAGGTTTTATCCTATCAGAGATATCTCCTTTGAACTCTCCATCTCTCCCCCACCTTCTTTGCAAGTTAAAATGGGTTTTCACTTTTTCCCTGCACTGATGAAAGGTTCTTGACCAAAAATGCTTTCTCTGTTTTTATTTCCATACATTCCAGCATTTTCTGTTTTAATTTAAAATTTGCACTTATCCTGCTTACTCACCCTTAATTAATGAAAATTTGTTCAAAGGCTAAATAACATTGCCTGTCTTAGCGCCCACAATGTATTTGACATTTCTTCTGCTGCTTTGCCTTGAGATTCCTTCCATTCAGCAGTGCAAAACACTCTGTATGCAATAGAACTAGAGTGAATTATACTCTGCCTCTAAAATTATTTACTTTACTGGAATGAATTTCAGAGATGGTGTACTCTGTGATGTTACTGCAGTGTGTTTAGCATTACTGATTGTAAATAAATTTCTAGACAACATCTCCAGGTGGAAGACAACAATCATCACAGTTCATTTAGATCTGAGTCAATTAATTCAATACACTCATTATTTTTTAACCCTTTCTTTGTTTCCCAGTTCAGTTCACACCACCTCCTACATCGATGTACAAGAACAGAGAACATAGAACAGTCCAGTACAGAAACAGGCCCTTCGGCCCATAACGTCTGTGCCAAGCACAATGCCAAATTAAACCAAATCTCTTCTGCCTGCACATGGTCCATATCCTTCCATTCCCTGTGTATTCATGTGCCTATCTAAAAGCTTCTTAAATACACTGTCATATCTGTTTCTATCATTACCCCTGGCAACCTATTCCAGACACTTAGCAATCTCCGTGTGAAAAAACTTGCCCCGCACATCTCCTTTAAACTTCCCTCTCCTCACCTTAAATACATGTCCTCCAGTATTTGAAATGTAAGGAGCATAGTTCTTCTAAGTTTTGACAAGAAAAGAAAAAAACTGAACAAGCAAAACACATGCATTGAAAGAGCCTATTCCTTGCATACACTGAAATGTAAGTGTAGTGACATTAATGAATCTCAACAATCTAAAAGTTGTGCTCTTAATCGTGATTCCAAAATTCATTGAAGGACACTGCCACATTTTTACTCAGTACATTCACTTCATTGGCACCTGTCTACCAATAGAGCACCATGGTTGCAGTGCATGTTATCTATAAAATGCACTACAGTTACTCACCCAGGCTACTCTCTCAGCAGCTGGCAAACCTGTGATCTCTTCCACTAAAAAGGACAAGGGCAGTAGGTGCATCGGAACACCACCAGCTGCAGGTCCCCCTCCAGGTCACACACTAACTTAACTTACAAGTGTATCACTGGGCTGTTTTTCGTTGCTGGATTTAAATCCTGGAACTCCTTGACCATGGGAGCACCCTCACCTGAAAGACTGCAGCTGTTCAAGAAGGCAGTCATCACCACCTTAATTTCATTTTGGGATGGGCAATAGTTGCTGGTCTTTTGGGTCCAAGTCCGTAGCTCCCCGAAAGTGGCTGCATAAGTTGATAGTAAACAAGGCATATGGCATGCTTGCCTTTATTGGTTGAGGTACTGAGTTCAAGAGTCACGAAGTTATGTTGCAGTTTTGTAAAACTCTGTTCAGGCTGCATCTGGAGTATTGCATTCAATTCTGGTTGCCCCATTATAGGAAGGACATGGAGGCTATAGAGAAGGTGCAGAAGAGGTTTACCAGAATGCTGCCTGGATTATGTGCTATAAGGAGAGATTGGACAAACAAGGGTTGTTTTCTCTGGAGTGGCAGAGGTTGAGGGGAAACCTGATAGAAGTTTATAAAATTATGTGAGGCATAGATAGACAGGCAGTATCTTTTTCCCAGGTTCAAAATGTCTAATACTAGAGGGCATGTATTTAAGGTGAGAGGCGGTAAGTTCAAAGGAGATGTGTGGGGCAAGTCTCTTACACAGAGTGGTGGGTGCCTGGAGCGCGCTGCCGGGGATGGTGCTGGTGTTGTGACTGTGAACTGAGTCACTGGAGAGAGACTGAAGCTGGTGATTTAAAAGTCTTTATGCAACACAGCAGATCTTCTGGAGAGAATCTAGTTCTCCTCTCCCGACACAGTGTTTTATAGTTTTTGAACACAAAGATAACTATAAGCATTTAACTACAGTTTCAATGGCTATAATCACCTACTTTAACATTTTGAACATAGACAAGTAACACTGCAGAACTACAGAGAAACAATCTCCACCCACTTCCCCACAACGCCCCCACCATTCTTCTTCCCTTCTTCCCTTTCCTAGCCTCTTTTTTTCTACCTTTTTTTCCTCTCTCTCTCTCCTTACCTTTGACCCATCCCCTGGTGCATCTGCTCTCCTCTCCTCCCCCGCACCTGCCCGTCACTATCTCTTAGTTGCATCTACCTTCACCACCTTGTGCCCACCCCGCCTCCCCTCTTTTGTCCACCTATCACTGCTCTGCTTTTCCCTCCTATATATTGGGCTTTCCCTTTTCCTATCTTCAGTCCTGAAGAAGGATCCTGACCTGAGACGTTGACCGCCTGCTTTTCTCCAGGGATGCTGCCTGGCCTGCTGAGTTCCTCCAGCATCATCGTGTTTTTCATTGCTGAATTACGTACTTACAAAGGGAGCACATCTCAACTAGCAGAAGCCATTTCAATATTCAAGTACTGGTGGCTGGTCTGAAAGCTTCTGAGCACAAACTCCAGACACCCAAAATATACTTCTGTTGTTACAGTGTCGAGGGATGCCTCCCTGAATATACAACTCTCCAGAATATTAAGTGACAAAACAGACCTGTCCTGAACTGCGCATTAAGTGACAGGGATATGTCTTTAACGATGGGCTAACACAGGAGGTTGCCACTCTATGCCTTCCCTGATCATATTCTGAAGTTTTCAATGACCATCAATTAACACGCACATTCATTTACTGTTCTCCCCTGCAAAGTTTCAATGGGACAGAATCAGAATGTCCCACACCCAATGATTGGTTTCAATAGCCTTAATGTATCAGTTGAAGTTAAACTATGACACAAGAAATCCTGCAGATGTTGGAATCTGGAGCAATACAGAAAATGTGCTGGAGGAACTCAGCAGGTCAGGCAACATCTATGGAGGGAAATAAACAGTCGACATTTCGGGCTGAGACCCTTCATCAGGACTGGAAAGGAAGAGGGCAGAAATTGTGAACAGGTTTTATTTCCTGAAGACTGGTTCTCATTTTAATTCATAACTGCTATCCATATATTCATAACTCCAGAATAATCCCTTACAGTGGAGGCAGATAAGATTGAAGTGTTTAAAAGTCTCTTAGCTAGGCACACGCACATGGAGAGAATGGAGGGATATGGACCATGTGCAGGCAGAAGGGATTAGTTTAATTGTGCATCATTAGCTTAATTAGGTCAGTACAACATCGTGGGCTGAAGGGCCTGTTCCTGTGCTGTAGTGTTCTGTTTTATGCATGTCTTGCCAGTGATACCCAGATCCAAAGGTGGATACGAACAGAGAAGATATAATAATTTACAGCATTGGTGCCTCTGATTCAGAAGCATCACACTCTAGACAGCCCCAGCAAAAGGAGGTTAGAAGGTCCCTACTTACTGTGATGATATTCGGAGAGACAAGCTGGCTGTTGACCCAACAGTGGCTTCCCTTCAGAATCCAAAGAACACCAGGTTCTATCCCCAGAGAAGCAAATGGAGATAAGGTCACCAACTCGAGAGGGTTGAGAGCTTCAAGTTCGTGGGAGTGAACGTCACCAATAGCCTGTCCTGGTCAAATCACGTAGATGACACGGCCAAGAAAGCTCACCAACGCCTCTACTTCCTCAGAAGGCTAAAGAAGTTCGGTATGTCCCCTTTGACACGCACCAACTTTTATCGATGCACCATAGAAAGCATCCTATCTGGATGCATCACAGCTTGGTATGGCAACTGCTCTGCCCAGGACCACAAGAAACTGCAGAGAGTTGTGGACACAGCCCAGCGCATCACAGAAACCAGCCTTCCTTCCTTGGACTCTGTCTTTACCTCTCGCTGCCTTGGTGAAGCAGCCAGCATAATCAAAAACCCCACCCACCCAGGTCATCCTCTCTTCTCTCCTCTTCCATCAGGTAGAAGATACAAGAGCCTGAGGGCACATGCTACCAGGCTTAAGGACAGCTTCTATCCCACGGTGATAAGACGATTGAATGGTTCCCTTACACGACGATATGGACTCTGACCTCACGATCAACCTTGTTGTGACCTTGCACCTTATTGCACTGCACTTTCTCTGTAGCTGTGACACTTTACTCTGTATTGTTATTGTTTTTACCTGTACTACATCAATGCACTCTGTACTAACTCAATGTAACTGCACTGTGTAATGAATTGATCTGTACGAACAGTATGCAAGACAAGTTTTTCACTGTACCTTGGTACAAGCGACAGTAATAAACCAATACCAATACCAACTCAGGAGGTTAGCTTTATGCCAAGGAGTGGGGCTTGCAGATGGCTCCTATCCTTAAGAGTAGGTGGTGTTCCTTAACAGTGAAGGAGAAGATAAATATAGTGAGATAAATATAGTGGGAATCTTTCACTCGTACTTCCTTTCTCAGTGCCTCAAGAATCTCTATGGGACTTCAGTTATCACCTGCACTAAAGGTAGAACACAATCAGCAAGCAAACCTGATTTAATACCATTCAACAGTATGTTTTTTTTTCTTGAAGATAAGTCTACATCGCTGTCCAACTTCATTTTGTATTCCCTTTAACAGTGGCCACATGGATTGCCAACTGTGTCGGGAGCTGAGCTGGGTTTCCCTCCACAACATGATCAAAGTGTTCCACCTCGAGCTGAGTAATGTGTTTCACTATTCCTGCCATGCTGTAGTGATTTACCATTGCAAATAAGGGGCTGCTGCCTTGTGGCTTTCCAGGCTACGGCCTTCAGTGGCTGCAGGTTAATGACATCTCAACACAATGTGGAGGTAAAAAGAAACAGTCAGCAATATAGGAAGGCGAATAAGTTGTGAAGTAAGGAGGGAAACATTGAGGCCTGGTGTTTGTAGATGTTCTCTTAACACTTATCATGTTGCGCGAGCATCCTGTGTCCTGCTGAAGATTCACGCGGATTTTCTGCAATGTTTCATGCATTTTTCTAATTACAATGCAGCTGGTGCTTTTTTTTAAAATTAATCACTAGTCCATCAAAGATCCAGCTGGCTGCGTTAGCTGGGTGAGAGATGTCACAAGAAATGTTCAAACCTTTTCAACATTTGGAACATAAATAGAGGAACATTGGCACAAGGATCACAGCACAAGATAAAACAAAATCTGAAACCATTCTAGTATCAGGAGTGCAGGATGCCTGATGCAAGCACTGAATACAGATAACCCTCTTGAACCACCAGAACCGAGCAACTTGCAACGCCGCAGGCACAAGCAAGTTGTGTTAGGCTCTGTTACTTAAGGGATAAATTCTGTATTCACAGCTAGGACTGAGAATCCTGTCCTTTCCGCCTGTGTTGAGGGGTTTAAAATAGATTTTCTTCAAGTTTTAGGCTGGTTGATAGAGCTCTGCAGTAGCTGAACATCACAGCAGTGCTGAGATTTTAACCTGCCAGAATTAGATTGGTAGTCAGTGTCAGGGGCTCTTTGTTTGAGCTCAGCATATGAGTCAAAGAAGTGCTGTAGTTAATCGCCTGACCACACAATGAGAGATGGATTCCACTTAACGAAAGTGAAAATAAAGCCGCAGATGCTGAACGTCTGAAGTAAAATCAGAAAAGGCTATAAACGTATGTCAGATATCACCAGTGGAAAGAGAAATAGAGTTAATGTTTCAGAGCTAAGGAATTTCGCTCTGTTAACACTGATTCTATTTTCACAGATGCTGTCTTGACCTACTGTTTCCAGCACTTCCTGATTTTATTAAGAGTCCAATCTTCTACAGCAGCAACATGACATTCAGCTGTTAACTTAGTCATGCCTGGAGCACAACAAACAAGAATACATTTTAATTTCTAAGCTTTTCCGATGTAGACATGATATTCACTAAGCAGTAACAGTGAGCGAGGTCAACACTTCAATTGCCATTGTGGTCCTGTGATGGGTTCAGCCAGTCTGGGTTTCCTTTGACTCCATGGCAGATAGATAAGGAAGGTGAGGGAAGAGTTGGTGTAGGGATCATCAGGGAAACTTTCAGGATGGGGCACAGTCACTTACTCTGCAGTTCCACCTGCCAAATTCAGAGGGATGATAGGAATTAATTTGATAAAATGATGAGAGTAAAACTGAGCCAAGTAGCTAGATCCATAGCACAGACCACAAGTGTCTTTTGGATTCAAAATGCTGTTCAGTTTGGGTGTTTAAGCTTGTTGTATGGGTTTTCATGGATGGTGTGTTGGTGAGGGGATTAGAGCACCTACCAGACCCAAGCAGGGAATGTACACCAATGTGTCAGTCAACATGTGAGGGAGTATTGTCATATAGAGCTCAGTGCTACTGGTAATTATCTCCCTTAATCACAACAGGTCTCTACATGTTTGGAAGCAGAGCAAACTGTAATCCAAAGGAGCCATAAAACATCTGAACCCCAGCTGCTGATTGATTTCTTCCGGCTGTTGCCATAAGTATTTTGCAGAAGTAGCCTTTTAATAAAGCAGAGGTAGAAAGGCAAGGGGATGGAAGGGCACTAGAAATAGGCCAGGTAAGACTTTACAGGGCCAGCAACCCGGGTTCAATTACGGCCACTGTCTGTAAGGAGTTTGTACGTTCTCCCCGTGTCTGAATGGGTTTCCTCAGGGTGCTCTAGTTTCCTCCCACATTCCAAAAAGACGTTACGGGTTAGGAAGTTGCAGGCATGCTATGCTGGTGCCGGAAACGTGGCGACACTTGCGGGCTGCCTGCACAAAAGGATGCATTTCACTGTGTGTTTTGATGTACATGTGACGAGTAAAGATATCTTATCAGCCATGATCTCGCTGAATGGTGGAGCAGGCTCGAGAGGCCAGCAAGCCTATTCCTGCTCCTAAATCATATCTTTGTATGTGTGGTGGGTGCTGAAGGACTTTGAGGTTTATACACAGACCAAGTTCTTGCCCAATATGTCGTGGGCATTGTAATATACCATGATCAAGAGAGTGAGCAGAGAGCATCGAGTTCAGGATAAGCTGTTGCCAGAGAGGAAAAGAGGAAAGGAAGTGCTTTCAGAAGGATAGCTACTGTGTAAAGAGACCAGAGAATGATAAGGGGAGGTGTTCAAAGACAAGGATGACAACAAGATGACTCTCAGTCCAGAGAATTGACAAAGGGACCAAGGCAGCAGAGGAGATTTTTACCACAATTATATTTCATGGCCTGCACAACACTGGCTCCCGAAATGGTGAAAGCGGATTCAAAACAGAACTTTAAAAAGAAATCAGCAATACAGTCCAATAATCCACTGTCCCATTGTTTGAAAATCCCAATGGTTCAGCATCTGGCTCACCTGATTCTGTTTCCCCTGCTCCATTTAAATTCACTGAGGCCCTGTTCCCACACTCCCTTATAACTCACTGAGGCCCTGTTTCCCATGCTCCCTTATAACTTATGTGGTTCACTGGAAAATTGATTATAGACCCGAGGGTGCTTGATTGTCAGAGTTTAATCGGATGATTCGAAAGTAAGATGAAGAGCAGGGAATGAAACTAAGAGTATAAGGGCAAAGTGACATCATAAGCATCATCTGTACCTCAGCATTTAATTACTTTCACCCATGTAAACACTCAAGGAACTTAAATCCTGCTCTCACAAAGCTCGGGGTGACCAAGACATTGAGCTTTACCTAACCTAAACAAAATAACGCTATCATTAAACCCCATTTTACTTTTTCTCAGGTTGTTTTAGATAAT
This sequence comes from Pristis pectinata, assembly GCF_009764475.1. Taxonomy (NCBI): domain Eukaryota; kingdom Metazoa; phylum Chordata; class Chondrichthyes; order Rhinopristiformes; family Pristidae; genus Pristis; species Pristis pectinata. The sequence goes on from NC_067427.1 coordinate 25,278,771, forward strand.
CTCACTTTTAAATGCTAATTTATGTGCTATTAAGGATGCATTAGTAATTTGGATACAGATGACTGATTTTTCTATTTAAATATGGAAGATCATTCCATAGACTTATACATTTTCCAAATCTTTTAATGTTAATTTATATGAAAAGTGTATTATCACCATGACAAGTAGAAACCAGACATTATCTACAAAGGCTGTCAAATTTTAAGAATTTGAATGTGGTATATTTGACCACAGATTTTCCAGACTAATGGATAATATTCCTACTAATATACCAACACATTTTAAGTTTTATTGCAATATACATTTATTCTATCAAGTAGGAAGATTTGTGACTCCATTTGATGGCTCAGTAGGTTTCTACATTGAGGCCTGGAGGTTTATTGGTATTGGTTTATTATTGTCACTTGTACCGAGGTACAGTGAAAAACTTGTCTTGCATACTGATCGTACAGGTCAATTCATTACACAGTGCAGTTACATTGAGTTAGTACAGAGTGCATTGAGGCAGTACAGGTAAAAACAATAACAGTACAGAGTGAAGTGTCACAGCTACAGAGAAAGTGCAGTGCAATAAGGTGCAAGGTCACAACAAGGTAGATCGTGAGGTCAGAGTCCATCTCATCATGTAAGGGAACCGTTCAATCGTCTTATCACCGTGGGATAGAAGCTGTCCTTAAGCCTGGTAGCATGTGCCCTCAGGCTCCTGTATCTTCCACCTGATGGAAGAGGAGAGAAGAGAGAATAACCTGGGTGGGTGTGGTCTTTGATTATGCTGACTGACTCACCAAGGCAATGAGAGGTAGAGACAAAGTCCACGGAGGGGAGACTGGTTTCTGTGACGTGCTAGGCTGTGTCCACAACTCTCTGCAGTTTCTTGCAGCCCTGGGCAGAGCAGTTGCCGTACCAACCCATGATGCATCCAGATAGGATACTTTCTATGGTGCATCGATAAAAGTTGGTGCATGTCAAAGGGGACATACCAAATTTTTTTAGCCTCCTGAGGAAGTAGAGGTGTTGGTGGACTTCCTTGGCCATGGCATCTACATGATTTGACCAGGACAGGCTATTGGTAATGTTCACTTCCAGGAACTTGAAGCTCTCAACCCTCTCGACCTCAGCACCATTGATGTACACAGGTGCATGTACACCGCCCCCTTTCCTGAAGTCAATGACCAGCTCTTTTGTTTTGTTGACATTGAGGGAAAGGTTGTTGTCATGACATCATGCCACTAAGCTCTCTATCTCCTTCCTGTACCCTGACTCATCATTGTTTGAGATATGGCCTACAACGGTGATATCATCTGCAAACTTGTAGATGGACTTAGAGCAGAATCTGGCCACACAGTCATGAGTATATTGGAGTAGAGCAGAGGGCTGATGATGCTGCCTTGTGGGGCACCTGGGCAACTCTTAATGAGGCTGGTGCTGATGTGCATGTGGGGATGGAGAGAGTAGAACAATTAGGTTGAATTCATCAATAGAAATGGGAAAATCAGGCCTTGTTCCGGTTTCTGATCCAGTAACTGTTTTCTGGAAGAGCAGAAAGGGACATCAGATGAGTCTGAAATCAGGCTGAAGCTTAAAGGCTTTAATGGTCAAACAGATATCCAATCATCACTCTTCTGGCTCACACAACGAGCTTGGGTTGTGGGTACGGTTTGAAACAGCCCACCCATTGCACAGCGATCCTGAAAGAATGGGAAAAATGCCATTTGGACTTTTATAAGGAAGGTCCGATGAACTGACATTTCTTCATGCTGTCTAAGCTAATGGAAGATCAGTGATTTTAATGGTCTTGTTAATTTACATTGGCATGTTGAACAGAAGCAGCCAAGTCTTACATACACTATTATGAAAGTTGGTACATGATTGGACCCAACAATGCAATGGCTCAAACAGCTAACTAAACTGTTAAAGAGGGGCGTGATCTGCAATGGCTGACATTAATTAAACGACACCCATCTCAAAAGTGACAGCAGCAACATGACAGTGGATTGAGTAAATGAAAATCTAAATATAGAAGTCACATGACATGTCATGTTGGTAACTGATTGACCAAGGACATGTCTTATCATTCATCCCATCACTTGATTGTGAAAACTAATCAACAGGGTCACATTTTTTTAAACAAGAAATCCTGTTGCAATTATTAGACAAAGGTCAAATTGAACAAACATGCCAAAGGTTTAATTTAGTTTGGTCCCTTAGTACAATTGATTTATTAACTCATATGTTGCCAGTTCCTTGGGGAAATCTCATTTGTGTTTAATCAATCATCACAGCAAACACCAGCGTTACTAACCTCTTGTCAGCTTTTTCTTGCACCTGCCACTTTTTCTCACTGTCAAACAGCTTTGACATGTCCCCTGATATCATCCATTCTCTTCAATTGTAAGATCTTTGACATACTAAATTAATGAATGAACTCTCATTTATACAGTCTCTTTCTATGACCTCAGGTAGTTCTAATGTGCTTCACAATTATTGAAGTACTTTTGAATGAAATTTGCAGTTGTAACATTGGGAAACGTTTGCATGGAGGAAAACATAGACAGCGGTGACTGGACGTAAGATGTCTCGTTTTATGTTGGTCAGTGGGTCAGTTCTTAGCAAGGAGACCAGGTGAACTCTGCAGTTCATCACCGCCTGGTATGGAGGCTCCAATGTGCAGAATTGAAAGAGGCTGCAGAGGGTTGAGGACTCAGCCAGCTCCATCACGGACACAACCCTCCCCACCATTGAGGACATCTTCAAGAGGCGGTGCCTCAAGAAGGTGGCATCCATCATTAAGGACCCTCACCACCCGGGACATGCCCTCTTCACATTACTACCATCAGGGAGGAGGTACAGGAGCCTGAAGACCCACACTCAACATTTCAGGAATAGCTTTTTCCCCTCCACCTTCAGGTTTCTGAGCGGTCCATGAACCCATGTACTATTTATTTTTGTAACTTATAGTAATTTTTATGTCTTGCACTGTTCCACTGCCATAAAAAAAAACAAATTTCATGACATACGTCAGTGATAATAAACCTAATTCTGATTCTGATTCTGATTCAGTTCCACTCTGTACAATGCCACGAGGTCTTCTTTATCTGGACAGATGGAGTCAAGTCAAGTCAAGTCGTTGAGTTTATTGTGACGTGCACAAGCACTGTACGGTGAGGTACAAATCCAATGAAAAATGTGCTTGCAGCAGCATCAGAGGCACATAGGTAGAGACAACACACAGAATATAAATTATACATAAATTATACAAGAGAGTGAGAAAAAGAAAAAAAAGAGTGTGCAAAAACAGTAGCTTAGTGCAAAAAACGATACAATCAGAGACAAGTCCGTGGTGGTACAAGAGGTGGTCCGTAGTGTTCTGTTGCTGAGGTAGGGTTCAGGTTGTGTAGATGGGTTCAAAAACCTGATGGTGTGAGAAAAGTATCTGTTTCTGGACCTGATGGTGTGGGGCTCCATGAGCTGGATGGTGGGGATCTTTAATGATAGATGCCTTCTTGAGGCAGTGCCTCCTGTAGGTGCTGTCAATGGTAGGGAGGGCTATGCATTCTTGCATTCTTGGTTTAATGGCTTATGTGAAAGGTGGCAGTGCAACACACCCTCTGCAAAGAAGTATCAACCAGTGATTTATAAGCCCACATCCCTATAGTGGGGTTTACACCCTTGAGATCTTCTGACTCAGAAATGAGGAATTCTTAGGTCTTGCCCACAAGATGTTCAACTAATCTTCTGCCACTGTTCCCATCATTTGCCACTGTGAGTCAAGAAAAATACTCAAGCTTGTTTCACTCTATTCCCTCAGGTCCCTTACATTGTTTCCTGCTAATAGTATAGCTCAGGCATGGTTTTTTCATCATGGGGTCATTGATAAGGTAAGATAAGATCTCTTTATTAGTCACATGTACATCGAAACATACAGTGAAAAGCACCTTTTGCATAGAGTGTTCCGGGGGCAGCCCGCAAGTGCCACCATGCTTCTGGTGCCAACGTAGCATGCCCACAACTTCTTAATCCATACGTCTTTGAAATGTGGGAGGAAACCAAAACACCCAGTGGATACCCAAGCAGAAACGGGGAGAACGTACAAACTCCTTATAGACAGCGGCCGGAATTGAACCCGGGTCACTGGCGCTTTAAAGCGTTATGCTAACTGCTACACTACCGTGCCTTCCCAAACATACTTCCCTGACCGGGAATCGAATCCAGGCCGCGGCGGTGAAAGCGCCGAATCCTAACTACAACCTGTGGAAATCAATAGATCATAGTCAATGGAGAGACAAGAGACTGCAGATGCTGGAATCTGGAGCAACAAACAATCTGCTGGAGGAACTCAGCGGGCTGAGCAGCATCTGTGGGGGAAAAGCAATTGTTGATGTTTTGGGTCGACACCCTGTATCAGGACCTGTCCTGCATCAGTCCCGATGCAGGGTGTCGACCCAAAATGCTGAGAATTCCTTTTCTCCCACAGATGCTGCTTGACCCACTGAGTTCCTCCAGCAGATTGTTTGTTGCTCCAGATCATAGTCAATGGTGAACGATGGACAACCACGGCCTGTCTTTTCCACAGCAAACTCCATTTGCTCGTTCTTCATCCTCTCCTTCAGATAAAATTTTGCTTGAGAAACAAAATCACATTCTACTCCAATTTATCTTGATCCAATCTACTGTCACCGCCTAGAGATCTGTGTTCCTTCACATCCTGTCAGTGTGTATGATTCAGCAGTATCGGAGGCAAGTAAAGTATTAAAGCAAGTGAATTGTTATGATTCAGAAAGCAGACTGTTTACAACTTCTGGGACCTGTCACACTGCAAACTTGCAATAATTGGGCGGAAACATACAGCATTTTGAAAATACTGATGTATGAGGGACATATATTTGGTATGAACAGAACCCATTCCCTACCCACCCTGTTCTCCAATGCCCCACTGATCATGACTATTCACTCATGAAGCTGACAGATGATTAAAACAGAGACTTATGAAAAAACATAAAGCTCACAGTTCATAAAATGCTTCTGAATCAAACTGTACTGAAACACAGCAATACAAGTGGTAATGAGATACAACAAGGAATAATAGTATCACACTGACTGCTCATTTGTTATAAAGGTTAACTTCTGTCTAGACAGGACAAAAAACATTCCTTTGGTCAGATCTTTTAAAAGGGCTTTGTTTTGTTCTTTAATTGCATTTTTCATTACATTAACAGCAACCTTTTTAACCACAGCCCAGTCTTGTTCTTTAATTTTCAACAAGAACATAATAATGGCCTTTTTGGAGTTGAGTACTTTGAAGGGCAGATCAGTCATGCTTGTTCTCAGTTGGCACAGTCCATTGAATCTGATCTCTCCATCGCTATGGGCTTTCTATGTCTTCCGTAACACACAGCCATTTAGCAGTCCACTGTTTCTTGACAACACTAAACTCTGGAATTCTTTCACTAAATATCTCCACTTCATTACCCATTCTCCTTTAAGATTCTCTTTAGCACCTACCTCTTTAAACTAGGTTTGTCATCAGTCCTGACAGGCTTGATATAAAATATTTTGTGGTAATGCTCCTTTGAATGACCTCAAGACATTTTATTTCATTAAAGGTAACGTGCATGCATCAATTCCACATTAATTATGAATAATTAAGATTTGTTCTTAAGAGAAATGGACCTTTGTTTAAAATAAAATTAAATAACTCCATTAAACTTCAGTGAAAAACATTTTATAGACTGCTTTGTTGGCTGTTTTCATGGTAACACAGCCATGGACTTTCTGGAACAATGTAAGTAAACAAGCTATCTCATGAGATCTCACTGACCACTGCAACAACATTTACTCAGTGAGATCAATTATCTCTCTACAATATGCATGCAAATTGCCATTGGAAATGGTCATTTAAATGAGTCTCTGAAGTGTTTGACCTTTTACAGCATAACTGTTTTCAAATGGTAAAATTTCTGAGCATTTTCAAGCAAAGTTTGCCCATGTCTCCCAATAAAATCCACTGACTGCTACTGAAAAAAAAGCATTCAAAAAGCTGCAAGCTTCCTTCTGTTGATGGAGAAAGAAATCTGTGATGTGAGTGAACATTTGCTGTATGCGTCCAACATCTGGATGATCAACAGTTTATGTGTTAATTTGTTGGTCATGGGTTCCTGTGTTATGAATCTCACCTTTCTGTGTGGTATAGAAGAATAACACACTCCTGCAGTTTCTGAAACCTTTGCGAATGAGCTTGTTATTTTATATACTTAAATAAAATATTAATTTTCTTTATAACAGCTCACGACTATGTCCACACTTTAAAGAAATATCAGTAAGCATCATTTTTTTTAAATAATGGTGTACCTGGTTGAAATCTTTATTTCTTTTGCAATAAATACTCTTTCCTAAAAGGTTCTTGTGTACATATCTTCAGAGTGGGGAAACTACATTTATTTGCAAAATGAAAGTGACCTTTAAAAAATTTCTAATTTGTCATTTCTACCACTTTTTTTCAGTTCCTTGTTTTCCTCCTGTTAAAGCTCCCCTATGCTTGTTACCAAGTTTGGACAGACTCAGACTGTCATATACTGTCTCCAAAACTAGAGACAGTACATGACAGATACTTAAAGCTAGATGCCTAGACATCAAAACTAGATGCTTGGTGCCTTGAATTGTGATTCATGGTGATAAGAATCACAAGGATTCAGAAGGAGTACAGAAATTCCCCACCTCTTCACAGAACCCAGAAATTGTTCTTTGTTCAACTCACTCTTGAAAGTTCCGATGGAATCTGCTTCCACCTGAATCAGAATCAGAATCAGGTTTATTATCACTGATATATGACATGAAATTTGTTGTTTTGCAGCAGCAGTACAGTGCAAGACATAAAAATCTATAAATTACAAAAATAAATAAATAGTGCAAAACAAAAGGAATAATGAGGTAGTGTTTATGGGTTCATGGACCATTCAGAAATCTGATGGTGGAGGGGAAGAAGCTGTTCCTGAAACACCTTTTCACACAGTGTATTCCAGATTCTGCTCTTTGGTTTTCCCTTGGTTCCTCCCTCACAGACAACTTGTGAGGATATTTTCTCCAATTAGACCTGGTTCTTATTAACCAGCCTTCACTAACCCCCTTGGCACACGTCACCACCACTATCCCAAACATTTCCTTTGTTTTATCCACACATCCTCATTCTCTGCTGCCCAAACATTTTGGTTTCTCACTTTTTCTCATTCTGATGAAAGGTTATTGACCTAAACTGTTAACTCTTTCTTCCTTTATAATCTCTTGTGGCAGAACAATAATAAGTAAACTCATGTAATATGTAATAATTTCCTTTATTGTACAACTGAAACATTAAGTTGTTCTATCACTTTACAGGAAGGCCACAGACTTCTGTTTTGCCACAGTATGCTGGTAAGGCCACAGTTATTCTAAAAACAGAAAACATTTTAACTACTCAGCAAATCAGGCAGCATCTGTGGAGAGTGAAAGATCCACAACCTGAAATGTTAGCACTGTTTCTCTCTCCACAGGTAGCACTTTGTCTTGCTGAGAACCTAAAGCATTCCCCCTTTAATTTGAGATTTCCATCATCAGCAGCGTTTTGCTCTGTTATTAGGCTACAGTTACTGCCTGTTATCCATCTGAGAGCAATAGTGCTGCATTGTATAAGTCAACATAAGTCAATTATGCCTTGGCAAAATTATTTTGTGGCTGTGGGGAGTTAAATGACTGGTGGCATCATTACTGTTAGGCATCATCTGAACCTTTTCAAATGTGCTGGGGTGATCTTTCAATCATGATGCTGAAACAACAGTCATTTTCTATCAATCAAGATCAATATCCAGCACTGATTGAGTGCTCTGGGTTCAAGAGTTGCTATACCAGTGCTGTCTAATAAAAGCTAGGGAGAGCAGAAATATATTCTTAATAAACAACTGGTTCAGCCAGGTAGCAGGAGACTTGCAGCTGATTTATATTTAAATTTCATAAGGAGTAGTTCATCATCAGTACATCAATGACATCAAAGCAGGCATGATAAGGTTGTGTACCTGTACCATGGCTTGTTTAATTTGTAACATCATTTTTGCACTCCAAGGACAGTTTGTGACTTTGTCAGAGTTTCCTTTGAGATCGTAAAAGGTTTTCTGCTGGGGCATCTGTAAAAGGCATGGAATCCTGTTATGGTCCTTGCATTCATTAGAAGGAACTGCTTTCTCAGTTGCAGTCTCTGGATGACTTTTACACGGTGATCCATCATTTTTTTGTTGTTGCAGTTATTCATAGCACTTCAAGCGGCTTCTGTGTGGCAGGTTACAGCCCATTGTTGCACCTGTTGCTATGCCATTTAGGAGCTCCTCTGCCTCTCCACCCATTCTACAAACACACTATTACCCTCTGTGACAACCTACAGCCTTTGTGCCAGTCGGTAACAAATTGGGTTATGGCACTCTACAGCCTTGGTGCCCCTGTAGCCCTCTATACGCCAGTCTATAACATCTGTCACTTTTGTGATTCTCTGCCACCTTCACGCCACTACAGTCTCTGCACCACTTTGCAGCCATGGTACCTTGAGCTGATCCCGAGGAGGAGGTCTCTACTCTTCAGCGACAAGTTCTGGGCTTTGAAACCAAGAAACCTTCAAGCAGAATTCAACATTCATGGTTTTCTTCCATTCTTATGAAGAAATACTTTGTCCAAGCTCAGAACATTCCTGGACGCTAGATCTGAAGCGAGAAATGTGCTAATGCGGGAAGCAGCATCGCAATAAATTATGATTTGGAATGTGGCTGGTGGGGAGGGAGAATTTGTCTTCAGTACTCAAAGTAATTAATCAACCATGGATAATCAACTGCACTTTCCTCATATCACTTTGTTTAAACATGTGGATAACTTAAATATTTGTTAAATAAGTGGCTAACAGGCATGCAGTCAATTCAGTTGCCACCACATAAAATAAGCCCAAATTTTACCCAGTAGTTTTAACTCTGTCATAAATCAGAGGAGGTAGCTATAACCACAGAGAATATTTTGAGTATCCAACAGTTTTGATCAGTACCGGTGCCTTTTTTCTCACAGGGAAAAGTACATTCTTTGCATACCTCTGCTTGAGTATTACCCACATTTCTCTTCCAACTGTTCAAACTCAGTGGATTAGAAAATTGCAATTCCTTACACCTTAAAAATAATTGTTTTCATCCAGTCTAGAGTAGGGGAATTGACTTCTCTTTGCAGCAGAGAAACTTTCTGTGGAGGATTAATCTGCATGATCTCATCTATGAGTGTAAGGCAGTTGGTCTAATGGACATCCCACAATTCAACTTGAAACACTAACTTCAGTGATGAAGGTAAAAGACGCTTAAATGGAAAATGAATAGTATTGCAAGTGCTACTGTTCTTTTGCAATAGTGGGTGAGGTTCATTGCCGAGATTTATACTAATACTACACACATTTAAACAAACCATTTTTGTCATTATTTCAGGTTTTCTATGTTCTTTTTAACTCCATTTTTCAACATCCTCTTTTGGTTTGCCCCCTGTTCCCTATGTTCCATATTTCGCATTTACACTTGCTCCAAATGGATCGTGTCCAGTCGACAAAGAAAATCATATTTTTAATTTTTTCCAGTTGTTGACTTTGGTCTTTATCTTTCAAATCAAATGCAGAACCGTGATATGTGCAGATTTACAACGGCACCAGATCAAATGCGGGTAAATGGGACTGGTACAATTGTTGGCATGGATATGGTGGGCCGAAGGTCTTCTTTCTGTACTGTAAAACTCTATGACTCTGTGATTAAATGGGAAGTTAGTTAACTTAAGAAAAGGGGGGGAATAGCTGGCTCTGCTGATAGAATTAGACAAGGAAAGAAGCCAAATAATCAGTTTCAATTCTGCATATTCAAAATAATTCTATGTAAAATGATACACTTCTGTTACAAATTTAAAAGATGATTTTTTTCAGTGAGCATTGTAGTCAAATTAGCACAGACTGCATCTGTAGCAACCTTGAGCTGAATGGGTAATCGGTAAGTTTTTATTGAGGGATTTTTCAAAACTTGAGTTGTGGATTCAAGTACTGACATGAGGCCTTTTGTGTAAAAATTGGCCTCTGGGTTAGATCTGTTAATTCCTCTCACCAAGTGAAATTAGCCACAACAGGCCTCTGACTGAGCTTCAAAACTTTACAATTAAGAACTTGGAACCGCGGAATAAGTTTGGCTTGGCCAGAACTTCTTGCTTATTCAGAAATACTATATGTCCAGTAATATATTTATCTCATCTGGCATAAACTTATCTGTATAACCCCACCCCCAACACCCACCACCCCACAGGGGATTGTTACATTAACAGAACGGTCTTCAGCTACATTTTCTTTGAGTACAATCAGGAGAATTCCCAACGGTTATAATAGATGGAAATTGTAACAGTATGAATATAATGCAGATTTAAGTAGTGTCAGCACTTCGTTCTCAGAGTTGCTGATGTATAATCAAAATACCATTTTGCCTTCTTCCTAAAAGGGGAAAAAAAAGGTAAACAAGTTGTTTTTTTCATCTTGGTGATTTGTAAATTATTCCAACCCATCTCAGCGAGTGATATCAGGAGTAAATGATAACCAACAAATATTGATAAACAATAAACAAAATGCCAGAGGAATTTAATGGGTCAGGCAACATTTGTGGAGGGAAATAAACAGTTGATGTTTCAAGTTGAGACCGTTCATGTGGACACATTATTAAACCTGGGTTAGGTGGGGAAGCCCCTTAAATATTGTAATGGTGTATCACCCCAGCGGGCCACATGAGTGGCCATGGGTCTACAGGTTTAAAAAAAATAAGTTAACACTACTGAATGCAATGACCATGAACGTAAAGATTTTGCACTGTTTATTCTTTGTATACGTTTTTATTATGAATAAAGATTATTTTGAAATAAAAAAATTCTCTGTGAAGATTTATATGCATGTTTTGTAATTAGACCTCCAGATTGCTTCAAAACTGATGTGTTCTGATGATCATATTGTGAATGCATACTGACCACAATAACTTGGTCTGGAGACTTCTAAAGAACTGCAGCACTTTGGTGTATGTCAAGATATATAGAACGTAGAACACGACAGCACAGTACAGGCCCTTTGGCCCACAATGTTGTGCTGACATTTTATCCTACTCTAAGATCTATCTAACCCTTCCCTCCCACATAGCCCCCCATTTCTCTATCATTCATGTGTGTATCTATAAGCCTCTTAAATGTCCCTAATGTATCTGCTAATGTATCTTAATGTTCCTAATGTAGCTGATGAAAATAAATAGGTTCTGCTGGAAATCCTACTTTAATAATAAGTAAGAATCCAACAATTAAAGAATATAGCCATGTTAGAATTTTTTGGAGGCTTGTAATACAGATGAGCTCAAAGCAAGAAATAACTTCAAATTAAGCCATGTTGGTGCAGAGGAACACAATAAGAAGTCAAGTTAGAAGTGATACCAGGAAGAATTTCTTTAGGATTAGTTTTGGAGTGGCATTTTATAGTAGTGAAAATAAAATGCAATATCTTGCATTCATTCAAGATCCAACAACTATTTGCACTTTTATTTTAGCTTAAAAAGGCAAAACATTCAAGAGATTTCACATGAACATTATCAATGAAAATTTGGCTCCGACTACCTAAAGAGATTAGAGCAGATGGCCACATCTTTTGCCAAATGGGGGTAGGTGGTGTTACAAAATGTGAAGGAGAGGCAGAGAAACAGCAAGATTTAGGGCAGGAATTCCATGCCTTAAGACCTCGGCAGCTGAAGTCATGCCATGATTAAATTCCAAGATGACAAAGAGGCAGAACTGGGGAAGTTCATATATATCAGAGGATTGTAGGGCTGAAGAAGACTGAAGAGACAGAGAATCAAAGTTCAGAGCCGCAGATGCAGTTGTGAATGCAATCTGCATGGTTTAGATTTCAAATGGAAAATCTAAGCAGGGGTAGAGTGGAAAAAATTTGAAAGCCTATCTACTTTACTTTTTACTTAACTAGTTGTTTATCTTGGGATAATGATAAAAATAATATCAATGGCCTTTAGATTTTTTTCTTGTGTATAATTATCTAATAATGTTAACTGTCTTTAGATCACAGGCAAAGGATTGGCCTTTGCATTAACTGAATTTAACTCAAGCTCCAAGTTCTTTTGGCCATGCGCCAATGTATCTCAGGTTTCTCTGTTCTCTTAAAAAGGAAAACTGGTCTACAGCATATTATTAATTCAACTGTTCTGTAAAATTGAAGGCAGGTGTTTCAAATGTGTAAACTGCATCTTATTAACATTTTGTGAATGAAGACAGTTTTGATGTGAAGTGTGATGATATCATTGAGTTCAGTTCAAACACGCACTGGTGATGCTGCTTCTTAAAACAATTCTTTAGTCATTTACCTTGAGGAGTGCCGTTGACAGTGAAGCTATGATTTCTACCTGAAAACAGTTGCAGATATAAAGGGGAGGGTCTCAGCCTTATGATAAAGACTTGTATATCTACCTTTTAATGGATATTGTGATATATTAGGTGTTTCCTGTCAATCAAACAAGGATGATTCACATTAGTATTTATCACTTAACATCATGGTATAAGTATGCAGCAGAACAAACTGCCACTTACTTTGAACTACATTTCCCATCGAAAGTCCTGTTTATTAATTAGGTGGATATTATTCTTGTAGTTCTAAAGGAAAATATGTGGCGTTCACATGGTGCCTTTAAGGTTAAAGAGTGTCATTGTATGTAGCAAAAACATGACCACGAATAAATTGAGTAATAAAGAAAAAAAAATTTGACTGATTGCATCACAAGATCACAAGACAAGGGAGCAGAAGTAGGCCATTCGGCCCATCGAGTCTGCTCCAAGGAAAAGGGAAAAAAGAAAAAGAAATGAGAAATTGAAGGGGGGGGGCAAAAAAAACACACTATTCTAACCCCAACTTCCGGCCTTATCCCCATATCCCTTGATACCCCGACTATTTAGATATCTATCTATCTCTTCCTTAAACGTTTAGCTTTTCTAAATGAAATGAAGACAGATGGAAAAAACTCATGAGACTTTCTGGAGATCTAAGTATCTTTGCGACAAGCTTTTACAAGTTAATCAAATTAATTATTTGATCCATACTTAACTCTCACCTGGAGTTTGTAGTTTATTGGCGGAGGAAATTCTGAACATTTTGCAGTTTTCGAAAGGCATTGAACCAAAGTAGCAAGAAGACCATTCCATTTCATAGAATCTGCCTTTTGTGATGCAGGAGGAAGGATTAACACTTTACTTGAGGGGTGTGTGTAATATAGTGATGGTAACATTTACTAGATAATATGGAGTGAGTGAATGAATTCCCTGTATACATCTGGAAAATATGACAATGAACTATCACTGTCAGTGTATATATGCACTGAGGGGACATGTGAACATCACAGATTTGTAGAGGGCAGTGACTTCAAAGATAGATGTTATGCTTTCCCTTCACTAATGGTAAAACTGAACATTATTTGGACTGCTTCATCACCAACAGATTTGTGAATGGAGTTGGATACTGCAAACATGCCCTGATGATGGAGATCAAGTCACTGATGATGCTGATCAAGGGTGCTTGGGTTTAGAGTACTTCCCTAAAGAACTGCTGCAGGCGTGCAGAGAGGTTGCCATGACTGACCTCAAATAATCATGACCACTTTCCTCCATGTTACATTATTCCCCCAGCCGTGTGAAAGCCTTTCTATTAATGACCATGGATTCCAACTTTGATACAACTTCTTAATGCCACATACTATCAATTGCGTGTTCAAGGTCATCTTCCTTCTTGGCCTGGCATTCTAGACCTTGGTCCACGTATGGATCTTAGCCAAGAAACTGACTGATTGTAACAGAAGACAAATTCTGTAAAGTGGTGGGGGGGAGGGGTTATCAGGTAATTGATGATCATGTGCTGGTTGATAGCTTCCATTTTGTTGATAACTGGGAGGTATCCAGTAGGGCATTTATTGCCCTGATTATACTTAGCCTGTTTTTTTAGACTGGAAATATCTGGATATCCAATACCACCACTAGCATACATTGCTTGAGCAGCTTGGCTGGATAGTCACCATCTCTGCAGTCCTCAGGACTACTGTTAGGCCTTTGTCAGAGCAAACCACCCATGTAAAGTTTGCAATAGATTCAGAAATGTTTAATGTTACATGCAATGAATTAACTTGGCTGGATTCTGATATCAATGCTTTGCATGACTGCCAACACCACACTTCTGATCAAAACCTCTGCATTGTGTCTTACAGTCCTGTGCCCTGAGCATCAGGTGTTCATGGAGTGTCCATCTATTTATTGCACTGGTAACCTAGTTCTGACTTGATTTGTTGCTTATATAACCATACATCCTCTCCTGTAGCATGCACCTTTGCATTCAGTGTACAAATAACAATATTTGGTCCCTTTTTGACCTGCATTACATCCCCTGTTGATATGCTTGCTTGTCAGTGATAATATCAATATTAATATTAATATATTGATACTGATAGTGTTAATATTCTGATACACATACACATGCCTTAAAGAACATCGAAGCTGGTTCCAATTTAGTAGAAAGTGTTTTCTCTGTTCCAGTTGTAGGTTGGATTTATTTCTCTGTATCTGAAAAGCAGAATCACACAGCTTAATAAAAATAAAGTGTGATAGCAAGTCCCTAATCTCATGGGAAGATTCTCAGTTCAAGTAACATGCAAGTTTTAAGATCTTTGGCAATATTAGTTAATGTGGGCAGGCACGGTAGTGTAGCAATTAGCACAATGCTATTACAGTGCCAGCTACCCGGATTCAATTCCGGCCACTGTCTGTGAGGAGTTTGTATGTTCTCCCCGTGTTTGCATGGGTTTCCTCCGGGTGCTCTGGTTTCCTCCCACATTCCAAAGACGTATGGGTTAGGAAGTTGTGGACATGCTATGTTGGCACCGGAAGCGTGTTGACACTTGCGGGCTGCCCCCAGAACACTCTACGCAAAAGATGCATTTCACTGTGTGTTTCGATGTACATGTGACTAATAAAGATACTGCATCTTAATCTTATCTTATCTTAACAACTTGTAACTTTTGTATTTTTCTGAAGTATATAAGAAATAGAAGCAGGCATAGACTACCCAGCCCCTTGAGCCTGCTCTGACATTTAATAAGATCATGAATAATGCTGCATCTGGTCCATTTGCCCTCCTGGTCCGTACATCTTCTGATTCCCTTGTTTCAAAAAATCTATCACTTACAGATTCAAATATACTCAGTAACTTAGCATTCAAAAGCCTCTAAGGTGGAGTGTTCCAAATATTTATAATCCTCCTCATGAAGAACTATTTCCTGATGTCTATTCTAAATGGCTGATCGCTCATTCTGGGTCTTCTTAATTCTGGATTCTTCAAGAAATAAAAAAAAACTCAATATTTAACCTGTTAATCCCTACAGATGTTTGTGTGCATTACTGAGATCATCTTTCATTTTTCTAGACCATTATGTGTAGGACCATCATAAACTCTCTTCTAATTCCACTGATGAAATTCTCGCTACAGAATGCATGTGTATCTAGTTCTTGTTTGGCCAAGATGTCTTTTTCACTTCAACTGTTTCTACAGGACCCCAAAACTATTAGGTGTAGATTCTTGATCAATAACCTAATCAATCATTTTAATGCTTTGTTCACTTGCATTATGCCTGGTTATTCATCTCACTGCTCTATGCTGGATCTTGCTGTGCACAGATTGTAAATAGTACCCAGACAATTATACAATCAGTGCATTCCTAAGTAATGCATCTGGCAACTTGCAGCAAAGTTGTGTTCTGTTGGGAATTGCCCTAAGGTTTGGAACAATGGTGTAAGTATATACAGGTACTGAGTCAAAGAAGAAACAATATCGGTAGTGTTCAAATGCTTGAGAGGTGATGTGTGTTCCAAAGAGAATCTCAATGAAGGGCAGGGAGTTAAAGGAGTTTGAAGGAGACTGCCCAGCGTTTGACCAAGCTAACACGGTGGAGCCAAGAAATATGTGATAACCAAGAAGATGGCACTGCAGGGTTAGAACGTTTGCAAGAGAAGGCAATAGGGTTGAAAGAGATTACAAAGGTAGGGATGGGATGAGATTTAAACATAAGCATGGTGATAATAAGTCTCGAGAGTCAGTTGACACAGTGCCATTGTAGATCATACAGTACAGATGTATTTAGCACTGAAGGTTTAGTAATAATTTGAGTGAAGACTTTGCCCCAAAGAACTGCGCTGCAGATGCTGGAAATCTGCACATTATTTCCAACAAATTGAAAGGCAAAAAACTGCAGATGTTGGAAATCTGAATTAAAATCAGAAAATGCTGGAGTGTTGAGTTGTGTCTGAAGGATGAGATGAAATGTTACATAAATTCAAGTATCAATTTCTTCCCATGTTCATTATTTCAACCACGTGTTGACAAGCCTGTGTGAAGGAATCAATTAAATTTTTGGGGCTAGCATCAAAATATGACTGTGGCAAGCATTTCAGGCCTGAACAACATCGGTGTTTAGAACAGAGGCTGCTTCTTGTGGGAACAGCTTCATGAATTGTTTCACAGCAGCAAAATACAGGCCTGAAAGCTAAATAAAAAAATGATAGGCAAAGTTGCAAGGACAAATTTATTTAGTAAAATGGGTGTTGTGACTGCAGCTGAGTATTTGGAGACTGAAGCTGAGAGATATAAAAGGTCTTTATTCATCACAATGCTGGAGATGTTGGAGGAACTCAGTGGGTCAGGCAGCATCTGTGGAGGGAAGTGGACAGTCGATGTTTCAATCTAGACCTTCATTCAGGGTTGAAGACCTGATCTGCTGAGTTTATCTGGCATTTTCTGTTTTTATTTCGGATTTCCAGTATTCGATTTTTTTTGATATTTTCATATACTCTTGAATTCATTGCCAAGTTCTTTCATGAATGCCAACCTTGAAGAAGTTCTCCTCTTCTCTCCAGCTAGATTTCTGCCTGTCCCTTATTGTCTTTTTTACCCAGTGTGTTCTATTTCCCTTGAAGGGTCTTTGACCTAAAACATTAATTGTTTCTCTTTCTACAGACACTGCCTGAACTGGGAACTTTTTTCCAGCGTTTTCTGCTTTTACTTCAGATTTCCAGCATTTGCAGTATGTTTGATTTTCATTTTAACAGCGCTTTTTTTCATAATGGTATTGAATAGTTTTTTTTTAGAAAAGCAAACAGTTTTTGTGAAACAGTGCACTAAAGGAGCCTTAAGACACAGGTTCAAATTTGAAGTCATTGGAAAGGACATGATTTGGTGGGCTGAAGGACCTGTTTCTGTGCTGCATCTCTCCATGATACAATGACTCTATAACTTCTATACGTAGAGGGTGATAGAAAGACTGAGATATCATGGTGAGTTGACTTTCAAAGCTATTATGAAGAGACAAGCTTGATAGGTATATAGCTTTGAAAGTCAACTCACGATGGTACCTCAGTCCTTCCATTCTGCTGAAACACTTCCCAATCCTATTTAACTTATTTGACAGAATGACCTTCTTTGTTTACTTTCCATTACTGCATCACCCTCTCTGTCTCAATACCATTATAAAACAATTAACACTGTTAAAATGAAAAACAAACATACTGCAAATGCTGGAAATCTGAAATAAAAACAGAAAATGCTGGAAAAACTTCCCAGTTCAGGGACCGTTTGTAGAAAGAGAAACAATTAAGGGAATTAGAACACACTGGGTGAAAAAGACAAAAGGAACAGGCAGAAATCTAGCTGGAGAGAAGAGGAAAACTTCTTCAAGGTTGGCATTCATGGGAGAGCTTGGCAGTGAATTCAACAGTACATGAAAATAACAACAACATAAATGCAGATGCTGGAAATCTGAAATTAAACTAGAAAATGCTAGAAAAACACAGCTGATCAGGTCTTCAACTTCAGATGAAGGTTCTCTACCTGAAATGTCGACTGTCCACTCCCCTCCACAGATGCTGCCTGACCTGCTGAGTTCCTCCTGCATCTTGTTTGTTTCTTCAACCTGAAACGTTGACTGTTCCTCTTTCCATAGATGCTCCCTGACCTGCTGAGTTTTTCCAGCTTTTTTCTGGTTTTATTCAATGCTGTTAGACTTGGTTATTAAAAAAAATTAAAACATATCTGTCATGTAATCATCTATTATCAAGGAACAGCAGGGGAAAACATCAAGAGTTTCAGAACACAATGAAAACACTATTACATTTTTCAGTATTACTGATCTTGTCATGAATAACAACACCCCTCCAATCCCTGAACAAATATTAATATTACCAAATCACACTTAGCAGCTTACTCCCTTTAATGCTATTCAGCTGCTCTACAGCCCTATTCACAACTACCACTATCTATTGCATGATTTGAGACATTAGTGCCACTGAATTGGAAATTTCATTCATTATTTATATTCAAAATCTTAATTGCTTATTGCAGGTAGAAGTCAAAAAGCTCACCAAATACTGCTGGATTCCAATTTGGTTCTCAACATCTTAAAAACAACTTGAATTTATCTAGAAAAATCACAACACATTTCACATATAATGTAGTAGTTTGAGGCACAATGACTCTCGTTATGTAAGCTGAAGATTTAATGCATTTAAACCACCATTAAAATAACAGCCAAAGGAATCTCATCCATATGCCAATGTTCCAAGAGCCTTATTACTTAAAGCATGGCATTTCAAACGTTTACTTCTGCAGTACAGTATGGTAACACTGAAATGTTTCAATTTTGCTTTAAGGGTGTGTTAACATAGACAATCAAGTGCTGAAATAAACAGAGATTTTGGCAGTTTCTGGCAGCAGAATTGCACAGAGATTCCTTTATTTCAATCAGATTTAGATTACTAATTAGCAAACAAATCTCTAATTTTAATAGTTGGCTGGCTTCAGGCAGCTACTTTATTCTCATTATCACATAGAATAATTTACACTCTTTTCATTCTTTCTTTCAACCAGGTTATTAAAATGTGAGTGACTATCAATGGTTAGAATTGAACTCTTCTAATATTCTGTTTATATAACATGATAACTTCAACCAACCTCACAAATGTAGACATAACATTGTATGTTATGAAACGAATTCTCAGTCTGCAGACATCTGTATTATATTAGAAAGGGACAATATATCTATTGGCCTTTTATTTTACCTCTCAACAGGGAAGTGTTGTGTATTATTCTTGAATTACTGCAGACAGTATGGTGAAGTTACCCCAGTATATCTTACACAGTAATGCTCAAAGAAGGCAGAATTGTAAGGAGGAACTCACTATTCAGTGGGAGCTCAGGGATGCCTGGTCTAATACTACAATACTCAATTCATTTACCTACTGAGGTGCCAAGAGAACAGAGATGAGTGCATCCATCTGTTTTTGCCAGCAAAATCAATGTGAGGTCTCCAGACCAGTTCACTTGCCATTTCCAAGTAATGAGATGAGCATCAGAAACAGTCACTGCTGTTTGATGTAAAACATTTTGCTGGTGCTTACAAACAATCCAATATCTTTATTCACTTGAGTCCAGAAGATGTAGCTCCCAGCTAACGTTTTCATTTTAACTACGCCACAATGTTCTTTTGTGCAGTTCTGATGACAATCTCTGTTGCAGAACCTTGGGAATTATCAGGCTTAATCGCTTTAGTACACAATCCATTTCAGCTGACAGTTCTGCCTTCCTATTAAAATATGGCTTTAAATCATCATTCTGGATGTTTTGAGGCCAATCTAGATGTTCAGCCCCTCTTCAGTCCCTTTAACAACCCTGTGATTCAGCTTACAGCTGCCGTTCGTCTTGACATGTTACTGACAAGCGAAATCCTTTTGCCATGAATTAGCTGAACTTGCAGTTTCGCAGATGTGTAACACATCTGCTGATGTGCAGATGTTTAACGCTAAAAATGCTGTAGCATTAGGCCAGAAAAAGAAATCCTTGTGTTTACGTTGTGCTTTCCACAGCTTCCCAAAACTTGGCAATCGGTGCACACAAGATTTCACAAGTAACAGATGAGATAATGCTGATGTAATCGGTTTCAGTGATGTTGGTTGAGGAATAAATATTGGCCAAGACCTCTGCTCCTTTTGACGACATAATATTGCTCTGCTTCTACTGAGAAATTTTAGCCCAGTTTTTTTTCTTTTTTTTTGTTGTTTGTATTTTTTGCAGTTTTTCTGTTTAGTTTAGTTTATATTGTTTATAATTTTTCTTATTGATTTGTTTTTTTTCTTTTTTTAAATTTATATAATAAATCTTTTCCTTTCCTTTCTTTTACATTATATTCATTTACTAAGAGATCATTGGATCTACAGATTTTTTTATATTTTATTGTTCTTTATGATTATCTATGCCATGATTGTTACTCTGATCTCTTTGTATTACATGTACAAACATTGATGCTATATATCAATCTGTATTAATTTGAAAACTAATAAAATGCTTGAAAAAGAAAAGACCTCTGCTCCTGGAAGAATGATTCTGTGCTGTGAATGCTCCTGGTATCCATAGTTAAATTTCTATTGCAAATTATGTAAAGATGAAGCAAATCCAATACCCTGCTGGCAGTATAGAGTGTATGTCTGGATTGCAAAGCTCATCCCAACTCTGAAATAAAGTGGACCTTGTTTCCAGAAAGAAATCTCAATCCACCTCACCTCCTTTCAGTTCAAACCCTGAATTTGGATTGAGCAGCTTTTTCCAGCTGTTAGTACTAAGAAGTGTGCCAAGTTCATATGTGAGCCAGAGACAGGGCTCAAGGGTGACTGCTGGTAAATGGGTCAATGCCACATGAAAGAAATTTCACAGTAGCATCATCGCTCACTGACAATGCAGGTGAAGCAACTTGTGTGAAACATACCCATTAATTGCAAGCCCCAAATGATTGCCGATGCTATTCAAATTTTGATTGGCTTTTGTATTGGTATT
This sequence comes from Pristis pectinata, assembly GCF_009764475.1. Lineage (NCBI taxonomy): Eukaryota > Metazoa > Chordata > Chondrichthyes > Rhinopristiformes > Pristidae > Pristis > Pristis pectinata. Next base: position 25,299,739 of record NC_067427.1, read on the forward strand.
TATTCTAATAGAATTGGCTATCTGAATGACACATTATAATATGCTGGAGGCAACTAATCAATAGTTGCATATAGAACAGTCAGATAGCTGCAATCTGTGCACTGCCCCTGATCGCCCTCACTTTTCCTGGACTCACCATTTTAACCAACTCCACAGCTTCATTCCAGCCATAGCTGGTGGACCCTCAGCTCCATCCAGGTGAATGGAGCAACGAGCCATCATTTAGAAATGTAAGTGTAGGTAAATGGTTTGCTTTTTTCAGTGGATTTATTGTGCTTTAATTCTTAAATTCTTTATTAACAGTATTACATTTTCTTTCAGTTGTTTTGAAATGTCTCTGATTATCAGGGACCTTTGGAAACAGTGAAAAGGCCTTTGGCATAGGTGAGGTGTCAGAGGGCTCTCAGTGCAGTCTGCAGGAGACGTGGGGGTGGGCTCCATTTGCAGATCCCAGCTGTTGCTCACGGTCCACTCCACTGGAGGTAGCTGCTTGGCTCAAAGAGTGAATAGAACGACTGAGCTGTGGGGGCAATGACTGTGAGGCATCTTGTGTGACAAATTGTATTGAAAACTCACAGGTCAGCCAAGATACAAGACTAAAACAAATACATTTTCTCGTTTCTCTTCACAGATTGATTTGCTGGGTTTTTCCAGCATTCCATAATATTTCAGATTTCCAGTAACTACTGTGTTCTGCATCTCACAGTTCAAGCATGTTGTTCCCCCCCCCAATCTAAATGCCCTAATTTATTTATTTAACTAAACACCAAAAGCATTGTGTCACCTTAGTCTCCATCCTATCACAAAAATTCCCTTCATTCTATCCACTCTCCCCCTTTCTGCAACTTAAAACATGCTTGTTTTCTCACTTCCTCAATTCTGATGAAAGCATATTGAGTTGAAACATTGACTCTGTTTCCCTCCCCACAGATGCTGCCTAACAGCATGAATATCTGCAGTATTTGTTGTTCATTTTAAACTAACATAGAGACAAGGTAATGATCACAGACTAGAGACACCAGGATGAATTTAGTTGCCTGGTAAATTTGGAAAAATGACTTTGACCAGTCTCCAAACAGAGATTTTTAATAATTGGTAATAGCAGCAAAAATGTTGGCTGACTCTTTCAGCTATGATGTGACATTTAGAATCATACAACATGGAAGGCCATTCAGCCGAACGTGTCCATGCTGATCAGTGGGCAGCCTTCTGTATTAATCCCATTGACCAGCTCTTTGTCCATAACTTTCTATGCTTAAGCGATTCAAGTGCTCATCTAGACATTTCTTAAGTGGTATCCATGACCCAGTTTTAACCACTCTCTCAGGCAGAGTTTTGCAGTAACACACAGAAGACATTTTTGAAGACATTTTTCCAGAACAGCATGGTTTCACTCAACTCTGACACAGTGACCTGATGTCTCCAGTGCAGCCCCTGTAATGCACAGGACATGGCATTATTGCACTGATCCAGTTCAAGGTTGTGAACCACCATTATGTCAGCAGTAAAGTTGATTCAAGGTTTCATCTCAAAACATTTTGGAATAAAGTTTTCCATGTAATGTTTCTCAACTGCATGTCAAGTGTATGAACACAAACTACTGTGTCTCTTCCCTTTAACAAACATTTCCAAGATAGTCTTCCATAAAGGAAATTACTAAAACAGGATAGAACAGTGCTGTTAGATTAACTATTCCAGGTGGTCATAGAGAGACAGCAGATTAACCACTCCTGGAAAGAATAGTGTTACTAGATTAACTATGCCAGGTTAGCACAGTGTCACAGATTAACCATCCCTGATTCATACAGTATCACCATGTTAATGCTCTCTGGAGAGAATCGTGTCACTCGATTGAACATCCCAGATTAACACAGTGTCCATAAAATCATAAAATATAGGAGCAGAATTGGTCCATTCAGCCCATCGAGTCTCTTCCACGCTATTCAATCATAGCTGATTAATTTTAACCCCATTCTCCCGCCTTCTCTGCGTAACCCCTAAACCCCTTTACCAGTCAAGAACCTATCAATCTCTGCCGTAAATACACCCAATGACTTGGTCTCCACAGATTCACCACCCTTTGGCTGAAGAAATTCCTCACCATCTCAGTTTTAAAGGGACGTCCTTTTATTTTGAGACTGTGCCCTCAGATCCCAGAATCCCTCACTAATGGAAACATTCTCTCCACACCCACTCTATCCAGGCCTTTCAGTATCCGCTAGGTTTCAATGAGATTCCCCCCTCATCTTTCTGTACTCCCTCGAGTACAGACCCAGAGACATCAGATGGTCCTCATATGTCAAGCCTTTCATTCCTGGGATCATTCTTGTGAACCTCCTCTGGACCATCTCCAGGGACAGCATATCTTTCCTTCAATACAGGGCCCAAAATTCCCCAAAATATTCCAAGTCAACAAGTTATACCTCAACCTTCTCCTGAAAAGGATAATGTCATCAGGTTTACCATCCCAAGAGAGCTGAGTATTAACAGATCAAACGACCCAAGTGACCAGAATGTCATGAGATTTGCACTGATTTGCCATGGACATATTCCCCCCATCTCCACCTGTCTGAGTCCTGAGGCAAAAAAGTTAACAGTCTTTCTAAAACAGGCCAACCTAATGCAAGTGCCTGTGTTGGCACAGAGTGAGCCAGTGAAGGCCATCCTGAGACATAGTGCCCTCCTTGGTCATCCTCCGATAATGCCTCCTGTGTGACACATGAAGGCCCTATAATAAATAAAAGTTGGTTAAAGATCTCCCGCTGACTACAGGAGGTCGCTCATACTGAGCACTGGCCCAACACCAGCACTGTCCGCACATGAATTGGAACTATTGAGTAAGAACACCGTCTTTACTTCAAGATCATATTCTATGTACTAATTAGGATTTTCCAGCCGCCATGTGGTATTTGAGTTCTCCTCATCAATAGTCTCTGGAACCAATTTACTCACTGGATGCTGAAAGGTACGAAAGGTGGATGAGAAAGACTTCTATCACCAGGTTGCTATGAGAACCTATTGTTCCATCTCTGGCAACCAAAGATACTGAGACTCTCCTGATGTCCAGTTCCTGCTATGAATTGTAGGATGGCTAGATGGACAATCTCCCATTCTCTGCCTCTCCCTCTGTTCTCCCTTCACAAGAGGAGATCTATGAATGCTAGTGGTGGTGTGTATTGAATGGAAGGAGAGGGATTGGTGGGTGACTATGAGGGAAAGACATTACATTGACACTGGATTTGAGAACGTTCGGGAGGTGAGGAAGATCTGACACAGCAGTGGTGAGCATTGGTGAGGAATGCTCAGCTGGAAAAGGCAGGGTAAAATCATTGGAGCAATGTGTATACCATAATATCGGGGGATGAGTCACTGCCCTGTGCTACTGGGGAATGGAAACATAATGATTATCTTACTGAATTTGTAATCCAGGGACTAATAATATGGAGAATTGAGTTCAAGTCCCACATGTCAGCTGGAAATTTTAAATTCAGTTAATTGAATAAATTTGTAATTAGTAAAATGCTCTAATTAATAATGATTACTGTGAAAACTACCAGTTTGCAGTTAAAATCCCATCTGGTTCACTCAGGGAAGGAAATGGGCTCTCCTTACCCAGTCCGTCCTGTGCGTGACTTCCAACCCACATCTGATTTACCCTCTCAAATGTCCTAACAAGCTATTTAGTTCAAGGGCAATGAACGTTGGCCTGAGTGATAATGGCCACATTCCAAGACAAGATATCTTTATTAGTCACATGTACATTGAAACACACAGTGAAATGCACCTTTTGTGTAGAGTGTTCTGGAGGCAGCCCGCAAGTGTCGCCACGCTTCTGGTGCCAATGTAGCATGCCCACAACTTCCTAACCCATATGTCTTTGGAATGTGGGAGGAAACCAGATCACATGGAGGAAACCCACGCAGTTATGGGGAGAACGTACAAACTCCTTACAGATGGTGGCTGGAATCCACTAATATACAAAAGAGTTTGTTTCTATTAGTGGGAGCATCTCGAACGAGGGGACTTAGTTACAAGATTAAGGGGCTGCCAATTGAAACTGAAGTGTGTAGGAACTTCCTCGTACAGAGGGTGTTGAATCTCTGGGACTCTCTACCCCAGAGGATTGTGGAGACTGGATCTTTGGGAGTATTTAAGGAGGAAGTAGATGCATTATTGAAAGATCGGAGAATGGAGGGTTATCGGAAACTGATATAGAAGAGGAATTGAGGCCCAGGGCAGATCAGCCATGTTCTCAGTGAATGGTGGGGCAGTCTTGAGGGGCTGAGTGGTCTACTCCTACTCCTATCTTCTTTTGTTCTAATCTGCCTGAGGCACTGGATCCAAGAACATGGCGTTGAGCTCCTCCTGCTGAGCTCAGAGTTAGGTTTCTGCCTCTCACCTGGAAGGATGAGCATTTCCCCACAGAGCCTGAGGATCAGATTCTGAGAGAGTCACTGAAACAAGGCACAGCCTTTGAGCATTCAAACCACAGATTTCTTAGTTCTGATGATGCAGGTGGAAACCGCTCAACCCAATGGGTCCACGCCAGCTCCCAACAGAGCGATATCATCAGTCCCACCTCCCTCCTGTAGTCTGGTAACATACCTCTCCACTCTTTCGTGCCTCTTGCCTGCACCAAGAAGTAGTTTTCATGGTGGTTGATTAACTTACCCACATCTTTGAGATGTGGAACTGAAGCAGTAGGGTGGAAACCCAGACAGACGGAAGATACAAACTCCACGTCGGCACATTTATTCACGCTTTGAAATGGAGAATAACACTACACCTGTGTGAATCCTCACAGCATCCGGCGACCCCATTATCTCTGTCTCAGAGGCTGATATCAGAACATCCTTCAAGAGAGTGAACCTGCACATTGCCTCAGGCCCTGACGGTGTACCTGGCAGGGTACTGAAAATCTGTGCCAACCAACTGGCTGGAGTGTTCAAGGACATATTCTACCTCTCACTGCTGCAGTCGGAGGTTCCCACCTGCTTCAAAAGGGCATCAATCATACCGGTGCCCAAGAAGAGCAGGGTAAGCTGCCTCAACAACTATCACCCAGTAGCACTCACATTGACTATGTTTTGAGTGCTTTGAGAGGTTGTTTGTAGCTAGAATTAACTCCTGCCTGAGCAAGGACCTGGACTTGCTGCAATTTGCCTACTTCCACAACAGGTCTACAGCGGACGCAATCTCACTGACTCTCCACTCTGCTTTGGAGCACCTAGACAACAGCAAAACATACGTCAGGCTGCTGTTTATCGATTGCAGCTCAGCATTCAACAGCATCATCCCCTCAGTATTATTTAATAAGCTTCAAAACCTGGGCCTCTGTCCCTCCCTCTGCAACTGGATCCTCCACTTCCTTATCGGGAGACCACAGTCAGTGTGGGTCGGTGATAACATCTCCTCCTTGCTGACAATCAACACAAGCACACCTCAATGATGTGTGCTTTGCCCACTACTCTACTGCCTCTACACTCATGACTGTGTGGCTAGGCACAGCTCAAACATCATCTATAAATTCGCAGGTGACACCATTGTTGTTGGTGAAGTCTTAGATGGCGATGAGGAGGCGTACAGGAGTGAGATAGATCGGCTGGTTGAGTGGTGTCACAGCAACAACCTTGGACTCAACGTCAGCAAGACCAAGGAATTGATTGTGGATTTGAGGCAACAGTGCTAACCTTGTGCTGGCATCCTAACTGCAGAATCCAAGGAATGGATACTGGAGCAGTTAAATTATTTCGGTTGCCAAAGAACTAACCAACCTCAGTTGTTGGAAACCAAAAAATAATAACTCGATGCAAAAGATGCATTTCACTGTGTGTTTCGATGTACATGTGACTAATAAAGAAATCTTATCTTATAATATAGCAGAAGAGTGGCTACATTAAACAGCACAAATATTCTGTGCTTCCTGAATGCTACAATAAATCATTCCCACTGTATCCCCATACTCACATCACATACCTCCATTCACCCCTTACACCTGCAACCAAATATTGGTTTCAATCAACAATCTCTTCTGCTAGTTCCACGACAACAGGATTTCTACATTACACGCTGTGTTAGCCCTGATATCAGAAAGGAATAAAATCAGAAGTAAGATCTAAAGAACTGCAAACATCTGACATTTTATTTGAAAACCAACTTTGAAAATCATACTATTACTGGCGTAAGATTTCCACTGGGTCTGACAGTTTCTGCAGTTGGTGCTATTTCAATCTTCATTCACAACCTAATAAAGTTCTATTTGAGAGATCTAAACTTGGATTGTTCCAATGCACAGTCATGGTTTCTGAGCACGAAGAAGGCGATTCAAATAACCCTGAGGATCTTTGTGGATATTAGTGGTGTGGTTTGAGATGGATTTTTTCACTAGCCCTCAGGAAAAACAATAAGGAAAGCAATAGACTGAGATCTCATGAGCAATGTACAGGAGGAGGGGGAGCATTAATCATGGCTTTGGATGTAGGTGGCAAGGAGTGTCAGCACTTTGGGAAGTTGACACAAAAGTGGAGCGCTCTGGGCAACATGCGAGCAAATTCTTCAAGAATCCTTGCTACACTACAGGAAGGATTTGGTTATGCTGGGAGAGGATGCAGAGGAAATTCACCAGGATTTTACCTGGATTGGAGAAGTTGGAGTGATTGAATTTGCTGGGCTTGTCTTCCCTGGAACAAAGGAGACCGCAGGGGGACATAACCAGAGTATATAAGATTATGTTAGGGTAGATGGCCAAAATCTTTTTTCCAGTGGCAGCAGAATGAAAAACAAGAGGGCAGAGGTTTAAGGTGAGAGAAAGACATTTTAAGAAGGTAAGGTAAGGTATCTTTATTCGTCACATGTACATCGAAACACACAGTGAAATGCATCTTTTGTGTAGTGTTCTGTGGGCAGCCCGCAAGTGTCGTCACACTTCCGGCACCAACATAGCATGCCCACAACTTCCTAACCAGTACGTCTTTTGGAATGTAGGAAGAAACCGGAGCACCCGGAGGAAACCCACGCAGACATGGGGACAACGTACAAACTCCTTACTGACAGTGGCCGGAATTGAACCGGGGTCGCTGGCACTGTAAAGCGTTACGCTAACCACTACACTACTCTGCACCTTTATGTTTTAAAGAGGATCTGAGGGGGAAGTTTTTTTTTACACAGAGAGGGGTTGATAACTGGAACTTACTGCCAGAGAAGGTTGTGGAATAAGATACAATTAATGTATTTAAGAGACATTTAGACATTGACTTAGATGGACAAGGCAGAGCAGGATACAGTCCTAATGAAGCCACAAGAGACTGCAGGTGCTGGAATCTGGAACAAAAAACAAACTGTTGGAGGAACGCAGCGGGTCGCACAGCACCAGTGGAAGGAAAGGAAATGTCGATGTTTCAGGTTGAGATCCTGCATCAGGACTGAGTGGGGAGGAAGATCGTTGGTATATAGGTGGTTGGTTGGCGGGGTGGGGTGGGGTGTGGGGGGCAGGCGGTTGAGCCAGGGGCTGGTCGACAGAAGGGGTGATGGGCAGAAGGAGCCAGGTGGGGGAAGGGGAGGGGTGGAGTTGGGAGATAGAGGCAGGTGGGTGATAGGAGGAAGCAGCCAAGGTGGTAAAAAAGAAGCAGATGGATCCAGGCGGGAGGTGGAGAGGGTGAAGACAGAGGTAGAGGCAGAGGGTGAAAAGCAGGGACACAAAGGCTACATGTGTTGGAATCTGATTGGGAAGGAAGGTGAGAGTGGGAACCATTAGGGGAGAGATGAAGGGCAAATGGGACCAGATGGGGGTGGGGATCTGGTGAGTGAAGCGTGTGGGTAGTTAGGTGGGTAGGACCAGGAGGGGAAGGGGGACGCAAATGGACGATGGGGGGCTGGTGGGACGGAATGGGAAAAGGAACAAAAATGGAAGAACTGGAGATGGATCAGAAAGAGAGAGAGGGGAACACAGGAGGTAAGGATTATCTGAAAGGTCAGCGTGGGCGTGGTGGGCCAGAGGGACCATTTCTGTGCTGTACGATTCTGTGGCTCTCAGCATTGAAGCTGCTCCATTAAAACCTACTGTGCTGAAGTTTTGTACGTATCATCGGGTCCAATGGTTCTTCAGGCTTCCTTGCCGGTGTTAGCAAAGTGTGTATGTGGTGACAGATTTGGGGGTGAACACATGCCATTAAGTCTGCTCTCCTCATAGTAGAGTTATTCCCTGTTAATGGGAAATACTGTGCAGAATTTTATTTTTTACTGAGAGGTCACTTTATAGACTTGGAAATTTTCACCTGTCCTTTGGAGATCTGAACAATGCTTCAGAGGATCGATCTTAACGGAAAGCAAAAAACCCACACTGTACAGTTCTGACCATGGGTGCTGTCTGTGTGGAGTTTGCATGTTCTCCTTGTGACCTTGTGGGTTTCCTTCAGGTACTTCAGTTTCCTTCCACATCCCAAAGACGTGCAGGTCAGTTAATTGACCATGGCAAATTATCCATTCCTGTCAGTAAGTGGTAAAAGAATCAAAAGGAAGTTGATGAGAATGTGAGAGAGATTAAGTTGCAGGTGTCAGGGAAACGAGGAGGCTGGAAGGGGACTGATGGAATTGTTGTATTGTTAACTGTCATGGACCCAATGGGCCAAAGGGCATCCTTCTATGTCATAGTAACTGGATAACTGGAAGGGACCTGTCTCCAAAGGCCAGAATGCCCAGACTCTGTTGCCTTCTCCTCTGGTGTTCAGAATTCCAAGGTCTCAATGAACTAATTCCAGTTTTTTGTTCCCTTGTGATGCAACGTGTTCTGCTGTCCTACAATAAGGCAAGGAAGAAACCTATCAGTGAGATTTGTGGTGCATGTTCAATCAATCAAAGACATTAAATTAAACAAGGATGAGCAGGAACAGTGGCCAGATATTTGTGGATGTTTGGGGGTGCCAGGGTGTAGGGATTGGGGTGACCCTCACACTCAACAATAGATGAGGGAAGGCATGAACTTGGATAAACTGGCAAGTCAACTCACAAAAGGGTAAAACGGTCATGGGCAAGAGAAATTCTCAGATCTGCCTCTCAGCACTCTTGAGCACCTCAGCAACCCATATCTAAGATCTCAAGATCATCTTCACTAGGGTGAAGGAAACATGGCTGCTTCACACTTCAACCCTGCCCTCAACATTCTGCTGGGTACACCTGAATCTGTTATTTCCAGCCATAGGCTTATATTTCCCAGGAATAGTATAACAACATTCTCAGCTGATCATATCTGGATATTCTGTCTTTCATTCACAATATTTTCCATCCAGTTAGCTGGAAAACAGTTCGGTGAAGAAAGATCTCCGAAATTATGCATTTCTTCTCTTTATATTTCAAGTTACTAGCAATTGGTACTAACTTTACTTCCAGACAATTTCTAGCTGAGTAGAGCCAATGATCCTCAGTCGGAGACAATCAAAGAAATGATCCCTTCCTCCAAGTACATGTTCTCTGTAAACACACAGGCTGGATCATACAGGAAGAACTATCACTAACCTCATGGGTTGTTTTCACAAGAATATCTGAGACAAGAATAACTATTTTTTTCTCTTTTCAATCTTTTTATTAATTTTCAAATTAGTACAAAATAATATATATAACATGAGAAATTCTACATCTGGTGCAAAGAGATCAGGATAACAATCATAACAGTTAATATATATAATCACAAGGAGTAAAAAAAAAGTAATCTAGACCTCCTGCTGTCTTATTAAGTGAACATAATACAAAAGGTAAATTGAAAAGAGATTTAATTAGATGAGAAAAGAACCCCCAAATCAAAAAAATATATTAATAATAAACCAAAAGAAACCAAAAACTTCAAAAAAAACTGGACTGATATTTCTTCAATTAAAAAAAATATTATGTCGTTAACTCCGCTCCTCTGTATTCAAGGGTTATCGAAAGGGATCTGAAAAAGGTCAGCTTATATCATACGGAAATATTGAATAAATGGACTCCAAATTTCCTCAAATTTAAGCGAAGGATCAACAGTACCACTCTAAGTTTTTTTCTAAGTTTAAACATGCTATAGTTTGAGAGAACCACTGAAAAGTGGTGGGAGGTATTGGATCCTTCCATTTGAACAAAATGGATCGCTTGGCCATTAATGTGACAAAGGCGATCATACAACGAGCAGAAGCAGATAAATGGCCAGATTCCATCATTGGTAACTCAAAAATTGCAGTAATAGAATGAGGTTGCAAATCAATATTCAACACAGATGAAATAATGTTAATAATGTCTTTCCAATATTTTTCCAAAAGGGGACAGGACCAAAACATGTGTGTCAGGGAAGCCACCTTCAAATTACATCTGCACATATAGGATATATATGATGATAAAAATGGGCTAACTTGTCCTTGGACATATGGGTCCTGTGAACCACCTTAAACTGTATCAAAGAGTGTCTAGCGCACATTGAAGATGTATTAACTAATTGAAGAATTTCCTTCCATGTCTCTGTGGGTAAAAGTATCTGGAGTTCTCTTTCGCAGTCATTCTTAATTTTATCAAGTTCCTCTGGACGTATTTTCATAATCCGATCATAAATTATTGCTATCAGGCCCTTCTGATAAGGATTAAAACCTAAAATTTTTTCCTTAATTTTGATTTGATATGGCGTCGGAAAAGAAGGTAAAGTAACTTGTAAAAAATTTCTAATCTGTAAATATCGAAAAAGAATGTGATCTAGGCAGTTTGTATTTATTAGACAACTTTTCAAAAGATTTTTAAGAAGTTATCAATGAATAAATCACGAAAACATGTTATTCCCTTCATTTTCCATGAAGAAAAAATTGAGTTAATTCTAAATGGTTGAAAGAAAGAAATGAGAATGAATGGGACTTGATAAATTAAATTTATTCAATCCAAAAAAAAATCACGAAATTGAAACCATATCCGTATTGTATGTTTAATTGTTGGATTAGTCATTTGTTTACTTAATTTAGTTAATACAAAAGGGAGTGAAGCTTCTAAAGTAGAAACTAATGAAAATCCTTGCACTGATTCACACTCAAGGTATACCCAACGAGGACATTGAATTGCATCTAATTCTTGTGACCAGAAAATTAAGTATCTAATATTAATTGCGCAATAGTAAAATGTAAAGTTAGGCAGAGCCATATCGCCGTCCTTATTCTAGTTTTTGTAAATATTTCTTATTTAACCTTGGGTGTTTATTCTGCCAAAAATATGAAATAATTTTGGAATCAATAGCGTCGAAAGAGGATTTCGAGATAAAAGTTGGAATCGCCTGAAATAGATACAAAAATTTTGGTAAAATATTCATCTTAACTGCATTAATTCAGCCAATCAATGATAGAGAGAATGGGGACCGTTTAGTAAATAATTGTTTAACGTAATCAATTAAAGGTAAAAAAGTTAACTTTAAATAAGTCCTTGTGTTTCTTGGTAATTTTAACACCCAGGTACATAAAGTAATCAGTCAGTAATCTAAATGGTAATTGCCTATAAATTGGGACTTGCATGTTTATAATGGGAAAAGTTCACTCTTACTAAGATTTAATCTATAACCAGAGAAAACACTAAACTGAGCAAGTAGCGATAATACTGCAGGGATAGATTTCTCCGGGTTAGAGAAATAAAGTAACAGGTCATCCGCATAAAGAGATATCTTGTGAGTCCCCTTTCCACGAGTGATACCAAATATGTTAGAAGAATCCCGAATGACAATTGCCAAAGGTTCCAAAGCAATATCAAATAATAAAGGACTTAGAGGGCAACCCTGTCTCATGCCTTGAAAAAGCCTGAACAAAGGGGATCTCTGATTATTAGTAAGTATTGAACACATAGGTGTGTGGTAAATCAATTTGATCACAGATATGAAATTTGAGCTAAAATTAAATTTCTCAAGCGTGTTAAATAAATATTCCCATTCGACTCCATCAAATGCCTTCTTGGCATCTAGCAAAATAATGCATTCTGGAATTACAGATGAAGGGGTATATATAATATCCATTAACCTCCTAATATTAAAATGCAAATAACGATTCTTAATGAATCCTATCTGGTCATCAGAAGTAATTTGTGGAAATATCTTTTCCAGTCTTGAAGCCAATATTTTGGAAAAAATTTTAGAATCCACATTCAATAAAGAAATAGGTCTATAAGATGCACATTCAGTGGGATCTTTATCATTTTTAAGAATTAAAGAAATAGTTGCTTCATAAAAGGATTGTGGTAATTTACCCACTGATAGGGTGTCTTTAAAAATTTTACCTAACCAGGGAGAGAGAAGGTCAGAAAAGGATTTTAAAAATTCAACTGTATACCCATCGGGACCAAGCGTTTTACCCGAATTCATTGAAGAAATTGTTTTCTTTATTTCTTCCTCCGAAATGGCTGCATTTAATATTAAACGTTCATTAAGGGATAATTTCGGAGTCTTCAAATTCCTTAAAAATTCATGCATTGATGTAGAATCGTCAGGAGATAATGATTGATATAAAGAAGTATAAAATTCTTGAAAAGATTTGTTAATTTTATCATGGTCTACCGTGTAATTACCATCTCGTTTACGGTCTTTATTAATCTGACGATGAGTTGAAACAGCTTTCAGTTGGTTGGTCAACAATTTACAAGATTTATCACCATGTACATAAAACTGACTTCTGGTTTCGAATAATTGATTTTCAATCGGAGATGTTGACAATAAACTGTGTTGTAATTGAAGTTCTGTTCTTTTTTTATAGAGCTCCAAATTAGGAGCATCAGAGTATTTTTTTATCAATTTCTTTAATCTTATCAGCCAATATACGTAATTCATTATTAGTTCGTTTTTTCAGTCCAGCAGAGTATGAAATAATTTGACCGTTGATATAAGCTTTAAAGCTATCCCATAATATCCCACAGGAAATTTATTCAGTAAAATTTGTTGAGAAGAAAAAGGAAATCTGTTCTTTAATAAAATGGACAAAGTCTAAATCTTGCAAATAGAGAAGGATTGAGTTGCCATTGTCTAACACCAGAGGGTACATCCGCTAACTTAATTGATAGTTTCAATGACGAATGATCAGAGATGAGAATTGCATCATACTTATAGTCAATAACAAGCGGAACTAATCGTACGTCAATAAGAAAGTAATCAATCCTAGAGTAATGGTGATAAACATGAGAAAAGAATGAAAACTCTTTATCATATGGGTGTAGAAATCTCCAAACTTCTCAAATTCTGGAATCAACTAAAAAGGAATTAATAAAGGCAGCAGATTTGTTATGAAGTGCAAGATTCGACACAGATCTATCCATCGAGGGGTTTAAACAACAATTGAAATCTCCACCCATAATCAACCTATATTCGTTTAAATTAGGAAAAGACGCAAATAAATGTTTAACAAGCTCAGAATGATCCACATTAGGTGCATAAACATTAACCGTAACAATTTTTTGTTATGAAGTAAGCCAGTAATTAATAAAAATCTACCATTCCGGTCTAAAATTGTCTCATGATGAAGTAATGAAATTGAGGAGTCTATAAAAATAGAGACTTCTTTCACCTTTGCTTGTGAGTTAGAATGAAACTGTTGACCCCTCCAAAATCTAAGAAAGCGCTGATTATCCTCTCTCCTAATATAAGTCTCCTGTGCAAAAAAAATCTGAGAATTCAGTCTATGAAAAACTTTAAAGATCTTCTTGCACTTAATTGGATTATTCAAGCTGTTTGTATTCCATGTAACAAAATTAATCATCTTATCCATTTTAATAGACTAAAAAAATATTGTATGTAAAGGGTTAACCTTATTGCATAAGAGATTCATTAACAGGAAGAGGAAAATAAGTTCAAAGAGGAGGCAGGTATGACGACAATTCAGACATATTAGTAGTTTATCAGTCCAGAAGTCCAGAACAGCCCCACCCCCACACCCACCAAAGCCCAAAAACTGGCCAATAGGCAGCCAGAATGCTACCCACTATTACTTAACCCCAACTCTTTTGGTGGCAAAGCTCCAAGTTGAAAAGAATGCAAGGCGCCATCAATAGTCTAAACATGAAGGTAGAAACAGCCAAAACAATTTTTCAAAATGTAAACAGACTTGCTAAGAAAGTTCAAAAAAGTCACAGATATAAACAGTCGACATTTAAAAAATAGTCTTATTTACTTCAAAGAGAAAAAAACAATCAGTCACTCAGTTAAATTCTTAATTATTACCCAACAGAACATTAAAAATATTAAAGTAAAATAATAAAGGGAAAAAATAGTAAATTGAAATATGGTAAGTATCCATGTTCCATAACCGAGCACGAAAATATTGACAAAGGGCAGGAAAGTATCTCCGGGCTTAAAAAACGTTTAAACCTGTAAGTTAATCATTGCTTAGTAGACCAATTAGGTATAAGATCAAAGAAAAGCACATTTCTTGACCATCTGGAGTCAAAAAGTTAACCTTGGAGGAAATCTTCAGCTTCTTTAATGGAACTAAACCATCGGTGTGATTTGTCAGGAAGTAAAATTCTCAGGCGGGCTGGGAACAGTAATGCAGGTTGATGATTCCCTTGATAAAGCCGTGACATAATCGGTTTGTAAAGCAGTCTCTCTTTCATATCTTCTGGGGTATAATCTTCAACCAGATGAAACTTCCAATCTTTATATTGGATCATTTCTCGACGACGAGCAATTCGAATCAAATGTTCTTTTATACTCACATAGTGAAATCACAATATTACTGGCCGTGATTTTTGCTCTGCCGGAGGTTTTGGTCTTAACATTTGATGGGCACGATCAAGTATAGGGCGTATAGAAAACACTTCAGATCCAAACATATCCATCAGATGTTTAGAAAGGAGTTCAATGGGATTACCAGATTCAGCGTTCTCGGAGAGGCCGATGATCCTCACATTATTTCTAAATCAATAATCCTCTGCCTTTGCTGTTCCAGTCTTTGTTTGGTCACAGTTAAATCTTTTTCCAGTAAGTTCAGCTGCGATCTCTCTCTTTGCCAGCTTGATCCAGTTCATCAATTAATTGCTGTTGTTTAGCACTCTCCCATATGAGTGTGGTTTGTCTGTCTTCAATATCTTTTAACAGCGTTTCCAAAGTGGTAAATCTCTGATCAAGCTTTTTATCCAGTTTAGAGATAGCTTCCAAAGTGAGTAGAGGGTCTCTGTTACCCTTGCTATCAGCTCCAGCCTTAGCTCTGGTATTCATTCCAACACTTAAAAGTCAAAATCAATCTTGTAAAAGTATTATAAAAGTCTTATTAAAGGGTGGTGCATGAGGAATTAAAAGGTCTGTGGAGCAGAGCCAAGATACAACCTACTCCATGCAGCGCCACCAAAAGACTCCTAAGAATAACTATTGTCTGATGTTTTTTATTCACTGAATGTGCAAAGCACTTTGATAGTTGCTTCCTCTGCACCTCAAACCCTTCCATTCACCCTCCAGTTAGTTCCCCACCTCTCCCAACTTGTTGTCTGTCTCTGAGCCTGTATCTTATGCCGGTTTTCATATTTTCAACTATTTTCCTTATATTTCCTTGTGATATAAGAGTAGGCCATTCCGTCTATCAAATCTAGGCTGGCTCTCAGACAGTCCCATCAGTCTCGATACCCCTGTACCCTAATCTCTCTCACATGTCCTCCTGATTTTTTTGTCACCATCTACACCAGGGTAATTTACAACGGCCAATTAACTTACCCATCTTTGTGACAGAACATAGAACATAGAACAGTACAGCACAGAACAGATCCTATGGCCCACAATGTTGTGCTGACATAGCTATTCCCTCCTACCTATAGAATGCCCATACCCCTGTATTTTCCTCTCATTCATGTGTCCATCCAAGCCCCTTTAAAAAGCCCCCAATGAATTTGCCTCCACCACCCTATCAGGCAACGCATTCCAGGCATCCACCACTCTCTCAGTAAAAAACGTACACCTCACGTCTCTTCTGAACCTACCCCCTCTCACCTTAAATGTATGCCCTCTGGTATTGGATTGCTCAATAATGGGAAAAAGATATTGCTTGTCCACCCTATCTATGCCCCTCATAATTTTATACACTTCCAACAGATCACCCCTCAGCCTCCGCTGCTCCAGAGAAAAGAGCCCAAGTTTGTCCAAACTCTCCTGTTAATGCATGCCCTCTAATCCAGGCAGCATCCTAGTAAACCTCCTCTGCACCCTCTCTAAAGCCTCAACAGCTCTCTTATAGGTGACCAGAATTGCACGCAATACTCTAAATGCGGCCTAACCAGAGTTCTATAGAGATGCATCATAACTTCTTGACTCCTGTACTCAATACCACGATTAATAAAGGTAAGCATTCCACAAGCCTTCTTAACCACCCTGTCTAACTGTGTGGCCACTTTCAATGAGCCATGGACTCGTGGGAAGAAACTGGAACAACCGGCAGAAACCCACCCGATGAACGAGAGAGTGTACAAATTCCACACAGTCAGAACTGGGGGTCAGGATTGAACATGGGTTGCTGGAAGTCTGAGGCAGCTACACTACCTGCTGCATTACCATACCGCCCATGTTAGAACATCGAACATAGAACACTACAGCACAGGAACAGGCCCTTCAGCCCATGACGCCTGGGCCAAACACGGTGCCGAATTAAACTAAGTCTCTTCTGCCTGTACATGATCCATATCCCTCCATTTCCTGCATATCCACGTTTCTGTCTAACAGCCTCTTAAACTCCACTGTCGTATCTGCTTCCACCACCATCCTTGGCAGTCCGTTCCAGGCACCTGCCACCCTCTGTGTAAAAAAAAACTTGCCCCGCCCATCTCCTTTAAACTTCCCCCCTCTCACCTTAAATGCATAACACTTAAATGTGATTCCTCATTCCATGAATAAAAAATGATTAAAATCATGAAATCTGACGAAAGGTTCCCTGTCAGATTTGATGATTTTGGATCGATATTCTCATCAACTCAGGTGGTCTCACCAGCTACTTCAGAACCCATATGACCAGAATGGAAGCAAACCACCCCTGACCTCAAGGCAGATAACCTGCCTCTTCAGACTTATGGTTGTCTCAGCCAGAGACCCAGTAACATGGTTGAACATTAAAAAAAAATCATAAATCTCTATTGTTGACTTACTTGTATATTTATTTTTTTCCTTCCTCTGGTGCCTCGCTCGCCTTCTGCTCATTAAAGATTGAGCAGCATCATGCATCAGAGCTGCTGCTATGAATGACAACACTCGAAACATTTACCAAGGCCAGGTTCCATGTCACAAGAGCTCCCACGTATCTCAGGCCTGAGGCACAGCGAGAAAGAACAGCATTCATGATCACCATGGGTGACAAGGAACTGCCTTAGGCAAAGCAGGTACAGAGCCTGCAAAAAGCCAGGAACATAATGGAGAAGTATTATTCTGCCTAAAGGAAAGCTGGAGTGAGGCACTAGGGAACGTGGAACAGATGGGAAGAAGATAAAGACAAAAGAATCAATTGTGAAGCAACACAGCACGAAGGTACTTCTAATCACACTCCTGAGGAACATGGCTCGTGTCATCAGTGCTGCCTGTGCCAACTCAAGCTTATTTTTCTACATAGTGTTCTTCCAATCATCTTTTGTAATTACAAGATTTTTTTTCTGAATGATTAAACAAAATCAGCATTGAAGCCTCTCTTGCTCCCCAATGAACTGTGCTCTGCCAGTTAGTGACTTGCACTCTGCCAAGCCAAACGCCAGATCTCCTCTGTCAGGCATTGATCTCCACTCTATCAACCAATGAACTGCACTTTGTCACCAATGACAACATTGTATTAGCCAATGAGCTGCACTGTAGAAGCCAACAATATGGAGGCACACCAGGAAAGAGTGCTGTTAGTGGCAGACTTTGAGAAATTGGATCCATTCAGGCCAAACCTTTGAGTGTAATTCCTGCTAAACCAAAAGCAAATTTTATCTGTTTGCACTTTGGAATGAGACCAAGAACATCCTGTTATGGTTTAGCCTAATACAAATTTTATTTCTTAGATGTATTTCTCATGTGATGATATCATCGATGTGAGCAGCTCATTTTAATTATATGATAACAGAATTTGGATCAAAAGTTCCTGACATTACTTTAGTAATGAAAAAAGGTTCCTGCCCAGGACTGCAAGAAACTGCAGCGAGTCTTGGACACAGCCCAGCGCATCACGGAAACCAGCCTCCCTTCCATGGACTCTGTTTGTACCTCTCGCAGCCTTAGTGAAGCAGCCAGCATAATCAAAGAGCCCACCCACCCCGGACATTCTCTCTTCTCCCCTCTCCCGTCAGGCAGAAGATACAGGATTCTGAGGGCACAGACCATCAGGCTCAAGGACAGCTTCTATCCCACTGTGATAAGACTATTGAATGGTTCCCTTATACGATAAGATGGACTCTTGACCCCACAATTTACCTTGTTACGACCTTGCACCTTTTTGTCTTCCTGCAATGCACTTCCCTGTAGTTGTGACACTTCACTCTGTATTCTGTTATTGTTTTTACCCTGTACTACCCTGTACTGCACTGTGTAATGAATTGATCTGTATGATCAGTATGCAAGACAAGTTTTTCACTGCACCTCGGTACAAGTGACAATAATAAACTAATACCAAACCAATAACAAACAAATACCAGGTGGACAGTGGGAAAGATTTGCACAACAATGGACTTTGTTCTTTTTTGTTCTAATTGCATTCTTTCTTGAAAAATTTTGTATATTTTATGTTGTTAATTTATATTTTTCTTGTGAATGCTGCTTATCCGATGCTATGTGCCTGTGATGCTGCTGCAAGTAAGTTTTGCATTGCACGTGTGCATACATGTACTTGTGCACATAATAATAAACCCACTCTAACTTTGAAAGATTCAAGGATATTCCCAAAGTTTCCTTAAAGGGTGTAGTGTCCCTACCAAATTGTGGGAACTTTGTGGACCATGATGGCTCCCAATGGAGACAGAGCATTTGGCATGGGATGGAGAACATCGTCTCCCTTGTCGGGTGCCTGTCATAAACAACAGAAGGACTGGACTGCCTCACAAACTGCCCATTCACTCACTTCAACAGATGCCTCCTGCCCCACATGTGGCAGAGGCTGCATTGGTCCCACCTTGGTCTCACCAGCTACCTCAGAACCCATAGAACCAGAGTGGAAGCAACCCACCCCGACCCCAAGAGACTGGTTAAGGAGAATTAACACACAGTTCACTATGGAGTACATCGGTCTGAAAGCATTGAATCCTGTGTGGTTTAGTCGATGTTGCCGGGATAATACTGTTCAATTTTATAAATCGCCCAGCATTTCTTCTGCAAGTGTTACTGCACCCATACTGTGTCACAGGCTAGATGGGAGGTGATGGCAGTTCCAGCTCTTCCTCAGCCCACGGTGGCACTCTCTTCCCCACCCATTCGCTGACCTGATAACACTTACTCCTTCCAGCCCAGTCGGGCTGCACCATGAGTCAGGGCAACCATGTGCCCATAGAAATTCATCCACCTCCATTTCTCTAGCCTCCAGGTTTACCCACCCTCCTGTCCCATTTCGCATCCTTTCACCTCCTCTTCACGGAAGTGTTCCTTCAGCAACCAATTTCCAATGAATCTATTTATTATTCAAGAGAGTGCACCATGATAATGATTTCTAATAGCAAGGGTGTCCCAACTTCACAATCATTTCTGTGACTTCTGATTTGCTTTTATATGCAGCATGCATTTAATGCACCAAAAGGATCAAAGCTCCAAATTCCAGGCACAATACTCTGGCCATCATAACATGGACATTATGTTACAACCATATAAAGCTCTGTTTAGACCTTAACTAAAATAGAGTGCTCAATTTTGGAAACTACGCCAGAAAAAGTATTGGAGTCACACAGCACAGAAGCAGACCCTTTGGCCCTTTGTATCTGCACTGACCATAAAACACACATTTACACCAATCCCATTTTATTCTCCCAACATTCCCATCAACTCCCCCAGATTCTACTAATTATCTGCACGTCAGGGGCAACTTACGGTGACAAATTAACCTACCAACTCACATGCCTTTGGATGTGGGAGGAAATTGGAGCACCTGAAGGAAACTCCCTTGGTCACAGGGAGAAGGTACAAACACCAAACAGATAGCACCAGAGGTTGGGGTTGAACCCTGGTTGCTGGAGCTGTGAAGCAGCAACTCTGAAGAGAAAAGGAGGATGAGAGGAGACATGATAGAGGTGTACAAAATATTAAGAGGAATAGATAAGAGTGGACAGCCAGCGCCTCTTTCCCAGGGCACCAATGCTCAATACAAAGAGGGCATGGCTTTAAATTAATGGGTGGGAAGTTCAAGGGAGATATCAGAGGAAGGTTTTTTACCCAGAGAGTGGATGGGGCATGGAATGTGCTGCTTGGGGCGAGGGTGGAGGCAGGTACATTGGTCAAATTCAAAAGACTGCTAGATAAGCACATGGAGGAATTTAGAATAGAGGGATGTGTGGGAGGAAGGGGTTAGATAGTCTTAGGCGAGGTTTAAAGGTCGGCACAACATTGTGGGCCGAAGGGCCTGTATTGTGCTGTCTTCTTCTGTGATTCTATGATTCTACAAGCTGCACCATCATGCCACGCCTAACCAGACAGATATTAGGTCTAAAAATATTGAATCATGAGGACAAGTTGCATTGTCCAAGCTACATTCCCCTGAGTATGGAAGACTTCGTCTCCTGTTCTCGCTGCCTCGGTAAAGCAGCCAGCATAATCAAAAATCCCGCCCACCCGGACATCCTCTCTTTTCCCCTCTCCCATCAGGCAGAAGATACAAAAGCCTGAAAGCACGTACCACCAGGCTCAAGAACAGCTTCTATCCTGCTGTTATAAGACTATTGAATGGTTCCCTGGTACGATAAGGTGGACTCTTGACCTCACAATCTACCTCGTTGTGACCTTGCACCTTATTGTCTACCTGCACTGCACTTTCTCTGTACTGTAACACCTTATTCTGCACTCTGTTATTGTTTTTACTTTGTACTACCTCAATGCACTGTTGTAATGAATTGATCTGTATGGAAGGTATTTAAGACATGTTTTTCATTGTACCTTGGTACATGTGACAATAATAAAACCAATTTACCAATTTAAGAGATGATCTAATTGAGGAGTTTAAGCCAATCCAAAGATTTGACAGGGGAGATAAATTATTTCCTGTGGTGGGGAGGACAGAACCAGAACAAAGACGTTAACACTTAGTTAGGGGTATATGTTTAGGAAGTGTGCCTTCATCAAATAGAATCGCCAAAGTGGAATCTGTAAATCACTCCTCTGTTGAGTTTGGGTTAAAAGAAAGTTGACTGATGGATTTTGTTTCATTGAGAGAGAATATTAATTAGTGTATAACCAAGGCAGATAGATGGAATTAAGTTCAGACGTGCTCTAATTGAAAGGCAGAACAAATTAGAGGGAGATAGGCCGCCTCCTCCTTAGGTTGCTGACTGTAAGCCACAGGTAGAAGAAGAATGATGAGGGGCTACTCAGTTATGTTCCGGGGATGACTGCATCTTCTTGACCATTTTAATTGAGACATATTGGCAAATAAAACTCTGTCAGACTGTATGCCTTAACTATGAATCAAGGCTATTGCAGAAAATTAAACTGCCAATGCAACAAACTTCACTTATTAGTCTTGCAGTTAATTTTCAGACACTGCTTCAAAACGAAAAAATATATTCACAAGATCCAGTTTTGGAATTAATACTCTGAGTGTGTATGTGACAGTCATTAATGTAGAGTCATAGAGTTACACAGTACAGAAACAGGCCCTTTGGCTAACTGAGTCTGCACTAGCCAGCAAGTACCCATTTATAATAATTCCACACTGATGCCATTTTATTCTCCTCACATTCCCAGCTGCCCCCTGATTCTACCATTCATCTATACACTCGAGACAATTTACTCTGGCCAATTGAACAACAAACCAGCATGTCTTTGTGATGTGGAAGGAAACCTGAGCACCTGAAGGAAACCCACGGTGTCACAGGGAGAGCATGCAAACTCCACACAGACAGCACCGGAGGTCAGGATTGAACCCAGGTAGTTGGAGCTGTGAGGCAGCAGTTCTATGCTGCCCCTTCTGTCTCCTGTCTTCTTCATTGTCCTTGTCACTGGATGAAGACCTTGCTCTGTGAAGCCCTTGAGGGAGCTGGTGTGCAATGGCCACTGCACATTAAAAAAAAAGCACGCATAGATAACCTCAGGAAGTTCAGGACCCAGAATGTGAGGAGCCTCATGAACAGCCCTAACAGCGACAAATCTGAATGCTGCTCTGACCTAAAGAACAAATGGTGACTAGAGAAAGTGCAGGAGGCTCAGCAACTCACTGACAGCCCAGCCACCTTCTGCCTTTCTGTAGAAGAGTCTGTGGTTCCCACAATGGCCTCATCAGCCACCTCAGAACCTAGAGAACCAGAGAGGTAGGAAGTCATCATTGCAGCTGCTGTGTGGCTCAGTTTAGTCAGTCACAACATTTGGCGGCTTGTCCGGGATATGTTCGTGACCCACTACATGGCCAGCAACCTCAGCAGTCTAAGGGACCAAGTCCACCCACTAACAATGTCATTACAGAGAATCTAAATGATGAAAACCAGCCTGTTGCTTCACATCTGACCACTCCTGATGGAAGCAGACCTGGGAACGAAAGGGAACAGGAACGCGAATGCAGAAGACACAGAGCATATGTCAGCAAGCCATAATTAAAGCTTTATTAAAGTATAATGACAGGACTTAACCAACACCTTTGATTCTTCAGCCATATGATATCCCATTCTTGCAGTCATCCTCCAGAATAGCAGTCACCCTGACTCCCCTGGAAGAAGGAATGGACCAATTGGTTACTGTCAGCTGCTATGTCTAAAAAGCCACACAATTTCTGCTGACATATTTTAGGTGGAGTTCAGAGACATTAACTCCCTGAGTGCTGGAAAGCCATTGGCCTTGGAATTCAGTTATGCAGGAAGACATGCTCTGTGAACATGATGCATGAGGAACCCATGCAGGATTACTCAGTGACATTGCACAGTACAGTGGGATAATAACTTTTCAAGCGAACTAAGTTCCAAGGGAGGACAAACAGAATCAGGACACTTCACTGTAACAGCAAGATCTTCCTTCAGGACCACATGCCCAAAAACATTGGACCCAAACCTAAATGGACATAAATGGAGGATTCCAATTGGACTAAGCAGAGCATATGGGACTAGGAGACATAAAAGACTGAAGATACTTTAGTCTGGAGCAAAAGCAAACAGTTGAAAGAACTCAGCGAATTGAGCAGCATCTGTGGAGGCAAAGGGATGGTCGACGTTTTGGGTCAAGAGCCTACATCAGGACTGATGCTGCCTCTTGCAGTTATGCAAAACTCATCTTTTATCACCTTCACTCTGAACTTCCATCCCATCCTCAAATGCACTTGGACCATTTCTGACACCTGTCTCCTTTCTCTGGATCTCACAGTCTCCATCCCAGGGGACAAACTATCTACTGTCATACAGGACTAGATTTCACAGAGAAAGGCCTGCAGTTCCGGATACATAAATGCAAACATGGAGGTCTTGGAAAAACCAGACAGCTGTTTGCTTGGAAGATCTGAGCCCTCTAGTGTTCAGCACGGGAGTGTAAAATGTTATAATTTTCCATCAATTCCAATAGGAGATCTGTTCAATCAACCTACACCAACCTGTACCTGGGATAAGAACTGTACATTATTTATTTCATTGGCATGGAATATTTACAGAGGACGAAAGTTACTATCAACTCAGTTGCACTTGTTTGAACTGTTTTACTTTATTTCCAAGTTTTAAATTGTTTTTCAGTATATTTAAATAAGTATTTCATAACTTGCAGTCATTATAACTTTTAAGAATTTGTATACATTTTAATAATTTCTGAATACTTAGGAATGCTTCTGAATATTGAAAACACACAAGAAACAGTCAATGCTTTTTGGCAATTTTTGCAGCCAATTTAGTTGTCGGCATCTTTCAGCTGTTTTGCATTCGAGTTGTTGAATCATAGAGTTGTACAGCACCTTTTATGTCCATCTTATGAGGCAAATAGATCCTCGGTTTAGCCAAAGACCATGATGGTGAGATGAGTTGATTTCAGAGCACATTTACAGTAATTTAAGATTTCAAGATGTTGTTTATTTTTATTTAACATTAACATTGTTGGCAGGCATGATAGTGTAGAGGTTAGCATAATGCTATTATTGCGCCAGCAACCCGGGTTCAGTTCCAGCCACTGTCTGTAAGGAGTTTGTATGTTCTCCCCATGTCTGCGTGGGTTTCCTTCGGGTGCTCCAGTTTCCTCCCACATTCCAAAAGACATAGGGTTAGGAAGTTGTGGGCATGCTTTGTCGGCGCTGGAAGTGTGGCGACACTTGCAGGCTGCCCCTAGAATAGTCTACGCAAAAGATGTATTTCACTGTGCGCTTTGATGTACATGTGCTTAATAAAGGTAACTTATCCTATCATCCCAAGGTACCACCTATGAAGAAGAGAAATGTGTGGTTTGCGTGACACTGGATAAACATTCTACGTGCTCCAACTGACCAAATAGAAATTCCACTAAAAATTTATTTTCCTGCTCCCTGGAATTTTACCTCTTATTTTGATCATAAACTGAATGAAATTTAAAAGGGTCCATTACAATGAAAGCTGGAATTACAAGCAGATATTCAAAGCAATTCAGCTGCCCGATAATATCCAGCCAATGAATCAATCCTTCCGCAGTCCTGATGAAGGGTCTCAGCCCGAAACGTTGACTGTTTATTTCCCCACATGGATGCTGCCTGACCTGCTGAGTTCCTCCAGCACTTTTTGTGTATAGCTCCAGATTCCAGCATCTGCAGAAATTTTTTGTGAATCCCTCTGAGTAGTCGTGCTATTGTTGTGTTATAGAGTATTGTGTTGTTACTGTTTCCACTTTAAGAATATTGTGTTTTCCCTTTAAGGAATATGTACACTAAAAAGTAGAAAAATTAAAATGTGAAATCCATTTTATGCAGCAGCAATGTGTGCTTTTAATCACTAATACGAGAGCTAAAGTGTCAAGAATTTATACTGTCTCTCTTGTGTGCATCATGAACATGATTTAAAGGACATTTCCAGGGCTGGGCAAAAATAGAACAATTAAATTATGACCCAGCAATGACAGAATGGATCTAACAACCCCTTCCTCACTGAGATAGGATCAGAAGCAAATATCATTGTTGCGTCAGGAGGTTTAATTGTGCCCTGCCCAAGTCACTAATCATGCACCTACACATGCCATTTTAGAGGGGCTGTAGAAATGGGGAAGTAGAAATTGTTGTGACTGTGACCAAGTCACTGAAGAAACTGGTGGATATAAAGGTCTTTATCACGACAAGCAGACGTTCTCTTGGAAACCCTCTCAGCAGAATATCTCTGAACTCAAAATGCATTAAGTTTTTTATACTCTTAAGAACAATGATAACTGAAGGTGATACAATGTGATTTCAATAGCTACAATAATGTTGTTTACTTCAGTATCTTGGCTCTGACAAATGGTTCTATTGAAGTACATATTTACAGTGGGAGCACATGGTAACTGGCAAGACACCTCTGAAGGTTCAAGAACCGTTGCTGGGACAAAGTAATTCACACGGATGGTCTCAACACTTCTGAGGACAGAGAACCCAGACCCCCAAAATTAGTGTTTCGAGGGTTGACTCTCCCAAGTACACAAATATCCCAATTATTGATAGACAGAGCCAATATGCCCATGGCCATGTTTGATGTGCTAAGAGACAAAATAACTTAGCTGGTGTCTGGTTTGATATAGGCCAATTAACACAGCCCTATTGTCTTATGTTTGGATGATGCAGACAAGAATGTCTCATTGTCATGAAAATTTACAAACCATATCTCTTGAGCAGCCAGCCTTTTGCTGTGGGCCAGTAGCTTGTGCTCTGTAGACACCTTTTAATTTCAAAACTGATTACTGCTTGTACTTTACATTTCAACAGTGTTTTTGAAGACTGGTTCTTGTTCGTATTGATGCCTGCTACCCCTATGTCTTAACCCCTAAAAGGTGAACTGTGTCTGACAATTCCCCAACAGAAATGATATATAAAAACAGATGATATTGCTGTGTACTCTGTCAATGCAGCAAAAGTGAAAGGAAAAAATATGTACGTTGACATCTGTTTCTTTAGTGGAGTTTCTCCTGGTGGTAGAAAACTTTCATTCACAAATACTTTGTTGTCTTACACATAGATGCACAGTGAAGCAAATATTCTGGGGGGTTTATCAGCACTTTGACATTTACAGGTTTTTCCCTCAAGGCACACAGCCTTGGCTAAGGGAAGAAAACAAGAATGTGGTTACAGAAACAGACTTCTCACATGCCCCAAGTCTATATATGTCATGGACAACATATGTCTAATCAAAACTGCACACTGGGCAGATTTTCTGTCAAATCCACACACTGTTCAGTCACTTTTTTTAAGTTCACGTATCAGGGATTTAAGTAATTCCTGAAGACGTGTAAACAGGCAAGAAATAAACAGAACAATTCTGGAAATATCCCAAAAGCCAGGCAGCGTTGGTGAAGAGAGAAACAGTGAATGTTTCATGTTGATAAATTTTCACAGGAACTGGAAAAGGTTTGAAGCCGCTACAAAGAGAGAAGGGGGGAACAAAAGAAAGTTATATGACAGGGCTGAAGGTTGGAGAGATTGTAGAACAGGAGGGATGATGGCATAAAGGAAGTAGTGACGTGGCAATTTAGAAATAAAAAATGAGTCTAGAGGATGTGTAAGTGGCAGGACCATTAGCAGCAGCTGGTGTCTGAAAGAAATGGAAGCAGTGATTATGATCTAAAATCATAAAACTCCAGAAGGTGGGAAACTAATTATTCAAAAAATGAGATGCCACTCCTCAACATTCTCCTTCAAGCTTCATTATAAGTGTATAGGCTGAGGTCAAAGAGATACTATTGGGTCTGTGATAGAGAATTAAAATTGCAAACAACCAGGGGTTCAGCTTCAAAACTGGAACTGAAGAAATACGATCAGCAAGCTATTCGTTGTTTTGTCATTTTATCTCCTTGGTGTAATGCAGTGAGTGCAGTACGTGACCTGAAGAAAATTTCCAGCATTCGTTATCTTATTTCAGTTCTCCAGAATTCACCGTACTCTGATGTTATATCTGCACAAAGAAACCTTGTGCCTTGAATTTAGTTGGTCTTTATCTCAGTCAGAGAATAACCAAAATTCATCAGGAAATCATGTACTGCCGATAGATAGCTGTCACAAAGAATCAAAGGTTCAGCTGTTTTCTGAACTTGCAAAACCAATACACCAGTGCTATGTACTCATGATCGAAACTTCAAGAGGTGTCTGTCTGTGAATAACTGACAAACAAGATGTAACTGTTGTGGCTGCATCAAAGAAACATTTACATTTTGATTCTCACTAGATTCATTTGGCAGTGCCCAGACTGTTGGCACAGGCCCACACATGAGCTTTTACCCTTGACATTTCAACTTTCAAAGACCAAGCCTCTCAGTCATGATGTGATCCTCTGTGAAAATCAAACACAGATGAGGTGACTGCTTGGAGGAACACTTCCATTCAATCCACAAGGGAGAGCCTTAGTTTTACTTTAAGTTTCCATTTCACTTCTACTCTCAACTTTTAGTTTTCAATCTCCTTCACTGTTCCAACAAATCTTAACAGAAACTCAGGGAACAGCACCTCACCTTCTGACTCAGGACATTGTAATCTCCCAGACTCAGCAGTGAATTCAACAATTTCAGGTAACCAACCATTCCAGTCATTGTATCTCATATGTCCAGCTTTTACAGCTTTTATTCATCTTCTTCCATTTATTCCCCTCACATTCCACACATCATCAACCCCCCTCTGGACTCATATTTGATGTTCACTGCCATTTAATTCTCTCTCAGCTGTCTTTACCATCACCTCAATCATTCAGTTTCTCCTGCCTTCCATCCAATGACAAACCTTCCCTGCTCTCTATTCTCCTCCCCCTTTCTTTATAATTTAAAACTTTCTTCATCTCTCAGTTTCCCTGTTCTGAAGAAGAGCTGACAATCTCAAATTCTATCTTTCCCTTTGATGCCTGACCTGCTGAGTATGTTAAAGATTCTCTATTTTATTTCTCTCAGTTTTGTTTGTGTTTCTAGTTCTTATTCATTGTTAGTTCTGCTTGGATGTTTTGAGTGTGTTAATTTTGAAAATGGATGGTTAAAGTTGTTACTTCATTGATAAACCAACCATATCTCCAAGAACTGTCCATATCTACATGCAAGCTAATGGAAACACTGCCTCCTGAGGCTGCATAACAATTATATGGAGGCTTTAAATGTTTTAAAATGTCCCAAGGTATTTCGTAGTAATAGTGATCGAATATAACTTGTTTTTAATCTTTCTAAGAAGATATTAAGATCTGAGCCCTTCCATTTCTGAACTCATGTAGTCCCTGATTTATTTTCGTCCTTGTTGGAAGCTGTCATGACTCAAAGCTCTGAAGTTTCCTCCTAAGGAATAGTGGAAGCTGTGTAACAGTGGTGAATCTGTGGAATTCGTTGCCACAGAGGGCTGTGAAGGTCAGGTGATAAGCGTGATGGTAAAAAGAGCTGAGAGAGAAGTAAATGGCAGTGAATATCAAATATTGGGTGCATTTAAGGCAGAGATTGATGGGTTCTTGATCGATAAGGGGGTTAAGCATTACAGGGAGAAGGCGGGAAAATGGATTAAAAAAAAATCAGCCATGATTGAATGGCGGAGCAGACCTGATGGGCCGTATGGCCTGATTCTGCTCCTGTGTCTTATGGTCTTATGAACAGAGGGAAACTAGCAGGAAAAGAAAGGGAGAGGTTTCAGGAGGAAACTTCAGAGCTTTGAGGCATGACAGCTTCCAACAAGGACAAAAGTAAATCAGGGACTACATGTGTTCAGAAATGGAAGGGCTCAGATATCACAAAAGAATTGTAGCTCCAAAGACAGGGACAGACAAGATGACGGCGAGAAGTGCAAACAAGAAGAAGAATTTCAAAATCAGGACAGAAGTCTGTGTTGGTCTATGAGCACAGTAATGATGGATGAAGGGACTTGGTCTGTTGGAATGGTAACTGAGCTTTGCCTATGTGAATGGCAAGGAGGGAGGCTGACCAGGAAAACACAGGAACCATTGAGACTGGAGGCCTACGTACAGCATGTTTGGGAAACATCTGACGTAGCAGTGAGTTATGCAGAATGAGGAGGCATTAATAAAAAAATCTAATCTTCCGATGTAGCTGGGGCAATGATCCCAACATTCCTCGGCTGATCATTGTCAGGTCGGAATCCTGGAACTCCCTCCCCAACAGCACTAGGGGACTATCTTCACCAGAAGTACTGCAGTGGTTCAAGAAGGTGGCTCACCATCACCTTCTGAAAGACAGTTAGAAACAGGCAATAAATATTGAACTTGACAGCAACAACTGTGATCTAAAAAATGAATAAATAAAAGGTTTAGCAGGCCTACCAAGAATGCCTCTTTCTGTTATTCAGATTATCTTTAAAAATGAGTTACATGCAAAATTCACCACGTTGTAGTAAAATCACTTGGGTTTAGAACCGTTCCACATATTTTCAGAAAAGGTTCATCAATCCACCTAAAATACAATGACATCCATCCTGAAGTATTGCTCTGTCAAGATCCAAGCAAGTGGCCATCCAATGTTGGTATCTCACCCCTTAATTCAACACACGCATCTTTAGTTACACTCATTAAGGTGTTCAACTTTGATTTATCAGCAGCAATGAAGCATAATAAACACAACAGCAGCCATCAATTCCAGTAGGACTATGGAAGGACAGGAATGCACCATGGAAGTGGTAAAAGAGATGCCACTGAGCAGGTGAGAGCCAAAGCAGAAGGACAAACTTCAGACAGAAGTGGGAGCTGGAAGGATCTTTGGAGGTAGCTCGATAGCTCCAGGGAGAGTGAGTGTGAGGACCGCATCAAATCCTACAGTGCTAAAGCAGGGTGAATGGGAGTACAGAACAAAGCAAAGTCTGTGCACTAACGGCAAAAGAACATTTGATGACTTTGATTACAACGCCGCTTGTCTTCTTGACGGCCTGGCTCACCTGTGTGGTGCTAACTCGTGTAATAATCAAAGCTTTTGAAGTGACTGTTCTAAAGAATTGTGCCAACATAACTTACTCATTTTGCTCTCAGCATCTTTCAGGGATATTGACATTTTTTTTTCATTTTCTATCAGAGTTTTATTACAACCTCTTGCAAATCATTGAACACAAGGTCTCAAGATGTGATGATCATCTCAGCAACCACTGGCAAACAGAATGTGGAGGCAGTTTTCAAATGACTTTCATTAATATGAAACAGTTGGCCATGCCTTTAATTACAATGTACCCCACAGCTCTTTTACCCTAACAGAAATCCCTACACTTTTTTTTTAATAATGTTATATCTTAATTTCCTTTCCCTTGGGTCCCCTGGGTGCCCTTTGCTCGGATTGATGTCTGTTTTTCTGAGCTTACACAACAATTTCTGCCCTGGTTCATTGAATCTGACAAGGTTAGCACTTAGCTGTTAATTTAGAAAATACAATTACCATATTCTGCACATAACCTGTGGTTTGAAAGAGAATTTTATCTTCTTTGACAGACAGATGCAGGTCAAAGGTTTCATAGTTTTTAAGGCTGCTAACAGTATTTGCACACTGTAGCAAAAAAAAACCCAGAATGTTCTCCCCTCTCAGAAAGACAGCAATTTAAACAATTATGTTAGCATGATGTTTTCTCTCTTTACTCTGGCAATCTGCTGCCCATCAGTACAAATACAATGTCATACAGAGAGATGTCCACCTATTTCATGAGTGGCCCTCTAAAATCAGCAAGAGTGTGACAATAAAGAATGCACCCTACCCCTGAAAATGAACATTCAACAGAAATAAAGCTGGCTTTTAACGCTCAAATCAATTGAAGTGTGTACATTGGGGCTGTGACAAAACTACAAGTGATGTGGTGATGTTTTGGAAGGTTGCTGACATGCCTGGAGTTGTACTCCAACAGTCCAACAGCAAAATGCTGAGCAACATACCTGAGTAATCATAGCAGCCCACAGGCATAGAGATATGGAACAAAGTTCTAGCTAAACACAGAAATAAAGCGGAGACGCAAGAGACTGCTGATGCTGGAATCCGGAGCAACAATATGCTGGAGAAACTCAATGGGTCAAGCAGCATGTATGAGAGGGAAAGGAAGTGTTGACATTTCAGGTCAAAACCCTGCATCAGAAGTAAAGACTATTTGTATTTGGGATGTTGCTTGAGAGATAAATATTGGTCAGGACACCAAGTACAATTCCTCTGCTCTTCTTCTAAATAGTTCCACAGTGTTTAATATAAAATCAGAAAATGTTTGAAGTATTCGGCAGGGAAAGCAACATTCATGGAGACAGAAACAGCTAACGCTTCAGGGAAATGACCTTTCATTAGGTCTGTGGAAAGAGGTAAGTCAATTTTAAGATACAGAGAAATGCAGGAGGGGAGGAGGGAATAAAAGGGCATATCTGTGATTGGGTGCAAGACAGATGATTTCACATAAGCTTTTCACAACCTTTCCACATAAAATTATAATGTACTTGAATGTCTTTAATTAAATGCATAACATCCGCTGCGCAGAATGTAGCCTCCGTTACTGAGAAGACCTTTGCCTTTGTGGATCAGTTAATTTCCAGCAATCACTCTAATATCAGATATTTATTTGCCTTCTGCCAATTTCATTTCCTCTAGACTGAACTTTTGATTCATTAGTTGTCCCATTACCAATTTCTTTCCCACTGCACTATCACCACTTCAGTCATTTAATCTCTCCTATCTTTATCATTTCACCAGCCCTCCTTTTTTAAAAATTTCTATCCTCCCCTCCAATTTCCTTCTGCATCCTGTTTATCTCTAATGGTTTCTAGTTCTGATGAGAAGTTATTGATCATAAAAGTTGATCCTCTCATCCCAAATGCTGTCTGTACCTGCTGAGTACTTCCAATATTTCCTGATTTTATCTCAAATTACCAGTATCTGCAGTTTTCTACTTTTATCCCTTCAGATTTATATTGCATTTATCTGAGATGGCAGAGCAGATAATAGTTTTATGTCTCATGCACAAAATGGAATCTCCAACAGGGCAGCACTGCCACTACACTCTGCATCTCTCAGTTTAGATATTTGTAATCAAATCTCTGAAGTGGGACTTGAACCTATAATTTGCATTTACACAGAATGTCTGGGACATCTCCAAGTATTTTCCACACATCATAAATGTGTAATCACTTTACATACAGCAGTGTGATGACTGACCAGCTATAATCTGCTCAGGTATTGTTCTTGCAAAGGGCTTGAAGTCACAAGGAATAAGGCCCTGGTGAGAGTGCACCATTGTGCACAGTTTGACTCTCCTTACCTTAAAATAAGAATATAGTTTCCAGAGAAGGACTGCAGTGAAAATTAACCACACCATTTTCTAGGAGTTTGTCACATGAAGAGAGATTGAGTTGACTCGGTCTGTATTTCCAAGAGTTTAAAAGAATGACACATGATCTCATTCCAGATTTTTACAGGTCTTGACAGGCTGAGTGCAGGGAAGATATTTCCCCAGCTGAGGATTGAAAACCAGGGGTCACAATCTCAGAAGAAGGGATTTACCATCTAGGACTGAGAGAAGGAAAACATGTTCAACCCTGGGGACTGTGAATACTCACTCCATGGAACTCAGGTTGAAGATCAGCCAGGATCTTGACAAATGGTGAAGCAGGGTCAAAGGGTCAGATGGCCTACTCTGTGCCTAATTCTTGTATAACAATTCATATTTCTGCATAAGAATTGGGCAGAGATATAAAAATTGTTGGAAAAGAATAAAAATTCCAATTGTTTTAAGAATTTCTAATATCCCACCTGGTTACATAGGTGGGGTATTCTTTTATTATTGGATCTGAGAGCTGGCTCTTTCAACCAGTAGAACTGCTTTGTCACCCAAACCACAGCCGATCTGCTCAAGTGGCCCAGCTGGTATGAATGTACATCCTGCTAACTCACTCCAAATTGAGCACCAATGAGATGAGATGACACAATAACATCATCATCAAACATATCAAAACATGGCAGTGCTTGAATATATCCAGATGTGTTAGTAAAACATTCTGAATATTATTTCAACACCCTATCAACTAAAATTATTACCAAACAAGTTCTATTTAATATAAATTCAAAAATGGCTTAGTATCATTTAGTCATAGCACAACAGCTAAGGATGAGGGAACCTCCCTTTCCAGTGGAGCATGAGAAGAGCGAAGGGCAGGAGTTGTTTCACAGTGAAAGCGAGGGATGTTTCAGTGTATCTCAGTGAAAGGCCGGGAGGATTAAAGACACTGTTACAATTCTGTAGACATTCAGTGCAATATTCAAATTTTGGGTACTCTGAATGCCAATTCAGTTTGAAAATGGTATCTAATTGGTAGCATGAATTCTACCATATTGTTGAGGGCTGATGCTTATTGGTTTGCAATACAACTAGATGATAGCTTCAGTCAACGTGTAACACTGATGTTACACCAATACTGCCATTTTAGACTTCAGTGTCCTAATAAATGTGCTTTTTTAAAATTATGCATGGTTTAATAGCAGAAAGAAAACCTCATAAGTGCTAATTAAAGGGATCATTAACGATTTACATGTTAGGTGCTGATCACAGCAACAAATAAGAAGCGTTTGGTTCTTTCAGACGTTCATAAAGATGACTAACTTCTACAGGGAGTAGAGTCATGGAGTTATACAGCACAGAATCAAGCCTGTCAGCCTACCATGTCCACGGCACTATCAAATACCAAGCTACACTCGTCCCATTTCCCAGTACTTGGTTCATAGTCTGCCTTAGTGATTCCAGGTGCTTCTTATATGGTGTGACAGTACCTGCCTCCAGGTAGTACATTCCAGATTGCAACCATCCTCTGGCTGAAGAGGGGTCTCTCAGACAGGTTCTGGATGAGCACTAGCCCAATGCTGATGGACTTAGTCCTGCATTAAAATCTTGTCACCAAATCAGCATCTCTCAGTCACGGATGTATTCTAGGCATTGTCTGGAGAAACAACGTGACTACAATACAGAATAAAATGTCGGCCCAACATTGTGGGCTGAAGGGCCTGTACTGTGCTGTAATGCTCCATGTTCTAATAATGAGAGGGCACACAGAACTGCTGCAAAAATAGAAAGAGGGGGAAGAAGAGGAGGATGAAGGCAGTATTCTGCCCAGAGTGCACAGGACACATTTCTCCAAACCTCAGCCGGGATAATGTGAGAGATCTTCACATGTTTTGCCCCTTAAAATCTCCCACTAGCAGCAGCCACAATGCAGCTCCTTTTCCACAGGTGTAGACTGGCTTCAAATAGAGCAGGTTGGTTCATCGTTACTGGCCTCCTGTTATACTGCATACAACGAAATTCCATCGGCACTGATCTACATACCATCAGTCGGTACAAGGTTGACACACTGCTTACTTCAGAAGCAATGGCACCTTGCTATCCCAGTGCCCATTTTTGTGGCTGTTCAAATTCTAAAGATGGCTTTGTTTCAAATTGAAAACTGGACACTGTGTGTCATGAAATTTGCATTGCAAATTTTTGTAGAGGAAGAAATTATCCTAGAAATTGTTGGATTAACTTTCCAATGTTAGTCACGGACAACATAGGGGACACACAGAGAATTCTCAAGACTGCACGCTACCCCTGAGCAGTGCAATGCTGGAATTTATAGAAGCTATACTGAGGCAATTTGGAGCAGTGTTAGATTATATCATACCACCAGGGGAATAAGGGGGTTGTAGGTTCCAGTAGAGCATAAGAAAAATGCTTCTGTTGATAGTGCAGAATTCAGATTTAGTTCCTTAATGTCGTTTGATTTCTAGTATGATTATTAGCAATAAAGAGACAAAAGTAAGCTCCATCTTAAAGATGCCTCCACAAATCCACAGGAAACTACAGGGATCAAATCCAACTGTGTTTCAAAACATAATAACAATATTGCCCTAAATCTTTTCAGTATAACTTTTAAGAGTTCTAGTCTTACTCTCTGAACAGGATACAGCCTTGTGAAACTCTATTTGGCCTGTTGACCATAAATAACTTCAAGCATAGTTTTTCTTTTGGAATCTAAACAAGTGGTAACAAATACCAAAATAATTTTGTTCTGTCTGGTACATTCTGCTGTAGGATGAGTTTTTATGCTGTTAAGTCAGCAATCGTTTCAGGCACTTGAGGGTCAGCCAATCACAGAAAAGAACTTTAAGGGTTGGGTTGTAACTTAACAGCTGTGGGACATTGACTGAAAACAGATAAGCTTTAAAGTTGCCAATTGTTATATCAGTAAATATCTGTTACTTGCAAGGTGGAATAAACTGAATTTACCACTGCAATTAAAGTAGAAAATTCAAAGATGCAGAATAAATGCCTCTAGATTTGGTTGGTTCTCTATGATTCACTGAAAACATCCCAAGCTCAGTCACTTTTTCCAAGGCTTTAAATTGTGTGCTGTACAACAAGCCAGTATTGGACTTCGGTATATACTTTATGATTTTTTTTCAAAATAACACATTGATTACATACTGCCCAGGAGATGTCAGTTATTACAAATTCTGACTAGTAATCCAGATAAGTAGATTAAATTATCTGGGGATGCATAGTTAAATTCTGTCATAGGAACTGAGATTAAATTTTGTTAAGTAGATAATCTGAAATAAAGGAACTGGTTTCAATAAGGGTGACTGTAAAATGACAAACTCACTCACTGTGTAGAACTGGTAGTAGAGAACACAGGAGGTGAGTGAGTGGAGCCAAGTACGAAGAATCTGGATGCAGACGTTCAATGACCTTACATGAATGGTCAGGTTAGTGAATGTGACTTCAACTGCCATCTGCCACCATTGGAAGGTACACAACTTAATGGGGAGGAGAGTGGCTTAAGAACCAATGGAGTGACTGCAGTAGTGAATGGCTCAGTCCTTCTCTCATCCCACTTCCTCCTCATCCTGCACTTTATTCTGATCTCCAAACAAGTTAACTGGTTTATTCCTACTCCCCCATCGTCCTGACATGTATTCTTCTTCATTCAGCTATCCATAATCTGCAACCTGGTGTGACAGAGGATGAAGAAGGTACATGATGAAGGAGAAGAACTACCTACTCAGATGCTGCAGAGTAAATAGACAGGTACCACATTGTAAGTCACTGGGCATGGGTCACCTCCTGGCAGGGCAGGAGGAAAGGGTACTTCAAGAGCAACCTCCCAGAGGGAAAGGTCACATGAGTTTGCTGTACAGAGCTCAGATGGGGGCTTTGATGGGACAATCTATGGAAGGAAGACAAATGGTTTGTCCAATGACATGCTTGAGGTATTGACCACAATATCAGAGAGTGAGGAGGGGTAGAGTACCAACCTTGCAGAGGACCTGCATGGAACTTAGATCCCATTCTCTCCAGTGGCGGGCGACCCCATTAGCACACTGAAGAGGACAGATGTGATCAAGCATCTGGTGACCCAGGTCTTGGCATCAGCAGATGCCAAGTAATTCCATAAGACCATGAGATATAGAAGCAGAATTAGGCCATTCAGTCTATCGAGTCTGCTCTGCCATGGCTGATTTTTCTTTCAACCCCATTCTCCCACCTTCTCCCCATAACCCTTAACACTTTTACCAATCAAGGACCTATCAACCTTTGCCTTAAACACACCCAGTGACTTGGCCTCCACAGCCCTCTGTAGCAAACAAATTTCACAGATTCACCACCCCCTGAGAATTATCCAGAGCAGTGGCTGCAGTTCTGTGGAGCATAAATCTTCTGCCCCCACCCCAGGGTGAATTGACTTCCTGATTTGCTTTGCCAGTGCCCTGTTGTTACATGTCAGTGATCCAGCCCAGACTGTCGACACTCGCCGTGAGGCAGTCCGAACCAGACACAGGGAGGTTCCAGAGCATACAAGGCTTCCTTCCCTGCAGTGTCAGTGGCACCATGCAGGGCAAGAGCATGTGAAAGGCAAAGTGCCCAAAGATTGGGCTCAGGGAGCCATTTTCAGATCCATGCAGAAGGCCGAGGGCACAATTGTTGCTGGCACTTTGCCAGCATGTGGAGATTAACAGGCAAGCACAAGGGCACTTTCCAGTATACGACCCTGGAGTAAGGTACTTGCACAAAATTCTACTGTGTCTATTATTCCCACTGCAGGCACTGCCCTCGAGCACTAAAGTAATTCTTAACCAGAGAGTTGAGGCCTGAGTCACTGCCTTGCCATCCAAGATCCTCCAGGGAAGCGTTTACTTCAAAACTTCTAACTTGAAGACCACCTTGCCTCCTTCACCTGATCCTATCTCTGATTGTCCATGATCTATTCCTTACAGCCAACCACACTCTGACAACCATCTATCCAAACTCAGCGATCCTCTTGCTAACAGCACTACTTTGATCTCCACTCTCCACAATAGAGGGAGTTTGTGGTATTCATGCCTGGGTTTTATTCAGGGTGCCAAGCCAAGATTTGTACATGTTAAATTTGGCCCAAGGTTCATTGCTTGTGAGCCCTTATATTAAGGGAATGTACAAAGGCGATTTGCTGATTTTGGTATTTGATGTATAAAACTGGAGTATTGTGTTCAGTTCTGGTTGCCTCATTATAGGAAGGATGTGGAAGCTTCAGACAGGGTGCCTGGATTGGAGACCGTGTCTTATGAGGATAGGCTGAGTGAGCTGGGGCTTTTTCTTTGGAGAGAAGAAGGATGAGAGGTGACTTGATAGAGGTGTACAAGATGATAAGAGGCATAGATCGAGTGGACAGTCAGAGACTTTTTCCCAGGGTGAAAATGGCTAACACGAGGGGGCTTAATTTTAAAGTGATTGGGGGAAGGTATAAGGGGGATGTCAGAGGTAAGTTCTTTTACACAGAGAATGGTGGGTGTGTGGAATACACTGCCGGCAGAGGTTGTTGGGGCAGATACATTGGGGACATTTGAGAGACTCTTAGATAGCCACATGATGATAGAAAAATGGAGGGCTATGTGGGAGGGAAGTGTTACATAGACATTAGAGCAGGATAAAATGTCGGCACAACATCGTGGGCCAAAGGGCCTGTATTGTGCTGTAATGTTCTATGTTCTGTGTTCATCTTGTATTGGTATATATATTTGTACTGCAGCCAAGCAGATGCTAAGGTAGTGTCAAACCAACAATGCATGAACATTGAAGCTATGATATGTCCAATCACCCTTATTAATACCCTTCCCAACATGGTGACGAGCATGATTTTCACTGCAAATGTATGTGCAGAGATCAGGCACCTTGTAGGAATTAACTTGACACATGCTATACACAAAATGTGGGTGCTACATGGCTGTGTTTTGGATCCTGTGACCCTCAATGGCTTGCTGAGATACATTTTCAACTTTGAATACTACAGGGGAGAAATGAGAAATGTTACATTCAAACCTTGAATTGGACATTGAATTCTCCCACTTTAGGTAATCCCCACCCCACTTACCCACAACCTACCCCCACACCCCACCATGCTTCTTCTCTTCTTCCCTTTCCTAGCATCTTTCTTCTACCTTTTTTTTCCCTTTCTCTCCTAACCTTTAACCCATCCCCTAGAGGATCTGCACTCCCCTGCTCCCCCACACCTGCCTATCGCTATCTCTTACCTGCATCTACCTATTACCACCTTGTGCCCACACTGCCTCCCCTCTTTTGTCCACCTATCACTGCTCTGCTTTTCCCTCCTATATATAGTGGGCTTCCCCTTTTCCTATCTTCAGTCCTGAAGAAGGGTCCTGACCCGAAACGTTGACCACCTGCTTTTCTCCACAGATGCTGCCTGGCCTGCTGAGTTCCTCCAGCATCACTGTGTTTTTCATTACTTTCAAGCCACTTCTGGTTTTCATTTCCTTTCTAGTGTCTGCCCAATATTTCTCTCTCAACCCTTAAACAAATATTCTGCTCATTTATTTAACTGAATGCTGATGCACCTTGCTCTGAGCAAACTTGGCTGCAGGATTTCTAACATTACATTAACATCTAGACTTCCAAGGTACATCATTGACTATAAAGGATTTTGGGACATCTTGGCAAGCAAGATACCATATAATTACATGTTGTTTCTCTTTTTACTGATTTACCACAGAAGCTTGATGATATGTTAAAAACTAAAGAGGCAATTAAATAAGGTCTAATGGCTTTGAGATGATAAAAATAGGCTTGAAGATTTTTATTTGCCAGTAGATCAATGTGCTATGGTTAGCAAAGAAATCCAGGTCTCAATTATAATTGTTTTGAGTTCAAATCTACTCTAAAATCACTCTTCTAATTTCTGTTAGCTTCTTTCAAGAAGCCACAAGGAAAGAGCGCCAGTGAGAGTTTCAGTCTGAGGCAATGGCCATTATCAGTTTAATATATCTATCAATGGTGCCAATCCTGTAAATGGGAAATTTGAATTGTTTTTGAATACAAAACTGCAGCCTTGACATGCACAGTAACACATGAATTACTCATCCTTATAGGTTAGTTTCTTGTTGGCAGAATGACATCAGTTAGTCATATAATGACTGGAATATAAGGATAAGATGAGCTTTATGTAGGGCAACAAACTTGTGGGAGAAAAAAGTAGGTAACTGTGTCTGGTTGAAAGCAACAGAGCAGATAAACAACTTCTGCAGAGCCAACGTAAAGCTTCAGGTAAACACTTTTTTAAACTGAAGGTGTGAAAAAATAACTTTGCATAAAAATGATTGGAAATTTTGGTGGATGTGTTTATGATAACAGGTAATTAAGATTTTAATTTCTTAATTCAAGTTATAAAGTAATCAATTGGTAGTTATGATATGATATTAGATTCAACTGAAATGCGATCACTTCCTCAGTAAACTTACTGGTGCTTAAAAATGAGATGTAATGAGCCACTTTTCAAAATACCAGTAAAATTGGTATTGTTTTATTATTGTCACTTGTACCAAGGTACAGTGAAAAACTTGTCTTGCATACTGTTCATACAGATCAGTTCATTACACAGTGCAGATACATTGAGTTAGTACAGAGTGCATTGAGGCAGTACAGGGTAAAAACAATAACAGAATACAGAGTAAAGTGTCACAGCTACAGGGAAGTGCATTGCAGGTAGACAATAAAGTGCAAGGTCAAACAAGGTAGATTGTGAGGTCAAGAGTGCATGTCATCATATAAGTGAATCGTTCAATAGTCTTATCACCGGATAAGAGATAAAAGAGAGAACAACTATAATTTTCATTTTGACAGCTCCACCTTGTTAAGATACCTTGTAAGAATTTAAATGGTCTCTTCCTTGTCAACTACTATGTTCATATGGGATCATGTTTACCATCATCTGTATTATCTTGGACACCACATTCTCATCTGAAGATATTTAAAATAATAATCAATAAGACTGAAGTGCTGAACTTCTTCCGGGTGGCAGTGAAGAATGTGAAATGAATTGTGATTTTGATCATTAAAATATAAGCAATAATTAATTTGATGGAAGGTAAAATCACCCAATTATTTATTCCATTGGAAGACACCAGCTTATGAATATATCATTTACTGTTTGAGGGACAGCACCAGTCAACCGATTTCAAGCCAGAGTCGTTCTTGATTTTACTATTTCTGAGTCATATTCTTAATCCAAATTGATGCACAAGATTAGATGGACACTGTATCCTTCCTGCAGGAACACATGACCTTCTCATCTGGGGAATCAGAGGTACAAAGTTGCAGGTCATTAAACATGTTGTTTGCAGAATCCCCCAATCTATTATTCTCACTAGGAATGCTGGTTGGGAGTTCATCGGTGCCCAGTGCTTGTCTGCTCAAGTTAAGTAGGGTTGAATAGTCATGAAACTAGACATCCAGCTTCTCTGCATGAATGGCAATGATGTGAGACCAAAGATCAAGTCGATGTACCTAGCAACAAATCAGGGAGGAGGGAGGAACAGAGGAAAGCAGGGAAGACAAGAAGGTTTTGTACTCGATGCCATCAGGTCTTGATGGGTTATCAGTATCTTGTTGGATAGGAAGAGATGAAATCACACTGCATTTATCCCATGTTTATTCTCAATGACACTATAAAAGAGCTGCTGCCAATTCAGACAAGGAGCAAAAGGTATCTGCAGGTGTTTGGAGCAATGCTGGAGGAACTCAGCAGGTCAGGCAGTATCAATGGAAAGAAATTGTGAGTGTGTTGCTCCAGATTTCAGCATCTGCAGAATCTCTTGTGTCTCCAGGTGTTTGGATTATATCTAATTAGTTCAGTATAATTTTCTCAAAATAGCTCTATTTCAAAGTGGATCACCATCCAAGGTAAAATAATGCAAAGAATCTGACGTGGGTCTTCAGGAATAAGGTCAAAGTGCTCCATCCCAGTTCTTTGTTGAAAGAAACATCACCCAACTCTGCTCCAACATAAGGCCCTTCTGCTGTTCAAATCTAT
Organism: Pristis pectinata; assembly: GCF_009764475.1. Classification (NCBI taxonomy): domain Eukaryota; kingdom Metazoa; phylum Chordata; class Chondrichthyes; order Rhinopristiformes; family Pristidae; genus Pristis; species Pristis pectinata. The sequence continues at coordinate 25,341,265 of NC_067427.1, forward strand.
GATCATTCTTTCCACTTGAAAATTCTCATCTCTTGATGGGCTTTCTTTTCTATTCTACAAAATTGGAATATGTCAAAACTCTGAAGCTTATGTCCTATCTCACTCCAAGCACTGATGTTCCATCACTTCCTTGCTCTCTGACCTATAACAGTGCAATGGCTTTCTTTAAAACTTTGCATCTTTACATCCCTTGTTCTCTCTATAAATTCCTCCAGCTTTATAATCCTCTAAAATATTGGTTCTCCTCCAGTTCTAGGTCCTGACAATCCCAAAATGTAATTGCTCCCCCATATGATATCCACGTCTCCACCCGCAAAAACCCTAAGCTCTGGATTGCTTCTCTATATATCTCTCTGTCTCTTTAACTCTCTCTTCTTCTAAGATATTTGTAACACATTTGTTCACACATTTTTTGTTCTAATATCTCTTTATGTGGCTCAGCATCAAATTTTGTTTGAATGCTCAATATTAGAGTGCCTTGGAATGTTACTCCTTCATTAATGTGTTATATAAATGCAATTTGCCCTTTTTCTTGTGTGTGGACATACAGTATATTGTGAATAATGGTCTTGAGTCCAATGGTTCTTTTAATAGTGCATACAGTATGAAGGAGATTCATAGTTCTCAATGCTTTACAATTACTAATTCTGCTTTGAAATTCCAACAATATAATGCATCTTATCTTCTGACACTTTACCGGTGTGTTATTTTGAGGTATTTCTCCAAATCCTCTTTTTATGGTAAAGTTTACAGGCTGTTCAGAGCTAGAAATAAAACATAAACTAGCAAAGGAACCTATATTTCCTTTCCAGTAAAGAAGGATTAGAATAACTCAGATCCTATTCATAGAATAGTTAACCAATGACTTGAGGCAGATCGTTCCACAATATTCAAGGCACTGTTAATTCTGAGTGGTTTGTTGTAACTGAATGTATTGATTTTGGATTTTTTATCTTTGTTATCCCTGCAAGTAAATGTTTTAAGGATGAATCTGGTCCTAGATGGCTCATGGCATTGGACTCATGTTGCATGGTTTCAGTTGGTTATCATCTATCCCTTTATATATCTTGATTGGTGGAAAGGCATGAGGTAGGAAAGCTTCTGAGCATTGACACCATGTGCAATGATTCTGAATGTGGTTTTGGATATAGCTGTATAGGCTTCTTGTCTCATTCTGTGATTGCCTGAAGCACAGATGCAAGATAAAGAAAATCCTGTGTTATCTTCAGCTGTTGTAATATTGCAGAAATTCCCCTTTGTGACTTCTCATGAGAAACTCTGTGCTGGTGTTGCATTCAAGACTAACTCCTATCTGTTGCCCTGTGTTTCATTTTACAAGCTAATGCATTATATTGTTTTTTCCAACAAGAGTAGCATGTAGATTTTAGGAAAGAACAGTTGTGTGTAGAATGGATCCTGGTACCTTTATAACAGTGCTGCCTCACACTGATCTTGTTTTTGCAACAAAACTTTGGGAGATATATTTGACCGTAAACTACTGCCACATCTATGACTGGGACTAGACAGCGTTCCCTGGCAGTATGAGTTGCCATTCTCATCGAAGTTGCAATCAATCCTGCACTCCAAGTCAAATATGAGGCTTTTTATATTCTCAACAGGATCTTTCTTAGACAACTCATAAACTTACCCCTGAGTGTACAATCCAAAGACTACAAAATTACAACATCCCGATGGGTCTTTGAGTGAAGATGCAGCAATCATCCACAGTCTATCCCAACTTCTGACTGCTTGTACAATATACTTGCCATGGGATGGTCAACCTCTGACCTCTTCGCATAGTCAAAATATTGCTGGTCTAATTTCTGTTCAATGGTGACTTCCAAGACGCTGTTGGCTGGCAATTTGGAGATAGTAATGCTCTGGAAGACCCAAGTGTGTAGTTGGCCTCTCTTTTGTAGAGATAGTTAGAGTGGCACTTCTGAGGCATGAATGTTATTTGCCATTTATCAACTCAAGCCTGCATATTGTGCAAGTCTTGGTAACTGCAGATCCATAGACTGCTTCATTTGCTGAGGAGCTGCAAATGGTATTGAGCATTGTGCAATCAATAATGAACATTCCCACTTCTGAAGCAACAAACAATCTGCTGGAGGAAAGCAGTTCAAGTAGCATCTGTGGGCGGGGGGCAAATGAATAGTCGACATTTCAGCCTGAAACCCTGCAGATGCTGCTCAAACCACTCAGTTCCTCCAGCAGATTGTTTGTTGCTCCAGATTCCAGCACCTGCAGTCTCATGTGCCTCCATTCCAACTTCTGATATTGTGATGGAAGGAAGGTCATTGATGAAGAAGCTGAAGATAATTGGACTGAGGACCCAGCAATATTTACAGCTAACGACTGCCTCATAGGGCTGTAGGTTGAGTATTCTTCCAACCTCTGAACCACCCCAGCAAACACAATATCTGTAGCTCTCTGTGGAGAGACTCAGTTAGTGAGTACGCAATGCCAGGAGTAATCATCTATTCCTTCATTGCAGCAATCAATGCCCGCATAATTTTTAGCACTGCCTTCCAGTTCATGTAGGATGTGAATGATTCACCAGACTTGTTATATACCCTCAGGCTGTCTTTGAAGCCTGTTTGTGTTTGAACCAGCATTTTCTTTCTTTTCTTGCCAAAACAGTGTTGCAGTACTCAAGCCTCCTGTGTACATTTACTTTAACTCTCTGCCTCTTCCACTGATTTCAGACTCTCATTAATTTTGCTGAAAGTTACTCACTGCCTTCAGGATCAAATGTTGCTGTCTAGGAAGCCAAGTTGTTTGCATCTTCACTCTTTCTTTCCCCACACCAGCTGGCCAGAACCTTACACTGATTAATTTACAGACCAGATGCTGGGGAGCTGCAATATTCGGCACAATTTTTCTGTGATATTCTGCCATTTTCACAGAGCTTTGGAGGCTCCCACAACATCCAGCACTAAGGAGCCGCAGTCCAGAGATGAGAGAATTTTGTTCCCACCTGATTTTTCCATTGCACTGCCAATTCAAGCAGCCTCATAGCCAATTGTAATGATGGATCTTGGATACAATTGGATTTCTGTTAAGTTTTGGTTTCAATAACGATTACAGGATAAGAGAACTTCAAACACAGGTGTTTGTTCGAATGCTAATATTAAGGATCTCAGTACACAGGGTGTTTGTGCCACAAATAGACAAGATGGCTTCACTGAATCCTCTGAACATGACTTATTTGCATAACTACATACAAATATGCCACACTTTGCTCCCTAGGGATCATGGGAATATTAAGCAAACATTAACTCATGGACTAATTTCGCAAAGGGATGGAGATGAATGAAAAAGTGATGGGTTTACTTTTGACCAAAACATGACCAAGTAACTCCAGGCTTCTATTGTCAATGGTTGTCTTGTTATACCCAAACATATCTCTGCATTCAACAGTAGAAATGTGATCTGCATTGGATGATGCCTTTACCTCAGGGTCTCAGCCCGAAACATTGGAATCAAACTTTTTCTTTAAACAAGTTCTTGTCATTTTCCCCAATGGATCAGAAAGTACTATAAGGATAATTGTGAGGCCATCAAAGTTCACTGTTATACAGAGCAACCTGATAGTGGTTGCTGGAATATATTGGAGTTGCTGTCAGTGGTTCCAAACTCCTCAACTAGTCTTGTTGCTGTACCTGTCCCATTTACTAAATGTTTAGACATTTGGTGAACTAACCAGAGATTCAATGATTTTATCTATTCATTTTTGGAGGGATCTGGACATTGCTGGCAGGGCCAGCATTTATTACCCATCCCTATCTGCTCTTCAGATTCAGATTCAGATTAGTTTATTGTCATGTACACCAGGGTGCAATGAAATTCCTTGCTTATTGAAGCTCACAGAGTAAACAGTATACATGGTGATAATAAATACAACAATAAATACAATGGTGAGTGCAAAACAGCAGAATGGTGCAAAGATTGTAATGCAATCTGAAGAAGACCATAAAACCATAAGACAAAGGAGCAGAAGTCGGCCATTTGGCCCATCGAGTCTGCTCCACAATTCTATCATGAGCTGATCCATTCTCCCATTTAGCCCCACTCCCCCGCCTTCTCACCTTTGATGCCCTGGCTACTCAGATACCTATCAATTTCTGCCTTAAATACACCCAATGACTTTGCCTCCACAGCCGCCCGTGGCAACAAATTCCATAGATTCACCACCCTCTGGCTAAAGAAATTTCTCCACATCTCTGTTCTGAATGGGCGCCCTTCAATCCTGGGGTCGTGCCCTCTTGTACTAGACTCCCCACCATGGGAAACAACTTTGCCACGTCTACTCTGTCCAGGCCTTTTAACAAGAAGTGCAAGAAGAAATGCTAAAGTGACAAAATCAGAATAACCAAGAGAGGGAGAATTAAGAGCCTGTAGTGTGGCAGCACCACTGGGAAGGGGATGTGAAAGAGGTGATTGGTTCAGAGTCTGATGGCAGTGGGGAAGAAGCTGTTCTGCAGTCTGATCGTCTGGGCTTTCAAGCTCTTATATCTTCTCTTGAGAAGGTTATGGTAAACAACATTGTTAAACTCTTGCAGTCCATTGGTTAAATGCACTCCCACCATGCTTTTGAGGAGAAAATTCGAGGACTTACACTCAATAGTAAAGAAAGGACTGCAATATATTTCCAAATCATGATGGCGTGCCCCTTGCAGATGGTGGTGTTCCAATGCATCTGCTACTCTTGTTCTTGGTGGTAGAGCTTGTTTATCCTAGGTTTATCCTTCATGTGGGTTTGCTCACCGTCTGCCATGGACCCAATCTTCCATCTGTGTCCTTCAGGACTCAGCCTGCTTGGTCTGTGGTGGTGCTGCCAAACTACTCTCAATGACAGGCATTCAGTCTCCTACTCAGTATGTTCTCTCCTTTACTATTTCTTTGACATGGAGAAGCACCAATTCATGAGCTGTGGGAGGACAGAAGATGATAATCAGGAGGAGGACTCCTTGTTTTTGTTTGACTAAATAGAGTTTCATGGGACCCAAGTCAACGTTGGGGGCTCTCGGGGCTACTCCCTTCCACCTGTACCCTGTTGCATCGCAACTTCTGGTGAGCCTGTCCTGTCAGTGTACCCGTGAAGCATTTATAAAACATTGGTTAGGCCATAGCTGGAGTCCTAATTACACTTCTGGTCACCACACCATTGGAAAGACATGATTGCACTGGAGAGGGTGCAGAGGAGATTCACCAGGATGTTGCCTGGGATGGAGCATTATGAGGATAGCTGGGTTTGTTTTCCTTGGAGCAAAGAAGGCTGGTTGGGGGGGTGGCACTTGATAGAGGTATGCAAAATTATGAGATGTAGAGATATGGTAGATAGTAGGGAACTTTTTTCCATTGCAAAGTGCCTAAAATTAGAGGGTATAGGTTTAGCATAAAGAGATCGAGGTTTCTGCAGAAGTATATTTGCCTTGTGGTAGTTGGAATCTGGAACACACTGCCTGAGTGGGTAGTGGAGGCAGGTACCTCATAACATTTAAGTATCAAGATGATCACTTGAATCACCAAGGCATCGAAGACTATAGACCTAGTGTTGGTATATGGTATAATGTACATGGGTATGTGCTGGTCATAATGGACATGGTGTGCCAAATGGACTATTGTAGTGTTGTATGACGTTATGATTCTATCCCGTGACAGAAGAACCTGGTAAAGGATCTGTACAGTATCACTTTGGGACTATGACTATGACAGGTTGTTGCTTGACTAGTTTGTGGAAGAACTCTCTTGATTTAGACACCAGGCCCTAGAAGTTTGTGAGACGGACAAGTCTGACAAAGCAGTTATGACACTAAGAGATACACAAATGTTACATTTGTTGAATGAGGTGAAATTGACATTTTTAAACCAGGCGTGGAGAGATTAGGTTGACTTGGTTTATATTCACTACAGTTTAGAAGTATGAGAGAGGATCTAATTGAAACTAACAACATTCTGACAGGGCTCTGCAGACTGGGTGGAAGAAGGATTTTTTTCCCCTGGCTGGGAGCACTGGAATCAGGAGTCACAATCTCAGGATGTGGGGTAAGACACCTAGGACTGAGATGAAGAGAAATTTCTTCACCCAGAAGGCAGTGAACCTGTAGAACTCAACACCACAGAGGCTGTGGAGGACAAATCACTGCATATATTTAAGGAGACAGACACATTTCTAGATGGAAAGAAAGAGTATGGGGAGACCATAGGAAAATGGTATAAATGATCAGCTCAGCCATTCAGCCACAGTCACACTGAATGGTGGAGTGGCTCAAAGATCTGAACAGCCTACTTGTGCTCCTAGTGTTCTGTATTTCTAGGTTTATGTTGTCCTAAGCCATAGTTACTGCTTAACCACTGTTGCACTGGTAACAACTAATTTTATTAGAGTAGATCAATCCATCAGTTAATTATTTCAAAATTCCACAGTTTTTAAAATAATGATATATTTGACAATTTTTATAACTTTTGCTTTTAATAGTTCACCTTTTATCTTTATTTTATCTAAATATTCTAGTCGTTACTTCTGAGAATGAAAATACGCGTTTTTGCTTCCTGGTTTGTTGTCTGTGAGAATTCTTTGATGTGATTAGCTGTTCCCCCATTATGGTGTCATCCCTCCTCTGGACAATGGATCTTCACTTCACAGCAACTATCACCGGGGAAGTGAAATCTACACCATGGAGATTGCTGGATCTTCATGGACCACTTTCCTGAAAGAAAGTTATGAATGTCCCTTGCCACCCCCACACCCAATCTACCCTTTATAGCAAACTCCACCTATATTCTCCTAGCATTATCCATTCTCACAGTTTGATATTTGGCTCCTTTGGGATATTTTCATCCTGAAAAGCACAATAAACCCCAAGGCAACTTGGGTTGTTGTTGAGACAACTGCAATGAAGGGAGGACCAATGAGAAGATGCGACACAGCAAAAAGAAGCTGCTTTCATGCCATATTAGTAGATATTCTGAACAGAACATTCAATGACGAGCCAATGAATTTGTAATTTATTACACTCATGAGCAAGTCCTGCAGCGTAAGTTTTGTTTAGTGTTATTTGTCTCACTTGTCTAAATTCTTGCCACTTAGAATCTTCTCAAATCTGTACTGTTACGTGGATAATTTCCAAGATAAGTCAACACAATTTGATACATTAATGTTGCATTTTTACGCATTAGTTTCAGAGATGCCTCAAGCCCATTTCTGTCCACACTTGTATGCTAATAAATAACAACATTCTCAATTGCATGTAGCAAATTCATTATAAGTGACAAAATCTACAACAGAGAAAAATAGACCATGAAGTTAATGTGACTATTTTCTAACAACAAACAGAGCAAACAGCAGATTATTTCAGGTTCAGAGTAGTGGTCTTCATTAGCTTTTCCATTAAGCATACCCAGGCATCCACCTGATGTCCCACATATTAACAAAATGATCAGTTTTTTTTTGTTCTCACAGCTGAAACGATAGGAATAAAAGTCACCTTATATTGTGACAATTCACCAGTTTATCCCCTTATTTTGTGATGTCATAACCGTAGCTCCCCATTGTTCCATAATCTGCACTGTTTTTTTTCAACTTGCTACTTGGAGACAGATTATTGTATTTAAACAAATACATTTTAGGTTTCTTGAGCAAGCAATATCTTCTTTTAATTATTAATATATGATATTTATCAACTCACAGTAACAAAAGGACCAGATAAATGGACATTGCTATAGTTACATGATAGTTTAGCAACTACAAATGCAATATCCCAATTTATCACTTAAACGTTGTGACTAGATATTGTAAAGTTCTAGGTCATGTTATTTAATCGTAATGATCAGGCAATTTATTTCCATTAAGTTTCATGAAGATGTTGGGGATGACATCTGTAGCATTCTTCAGCCTTGGGACAATGAAATTAAGATGATTACTAAATAAGGTTTACCTATGTTTATAATCTTACTAGATTATTTAACCTCCAATTTGTTGTACACCACTGAACGTGTGATCTCTTCTCAGTCATCAATTAAATGCTAGTTTGATGCTGGCAAGAAAAGGTGGATGAGAGATTTCCATGGGTCTGGTTGCCTGACATTACTCTGTGTACAATAAAGCCCTTTATCTCCAGAATGGAGCTTACTAGCAGGGGAATCACGTGGACCTACTCTGCAGAACAACCCAGGGAAACACAGTGATGTAGCTGGGAGTGCTGCTGCCTCACAGCTCTAGCAACCCGGGTTCAATCTTGATCTCTGGTGCTGTCCATATGGAGTTTGCACGTTCTGCCTATGACCTCATGGGTTTTCTCCGAATGCTCCAGTTTCCTCCCACATCCCAAAGATACGTGAGTTGATGTCCTAATTGGCCACTGGATATTACCCCAGATTCAGGGTCAAAGTTGAGTTTATTGTCATCTGCACAAACACATGTATGCACAGGTACAATGAAAAACTTACTTGCAGCAGCGTCACAGGCACATAGCATTGGATAAGCAGACATTGGACAAGAAAAACATCACTGAACATAAATTATACAAGAAAGGACCCAACTGGAACAAAAAAAAGTTCATTATAGTGCGAAGTGATCAAAATGGTCATAGTGTTGCTATACTGAGGTGGTAATTAGGGTTGTGCAGGTTGGTTCAAGAACTGAATGGTTGAAGGGATGTAGCTGGCATCGAACCTGCTGGTGTGGGACTTCAGTTTTCCGTACCCCCTGCCTGATGGTAACAGCAAGACGATGGCATGGCCCGGATGGTGGAGGTCTTTGATGATAGATGTTGTCTTCTTGAGGCAGCATCTCATGTAGCTACTTCTGGTGGTGAGGAGGGATGTGCTCGTGATGTATTAGGCTGAGTCCACTACTCTCTGCAGCATCTTATGTCACTGCACGTTTGAACTGCTGTACCAGACCATGATGCAACCAGTCAGGATACTTTCAACAGTACATCTGGAGAAGTTTGTTGGAGTGTTCGGTGACAAGCCGACCCTCCTTAACCTTCAAAGAAAGTAAAGACCTTGTGATTGCATTTATGTGCTGGGCCTAGGACAGGTCATTCAATACATTAATGCCCAGGAATTTAAAGCTGCTGACCCTCTCCACCGCTGATCCACCAATGTAGACTGGCACATGTTCACCCTCCTTCATCTTCCCGAAGTCAACAGTCAGCTCTTTTGTTTTACTGACATTGAGTGAGAGGTTGCTTTTGAGGCACCACTCAACCAGGTGTCCTATCTCACTCCTGTACGCTGACTCATCACCACCTGTGATTCATCCAACAACAGTTGTGTCATTGGCAAATTTGTATATGGCATTGGAGCTGTGCTTAGCCACACCGTCATGTATGTATATGGAGTAGAGCAGGGGGCTAAGCACACAGCCTTGAGGTGCACCTGTGTCTCGGTGAGTGATGGACTGGGGGGAGTTGATGAATTGATGTGGAGAGAATAAAATGAGATTAATGTAAGATTAGTGTCAATGGTGCTTGATGGTCAGCATAGATTCGGTGGGCCGAAGGGCCTGTTTCCGTGCTCTGTGACTCTATGACTCTGAAGACGAAATAAAAGAAGGTTGGATAAATAGAAATATGGGTTTGAAAAGACAATTTCGAATCAGAATCCCTGAAGAAGAAAAATATATCACAATTACAATGCTGATTTATATGGCACATCTCAAGTAAGAAAAATATCTTACATTGCAGTGTCTGAGATATGTGCACAATGTTTAGTTTAAATAATACCTTCGGGCTGCCTGCCCAGATTTAATAATTAGCAGCTAGTTGTGGCACATTACTCAAATTTCCAAGAGATGGAACTTAGGGTAACTTCAATCACTGCATAAAACTACTTGGCCAGATGTACTAAAGTAAATCACAGAATCAGAAGAAAAACAAGGAATGACCAACACTTCAGAAAACAGTGGTTATAAACTGTGTAAGTATGGAACAAAAATGGAAAATGATTGAAGTAGTCAGTGTCTGATGACAGAAATGTTAAGGTTTCAAGGTCAATGAAGTTTCATCACAGTTGGGAAAAAGGTAGAAATAAATAAGTGTGAAGATGTCAAGGGAGGTAGGAAGGTCAATAAAAGGGAAGGTTCTGTGAAAGGTGATATGGCAGAAGGTAATAGAGGATGGTAAAAGTATAATTAAAGAAACAATGGGGCAGTGAAGATGATGTGTAAATGGAAGCAGCAGAATCATTGTTCAAATCTACAAAAGGAAAATACAGTAAAACTCCCCTATCTGATTGCTCAGAAATCTCGATAATTCACCAGGGGCTGATTCACGTGCTCCCTTTAACATTCTGGGGCACCAGTTCCTGCAGTCTCTCTAGCACACCAGGGCCCTGCTTCCTGTGCTCCCTTTACACCGACTGGAGCCCCAGTTCCTACCTTTTGATTCTCTTAGCAGCCTTGAAACTTATTAGGTTCACTGACAAATTTATTATGCTGCTGTACAGTGTAACACCTGAAGAAGTGTGAATGAAATATGTGTTGGATTATTAACTGAAGTAACATTCAAAAGTCCAAAATATCTGCCAGTCTAACACCATCAAAGTCCTGAGTGTGCCGAATTATCACAGTTTTACGGCATTGTGGATGCTGGAAATCGGAAATAAAAAACAAAATACTGACATGCTGATTATCTGAAATGATTGAACACGGTGTTAAATGCCTAGCTGAAAGATTAAGTGCTGTTCCTTGGGATTACATTGAGGTTTAGTGGAAGACTCTGAGGTTAGAGAGGTCAAAAGGGTAGGGGGGGGAAGATGGCACTTAAGATAATAAGTTCCAATTTATATATATTCCAATATTATAAGATAATTGGTTCCAATTTTGGTTCGAATAACTTGATATCGACCTAAGATCTGTCTCTAATTCCTGAGTCAAATAAAACACTGATTATTCATCTGTTAACTAATATTAGCAATCATTCTCTTACAACTGGCTTCCAACAGACCAAGAAAATGTTCAATAAAATTAATGCATTTTCTGGAGAATTTCTCTGCACATTCCAGTCAATGATAAGACTTTGAGGTGACAGGGTCAGACTTCCCTCTCGTTCGACTTCCACAGGACCATATGCAGATAATGCAAATTTCATTTTAACCCAGATTTCAGGTCTTTTGGCAAAACTAAATCTATCAACTAGATTTTGATTTATGCCAAGTGAGATACTTCATGTTTCAATAGTTTCTTTGAAGTATAAAATCACACCGATAATTTAACAGCTATTGATGTGAGTTGCCATAAGCTAGTTATTAATGTTTTCTCAAAACATCTCTAAACAAAGTTTCTCTTTCTAAATTGATAGCATGATGACCAGAAAAGAATGGTGACAACATTGAACATTCTTCAGCACAAGATTCCCACTGAATATTTTGATTACAATCTATCAGTTGCTTGTGTTGGTCATTAATTGCCAACCCTGCCACACAACGATTGGACCTCACAAAGTACTTTCAATGACACAGATGGCTGAACTCGTATATAAAAAGAATACCGAAAACTCTCTGCTTGTCAGAAACTCACAAGGTTAATGCAAGCAGGCAAGCCATCTAATTGCAAATTCCAATTGTTTGAGGGCTTTGGTTTCAGTGACCAACTAGGAATCAATTCCACGCCTGGCAGAATGGTGAATTTTTTCCTGACTTCAGACCTTGATTGAACTTATGTGCCTTGGTTGTACTTTAGTGTTTAACTTGAAGTATTTTTCTAATGTACCTATTCCATACCATTTAATATCAAGTATGCCTTTATAAGGTCACTTCTTATTTGGTTCCTCTCAAGACTGAAGAGTTTCACCTTTTTCTAAACTTTCCTCATAATTTAATTCTCCGAAATTGTATTCCAAAGCAATACTGGGTCCAGTTTTTAGTGTTTCATGTTTCTGTTGCTAGGCAATGAGCCATCAAATGAAGCTTCCAATTTTAAGGTGACTATTAATCCAAGAGTCATCTCCCTAAGCTGGCTCTGTGATCCTTACCTTGCTGGCATACTGTGCACTGTTTGGATGCTGGGCTTTATGTCATTGCATTACTTTAATGGAATTGTGAATTCAAATCAAAAAGTTCAATTTAAAAATGAGTATTCATCCTGCATTGTAATCATTAACAGCATCTTAAATTACTTGCAAAGTATTGAACATTTATTTCTATGGAGGGAAATAAACAAGTCGACGTTTTGGGTCGAGACTCTTCATCAGGACTGGAAAGGAAGAGGGCAGAAGCCAGAATAAGAAGGTGGGGGGAGGGGGAGGGGGAGGAGCACACGCAGGCAGGGGAGAGGTGAGATCAGGTGAACGAGGGGCAAGGTAGGAGGGTGGAGGAGGGGCGAAATGTAAGAAGCTGAGAGGTGACAGGTAGAAGAGGCAAAGGGCTAAAGAAGAAGGAATCCGGTAGGAGAGGCCAGTGGACCATGGAGTAAAGGGAAGGAGGTGTGAAATAGATGGGCAGGTCATGATGGCGGGGGAAGGGGAAAGAGAAGGGGAGGGGGCCACAAGAATGAGGGAAGACAAAGGAGGGGTGGGGGGGTAGGAGGTAAAAAAGGGGGCAGGAAAAGAGGGGACGGGTTACTGGAAGTTAGAGAAATCAATGTTGAGGCCGTCAGATTGGAGACTACCAAGGCAGAATAAGAGGTGTTGTTCCTCCAACCTGCATCTGGCCTCAACGTGGCAGCAGAGGAGGCCACAGATAGACATGTCAGTATGGGAGTGGGATGTGGAATTGAAGTGAATGGCCACCTGGAGATCCTTGCTTTTGCGGCAGGCGGAGCGAAGGTGCTTAACGAAGTGGTCACCCAATCTGCGTCGGGTCTCACCGATGTAGTGGAGGCCGCACAGGATGCAATAAATGACACCCTTGGATTCACAAGTGAAATGCTATGGATGTTGAGTCCCTGTGCCCTTCCATCCCCCATCAGGAAGGCCTTAAGGCTCTCCGCTTCTTTCTCGACAACAGACCCAACCAGTTTCCCCCCACTGCCACCCTCCTCCATCTGGCAGAACTGTTTCTCACCCTCAACAACTTCTCTGTCAGCTCTCCCCACTCTCTCCAAACCAAAGGTGTAGCCATGGGCACTCACATGGGCCCCAGCTATGCCTGCCTTTTCGCCAGCTGCCTGGAACAGTCCGTGTTCCAAGCCTACACCCGTAATGCTCCCCGACTCTTTCACCGCTACATTGATGACTGCATTGGGGCTGCTTCCTGCACCCGTGCTGACCTCATCAATTTCATCAACTTTGCCTCCAACTTTCACCCTGCCCTGAAACTCACTTGGTCCATCTCTGACACCCCTCTCCCCTCTCTCTCTGTCTCCATCTCTGGAGACAGATTCACCACGGACATCTTTTACAAACCCACGGACTCCCACAGTTACCTTGACTACACCTCTTCCCACCCTGTCACTTGCAAGGATGCCATCCCCTTCTCCCAGTTCCTCTGCTTCCGCCGTATCTGTTCGCATGATGAGGCTTTCCATTCCAGAACATCTGAGATGTCCTCCTTTCTCAGTAAACAGGGTTTCCGTTCCACCAGCATCAATGCTGCCCTCACCCACATCTCCTCCATTTCCTGCATGTCTGCCATCGGCCCATCTCCTCCCTCCACCGACATAACAGGGACAGGGTGCCCCCTGTCTTCACCTATGACCCCACAAGCCTCTGCATCCAGTACATCATTCTCGGCACCTTCTGTCACCTCCAATGGGATTCCACCACCAGGCACATCTTCCCCTCTCTCTTCTCTCCGCTTTCCACAGGGATCACTCTCTCCGCGACTCTCTTGTCCATTCATCTCTCTCCACTGATGACCCTACCGGCACTTAACCCTACAACCGCACTAAGTGCTCCACCTGTCCCTACACCTCCTCCTGCACCACCATTCAGGGCCCTAGACAGTCCTTCCAGGTGGGGCAGCGCTTCACCTGTGAATCCGAGCGTGTCATTTATTGTGTCCGGTGCTCCAGGTGCGGCCTCCTGTACGTCAGTGAGACCCGACGCAGATTGAGTGATTCATCGTCGGGCATCTTCGCTCCGTCTACCGCAAAAGCCAGGATCTCCCGGTGACCACCCACTTCAATTCCACACCCCACTCCCATACTGACAAGTCTATCCGCGGCCTCCTCTACTGCCACGTTGAGGCCAGACGCAGGTTGGAGGAACAACACCTCAGATTCTGCCTTGGGAGTCTCCAACCTGATGGCCTCAACATCGATTTCTCTAACTTCCGGTCACCCTTCCCCTCTTCTTCTTCCCCCTCCACCCCTCCTTTGTCATCCCTCATTCCTGTAGCCCACTCACCCCTTCTCTTTCCCCTTTCCCCACCCTCATGACCTGCCCATCTATTCCCTGCCTCCTTCCTTTTATTCCATGGTCCACTGCCCTCTCCTACTGGGTTCCTCCTTTTTTCAGCCCTTGGCCTCTTCCACCTATCACCTCCCCGCTTCTTACACCTTCCCCCTCCCCCACCCACCTACCTTCCCCCCTCTCCAGGACTCACCTATCACCTGCCTGCGTGTGCTCCTCCCCCTCCCCCCCACCTTCTTATTCTGGCTTCTGCCCTCTTCCTTTCCAGTCCTGATGAAGGTCTTGACCAGAAACGTCAACTGTTTATTTCCCTCCATAGATGCTGCCTGACCTGCTGAGTTCCTCCAGCATGTTGTGTGTGTTGCTCCGGATTCCAGCATCTGTGGAATCCCTTATGTGAATAATTATGTCACTTTGTTGACTGAAATTTTTCCCCGCTTTCCAATCTCCTTGGAAACAAGACCTCAGAGTACAGAGATCAGCATATACTGTAGATTCCTCATCAGCTAACTAAGCCTCCTCACTGGCTTTCCCTCCGTGAAGTTCTGGCTTAGTTTATTGTTGCAGTGTGAGATGATTTCCAACCTGGATAAGTGCTTCATGGAGCTGATTTGGGGTCTTGTATTCACGTCATGAGCTGTGTAGAAGAGTATGAATTGACTTGTGACCCATGGGTTGACAATTACATTGCTTCCACTTAGAACAGCAAGTGAAGCAGCATCTGGACATGCTGATGGAGGACAACCAACATATTTTGATAGAAATGCGTGATGAGAGCTGGCTTATAATCTTACTGTTTCTGATCTTTATATTTTCTTACAACATAGGAGGTCATTTGATCCATCAATCCCATTCCCTCAACTATTTCTTGGTAATCTCTTCTCCCTCACAGGCCCATTTTCCCACCACCCACCTACTTTAGGGGTAATTTACTGTAGCCAATTAATTTACCAGCACATGTTTGGGAATTGGGAGAAATCTAGTGGATTTGAGGAAAGCCCAGTCGATAATGGTGAGACGGTGCCAAAGGTCAGGACCAAGCTCAGGTTACCCAAGCCATGTGGCAGTAACTCTAACTACGGCACCACTGTGTACTTCATGGCTGAAACTGGTGGAGGAATCAAGGAGAAATGAAAAGGAAGCACAGCTATAGATGAGTCAAATTTTCTATAGTGGCAATGATTGTCTGGGAATCAAGTCTGGGACCTTTCAAGTTTGGTCAAGTTAAGTCAAATTGAGTTTATTGTCATGTGCACAAGTACTGTGAGGTACAGTTGCAATGAAAACCTTGCTTGCAACAGCACCATAGGCACGTAGGTTCAGATAACATACAAAACATGAATTATATATAAAATATACATAAATTATATTAGACAATGAAGAAAATGACTTTGCAAATCAAGTCATTAGTACAAAAAATAAATCAGAGACAAGTCCATGGTAGTGCAGGAGGTGGTCTGTAGTGTTCCGTTGCTGAGGTAGGGTTCAGGTTGTGCAGGATGTTTCAACAACCTGATGGTTGTATGAAAGTAGCTGTTCCTGAACCTGGTGGTGTGAGGTTTCAGGCTTCTGTACCTCCTGCCTAACGGTAGCAGTGAGAAGATGGTCTGACCTGGATGGTGGGGATCCTTTGGAAAAGGCAGAGGAGAGGAGGAAGGGATAGATAGAACAAAGGCAATACTTCAGAAAGGTTAATGTCAATGTCTTAAAATGGCAGTTAAGTAGCAGTCGAAAATCAGATTAATCTTTGTCTATGTAATGTGGAATATGCCTTGCAGGCCAGACTAAAAAATGAAAAAAGGAGAAACTATGCCAAAATGATAACAGGTAGAAATGGCAAATTCTGTTACAAACAGAATGAACGAGTGAATTAACAAAGATTTAAAAACATGGATTATAGCAAAGCCATGGAACTGGAGGATGGACAGATTAGCAGTTAGGGGAGAAGGAACAGACTCAAGGTCAACATTTCTGTTTTTCATCTGGTGCTTTCTGCTTTGTGACTGTTTGTAACAAGTTGTGGCTGAATACGAGGAATGTGGATTATCACCCATAATCACCTTCCTGTTAAGTCAGGCTGCAGACCCAACAACAGATTTGTTGAAACACCTGTTGTTTCAACTCTCAAGAGGATGAATATATTTTGCACAACTCCAAGTTTCACTAAAAACATCACAAATTCACCAAGAGCTATACATTCCCTCATTTAGCCACTTAATTAAAGAACTGAAGTGAAAATATGTTCAACCCTGCCTGGTAAAATGATACTAATTAAAATGTTAATTAATTAACACTCCAGTTAATTATCATTACAAGTAATTATTTGAAAGAAATCATGGAACTTAAAGTGCAGAAATACATCTGTAGCTGATCTGATTAAACTAACACTGCATTGCTTTTATCATATTTTGTAATTTCGAATTACATATAAATGACAACACAATGGCTCTTTGATCCTTTAAGGCAGCAGTTGTACTAATCTTCTCTGGGAGCAGTCATTCCAATTCCATATGCCTTGCTTGTTCATACACCACTTTACTCTTCCCTTGCCCATTTCTTCAACCTCTAGTCTAACCCATGATTAGAGGTTTGACTTCACTCACTTTCTTAAAGTGCGCATTGTAATAGCAGCTGTATATCTTACCCCATGCTGTGACTGTGGACCGAGTCACATGGAAGCTGTAACTGGGAGATATAATTTTTCAATGAACACCAATTAACATGAACATTCATCTATTGTTTTCCCCTGCATAGTTTCAATGGTACAGAATCAGAATGTTCCACACTCAATGATTGATTTCAATAGCCTTAAAGTATCAATTGAAGTTAAATTGTAAAGAGGTTTTATTTCCTGAAGACTGGCTCTCATTTTAATTAATATTTGCTATCCATAATTTCATAACTCCAGAATAATCCCTAACATTCCATTTCTGAATTCAATGGAACCAAATTTTGGAAGCAGGATAATGTTTGGAACAGCTATTACAGTGCATGGCTAACAGACTTCTCCCTTGTCGTGTGTTTAGTCATGAAGTCAAAGACATCGGGTCAAACCAAAAGGAATGGAAATAAGCCCTTCAGTGAAACAAGACCATGCTGACCATCAAGCACCCAGTTACACAAGAAGCGGTTCAGGCAGCATCTATGGAGGAAAATGGACAGTCGACATTTCGAGTCGAGAGCCTTCATCTAGGCTGATGCACCCATTTACACTAATCCTACACCAATCCAATTTTATTCCCCAACATTCCCAACACTCCCCACTCCCTCTGGATTCTACCAATCAACCTCACATCAGCATCAATTTACAGTGGTCAATTACCCTACCAATCCTCACATCTTTGGGACATGGGCGGGAACGGGAGAATCCGGGGAAAACCCACACAGTCAATGGAAGAACGTGCAAACTCCACACAGACAGTACCAGAAGTCAGGGTCAAACCCAGGATACTGGAGCTGTGAGGCAGCAGCTCCACCAGCTGCACTGCTTTACAGAAGGGCAGGAACAGAATTGGTATTGGTATTGGTTTATTATTGTCACTTGTACCAAGGTACAGTGAAAAACTTGTCTTGCATACCGTTCGTACAGATCAATTCATTACACAGTGCAGATATATTGAGTTAGTGCTGAGTGCATTGAGGTAGTACAGGGTAAAAACAATAACAGAGTACAGAGTAAAGTGTCACAGCTACAGGGAAGTGCATTGCAGGTAGACAATGAGGTGCAAGGTCATAACAAGGCAGATTGTGAGGTCAAGGTTACATCTCATCATTCAATGGTCTTATGGCAGTGGGATAGAAGCTGTCCTTGAGCCTGGTGGTATGTGCCCTTAGGTTCCTGTATCTTCTGCCTGATGGGAGAGGAGAGAAGAGAGAATGACCCGGGTGGGTGTGGTCTTTGATTATGCTGGCTGCTTCACCAAGGCAGTGAGAGGTATAGACAGAGTCCTGGAGGGGAGGCTGGAAAGACCACTACTAAAAATATCACTCACAGGTTTTATCAAGACACTTTCAATGCTATTTCACAGTCAGATATTACTTGTTTCATTTTCATTATTTCTGACTGGACAAGCCTGCCTCCAGCTCCAGACGGGGAGAGTTCTTCTACAGATACCATCTGTCTCTGAATTCTGCTGATCGAAGTGAAAGTTGTTTGTTATGTTTAATTTGTCCAAGAGTACTTGTTTTTACTGGAAAGGCGATCATCAATCTGTTGAGTTAATTTACAATTAAGCAACTGATTACATGCTGGGAAACCAATAGTAACACAGGGGAAAGTCACTGATTAGTGTGTATTTAATTACAGCTGTGGAAATCTCATGATCTGGGTCTGCATACCACAATCTCAGTTTGTCAAGGCAAAGAACCCTGAACATCTCATACAAATCCAAAATACAGTTGATACTGAAATAAAACCAGGAGATGCTCAATGAATAATGCAGCATATAATGAGAGAGAAAAAAATGTTACCAAAGTCGAGTTTATTGCCATGTGCACAAGTACATGTATGCACAGGAGCAATGAAAAACTTAGTTGCAGAAGCATCACAGGCACATAGCACCAGATAAGCAGCATTCACAAGAAAAACATAACAGAACAAATTATACAAGGAAAAACACAATTAGAACAAAGAAAACAAAGTCCATTGTAGAGCAAAGTGGTCAATGTGGTCATAGTGTTGCTATACTGAGACAGTGGTTAAGGTTGTGCAGGTTGTTTCAAGAAATGAATGGCTGAAGGGATGTAGCTGTTCTTGAACCTGGTGGTGTGGGACTTCAGGCTTCTGTACCACCTGCCTGATGATAGCTGCAAGAAGATGGCATGGCCTGGATGGTGGGGATCTTTGATGATAGATGTTGTCTTCTTGAGTCAGCACCTCCCGTAGATACTACCGATGGTGGGGAGGGATGTACACATGATGTATTAGGCTGAGTCCACTACTCTCTGCAACTTCTGACATTCTTGCGCACTTGAATTTCCATACCAGACCACGATGCAACCAGTCAGGATACTTTCAACAGTACTTCAGCATTTTAGGGTAGTAAATTTTCATCTAAATGTCAAGAAATTTGAGTGAAAACAGATGCAGGAAAAGGGAATAGGGGCAAAGGGTCAAAGTGGTCGGCAAAATAAATGAAAGTTATGGTAGCAGAAGGCAAAAGCATCTGATGCTGGATTATAATGAAACAAAAGAAGAATCACGAGGAGGTGTCAATGAATAAATGAGACTGAAATTGTCGAACTTAATGTTGAATATGAATGCATATAATTTGCCTTATCAAAGGATGAGATTCTGCTCTTTGAAAATATTGTAAGTTCAATGGGAACACTGCAGGAGGCCCAGCGGAAAGAGATCTGAAGACAAAGGGACAAGGATTAAGGTGACAAAATTATGCTTGAGGGTGGTACAGATTTACTTTCAATGTTGTCCTGTTGGGTTTCCCCAATGAAGAAGGGACTACATTGTGAGAGCAACTAAATGGCACTAAAGTGAGTGAATGGTAAGTGTATCAGCGCTTCACATGAAAAGGCTGCCTGGGACCCTGGACAGGAATGGAGGAGGAAGTAAAAGACCAGAGGTTAAACCCATGGTGCTTGCATGAGAGGTGATGCAGGAAGGCGAAGTGGTGTTGGTTGCCATTGAAGAGTGGACCAGAGTGCCAGAGACAAAAACAAAGCCTTTGGAATGCTTGGAAAGGCAGGCTATCTTTTGTCATGGTACCGCGGTGGAGATTCCATGTGTGGTGGAGAATCATACGATGAATTTAGAAACTGGCAGAGTGGGAGGTGAAAACAAGGGAATGCTACCGTGGTTCTGGGATGGAGAAGAAGGGACAAGAGCAGAAATTGGAAGTGGAAGCGATCCAGCAACCAATACGGAGGGAAATCCTTAGTTGAACTAAAGGGAAGAAATATCAGAAGTTCCACCTTCGGAGGTAGCATCTGACCAGGTCCAACAGAGGAAAGAAACTGGGAGAGTCTTTGCAGGATGCAGACTGCAGGGATATGCTGTCAAAGTCGCTGTGGGAGTCTGTGTGTTTTCAGTGGGTATTGTTTGGTGGTGTATCACCAGGAATAAGAATAAAGGGAAGTGAAGAATCAGGGATCAAAAATGTGAAGGAAATGGAAGATTGGATATTGATAGCAAAGTTGTCAGCACCTTCAGACCGGCAGTGAAAACAGAAAGCAGGAGTGATGCAGTCTTCTGCATAATGAACACAAAAGATGCCGGGAAAGCTCAGCAGGTCAGGCAGCATGTGCGGAAAGAGAAACCGTTAGAGTTTCACATCGAGGACCCTTCATCGGGGTTCTGGAAAAGTAAGTGAGGGAGAGAACCCGAACAGAACTGGAACAAGGGTTGCTCTTCATATCTGGTTACCACACAGGTTTCATAGGAACACCTCTGATTCATAGAAGATATCAATGGTCATGACAGATGAGTTTCAAGGGATTGCGGGAACCAAGGTCCCAGGTTAATTTCAGGGGACCGCGGGAAATGGAGCCCTGGTAAGTTTCTGGGGAGCAAAGGAACTGGGCCTTGGTGAGTTTAAAGGGACCATAGGAATGGATCGGGGTAAGTATCAGGGGTAGCCTAGGAATAGGGACCACAGTGAGTTTCAGGGGAATGCTGGAACCAGGACACCTGAGAATTTCAGGATAGTGTGGTAAACATCACCAGAATCCGAATAACAGCGGATTTCTGAACAGTCGGATTGTGGAACATTGGAGCTTCACTTATGCCAAAATCCTTTACAGAAAATGATCGCAGAAAAGGTTTAGAGGGATATAGGCCAAACCCACGGTAGTGTAGCGGTTAGTGTAACACTATTACAGTGCTAGCGACCCGGGTTCAATTCCCGCAGCTGTCTGTAAGGCATTTGTATTTTCTCTCTGTGACTGTGTGGATTTCGTCTGGGTACTTCAGTTTCCTCTCACATTCCAAAGATGTTCAGGTTAGGAGATGTGGGCATGTTATATTGGCGCCGGAAGAGTAGCGACACTTGCGGGCTGTCCGCCAGCACATTCCCAGGGACGCAAAAAGACGTATTTCACTGTGTGTTTCGATGTACACGTGACTAATAAATATCTTAAATGGGACTAGATTGGATGGACATCTTGGTCGGCATGGACAAGTTAGGCCGAAGTGCCTGTTTCCGTGCTGTACAGCTCCATGACTATAACTGTAGTCACCACTGCAACACAGAAAAGAATAATCTGTGGATATAATTAGCAATTTGATATTTTGAAACTTTGATTCCAACAAGATATTTGTATTCCTCCAATGTGCTTTCTGCCCTAACATTAATCATAGTAACATTGGTGGTCACATCTGCTGCCAAGACCCTAAGCTCAGGAACCCCTCCCTAAAACATCCATTTTTAAAGGAATCAAGGCAGAGTTGGTACAGGGAGGTAATGCTGATGCCGATGTGGGAGGGTGGGGGGGATCGGTGGGGAATGCAAATGTCCTCCACCCTCTTCTACTTCTGGTGTATTTATCTTATATTTTTCTTCTCCAATACAGCCCTTGAAGTCCATCTCATTGACCCAACATCTTCTTGTGGCCCAGTTTCATTTTTTGTCTCATACACTTCTGCAAAATGTCTTTTAGCTAAGTTAGAGGTACTATATAAACACAGGATGATGTTGTCATTGACAAAATTTCACAATGATCATTTTCTGTTTTATGAATTTCTTGCTCTTCAAGGTGGGGGAGATACGCATGGGGGATAAGCACTGTTTTTGAGCATTGAATATTATTGGCTGGCAGTGAGAGAGGCCTTCCCAGTCAGATCCTTCCTGTGCAGTCATAATATCATCCCCAATGCACACTGCCCTCGGGAAGGCTGCAGTGGGGAGGAGACGGTCACCCACCTCTTTGTATACTGTCAAGTTAAGGACATTACAGTTAGAGGCAGGATGCGGACCCAAACCACGACTACATTAGTTTGACCCTTTCAAATCCCCTTACCACCTAGTTTGTGATGACTCCACAAGCTGATAAACATTCCAAACGCAATCCATGGAGGAACAGCAAATGCTGGTCCCCAAACACAATCTTAGACCTTGAAAAGGAGAGAGATAGGGGATATTCAAATCAATTTTATGATTGCAATTTGAAACCCGATCCTGATGGCAACAGGCCAACATAATAAAAAGTCCCTACTTCCCCTAAACCTTTAGATAAATGGGTACTGTAACACTTCCAATGATTTTTCAGTTCAGGTTCATTTCTGGCATCTCACATACAACTGCAGTGTTAATTTAGTGTATAAAGATGAAGCCAAAAGGATTTCTCTAAACCTATTAATCTTCTTCACTTCATGTGCACAAACTATAATCATGCTGCTTGGTAAAATGATAAATGACTGCAGTGAGGCTGAAAATCTTATAATTCACTGTCGCAAATTACCAATCAGCAAATTATGTCTCAGATTTCACTTTAAAATGCCCAAGGAAAATCTGTGGAACAAGTATGTAACAAATGATGCATTGTTCAACAAATGGTCTTAGGTGGCTTTTCAAAATAAAGACAGGCTTGAAATTTTTGGTTAAAAAACAAACTGCTGGAGGAACTCAGCAGGTGAAGCAGCGTTTGTAGGGGGAGAGGAAGCTGATAAGTAAGGAAGGTGATAATGGGAACCATTCAAGGGAGAGACAGAACCGGATGAGGGGGTAGGGAATCCGGTGGGTGAAGTGGCCCATCACATTTGTGCTAACCGTTGCACACATCTTTACTAATCACATTAAGTTCAATTAGGTCCATAGCCTTCTTTGCCTTGGCAATTTAAGTGCTTGTCTAGATGTTCATAGAATTATAGAGTAATATAACATGGAAACAACTTGTCAATGCCAACCAAGATGCCCATCTGAGCTGGTCCCATTTGCCAGCGTTTGGCAGATATCCCTCTAAACCTTTTCTATGATCAATTTCTGCAAAGCATTTTGCTATGACTATGCCCCTCATGATTTTATACACCTTTATAAGGTCACCCCTTAGTCTCCTATGCTCCATACCTTTCCTATCCATGTACCTGTCCAAATGCCTTTTAAATGTTGTTATTGTGCCTGCCTTAACCAGTTTGTCTGGCAGCTGGTTCCACATAGGCACCATTCTATGTGTGAAGAAGTTGCCCCTCAGGTCCCTCAGTCTCCTACATTCCAAGGAATAAAGTCCCAGCCTACCCAACCTCTCCCTATAACTCAGGCCCTTGAGTCTTGGCGACACAAGAAAGACTGCAGATGCTGTAAACCTGGAGAAGCAGATTAGAGGAACACCACCTCATATTCAGTCTCAGTAGTCTCCAATCTGAGCGACATCAACATCGATTTCTCTAACTTCTGGTAACCTCTCCCCTCTGCCCCCCACCTTTGTTTTCCCTTATCCCTCTGGCCCCATCACCCCTTCTCTTTCCCCTCTCCCGCCCTCACAACCTGCCCATCACCCACGCCTTGCTCCCTCTGGTTCCCCACCTCCTTCCTTTTATTCCATGGTCCTCTGTCCTCTCCTATCAGATTCCATCTTGTTCAGCCCTTTGCCTCTTCCACCCATCACCTCCCAGCTTCTCACATCATTCCCACTTCCCCCCTCCCTCACCTGCCTACCTTCCCCCCCTCACCTGGATTCACCTGTCACCCGCCAGCTCGTGCTCCTCCCCCTCCTCCCACCCTTTTATTCTGGCTTCTGCCCTCTTTCTTTCCAGTCCTGATGAAGGATCTCAGTCCGAAACATCAACTGTTCATCCCCCTTCATGGATACTGCCTGACCTGCTGAGTTCCTCTCGCATTTTTGTCTGTTGCTCCTGGAGTCCTAGCAACATTCTCGTAAATCTTATTTGTACCGTTTCCAGCTTAATGACGTCTTTCCTACAACAGGGTAACCAAAACTGTGCACAATACTTCAGGTGCGGCCTCACCTATGCCTTGTATAACTGTAATGTAACATCCCAACTCCTGTACTCAATGCCCTGACTGATGAAGGCCAGCGTGCCAAATGCCTTCTTTACCACCCTGTCTACCTGTGTCACCACTGTCAGGCAACCGTGTACTTGTATTCCTTGATCCTTCTGTTCTACAACACTCCCCAGGGCCTTACCTACCCTGGGGAGTGTTGATTCTGCCGAATCTGCAGAGAGATATAGATAGGTTAAGTGAGTGGGCAAGGGTCTGGCAGATGGACTACAATGTTGGTAAGTGAGAGGTCATCCACTTTGGAAGGAAGAAGATCAGATTATTATTTAAGTGGTGAAAGATTGCAGCATGCTGCTGTGCAGAGGGACTTGCGAGTGCTTGTGCATGAATCGCAAAAGGTTGGTTTGCAGGTGCAACAGGTTATTAAGAAGGCAAATGGAATCTTGGGCTTCATTGCCGGAGGGATTGAATTTAAGAGCAGGGAGGTCATGCTGCGACTATAAAGGGTACTGGTGAGGCCGCACCTGGAGTACTGCGTGCAGTTCTGGTCTCCTTACTTGAGGAAAGATATACTAGCTTTGGAGGTGGTGCAGAAGGGTTCACCAGGTTGATTGCAGAGATAAGGGGGTTAGCCTATGAGGAGAGATTGGGACTATAGTTGCGAGAATTCAGAAGAATGAGAGGGGATTTGATAGAAACATTTACAATTATGAAAGGGATAGATAAGATAGAGGCAGGAAAGTTGTTTCCACTGGTAAGTGAGATGAGAACTAGGTGACGTAACCTCAAGATTCGGGGGAGTAGATTTAGGACGGAGATGAGGAGGAACTGTTTTTCCAGAGAGTAGTTAATCTGTAGAATTCTCTGCCCAAGGAAGCGGTAAAGGCTCTCATTAAATATATTTAAGACACAGTTAGATAGATTTTTGCATAGCAGGGGAATTAAGGGTTCTGGGGAAAAGGCAGGTCGGTGAATATGAGTCCACAGCCAAATCAGCCATGATCTTATTGAATTGTTGAGCAGGCTCGATGGGCCAGATGGCCTATTCCTGCTCCTATTTCTCATGTTCATATGTACCCTGGTTTGACTTCCCAAAATGTAGCACCTCGCACTTATCCAAATTCAACACCATTTGGCATTCCTCGGCCCACTTACCCAGCTGATAAACATCCCCCGTGATGTTGTGAGAGAACCTACCTGTACCACCTCCTAAAGCAGCACATTCCAGATTCCAACCACTCTCTTTGTGGAAAAAAATCCCCCTCAGATCCCCTGTAAACTTCCTACTTTTCACCTTTAACCTATGCCCTCTTGTCTTGGACACTGTCACCACCGGGAAAAAATTCTGTTTATGTTGTCTATTCCCCTTCTATCAGATTACCTCTCAATCTCCTGCACTCCAGGGACGCAAACCCAGTCTCTCCAATCTCTCCTTATAATTGAAATCATTGACATTTGTTTTGTGTGAGATAGTTGGGAAGAGAACATTGAGTATGACATCAAAGATATCATTGCTCTTTGAATATGGATTGTTAAACATCATCTTGCTTAGATGTGATATGGATGGTATTAGTATAATTTTAACACATGTTAATGATCTGTGCTTGGGTGTAAAGAGATTGGTTCAAAGTTTGAAGATGATTCATGAACAATAAGAAGCTTAGTAACAGCTTTCAGGAGGAAGCTATGACTATAAAATGGGTGATTCATTTCAAAGTAATTATTTTCTGAAGACTTGTGACTGTAGATAAAAGCAAGAAGGCAAGAACATTTGCTGCACAGACAAAATTTAGGAGAACACTAAGAAGAGTGCAGCAAAATTCAAGACATTTTTGTGTAATATTCATGATTTTGCTCTGTTAAAATGAAAACAAAATGCTTTTTCTTTGTCACAAGAAACCTTGAAAACCCTAGTAGCATAACTCATAAGCCTGGATATGAAGAGTTGTGGTTTTCTGAAATAAAACATAAAATGCTGGAAACATTCAGCTTCTGGGGAAAGAGAAACAGTTAATGTGTCAGTCCAGGACCCTTCATCAGAGCTGGGAAAGAGAGAAACGAGATAGACGAGGCAGCGTTGAAGGTGGGAGAGAGAAATGGGTGGAACGAAGGGAATTCCTCTGATCAGGTGAGACTAGATGACCTAATGTGGGGGTTGGGTAAGATTAAGCTTCTTTATTTGTTTAATGTGTTGCTAGTAGTAAGGCTGTGGAACATGACCAGCAGGTCAGTCCATACAAAAAAAAGGAAAATGAAAAGAGGAAAAACCGAGCCAAAATGATGGCAGGCAAAAGTGTCCAGTTCTCACACAAACAGAAACCATCTGAGACCATCTGGTCATTCAGTCTCAAGCCAATGACGTCCTATCCTTTGCTCCAGCAGCATCCTGGAATTGTGGAATTATTCCCAATATGTTACCTCATGAATCAAAGGCTAATCACTGAAGCAGGAATCAAGGAAGAAAGGGAGAGAAAGAAACTGTTGCAGGAATGAGGGTGACAATGAAACCTAAATTACCAAAAGGGTGGAGGGTCTTGGCCCAAAACATCGACTGTTTATTTCCCCCATGGATGCCTGCCTGACCTGCTGAGTTCCTCCAGCACTTTTTGTGTATTGCTCCAGATTCCAGCATCTGCCAGAATTTCTTGTGTCTCCGATATTGGTTTATTGTTGTCACATGTACTAAGACGCAGTGAAAGGCTTTTGTTCGTGTGCCATCCAGATAGATCATTCCATACATTAGTACATTGAGGTAGTACAAAAGGAAAAGAAAAACAGAATGCAGAATATAGTGTTACAGTTACAGAGAAAGTGCAGTGCAGGCAGATAAATAAAGTGCAAGGGCCATGACGAGGTAGATTGAGAGATCAAGGGTTAATCTTTATTGTATAAGAGGTCCATTCAAGAGCCTCATAACAATGGGATAGAAGCTATCCTTGAGCCCGGTGGTATTGTGTTCTCAAGCTTTTGTACCTACTGCCCGATGGGAGAGGGGAGAAGATAATGACTGGGGTGGGAGGTATCCTTGATTACGTTGGCTGCTTTCCTGAGGCAGTGGTATGTGTCGACAGAGTCAATGGAGAGGAGGCTGGTTTTTGTGATAGACAGGGATGTAAGCCTTGTGCAGAGCAGTTGCCATACCAAGCCGTGATGCACCTGGATAGGATGCTTTCTGTGGTGCGTCTGGAAAAATTGGTGAGGGTCATCGGGGACATGCCAAATTTCCTTAGCCTTCTCATGAGTTAGAGGCGCTGGTGTGCTTTCTCGTCCATAGAGTCTACATGGTTGGACCAGGACAAATTGTTGGTGACATTTACACCCACAAACTTGAAGCTCTCAACCATCTCCAACTCAGCAGACAGAAAGTAGAGAAAGGAGAAATGATAAAGAGTGGTCCCAAGAGAAAAAGGAAGTAAGGTATTGTGAGGTTGGAATGTCCCCATCAAGGGGAAACATTGATGGAAAAAATATAATGTTAGATCTGAGGAAACAAGAGATTGGAAATATTTCAAGGTTCTATGCATGGGCTGTTACATATATCGATCGTTCAGCTGAAATGGAAAGGAGATCAAGATAATAGTCTGTAAGGAAGCAATTCCCTATGGTTGAGAACCATTTTCGCTGGTGTTACAGAATATTTTCACAGCCCTAAAAACTCTCATTTTGCAATCATCTTGAGACAGTTTTGACAAGAGTGACTTTTGTCTTCTCTGGGACAGTAAATCAGAACTGATAAAACAGCAGGGATTCATAACTAAAGGAAGCACAACAAAAGTTGGAAGAAATAAGTTTGGCAGAATCTGTGAAGGGAGTAACAAAGTGAATGAAGGGTCACCTGTGTGATAGGTTAGGTAGGATTTCACTGGAAACAGCCCATCACTGCCTGGTATGGAGGCTCCAATGTGCAGGATCGAAAGAGGCTGTAGAGGGTTGTAGACTCAGCCAGCTCCATCAAGGGCACAACCCTCCCCACCATCGAGGGCATCTTCAAGAGATGGTGCCTCAAGAAGGTGGCATCCAACAGTAAGGACACTCACCATCCGGGACACGTCCTCTTCATGTTACTACCATTGGGGAGGAGGTACAGGAGCCTGAAGATCCACCCTCAACATTTCAGGAACAGCTTCTTCCCCTCCGCCATCAGATTTCTGAATGGTCCATGAACCCAATGAACACTACCTCATTATTCCTCTTTTGCACTATTTATTTATTTTTGTAACAAATAGTAATTTTTATGTCTTTATGTCTTGCACTGTACAAATTTCATGATATATGTCAGTGATAATAAACCAGATTCTGATTCTGATGCCTTGCAGTTAGCCCCCTTGGCTGCAGCTAGTGTGTGGCTCCCAACAACACTGACAGCACTGCAGAAGCTGTTCTATGAGGTGAAGTGGGCCCACTGGTGATTAGTAAGCTTTGGGCAGCACAACCTGGGGTCTGACCAGGGATCACCCTAACTTCCATATTTTACATATTTCATCATGAAAATGAAGGAGGCCATGCAGCCCATTGAGTCGTTTCCCCCACTAATTTTCCCTCATTAGAGCTGTCGTCTTATAGCTCCAGAGACCCGGAGGCCCTAAACAGCCCTCACCGGTGAGGCAAACATACGCATGCAAATCCTCCGGCCTTATTTATTGCATCCAGTGCTCCCGGTGTGGCCTCTTCCACATCGGTGAGACCAGACACAGACTCGGCAACTGCTTTGACTCAGCAGCCGCTTTGACCATGGCCGTCTGGAGCTCCTGGTGATGAGCTACTTTAGTTCTCCTCCCCATTCGCACATCAACATGTCTGTTCTCCACCTCCTCCACTGGCAAGGTGAGGCTAAACCCAAACTGGAGGAACACCAACTCATATTCCGTCTGGGTCGTCTACAACCGGACGGCATGAACATTGAATTCTCCAGCTTCCGGTCAATCGCTCTCCCTCTGTCCCTTTTCTCTCTCCTTCTGATCTACCCAGTTCTTCCTACACTCACCCTGGCCCCCGTCACCCTGGATCTTCACCCACTCCGTCTGCCCGTCACCCTCCCACTCCTCCCACTGGTTCCCCTTCCCCACCATTCCCGTCTGCTGTCCTCATCTCCCTCACTTGCTTCCATGCCCCACCTTCCTCTCCTATTAGATTCCATCATCTTTGTTGCCGACACCTATCACCTCCCAGCTTCTGTGGCTATTCTCACCCTCCCTTCCTCCAACTGCCTGTCACCTCTCCTCACCCGGGTCCACCTGTCACTTGCCAGCTCTTGCTCCACCTCTTCCCCTCACAGTTTTATACTAGCTATCTCTCTGCTATCTTTCAGTCCAGGTAAAGGGGCCTGACCCGAAACATCGACTGTCCGTTCTCTTCCATAGATGCAGCCTGACACGCTGAGTTCATCCAGTATCCTGTGTGCTGCTCCAGATTCCAGCATCTGCAGTCTTTTGTGTGGACAGGTTTGATCCTGATCTCTGGTGCTGTCTGTGTGGAGTTTGCATGTTCTCCCTGTGACAGTGCGGGTTTCCCCTGGGTGCTCTGATTTCCTCTGACATCCCGATGATATGCTGGTAGATTAACACTTTTCCACTCTTTTTTGTTATGTAGCCTTATATGAATTCCTCATAATATTTATATTGCTCGATACTTAATGAGATATCTTGTTCAAGTTATCCCATTTTTATTTAATCCTTGTGAAGATAAGTGACAAAAGAATAAAAAAAGGGGAAGTTGATGGGCATGTGAAAGAAATAAGTTGAAAGGTTACAGGGGAATAACAGGGGAGAATTGGACTGATGGGATAGCTCTGCTTAGATACAGTGTGGACTGATGGGCTGAATGGTTTCCTTCTGTGTTGCATTAAGTATATAATATGTATGATATCCTGACCACATGTATCTGAATAGGATTTCCCAACAACACTCTCCCACTCTTTGTGTTATATAGCCAGATATGTCTGCCTCACAACGCTTTCTTGCTCAATATTTAATGAGATATCTTATTCAAGTTGCCCCATTTTCATTCAGCAGCATATAATTTAATGTCCTTTTATTATAATTTTCCTCTGAAAAATTACTTCTGCTTTAATGCCCTTGTTCAAGATTTATGTTTTCAAAAAATATACCTCTTTCATTATTTTTTTTTGTTTTGTGTATTCAAAGCCTTTTGACAGTTTTGAAATCCAATAAACCTGGGACATGGTTTAACCAACAATCAAATAGTTTTTGGGGTGGGGTTTGTCAATCATGATATCATGAGCCCCAGGGAAGAAGGTTAAAGACCCCAAGAGTGGCTGAGAGGGAGGCCAGAGATGCAAGTACACAGGAACGCAGGAGAATAACAGCAGTGGTATGTCAACTGGCCCCTCGAGGCTGCCCCACCATTTATTATGATAATAGCTGATCCGTGCTGGCCTCAGCTCATCTTTTGCTGGATTTTGCAGGATCCCCAATATCACAATTCAAGAAGGGCATTTGTTGTATTTGTTTTATCCAGTCCACACTTTTCCACTTCAAACTTTCAGTCCAGTTTAAGGCAGGCCTTCCTTAAAACTCCTTTATTGACCTTTAAATATTTTCTGCCTGTATGGAGTCATACAGTCATACAGCACAGAAACAGGCCCTTCCGCCTAACTGGTCCATGCCCACCAAGATTTCCACCTTAGCTAATCTCATTTGCCCTTGTTGGGCCCATATCCGTCTGAACCTTTCCTATCCATGTACCTGTCCAAGTGCCTTTTAAATGTTGTTAATGTACCTGCCTTGGCTACTTCCTCTGGCAGCTCATTCCGTATACAGACCACCCTCTGGGTGAAAAAGTTGCCCCTCAGTTTTCTATTAAATCTCTCCCCTCTCACCCTAAACCTTTGTCTTCTTGTTGATTCCCCAGCCCTGGGAAAAAGACTATGTGTTTTCACCTTATCTATGCATCCAATATCATAGAACAATTCCTACTGAGTGTAAGGTATCTTGGCTGATGTGTTCAAATGCAAGTATTCTTCCTCTTATCTTTAGCATATTGAGTTGTGGCCTCTTTCCAAGTATCTGTGGCAGCATGACTTTGAAGGAGCTACCCTGGATATATTCCATAAAATGACCTCCCCTTTCACTCAGTTTTTCTCTTCATTAAACTTCAACATAATAATAAGTAAGATAATAATACTGCTGCCTTTCATCTTATTGCACTTGTTCTAAAAGATCCTGTTGTGTCATCCTCTTGGGCAAAATTGAACGGTAATTTCTGGTCATTATCCATTTTCCTTTGTATTTCAGCTTTCTATCCAGCATCCATCACCAAAAATAAAATTATTTCTAATTGCGGTAATCTTGTTCACTTATATCCTTTACTTCCAACTTGGTTGTTTTTCTTCCAGTTCCTTGCCTTCAAATGTTTTGCATTCCTTGGTTTGCTTCTTGAAGTTTCATTTGTCCATAATAGTTTTGTAATTTTACATTTTTGACATATAGAAAAAATGAAGCACAGATAGAGTTGGCATCATTGTGAGTCATCGTGATAAATTTGTGATAAAGCAGCCCTTTGGACTCTAACCTCTTCCCAAACAAGGGGGTGTCAAAAGGGGTAATGTAAGTCAAGTACATGTGGTGAGAGTTTGGATAACTGGATAAATGGTACCAGTTCTTGGGCAACCAGCTTTTTGCTGCTCTAATGTTTTAATTTGCTCTTGTAAACCATGCTGAGATAATATTTTCTAATGTGAAGAATTCCCTCTGCAAAATTTATGACAGTGTTTAAAATTAACACTAATCTGTTATTTATTTGGAGCTGATGACAGTGAAATCACTAAAATAAAATGTGTCACTTATTTTATTTTGATTTTAATTATTCAGTAATATTTTAATATGTTTCTAATTAAGTTTATTTTTAAAATATTTTCATTCTATAATTACATTTCTTTCCTTACTTATTTATATCTACTTCAATGGACTTGAACAGATTTGCCTATGATTTGTTTGTCTTTGAAAGCAGCAAGTGATCAAAGGCCATCAGGGCATCCAGAGGAGCAAGGCTTTAGCAGTTTACTGCCTGAGGCTGCTCATTGCTCAGAGCTTGCTGCCCTTCACCACCACCAACCATCCCCCCCCACCTCCCTCCAATGTGGTTGGAGACCTGTTGGGCAGGGAGATTCAGCTTGTTCAGCTCTACACATCCAGAGATGGGAAGAGAAGATGTGGGCAGGAACCCTGGGCAAAGGGACCAGGCAGTATGTTGGGTCCAAGATGATGGTATGAAGGATTAAAGCATTTTTAGTAATGTAATTCCATTTCTATATCTTCCAGATACAAATTTGAATTGGGAGCCATTATCACCCTCAAAAAAGAAGCATCTTATCTTAATGGTGAGAGAGTGTAGAGCTCTGAGCTGCAATAGAATCTGTATGATTTGCAAAAGACTAGTATTCAGGTAAAGCAAGTAAAATTAGGAACGCTAACAGAATGTTCTTTTTTTTTATTGCTGGGAGAATTAAATACAACAGTAGGGAGGTTATGCCTCAGTTATTGGTGAAACCACGGGTGGAATACTGTGTACAGTTTTACTCCTTATTTAAGGAAGAATATGAATGCATTGGAAGGAGTTCAGAGAAGGTTTACTACACTAATACCTGGACTGGGCAGATTGTTTAATGAAGAAGTTCAGGCCAATTACTTCTGGAGTTTAGAAGACTGAGAGGGGAGTTGATTGAAGCATAAGGTCATGAGGGGTATTGATAAGGTCAATGTGGCGAGAACTGGTTGTCACTGATGAAAAATAAGGGGCATTCCATTTAAGACAGAGATGAGATGAATCCCTTTCTCTCAGAGGGCCAGGGGTCTTTGAAACTCTCTTCTTCAAAGGGTGGTGGAAGCAGAGTCTTTTGAATAAGGTTAATACAAAGTAGATAGATTTGTGATAAGCAAGGTGTGAAAGGTTATTGGAGTAGGTAGGAAAGCAGAATTGAGGTTACAATAAGATCACCATGTTTTTGAATGGTGGAGCAGGTTAAAGTGGCCATCTGGTCTACTGCTCCTAATTCATGTGTTCTGCACTCCACTCCCAGAAAGGTAAGGGTGGTTGGACAAGGATAGTGGTCAGTGAGTTCGGGCAATGAGCTGGATCCAGGATGGTTTGGAAGATTCAAAGGGAGAGAATGAATCCTTAAAACATTTTTATCAATTTAGTTCCATTTCTATGTCCTGCATATGTAATATGGATTGAGAGGTACTCTCACTTTAAACTAGCAGAGTTGTTGGTTTGCCAGTTGCAAAGCCTGTAACAGAAGCAAAATACCCTGGTTACTGGGAATCTAAGGTAGCACAGAAAATGGTGGCAGTAGAGAAACAAAGGACTGCAGATACTGGAATCTAGATGGAAATCACGATGATGCTGGAGGAACCCAGCAGGCCAGGCAGCATCTGTGGAGAAAAGCAGGCGGTCAACTTTTTGGGTCAAAACGTTTGAGGACCCAAAACGTTGACCACCTGCTTTTCTCCACAGATGCTGCCTGGCCTGCTGAGTTCCTCCAGCATCATCGTGTTTTTCAAATGGTGGCAGCATCTGTGGAGTGAGAATCCAAGTTAAAGGGCAGGTATGGGCTGGTTGCTGATGGCAGATCATTGGTGAACCATCTACTGGCTGCTGTTCCTCATGTCCACACAGCAGCTCAGAGGATGCAAACATGCTGGATCCAGAGTAGGGTACATATGACCTCCTGCCGACCATTAAAGTGTAAGTGCATTCCATGAACTGTGAAATGAGCGGCAGCTTACACATCATATCCAAACCCTCATCTGAATAAAGTCACTCACCTTAATTATAAAAGCTAATTTAGACACAACTGGCAATTTATGATTGCAGTTAATTATTTGTAGTTCAATGTATTTTGAATTGTCTATTTATCTACTTGTTTATTTTGACTGTTTGTAATGACTGAAAAGGCCTTTTGGCATTTCAAGCATTCAGAAGGCGATCGGGCCATCTTTGTGAGCAGCCCATTGGTGATTCTAGTAGAGCTGCTCCTCATAGTTCCAGCAACCTGGGTTCGCTCCTGATCGCTGGTACTGTCCACATGGAGTTTGCAGATTCTCCCCATGATGGTGTAGGTTCTCCCAAGATGCTCCATTTTCTTCCCATACCTAGGCATGGAGGTAGGTTGGTCAATTGGTCACTGTAAATTGCCCCAAGTGTTGGTGAGTTGTAGAATCGGTGGTGTGGGGGTAGCAGAGTTGGGAATATGGGGGAGAATTAAACACACTTAGTGCAGGATTAGTGTTCATGGTTGCCTGATACACGCACCACCAGGCTCAAGCACAGAGCTTCTATCCCACTTGAACAAACCTCTTGTATATTAATGATGAACTCTTGACCTCACAATCTACCTTACCATGGCCCTTGCACCTTATTGTCTG
This sequence comes from Pristis pectinata, assembly GCF_009764475.1. Taxonomy (NCBI): domain Eukaryota; kingdom Metazoa; phylum Chordata; class Chondrichthyes; order Rhinopristiformes; family Pristidae; genus Pristis; species Pristis pectinata. The sequence continues at coordinate 25,375,864 of NC_067427.1, forward strand.
CCTGCACTGCACTTTCTCTGTAACTGTAACACTCAATTCTGAATTCTATTATTGCTTTTCCCTTGTGCTACCTTAATGTACTTATATTTTGAGATTATCTGTATGGATGGCTTGCAAACCTAAGTTTTTCACTGTATCTCAGTGCATGTGACAATACTAAACCAATACTTGACCTGGATTCGATTGGCATAAGGGCCTGTTTCCATACTGTATGATTCTATGACCCAATGGATTCAAATCCCACCAAGGGAGCTGGGAATTTAAATTAAAAGAATGAGATAAATTTAGACTTAATGTTACTCGCAATAACAGTGCTTTAAAATGTTGTAAAACTTGCCTGCGTCTCTAGTACCCTTTATGGGAAGAAATCTGCCATCCATCCCCACTCTTACCTGTACATTGGTATTGGTATTGGTTTATTATTGTCACTTGTACTGAGGTACAGTGAAAAACTTGTCTTGCATACTGTTCGTACAGATCAATTCATTACACAGTGTATTGAGGTAGTACAGGGTAAAAACAATAACAGAATACAGAGTAAAGTGTCACAGCTACAGGGAAGTACTTTGCAGGTAGACAATAAGGTGCAAGGTCATAACATGGTAGATTGTGAGGTCAAGAGTCCATCTCATTGTATAAGGGAACCATTCAATAGTCTTATCACAGTGGGATAGAAGCTGTCCTTGAGCCTGGTGGTATGTACCCTCAGGCTCCTGTATCTTCTGCCTGATGGGAGGGAAGAAGAGAGAATGACCCGGGTGGGTGGGGTCTTTGATTATGCTGCCTGCTTCACCAAGGCATTGAGAGTTATCGACAGAGTCCATGGAGGGGAGGCTGGTTTCCGTGATGTGCTGCAAGAAACTCTCTGCAGTTTCTTGCAGTCCTGGGCAAAGCAGTTGCCATACCAAGCCATGGTGCATCTGGATAGGATGCTTTCTGAGGTGAATCGATAAAAGTTGGTGAATGTCAAAGGGGACATGCCAAATTTTTTTAGCCTCCTGAGGAAATAGAGGCGCTGGTGAGCTTTCTTGGTCGTGGTATCTATGTGGTTGGACCAGGACAGGCTATTGGTGATATTCACTCCTCGGAACTTGAAACTCTCAACCCTCCCGACCTCAGCACCATTGATGTAGACAGGTGCATGTAGACTGCCCCCTTTCCTGAAGTCAATGACCAGACTCCAACCTCACCAATATGGTCAAGTTCAGACAATAGGAATTATTAGATGCTAACATTTTCTACTATTTTTGATAATTGTATTTATTTTTGTACTTATCAGTCATTTTATTTTAATTGCCATCAATTTGTATGGGCTACTCTACCAGGTAGCTTCATCTTTGATATAAGGGTCAGCATTCCTACTTCTTAACTATTGTCCCTTACCAAGGTGGCTTATTATTGGTATTGGTATTGGTATATTATTGTCACTTGTACCAAGGTAGAGTGAAAAACTTGTCTTACAAACTGATCTTACAGGGCAATTCATTACACAGTGCAGTTACATCAAGTTAGTACAGAGTGCATTGATGTAGTACAGGTAAAAAAAATAACAGTACAGAGTAAAGTGTCACAGCTACAGAGAAAGTGCAGTGCAATGAGGTGCAAGGTCACAACAAGGTAGATCGTGACCAAGAAAGCTCACCAGCGCCTCTACTTCCTCAGGAGGCTAAAGAAATTTGGTTTGTCCCCTTTGACTTTCACCAACTTTTACCGATGCACCATAGAAAGCATCCTATCAGGATGTATCATGGCTTGGTATGGCAACTGCTCTGTCCAAGACCGCAAGAAGCTGCAGAGAGTTGTGGACACAGCCCAGCGCATCACCGACACCAGTCTCCCCTCCTTGGACTCTGTCTTTACCTCTCGTTGTCTTGGTGAAGCAGCTAGAATAATCAAAGACCCCACCCACCCGGGACATTCTCTCTTCTCTACTCTTCCATGGGGTAGAAGATACAGGAGCCTGAGGGCACATACCACCAGACTTGAGGACAGCTTCTACCCCACTGTGATAAGACTATTGAACGGTTCCCTTATACAATGAGATGGACTATGACCTATGACCTCATACCCAGTTTTCCAGTTGGTGAGTTTTCCAGTGTAGTGTCTTTAATTTATTCACTGCAAAACATTGACCTCCCTGATAAGGCTGGAATTTCTTGTCTATTGTGATCAACTCTTCACTATTTCCTCAGTGAAAGGGCAAGTAGAAATAAACAATAGCCAACCTTGTCAGGGTTCTGTGAGAAAATAAATTTTCAAAATGTAGGCGATTTACACTGATATTTCCTCAATAAAAAATATCTCTGATAAATGCAAATAATAAATACAAATAGCAACAAATACAGGAAATATTACCCTCCAATAGCTTCTCTTGTTTTAACTGGAAAACTGGATCATAAGCCACCATGGTAAGGGACAACAGTTAGGAAGTAGGAGAGCTGATCCTTGTATCAAAGGAGAAGCAAATTGATAAAATAGACCATACATATTGTTGTTGTGTTATATTTAGAAATATATGAAATTCAAAGCAATAAACAAGAAAACCAACAACTGTACGTTAAATCGTGCCTTTCAATGCAGTTGGTGCTACTGCCTCACAGATCGAGCAACCCACATTCAATCCACACCTCAGATGCTGTCTGTGTGGAGTTTTTATGTTCTCTCTGTGACCGCATGGGTTTCCCTGAATGCCCTAGTTTCCTTCCACATGTCAAAAATATGTTGGTTGGTGCGAATTACCCCTGGTGAAGGTGGGTGGCAGGAAAATCAGGACAAGTTGCGACATGAGAGGAAAAAATGGGATTCAGGTGGGATTGATCTAAATGGGTGCTTGAAATGGATGAAATGGGAGTCGCATAGGGAGATGTTAGAACCTGTAACCAAAATCCTGATCAAAAATGAATGTCTTCAAAAGGGAAGGCGAAGCAGTGAAGATAAGAGAGGAAATAATACCATACATAAGAACATATGAAGTAGAAGCAGGAGTTGGCTATAGACTTCTCAAGCCTGTTCTATCATTCATCAGATCTGATCCTATGAACGAATTTAAGCACAGGAATAAAAATTTTGATTCTGAGCGACTGTTTGATCAGAAAATAAGTCAGAAAGCAAAAATCCGAGAATGCTGGGAAGAAATTATCATGTAACCTGTAGCAAAGATGCAGAAAAAAAAATATGCCTACATTTATAGCCAAAGAGTGTGGACTGACTGATCAAATAAATTGAGCACGTCTTAAATATTGAGGAGAAGGTGCAATCTGATGGAATGTGTTCGAGAATACTGAAAGAAATGAGGATAGAGGCAGAGAAAGCTGCTGCTGAATTCTTTTTTCAACTCATTAAGTACAGAGTTAGCTCCACAAGTTTGAAAATGGCATCCAGCTGTTGTATTTTTTTTAAAAAATCAAGGTTAGCAGTGTAATTCTAGGAATCCCAAAAGCAAATCACAGAAGCGGAACAAGGTTGTAGATCACCAAGACCCCAGGATGTGTAGCAAAGTAGAAAAATCTGTAATTAACCAAAGTTATTGCCCTTTTAATGTAATATACATCAGCATTTCTCTATGGAATATAAGCAATCAATTAATGTGGAGTAAGAAATGTTTGTATAGTGCCTTTTATATTCTGATGATGTCCCAAAGCATTTTGCACATAGGCAAAGCTATAAAACCTTTATCTCTTAAAGCTGATCCTGTCATTACTTTAGATCATTGCAGATCCAGCTATCTTGGCTCTGTGATCATTAAAGTCATCCTTCCTGTCTGTTTAACACACAAAATATGATTGAAACCATGATTAAATTTAGCCTGTTGATTCATCTTTTGTTTTCTCAGGCAGTGAGTACACTACACTTGTGTTCCTGGGTAGTCTTCCACCTAACACCAAGTCTGCTTCGATGGTATAGATAGGGATCACAGTGAGAACACTGCACCCCATTTTTCCTCAATAAAATCTATCCAACTCAGATTTGTAGTTTCCAGTTAAAGCCCAGGCTCAATAGTTTTTCAGGAAGAACAATTACGTATTTCCACTAACTTTAAAAAAAAGTGCTCCTTGGCTCTAATTTGGAAATACTAACTTCTATTCTTCCATCCAAGTCACAGTTAAAGACACTGAAAATTGAAGGCCCCAGTATATTCCCCTGGACAACTTTCCTAATTACCTTCATTATCTTGTTCATTATCTCATTACTTTTATTCCAAATCCTGTCATTCAGTTTGCTAAACAATAGATTGCCTTCAATTCTATTTGCTCTTACTGTCTTAAATTCATGAATGGAACCTTGTTAAATGTGTTCTGTATGCCATTTAATAACATTTTTAACAATATTGTTACTCACACTCAGAACATTCATTTAAGTTTGCTTTATATGACCCTTTACAAATCGATTCTGGAGCCTAATGAGCACAGCCCACGCTTGTTCCAAACGCTTGATCATCCTGTTCATTGTAATAGTTTTGAGTAACCCCAGCTATTTCTTGGTTGTGATGAAACCCATCAGGTCCTTAGATCTGTTCATTCATGGTACTGTAATTTTTTTCCAGAACTGCCTTTAGTTTATATTGAACCTGGTTTGCTTTTTCTCTTGATTTATTTATAGTTTTCCGATTGCTTCTGACACCATCCTCATCCTCTCTTCTGAAGATTGATACAGAATAACCATTTAGTAAATCAAGAATTTCAGGATTTCCAATTCCAACATTGCCTTTAGTCTTTCACTTAGACCCTGCTGTATGTTACTCCTGTAACTCTCCTTTGGTTGATATACTTTAAAAACCTTTAGAATTTTCCTTGTCATTTTGCCTGCGTAAGCTTTTCCACATATCTTTTGTAGTATTCACTAATTTCTGCAGAATAGTTTTCTATGTTTTATGTGTCATGCAGTCCAAAAGACCTTCAGTGTTCTTTTCCTCTGAGTAAGCCCTTTCATGTCAGTGTTATGTTTATGCATACGTCTTTATGCTATCTCTTACTTTCTTAGCCAAGAGCATTTGGTCAATGAGGAATTATGCACGGATATTGAATTCTACCAAATGCTTTTATGATTATCTTCCAAAGCTTGTTTATAATTCCACCCATATTCTCCAAATTCAGCTTTATTTAAAGAAAAATTAACTGGGATATTCAAACTGGAATCAATAAATATTCTAGGTTATTTTGGTTTAGGTTCTAAATATTTAGATTTTTTTTAAAAAATCATTCACCAGTATAGTGAGACTATCCCTATTTATCCACTGAGCAGAATTACTTGCTGGGTCATTTCAGTGGCCAGTCAAACATTGCATATATTATTGAGTCTGGAGTCACATAAATATGGCAAGTATTTCTACCTGAAGGAGAAAGATGAACTAGATAGATTTTTGCAACAATCTAATAGTCTCAAGGACCATTACTGTCACTGTTTTGTTAAGTACACATTTAGTTTCTTGAATTTAATTTCCACAGTTGCTATTGTGGAATCCAAACTCATATCTGCAGGTCAATCATCTAGACCTCTGGATAACAGGCTAGTAACTTCTAATTTGCAACCTTAAGGGCCTTCCAAACTATGGGACGTTGTACTGACAAAATTATTCGTAATGAGAAAGGATTTGGAGACAATAAAACCTCCAGTCTTTGTGCAGGTCAATTGTGCAAGAATAATGATATTTAAGTAATAGATTTACAACTTTGAGAAAATGTTTTAAACATGATACCCAATCCCATGAGAAAGTAACTCAACTGAAATGAAGTCGCAAGGTTAACAAAACAACTTAATTATTAGGGATCTGAGGATTATGATGAAGATCTAAACTCAATGGTTAAATAAAGGTCCTGAAGTTATTGATGTGGAAGAGAAACTGTGAAATCTAAAGATTTGAAACAGGTTAGAAACTTATAACAACTGTGAGCACTGAGAAAAGAAAGTTGCAAAGTTAATCTTTCAATCTGAGTTCTGACAAAAGACATCTACCAAAAATATTTTTAAAAAAATCAGGAAGTGCAGATTTGGAAATCTGTAATAAAAACAGAATATGCTGGAGATACTCAATAGGTCAGGTAGTATCTATGGAAAGAGTTAACATTTCAGGCACTGGTGAAAGGTCATCAATCTGAAACATTTGTCCTGTTTCTCTTTGCAAAGACACTGTCTGAGGTGCTGAGTATTTCCAGCACCCACCGTTTTTATTTAAAATATTAATGAATACTTGCTCCTTTCAGATGTTGGGGGACCTATTACATATTTCCAATATCCTCTGTTTATATCAATAAAAATATTGTCATTACTCCTGTTTCATAATTGACTTTGTGCCATTTTGAACTTTTACAACCTACATGTTGGAACTTGCTTCCGAATCCCATATATTTTACTTCATTTCATCCCATCTTTAATTGATTCCTCAAAACGTGTTTCCTCCCAACACCTCCAGGTTAGAATTGGTGAAGCACCCCACACTAAAGGACGGAGGCAAGTTCACACTGTTACTGAACATCCAAGTTTATTTAGCCTGAAGGTTATTTTTGCAGCATAACCTTCAATTTTCACCAGAATTTCATCCAAACCCAGTTCACCTGAACAATTATACTGGAAAATGGCTGTGTATTTCCTAAGATTGCCACAATGTCCACTAAGAAGCATGAATAATTGTTTTTAAGTGACCTTCCTGGAATCTACAATTCAACAGGCATAAAAAATCAACCCAACCCCAGATCCCACAGGGTCACATCACAAAAACAGCATCTGGTTGTGGAAAAGATTTGCTTGTCCTTTTTATCTTCTTGATTACCTGATAAATTTAATACAGAGCAATTTTCAGAATCAGTGTGTGGCTCAATAAATACTGTGTTATTGCAGTGGTTGACATGAGAAGTCCCATGGATCAATCCACTTTGCACCAAACTGCAACACAGGGCTTCATGTTATTGCTCAAGTACATGACTGAAGGCTCAAAGTGTTAATATTGTAATATTAGCTTCAATTTTCAGAGCTCATTCTCTACCTGAGGCTCTTGTGTTTAATGAAGAAATAAAGGGCATATTGAGTATATTTCCCTTCCCAATTTTCTGCCCTCTTTTCCTTAAGGTGTTGTGGCCTACAGTTCCTTAAACTACAAAGCATATTTCTGTGAAATGAATAGTTCTTGACTGAGGCAAAGGCACAAGAGCCTGACCTAATCTACTTTCCAACCAAGCAAGTACAATTGTAGGTTGTCCCAGCTGGGAGAAACGGTCACTGATCAATCAAAGTTGGGTTTACTGTCACATGCATAAGTACGTGTATGCACCATCAGAGGCACAAAGTACCAGATACACAACATTCACAAATTATACATAAATTATACAAGAGAAAACATAATTAAAACAAAACAAAATAAATGGTCAAAGTGGTCATAGTGTTGTTTACTGAGAGAATATTTAGGGTTGTGTAGGTTGGTTCAAGAACCAAATGGTTGAAGTTAATGGTAACTCCATCATCCCTGGCTGAATACAACTAGCACAACACAAACCAAGAATCAAAATGGTCTGTATGAATCAATTCGATACCCACAATTCCTATTAGTTGAAAAAAAGCCACTTAATATTATTGTTAAGACCAAAGTGAAGCTCAAAACTGACAAAATGCCAATATCTCTCTGCACTCTCCACATTTGACTTGATAGCTTTGGCTCAGTGGATAACACCAATACAATGAACTGATGGGAATAAAGTTGAGCACAAAATCTGGGCTGACATTCCACTGCAGCGCTGGGGGAGCACTATACTGTCAGAGGTAACATCTTTCAGGGGAGATGCACAACTGAAACACCCTTTGACCCCTCTGTTGGAGCTAGACTATGGCACAGCACTATTCAAAAAAGCACAGGAGAGTTATCTCAGGCATCCTTACAAATATGTACCCCTTAACCAACAGATGATATGGACATGTAATCTAATGGTGTTTGTAGCAGCTTCTGAGCAAATTGACTGGTTTTTTTTCAATTACAAGACAGTAGTGACAATAGCAGTCATGTACTGAATTGTCTGCAAATGGTTTTGGGATCCGTTGAGGTCACAAAGTGATCTATATTATGCATTTCTTTTTGTTTCCTCTCAACCTTCTGATCAAATCTCGTGGAAGTTTTGAGAGTAAAGCACACTTGGAGAAGTTCTGATAATCTGGAAGCCTTGGGACTTTGGTGAAGACAGACTAGCAGATTCACTAAACTATTGATTCTTACTCATCTTACCCGAGCATGCTTATTTCAGAGACACAAGTGAATGCAGATGCAGGAAAATGGAACAACAAGCAAGATGCTGGAGTACCTCAATGGGTCAGGCAGCATCTGTGGATGGAAAAGGACAGTTGATATTTCTGGTCGAGACCCTTCATCTGGACTGAAGAATTTCGACCCAACACCTTGGCTGTCCATTTCCCTCCACAAATGCTGCCTGACCCATTGAGTTCCTCCAGCATTTTATTTGTTACACTCTCATTTCATTTTCATTTTATATATTGCACAGTGATATAATTAATTTTCTGATGAATTTGGTGAGTTCAAAAGGAGCACAGAAGAAGAACCTGGTGAGTTTTCAGCTTCTCAAACAAGCACTCTGGACCCTGAATCTGACCCTCCATACTCCCAGTGTCTACCCCAGCTTGGCTAATTTATGTTTTTCTTGTGAATATTGTGTCTCTAATGTTGTATTGCCTATGATGCTGCTGCAAGTAAGTTTTTCATTGCTTGTACTTGTACATGTGACAATAAACTCAACTTTGACTTTGACACCTGATCCACACTGCCGGTAATACTTGACTAATCTCATGACTGCATGCCACATGGAAGCTGTAACTGGGAGATATAAAAGTTTTCATTGAACGCAGCAGTTCTTCTGGGGAGGATCTAGGATCATCTCCCGACTCAATGTTTTACACTTTTTAAACACAAAGATAACAATAAATGATTAACTACAGATTCAATGATTATAATCACCTACTTAACTTTAACATTTTGAATACAGACAGGTAACTTTGCAGAATTACATATATACAATGATAGCACATCCCAACTTGCAGAATCCCTTTCGAATATTCACTACTGGTGGCTGGTCCAGCACAAACTCCAGACACCCAAAATATACCTCTTTTGTTACGGTGTTGAGGGATCGCTCCCTGAATATACAACTAGCTCTTTGTGACCTTGCACCTTACTGTCTACCTGCTCTGCACTTTCTCTGCACTGTAACACTTTATTCTGCACTCTGTTATTGTTTTCACCTTGTACTACCTCAATGCACTGTTGTAATGAATTGATCTGTGTGGACGGTATGCAAGACAGGTTTTTCACTGTACCTCAGTACATGTGACAATAATAAACCAATTACCAATTTAGCCAGAATATTCTGTGACAAAACCAGACCCGTCCTGAACCGCGCATTAAGTGGCAGGAATACGCCTTTAACAATGTGTTAATGCAGGAGATGGTCACTTAATGCCTTTCCAGATCTCATCCTGAAGTTTTCAATAACCACCAATTAACATGAACATTCATCTGTTGTCTTTTCCTGCGTAGTTTCAATGGTGCAAAATCAGAACGTCCCACACCCAACGTTTGGTTTCAATAGCCTTAAAATATCAGTTGAAGTTAAATTGTGAACAGGTTTTATTTCCTGAAGTCTGGTTCTGCAGTCTCTTGAGTCCCCGTTTTAATTAATATCTGCTATCCATAATTTCATAACTCCAGAATAATTCCTAACAACATGTACTTGTACATATGACAATAAACTCAATTTGACTTTAACACCTGATCCACACTGCCGGTAATACATAAGTAACCTCATGAGGACGTGAATCCGTGAATAGAAGGTTCGCGGTTAATAATGACAAAGAGTGCTAACGAGTGAGCCAGAAGCTGAACCATTGGGATTTCTGAACAGTTGGATACTGAATTATTGGAGTTTAACATTGCCCTGATATGGAACCCACCACCTCCCCCCCCCCCCCCCAATCCTTATTCAGGTCATATACAGCATCTACTTAAATAGAGTTCCAATTTCTTTTGAATCAATTGAAACGGAACGACAGATTCAACAGGATGTTTGTAGAAGTTTATAATGAGACCAATAAAATATTTCTTTCTCACTTTTTATATGAGTGGACATTCTAAGAATATGGACAACCACAGCTGCTTATAAAATGCTGAGGATTTTCCATTAACGTAGATTTCAATCTTCCTATTGATTAATTATATGAATCAAAATGATTAATTAAAAACATATATATAGAAGAACATTTATGGTATTGTTATGAGAAAAGGTTCTTTCAGGTCTTAAAGGCAGAGGGCTTCAGACACAAGTCTTTGTATTTTAAAAAGGGAAAATTTACTTACAAAGACAAATGTGGGGACAGAATGGATGGGAACAGATGCACACTCACACACACACACACACACACACGGGTGATCGTGAGACATGGGGAAAATCGCAACAGGGGTGAGATGCACGCACACACACACGGGTGATCACGAGACGTGGGGAAAATCGCAATGGGGTGAGATGTGCACGCGCGCGCGCACACACACACACACACACACAATGAACTGGATACAAATGATCAAGGAATAAACAATACAATGTCTGAACACCTTGAATCTGGACAAACATTGGCTCTAACACTCCCTGGGATCTTTAACTAACTACCCTGAAGTAGTGCACAGCTTACCTCAACATCCTCGGAGAGCCAGAGGGTGAGAACCAAACATGCAGCACTTTTATACTGCTAGAGGGCTGGGTGGTCCAGCAAGGACAAAGGTGTTTAAACAGGCCAATGGTTAGGTGTGCCCAGGAACAAAGGTGCTCGCAAAGACCAATCACTAGGTGTATACCTAATGGATGGGGTGGAGCCAGACCTTGATTGACAGTGGTGTCGCTTTCGGCCATGTGATCAATGGTGTCATCCCAGTCAGAGGGGTCAGTGTTGTCACGGTCACATGACAGCCATGACCTTTCACACTATAGGTGCAGGGCAGTTATAATATTTCCACATAGTTTAGTTTACATCTTCCACGATATTACAAACTTGTTCACTGCAGAGAGCTGCTGGATGTAAGGGATGTAAGGGAAGAAGCCATACTATGTCAATTATTAGCTGAAATGATGAAGACAACTTCAATAGGGAATCAAGGGAAAGAGATGCATGGTCAGATCTGCCTTTTATGCATAGACTGTATATTTGAGCTGGGTCTAAATTAATGATTGATTTGGCAAACCTCCAAAGCTTTTGCATTATAGTGAGGGTTATAAGCAAGGAAGGATAGAGGCCTTCAGGTAATATCTAATGATGAAATAAAATCAGAAAATGCAAGAAACACTCAACAGGTCAGGGAGAATCAATGAAAAAAGAAACAGTAAACACTTCAGGTCTGAAACCCTTTGTCAGAACTGGGAAAGAGGGAAAACAATTTTGTTTTCCATAGCAGAAAAGATGGTGGAGGTTTGGGTAGAACAGAGGGAATAGCTCTGATAGGGTGGGACCAAATAAGTTGGGATCAGATTAAGGTTCTTTGTCTGTTCAATATGTAATCATGACCACATCCTTTGCATGATGGAGTAACATAAGTCCTCATGGTACCCAGATAACTGTCTGTTTTTGTGCTTTAATAAAGACTGCCACAAACATCAGCTAATGTCAAACCATTCTGGTCAGCTGGATTAACTTAGACCTCACACAGACCTAACAGACCTGCCACAAAATAGCCACAATCTTACCGACAGGTCTCACTACTTGATGTCTGCATGTAAGAGAGTGGACACCTGACCAGCAGTTTTCCAATGTGCAATGTTGGTTGGAAACCTTCCCACAACTGTAAAAATTATCCCTAAACTCCCATGTGAAATCACCTGTTACACCTTTATAATTGCATCCTCTCTCACACCCACAAAATTAATTTGCTCCTTCTTGGTGAAAGCTTCCATTTCTTTCCTTGAAGTTAGCAACAAGATCACACTAATCCCTTTTGGGTGTTTGATGAATGTTAAACACAACAGTGAGAGCTTTTTGCTCTTTATTTGAAAAGAATCTAAGGTAGCTTGGAATTTAATTTTCTTCAAAGGTAATGCTCATTTTATTCCTCTGGAGTACTTTTTCCTCAAATCAAGCTAAAATAAAATTTAGTCTTTCTTAAATCTTTTAACCCTGCTATTCCTTGTTAGATTTCAAATCTCAATTTATTATCAGTAGTGGCTGGGTGATAATTCAGGTCTTCCAATGGAGTCATATCAATTTAGCAAACCAGATTTTCAGAAGTATATTGAAGCTACAAAGCAGCTATTTGTGGGTTTTAGTATTGAAGGTGAATCATCTCAGATACTCTTGGTAAAAGCCAATCTGCAGAATGTATCTAAAGGATTTAAATGATGTACGGTTCCATATAGAATCTGCCAAAATTGGAATATTGTCATAGATGTATAGAATACTAACCCCTATCTACTTAGAACAATGAGTAGTATCAGGGGTGCAGAAGTATTTAAAGACTATGGTAGAAAAAATAGTGGGATGCTAGGAGGGGTGGGGGGATTTATTCTTCAGTGACTACCAGCAGAATTAAACATAATTCAGAGCTGCAGGGGCATGCAGGATTGCGGGAGTCTAAGAACCAATACAGGCAAAATGGGCTCTTTCTGTGCAGTGTGATTCTGTGAAAGACAATTTTGGCCTGCCTGTCACCTTGTGTTCTTTCTCCATTTCTTTGCCAGATAAACCCAGGCTGGCATCAAAACATTTCACAGAATCACACATCTAATCATTTGTGGTGATTAATTAATCAGTGGAACACATGAATTGCTTGAAGATTTGGAATCAGCAGATTGTATGAGATAAGTAAGTTCCCAAATGTCATATGTTTGCAAACAAAAGCTGCTTTGTTGATGCCATCTTCCTGTACTCCAACAAGGCACATTTGATATTCTAAATAAGGAAGTTAAATATGTTTTCTTTGGTTACTAACAAAATGGATATTAATTATTTTGTTACTTTTCCTTGTACTTCTTGATAATAGTCAGAGAGTTGTACAGCACAGAAACAGGCCCTTCGACCCACCACATCTGTGCCTGCCTTTTATCCATCTACACTAATCCCATTGCCCGCATTATGACCACATCCCTCTATGCCTTGCCTTTTTTGTGTCTGCCTCAATGTCTTTTGAACATCGTGATTGTATCTGATTCCACCACTTCCTCCGGCAGCGAGTTCCAGATATCAACCACTCTCTATGTAAAAAAACTTAGCCCTCAGATCTCCTTTAAAACTCTTACCTTTCACCTTAAAATGATGTCCTCTTATTTTTGCTACACCCACCATGGGAAAATGATTTTGACTATCTATCCTATCTATGCTTCTCATAATCATATACAAGATAAGATAAGGTATCTTTATTAGTCACATGTACTGTACATCGAAAACACAGTGAAATACATCTTTTGCGTAGAGTGTTCTGGGGGCAGCCCGCAAGTGTCGCCACACTTCCAGCGCCAACATAGCATGCCCACAACTTCCTAACCTGTACATCTTTGGAATGTGGGAGGAAACCAAGCACCCGGAGGAAACCCATGCAACACGGGGAGAACGTACAAACTCCTTACAGACAGTGGCCGGAATTGAACCCGAGTCGCTGGCACTGTAATAACATTACTCCTATCAAGTCACCCCTCAGCCTCCTTTGCTTCAGGGAAAACAGGCCCAGCCTCTCCAATCTCTCCCCATAAAGAAAGTCTCCCAATCCAGGCAACATCCTAGTGAATCTCTGCACTCTCCTCAGCACCACCACTGCCTTTCTATGTCCTTACCTACGAACGTAAGCTTGTCACATGCCTTCTTCACCATCCTATTCACCTGTGTTGCCAACTACGGGACATGGATCCGGTCGGTCTCTCTGTTGATCAATGTTTTCTTAGGGCCTTACATGATTGTATGTGTCCTACCCCCACTTGACTTCCCAAAATGTATTACCTCGTACTTGTCAGGATTAAGTTCCACTGCCAACACTATGCCCAACTTTCCTATTGATCTATATCCTGCTATTGCCTTAGACAACCTCTTTGCTATGTGGAACACCACCAATTCTTGTGTCATCCACTGCCTTATTAATCACACCTCCTATAGTCATATCCAAATCATTTATATAAAAATGGCAAAGGTCCGCAGCACCGATCCTTGTGTTACACCACTAGTCACAGACTTCTAATCAGAAAAACATCCTTCCACACTATCTTCTACCTCTTATCACCAAGTCAGTTTTGGATCCAATTAACCAACTTCCCTTGAATCCCATATGTCTTAATCTTCTGGACCAACCTACTATGTGGGACCTCGTCAAATATTTTATTAAAATCTATATAGACAATGTACCGCCCTGCTTTCATCAAGCTCCTCATTTATCTCCTTAAAACATTCTATCAAATTAGTCAGGATTTTCCTCTCACCCAGCCATGCTGACAATCCCTGATCAGACCCTGCCTTTCCAAAGGAACATAAATGTTGTCCCTTAGAATTTACTCCAACAACTTCACCACTTGTGATGTAAGGTTCACCGGCCTGTAATTACCTGGCCTATATTTGTTTTTTTCATTTATGGGATGTGGACATTGCTTTCCAGGCCAATATTTATTGTTCATCCCCAATTGCCCCTTGAACTGAGTGCCTTATTGCACATCCAGGAAGACTTTGAGAGTCATTGGTGGGACGTATGCACAGACTGGGCTGAAACCCATCAAGAATGAGATTGGATGGACCACCCACATTGAACTTGGTACTGAATTCATAGAACATAGAACAGTACAGCACTGGAACAGGCCCTTCGGCCCATGATGTTGTGCAGATGACACACAAATTAAGCGAATGACAGCGAATTAAACTAATCCCTTCTACCTGCACATGGTCCATATCTCTCCATTCTCTGCATATTCATGTACCCGTCTAAGAGCCTCTTAAACAGCTCTATTGTATCTGCCTCCACCACCACCCCTGGCAGCGCATTTCAGGCACCCACCACTCTCTGTGTATAAACTTGCCCCACACATCTTCTTTGAACTTACCCCCTCCCACCTTAAATACATGTCCTCCAGTATTAGACATTTCAACCTTGGGAAAAAATTACCAGCTGACTACTCTGTCCAAGCCCCTCATAATTTTATAACCAGCTATCAGATCTCCCCTCAGCCTCCGCCGCTCCAGAGAAAACAACCCTAGTTTGTCCAACCTCTCCTTATAGTACATGCCCTCTAATCCAGGCAGCATCCTGGTAAACCTCTTCTGCACCCTCTCCAAAGCCTCCACATCCTTCCCATAATGGGGCGGCCAGAATTGAATGCAAAGTTCCAGTTGTGGCCTAACCAGCGTTTTATAAAGCTGCAACATAACTTCCTGACTCTTGAACTCAGTGCCTTGACGAATAAAGGCAAGCATACCATATGCTTTCTTTACCACCCTATCAACTTGTGAGGCCACTTTCAGGGAGCTACTGACTTGGGCCCGAGATCCCTCTGTACATCAATGCTGCTAAAAGTCCTGCCATTAAATGCATACTTTTCCTTTACATTTGATCTCCTGCAAGGCAACACCAGATTGACACTCATCGGTGGCTAGAAAAATGTATAACACCACAACCTGTAATCTCCTGGCCCAGAATATTCCTCAATCTGCAATAAACCAACCCTGTTTCATTGAAGATAATCGCAGAGTATGCCGAGGGATTTATCAAGTGCTGCTAAAAACAAAGTGCTAACCTAGGTATGCTGCAAAATATGACTACATGCACGCAAAATAGCAAAAACAGTATGCTATAAGCACAGCTAAGTGATCCCAACAAGCAGCAGATCAGATCCAAGCTCTGCAGTCCTGTCGCATCTAGTTGTGAATTAAAGCAGTTTATGGAAGGAAGACACTCTAAGAACATTCCCATCCTCACTGATGGCACAATTCAGCATGGCAACGCCTAACTCACGCTTAAGCACTTGTAATTATTTCCAGTTAGAATTGCTCAGTGGATGATCCACCTCAGCTTCTTCCTGTGATTCCTACTGTGACAAAACCTAGTCTTCAGCCAATTGGATTCGCTTCACCTGGTATCAAGAAATGGCTGAGAACACCAGATACAGCAAAGGCTATGGGAACAGACAACATCCCAGATATTGGACTGAAGATCTGCACTCCAGGACTACCTGTGTCTCAAGCCAAGCTCTTCCAGTGTGGTGATAATATTGGTACCTACCCAACAATGTTGGAAATTGCCCAGATATGCTTTGTTCACAAAAAGCAGAACAAACTTAATGTGGCTAATCGCCTCCCAACATCCTCAATCATCAGTGAAGGAATGGAAGGGGCTATTGATAATGATAACAACTAGCACTCACTCACCAACAGTCTGCTCACCGATGTTTAGGTTGGGTTTAGCCAGGACCACTTGGCTCTGGACCTCAGTACATACAGTATTTGTTCCAAACATGGAAAGCGAACTGAAACCCAGAGATGAGATGAAAGCGATTTCCCTTGACATCAAGGCAGTATTTTGCTAAGTGTAGCATCAAGAACATAGAACAATACAGTACAGGAACAGGCACTTTGGCCGATGTTTGTGCTGACCATGATGCCAATTTAAACTAATCCCATCTGCTTGAACATGGTCTACATCCCTGTTCCTGCACCTATCTAAATGCTTCTTAAACACCACTGTCGTATCTGCTTCCACCACCTCCCCTGTAATGCTTTCTGTGTAAAAAAACTTGCTTTGCACATCTCCTTTAAACTTTCTCCCTCTCATCTCAAACCTACGCCTTCTAGTATTTGACACTTCCGCCCTGGGAGAAAGAGTCTATCTACCTTATTTATGCCCCTCATAATTTTATATACTTCTATCAGTTTGCCCCTCAGCCTCCAAGGCTCCAGAGAAAATAATCCAATTCTGTCCAACCTGTTCTTTTAGCTAATACTGCCTAATCCAGGCACATCCAGGTGAATGTCTTCTGCACCCTCTCCAAAGCCTCCACATCCTTCCTGTAATGCACCAACCAGAACAGCACACAATACTCCATATGTGGCCTCAGCAAAATTTTATACAACTGCAACATGACTTGCCAACTTTTATACTCAATTCCACTTGTGTTGCCAATTTCAGGTAGCTATGAATATGGACCCCAAGATCCTTTGTACATCCTCTGTACATCAATGCTTCAAAGGGTCGTGCCACGTACTATACTCTTGCATTTGATCTCCTGAAGTTCAACATCTCACGCTTGTCTGGATTAACCTTCATCTGCCACTTCACTGCCCATATTTCCAACTGACCTATATCCTGCTGAATCCTTTGACAACCTTCCATAACTCTGCAAACTTACTTGCAGCCCAGGTACATTTTCATCCAAATCATTTATATCTCAAACAATAGCGTCCCAGCACTGATCCCTGTGGAACACCACCAATCACAGACCTCCAGTCAGAATAACACCCCTCCACCACTACCCTCTGTCTTTCATGACCAAGCCAATTTTGAATCCAATCTACCAAGTCTCCGTGGATCCCATATGACTTAATCTTCTGGATTAATCTAACATGAAAGACATTATCAAATACTTTATCAAAGTCAATGTCCACAACATCCACAGCCCTACCCTCAGCAATCACCTTCGACACCTCCTTAAAGAACAAGTTTGTAAGACATGACCTCTCCTGCACAAAGCCATGCTGATAATCCCTATGCTTTTCCACAAGTAAGTAAATCCTATTCCTAAAAATTACTCACATCTGGAAATTCTCCATGCCCTTGAATATCAGCTTACCCCTCCCTCATCTTACGATCATCTATGTCCTTCTCCTTGGTGAATATGAATAAAGGAACTCTGGTAAAACTGAAATCATTGGGCATCAAGATTAAAGCATCCTTGTGATTGGGATTACATATTGTACAAAAGAAGATGATCTCCTTTGCAGGAGGTCAGACATTCCAGCCCCAGAACATGCTACAGCAGTTCCTCAGGGCAGTGTCCTGAATCCAACCATCTTCAGTTGATTCGTCAATGATCTTCCTTCCACCATAAGGTCAGAAATGGGGATGTTTGCACTGACATGTTAGCATTGTTCATTTCCACTGAGAGTTCCTGATAAAATAAAGCAGACCATGCTTACACACAGCAAGATAGACAACATTCAGGCTTGGACTGACCAGCGGCCATTTAATTGCCAGACAGAGACCATCTCCAAGTCTGGCTCACGTTGACATTTGGAGGCACTACCATTGGCATTGCCACTGCTGACTTTCTCACCATCAGCATACTGGGGGTCATTACTGACTAGAACCTCAACCAGAGCCCGCCCAACCATATATAAACTATGGCTGCTAGAGCAAGCCAGGCACTAGACATCCTGCAGTGAGCGAACTGTCCTGATACCCCAGAGTTTCTCTTCCACCTGCAAGGTAAATGATCAGCAGAATGATGGAGTACTCTCTGCTTGCCTGAATAACTGTAGCTGCAACAGCAATCAAGCTCAACAACATCCAGGAAAGATCAGCTCACATGATTGGCACCCTATATATTATCATAGACAATTGTTTTCTCCACCAACACTACACAGCAAATACAACATGTGTCATCTGCAAATTACACTGAAGATAATTGCCTCAGTTACCTTGACAACACCTTTCAAGCCAGAAGCAACTACCTCCAAGAAGCACAAGGAAAGTTGGCACATTTGAATACGACCACTTGCAGATTGCCCCCTAAATTGGACATGAAACAGTCTTCCCTTCATTGTGCTTAGGTTGAATCATCCAACTCCCCATGTAACAGGGGATCTGGTTCAAGATGATTGCTTGGTATTACATTATCAAGGACAAGAAAGCATGGAGCATAAATGCTAACTCTTCAACAACATCCAAATCTTGTAAATGAATGAGAAAATAAACATGCTATAGAACATCTAAGCATCCAAAATATTTGTCCTCCCATCCATGTCTAGATAATGCAGTAACTCCATAAACATTTTACAGTCATTATTTGTTCCTTGTAATTCACAATGCAATCTAAAATGGACCAGGATAACACCTGACAGATCCTTTAACATATTGTCTTGCCAAATGGCTGACTCCAGTTCAAGTTAATCAGTGCTGTCTTCTGTTGTGTGAAAGCCGCAAGGGATTTAAAGGAAATGAGGTTGGATACTTTCAATCCAACTCCTTGCAGACACGATTCCACAGTGCAAAACTGTCTCTAGTTCAGCAGAGTAGTCATACAGAAAAATGAAACTCGTTTTTAACATCACAACTTTAGCCTTAGCCTGGGCTGGTTCTTCTTCATAGCAAGGCACCTCTTAGTCATTGATTAGTCATTAGTCAGGAGAGCGCTGTCCCAGTGTTAGGTTGCCTCTTCTGCCAGGCTGCAGAGCAGCACTCCACTGACCTTGGGATAAGCAGATTGCATGATTCCTCAACACTGGGGAGAACAGGTGCAGAATGGGTGACTACTCTGCAGAAAACCTCTGTTCAATTCGCAAACACCCCACATTTCCAGTTGCCAGACACTTTAGTTCTCTATCTTATTCTCTCCTTTCCCTATGCTGTTCCAACTAAGCTCAATGTAATCTCACTTCATCTTATGAAAAGGCCTATTTCATCCTTTCAGATTCAACTTAAGATTAGCAATTTCAGTCAGGGAGCATTTCCAACATTTTTATTTCATATTTCTAGCATTCAGTTCAGATCCATGCCGACTTTGAAGAAGGTTTACTCCTCTCTTCCTGGGTTTCAACCCAAAACATCAACAATTCCTTTCCCCCCACAGATGCTGCTTGACCCGCTAAGTTCCTCCAGCAGACTGGAGATACACGAGACTGCAGATACTGGAATCCAGAGCAACAAACGAGATGCTGGAGGAATTTGTCAGGTCAGGCAGTACCTGTGGAGGGAAATGGAAAGTCGACATTTCTGGTTGAGACCCTTCATCTGGATCAGTCATGATGAAGGGTCTCAACCCAAAATGTCGACTGTCCACTTCCCTCCACAGATTCTGCCTGATCTGCTGAGTTCCTCAAGCGTTTCATTTTTACTCCTTGAGCAGATTTTTAGTAGCTCCAGATTCCAGCATCTGCAGTCTCTTATGTCTTCAACCCAGATTCCTCTGGTAATTTTAAACAATTATTCTGCACTTACATTGCTTTCAAAATCACCTTCATTTATCTTGCACTCTCACCCCATTTATTCTCTGCTGCTTTCTCAATCCATGCCCTCCTTATCAGGATTTTAAAATGTGCTTTATTTCTTATTACTCCCAATTCTGATGAAAGGTCATTGACCTGAACTGTTGATTCGACTTCAATGATACTTTCTGACCTGCTGAGTATCTCCAGCATTTTCTGTTTGTATTTCACGTTGCACCATATATGACTGAAGAAGTTCTCCAAATGGTCCCTCAGCTAGTGGAGATCTGGAGACCAGAACCAGCAAGTTTAGTGTTAGTACCTTGTATCTGAGCTCTAAATCATTTGGCTTCATCTCTTCTCCCATGTCTAGTAGATCATCTGGAGTTAGCCAATTTCTGGTGATTGGAGAACATTTTTTGAAGCAGAGGCTGATCTCCAAAAGCTTGCACCTCTGACCTCATCAGCATAGCTGTGATTTAAAAATCTCTCTGGTAACCTGTTTCCTGAAACAGCCTATCTATTGCCACATGTGCTAATGAATCACCCTCTGCAAATATTCCATTGAACTGACTAGCACCTGAGGGACCAATTACTGTGCTGATGCTTGCAAAGGCATTAGGGAATGAGTGTGTCTACTGGGGAGATTTGTTTCCCTTCATTTACCACTGCAAGACCCAAAACCCATGAAAATAACAAAGGAACAAGGTATAGCACTATTGGTAAAGATAAACTGCAGATGATAAAGCATCAGCGCAACAAAACAGAAGAACAGGAACAGGAGCAGGTTATTTGGCTCCTCAAGCCTGCTCTAACATTCAATATGATCGTGCTTGATCTGCCCCAAGCCTCATCTCCTCTTATCCAGCAACTCCACATAGTCCTTAATTCCCTGCTTTTTCAAAACATTATCTACTTCCTCCTTAAGTACCCCAGTCACATCACCTCCACAATCCTCCAGGGCAGAGAATTCCAGAAGTTCACCACTCTCTGCAAGAAAACAATCCTAAATGATCGCCCCTAATCTTGGAAATTTAATTGAACTTCTCAAACAGCAAGCTTACATTTAAGCCAAAGAGAAAACCCACCAGGTTAAATTTCACTTCTTCAGACCCTGTAACCTTCAAAAATTGTGAGAAACTTCACCATTAATTAAAAATCCAATCGTTCATAATATTTTGGCAGGTCAAATAGCGGAGTCGTGAGCCTTACATAATTTAAAAGGATATTTTTACTTCACTGAATTTTACATTTACCGTTATTCAGATTGGGTGCAATTAGCAGTGAGGCCCAATGATGTTTAAGAGCAGTACATCATAACTTGTCAGGCTGTAGCAGGGTGTTAATGCTAAGCAATAGATGTAAGTTATTGCTGTCTTGCAGAGAGCAAAGTGTGACAGAAAACACACACACAACACTGATATGACTTCAACCTTTCAGACAACCTAAATTATTTGTTTCCTGGATAACAGATGACAATGTCCATCTTCATTTTCCTCAACCCTTTACTTATTACAAGGTAGAGAGAGGGAGGTGTTGTGGACCAAAGGAATTTTGCTGTCCATGTACACAAACCATTAAAAACTCATGAAGGGGTTTAATAGGACATAAAATAAGTGAAGGGGTTTGATGGCTGAGATGATAAGGAAAATGTTTCTATTTTTACTGGGAATCCAAAATCAGGAACCATAAATAGAGGATAATTGATAATTGATTTGTTATTGTCACATGCAGTGAGATACAGTGAAAAGCACTTGTTTGCATGTAAACCAGACAGATCATTCCGCACATAAGTACATTGAGATAGTACAAAAGGGAAAAAAAAATGTAGAATATAGTGTTACAGTTACAGAGAAAGTGTAGTGCAGGTAGACAAATAATATGCAAGGGCCATGACAAGGTAGATTGAGAGATCAAGAGTTCATCTTTATCATATAAGAGGTCCGTTCAAGAGCCTTGTAACAGTGGGATAGAAGATGTCCTTGAACCTGGTGGTATGTGTTCTCAGGCTTTTGTATCTTCTGCCTGATGGGAGGGGGGAGAAGAGAGAAGGACTGGGGTGGGAGGGGTCTTTGATTATGTTGGATGGTGAATCATCAATAAATCTGAAAAAAAAATTCAGAATCAACTTCTATACTCAGGGAGTGGTTAGAATGTGGAAACTGATTATATATGAAGGAAAAGAAGCCTACTGTTTTTCAGGTTCCTTTTCTATTTTGATGGCAGCCTAATATTTAAGTATTGCCTCTTCATCTGTTTGTATATAATCCAATATCTCTTTTGCCTCTTCCTTTACTGCTTCACTGGCAGCATTTCCCCTACTGAACAACAATGCAAGATTCTTCTTTTGTATCTCAGCTTGGACCAATATCTTGATCCATAATCACTGACGACCTTCCTTTGACAATCTTTTAGTTATGTGTTTGGAAAAGACATCAGTATTCCCTTTTGCGGTAGCTGATAACATAAATCCAAGCACCAGAGAAAGACCATGCGAAAGAGAGGAAAAAGAGAATAGAAAATACATGTTTTAAAGGGAGATATTTTCAAAGAAAGTATTTGGAAGCCATTTTTGTGTTTATTACCAACAATACAAATCGTATGCATGTACATAGGGTGCATTGACCCAACAACACAAATCGCATGAGGTGCAATGTTCCCTAGCATCAGGTTGTGAAGTCAATTATGCATAATATGATCTCTGGTGTTATCCTCACCTACATCATGTGGCAACATTTTCAGCATTCTAATCATCCCCTGAATTAAGAAGTTGATTCTGAATTCCTCTTTCAGATTTATTAGTCACTTAAACCTAAGAAGAAGTTCACTCCGTGGTGTCCATTAGTCTCAAATAAATAAAGAGAGAAGTGTTCCAACAGGTCTTAACATAAAGGGCAAGACTGCATAAGGATAGGGGGCTCATGTAGGAGTGAGGGGGAAGGAGGGGTCCAGTTCTGATGGATATCTTGTGTAGAAGTGATCAAATGTTACAGCGCTAAATTGTTCACTGTGATTAAGCTGCAAGTCAGCAAGGCAGTTGATATTATAGCATTAATACACATTTTCTCCATCAGGAAGCATATTATTAAGTTGGAATCAGCAGAAATCTAGCCTTCTACATTTTTTTCCAGAATTGGTCTATCAGAGTTGTCAATCAACTTGTGCATAACATCCATAGAATGACTGACAGTTCAATATGCCATGGTTCTTAGGCTTTTGCATAGAATATAATTCCAAATCAGATCTGTTCATTGGAACTTCTAATGCCAGTAAGATGGTATTTCTTTTCTTATTACAAATAGGTTGTAGCCCAGATCATAGGAATTGGACATGCCTGATCAAGCTGTGACAGGGATATGAAATAAAACTGGAGTTCTGTATCTTCTTAAAGCTGATATGACACAATAGTTTGACATGATACAATAGTTTGAATTACTAATAAATTTGATCATTGTGTTTGTGTAGCCCCTTTGGGACATCCTGATGCCCTTCTTGATTAATAGAACACTTCTAAATTTATTTAGTGTTGAAATGTAGGAAACTTTTTGTGTGTAGCACAGTTTTACAGAACAACAATGATATAACTCACTAGATAATTAGCATTAGTGAGCATAATTGAGGGGTTAAATATTGCCCAGGACTCTGGAGAAAACTTTCTTGCTCTTCTTCAAAATCATGCTCTAGGATTGTTCAAATCCATATGACAAAGCAGATTAGTTGTGGTTTATGCTTCAACAGAATGATAGCACTGCTGATAGGTCGACACTCCTGCAGTATTTCCCCTCTGACTATAGAGTGTCCTTCTTTTAGTGCTCTTTTGAAAATGAAGCACCCTCTCGAGACCCATCATCCAACAGTGCTGCCTCTTTGATGGTACAGACTGTCTGATTATATCACATTCCCTCTCTACTGCTCCTCCACTGTACAGTATTCCCACGGTATTTGCATCCTCACAGTCAGCTTCAGTATCTCATTCAGAGGACCAAAGGGCCATATTGTATGACTCTATGAGGCTGCATTTCCAAAAGCACCGTTCTCCCTTTCTACCGCCTCTCCAGTGGGTGCAGGCTTCCCTTTCTCTTGCTGCTCTGCAATGTAACACACCCTTGGTATTTTACAGTGACAGCAATGGCATCCTTGACATTGCAGCGTTTCCTCTCAACTGAACCACTGATCACACAGAGCTTCTTCCTCGCGCCAGGACATCCTAAAGCCATACCATAGTCCCTTTGTACTCGGGTTTTAGCTAGAAAATTTCTACGCTAGTCCCAGTACAAATCGCTTGACATAAAACCTCCAGCAGGCTGGATTATAAAATATTACTGACCATTGCCTGACCTGCTGAGTGTTTCCAGCATTCTCTGTTTTTATCATGAAAACAACAACAGATGCTGGATGAAGGTGAGATGTCCAGGCGAACCAGAGCAAATTTAGCTGCGCACCCAGTTCCTCCAGTAAAGTAACTAATGGAAAAAATCCTGGTTCAGCATGGCCACTCTCTGCTAACGTCACTCAGGGGATGGGAGGGAGGGGGAAGAGAGAGTGAACAGAGGTTGCCTGGCACAAATACAGAGAGCTATGAAAAAGAATGCAGAATTATTTTCTTGCAAAATGCATTTGGAGCCCGACGGAAAACTAAGCACATTCTTAAAAGGAAAGCCATTATGTTTTAAAAGAACGCATTCATCTCTTTTTCCCCAAATTGTACTTGAAGAGAAGATAATGAAAAGAGAATTAAATATCTTTCGCACTTTCTGTTCAACACCCAGAAACTGGCAGACTCTATTTTTCCCAGCAAACAAACAAAAGATGTGGATTAATAATTTATGTTTGCCAACTCATTGCTAGTTCCTGAAAAATGATTCCTTTCTACACAAGAAGATAAAATATCAGAGTAGTGCAAATAAAAGAGATTTGGAAAATGTGATAATTTCTTCTGGCAAGGAGGCACTTCCATTTTAATAGTTATTCTGTCTAAGAAAGATCTGTGGGCTTGAAGCTGTCAGAAATAATGACCAATTTGATCATAAGTGATTCCTTCCACTTCCATAATCCTGCAGGACTGTGTGACAGCCCTGATCTTTCACCATTAAGCTGTTGCAAACTTTAATGATGTTATTGGTGTTAACAAGTAAATTATACATGAATATGACATTATTTTATCATAATTTTCTCAGCAATTCAGGGGCACATGATCACACCAAGTTTACAAATTAAAATTCCATGTGCAAAAGAAGCACACATGCCTCTCATTATTTTGCCAGTGCAATTTAATTTTTAATTTAACAGCCCACACTGCCTTTTAATGTGTTTTGTTTCTAATAGCTCCACAACTAATTGCATAGCTTTTGAGCATATATAATGATTAAAACTTATTTAATTCTAATAAAACAGAGAGCTGAATCTTATTCATAATTTACTTGCTGCAAGGTTTGGACTGTGTTGCTTTAATGATGAGGCCTCCATTAACATGCTGCCAGCTATTGACTCCAGTGATGGACATCATTCGAGATGCTCAATAACAACATTTCCAATCAAAAACTATGTTTTACATTTATATAGTGTTTTTAACAAAGTGAAATACTCCAAGGCATTTCATCAGAGCATAACAAGATAAAAAAATGACAATGAGCTAAATAAGATGTCACCACACGTGAAAGGGGGAGACGAATGTTGAAGGAGATGGGAGGGAATGAGAGGTTTTCTGAATTCACTTTAAAGTTTAGCATCCAAATAGGTGGAGATGTTACTGGGATAAAGGGCTGTTACTAGGCTGTTCCCAGGGTCACACACCAAGGCACACATGAGGTGCTGCTGGAAGATCATCATCTTAGTGAAAGACACCCTTTGGTCTGCCGGAAACTTGTTGATCTTCCAGCACAGTGAGATGTCCGTAAGGGAATGCTGCTGACTGGCACATTTCATGCTGCAGGAGTACGTGCTAAGGGATGCACTGAAGCTCGGTGCAGCCAACGTAATGGCTCTGTGAGGAAGGACACACGGAGGGTGTCCTTCCACTACTGGACATGTATGGGCTGAGTTGGGTGGGGAAGCCCCTCAAACATTGAAATGGTGTACACATGAGATGCAATGGTGTTGTGGTTTTAAAAAAAAGTTTTAACACCACTGAATGTATTGACCATATGACACTAAGAATGTAAAAGGTTTTGCACTGTGTTTACTCTTTTGTGTTTTTTTTAATAAATAAAGTTTAATTTTGAAATAATAAAATGTTACTTGGATAAAGGAAATTGGAAATGCACCAAAATGCTGACATTGACAAAATGCAGAGTTCTCAGAGAGTAGTATGCTACGAAACTGTTGTTTTGTTAGGTGAGATTGAAGGGGATAAGTTGATTAAATGCAGCTAATTCTTATTAACCTTCTGGTTGCCTCCTTAGTCTTTTGCCCCTAGTTCTGATACACGTAGACAGGCTGAAACTTAATAACTGGAAGAAAAGGCAGCACCAAGGCATAGTCATTGGCAAATTATTAGTATGCAGCAGGAAATAAAATTAGGAATCGCAGATGTAAGTGAACCTTGGACAAACTATGGACCATTCACCAAATAAGCTTTATTATGAACAATGGATCCATAATACATGCAGTTGTACTGGCAGTTTCGACTGGATGTTCTGAATAACATGTATGGACTTTTTTTCTATAGTATAATGACTGAATGGTTATAACTCAAGATAAAAGATTTAATAGAAATAAAAGCCAGGAAGAAATTATGCTTGCTTTGCACAATGGATTCTTGGGATCTGAAATGATTGGCTGAAAGAGACGTGGAAAGAGGGATTAAATAATACTTTTTAAAACAAAATCAACTGCAAAGAGCGCATGAGTGGGAAGATTTGGACATCTCCTTCAAAGAGTTGGCATAACCATGATGAGGCAAGGAACCTTTTTCTGTTCATGCCATAGTCCTGACACCTGAGGAAAGATTTCTACCTTTCCTTAATTTGTAGCAAAAATCAGTATGGACCAGGATACTGTCTTTTAATGGTTTTTTTTTGTCCCCCTTTTTACAATCCTGAGTGACTTTGAAACATTTGTTTTTGAAGTTTTTTTTGCAAACTAAGCCTTAATTACATCCCTGAGCTTACTCCAAACTGTTCTCAATACCAGACTTGTGTGTAGTGAGAGTACACATTGACCACATACAAACAATCCTAACAATATCCCAGAACATTTCATAAATCAATAAAAGTACCTCAGCTGTGGTTAGAGAAAAGACTTTGGGACTTGGGTTGTTTGAGAATGATCAAGAAGGTTGTGAGAAAGTAGAGGAGAGTGATACAGGAATGGGAGAGAGAGCGATGTAGGGACTCAAATGTTGACGTACTGCATTGACAAAAATTGAGCAAGAGCAGAAGAAAAATGAAAGGATAACCAATCCTTTTGCACCAATAATATTTTCCTCAGTTTCTTCAAACTGTCCTATTTTTGGCATCAAAGCTTTGGTCACTGAAACTTATCACTTAACATTATAGTAATAGTTTGAAATGGCAATAAACATTTGTAGCAGGAAAGGAAATGGTGCTCAACAACACTTGTCTGAGTGTTGTGAAAAGCATTGTTACCTTTTTCCTTCTGAAGGTGTAGCTGGCAAATTCAACAAGACTTTCACTTCATGCCTGAATATATAATAGTTATTTTTGTAGTAGTATCAGAGAGGCGAGTGTCACATCTTGCTGGAGGAATACAATTGGAACAAAAAGCTGATACTTTTGCTGCGGTTCAACTCTGATATCAACAGCAGGAGATAGCAGTCATTTTATTCAACAGCACCATCTCTCATGAGAAGTTTTAATTCTGGCTATCCAACAGCATTGTAACAAGGACATTAATGGAAGGTGATGCTAGTTTTCTGTATTTTTCCATTCTGAAAGAAATACTTTGCACACATTTAAAATGTTGTTTGCATTTGCAGTATCAATGTGTTCTATTTCAAAATATTTACTTCTTTCTGATGCCAATCCAGTTTTATACCTGGAATGCTTTCAGTTTTGCAAAGAGATCCAGAAAGAATGAGCATTCAGTATAATATAACTAAATTGGTTTCAATGACATGATCATTGTCTGATGTTTTCATGAATGTCTGATGTTTTTGGTTCACAAGGTAATGGTTGCAGTATGTGCTTTCAACCTCCTGATGATAAGAGTCACAGAGAGACCCTGGAAAACCTGGATCATTTTCGATACCTTGGGAGTTACCTCTAACAAAGGTCAACACTGATGATGAAATTCACCACCGTCTCCAGCATGCCAGCACAAACCTTGGCTGCCTGTGGGACATTGTGTTCAAAGATCAGGTCCTCAAATCTGGTGCCATTAAGACTCCGATAATCCAGCATCCAATTGTTTGGAAATCCTGCCAGTTTGGCATCTGGCTCACTCATTAGTCTGGTATGTGAGCTGGGGTCCAGAATGCAAGCAGAGTGTGTAGCCAGAGCTGAAGGCATGGCTGGAATTGGGGTTGGTGCTCAGAAGACCAGAGGTCAGGAAGGTGGGTGAGTTTGTAGCCAAAGCTGGGTCTGGAGTGCTTGGATATTTCCCACTCCCTTTAAACTCACAGGGTTCACCAGAGAATTTACTATACAACTGTGTGACGTGCAAAAGAAGTGAGTTAAATGTGTGTTTGGGCATTAATAGGAGTCACGTCCAATAGTCCAGAAAATCTGCTAGTGTAACCAAAGTCCCAAGGGTGCCCGATTATTGGAGGTCTAGTGTATAAAGACCATGATCTACCAGGCAGCAGTGCTCTCCACCCTCTCTTTACACTTTTGAGACATGGATTATCTACTGTAGGCACCTCAAGGTGCTGGAGAGGTACCGTTGTCGTCGTCATGGCTATCCCTCAAGATCGAAGATGATGGTCTTTATTCCGTTGATCTATTTATTGGCTCTCAAGTGGCTTATGAGTCCAATCTTGCCTCTGAAAGTTCTTCCGCATTCAGGACAGGTGGTTCCAGATGGCAGATCGGCCTTTGGTTGTTGCTGCCTCTCTTTCCATTTTCTTCTCTTTTCCTCTAATTCTGCACATCTGTCGGCTTCAAAGGTTGCTGTTCCTTCTCGGATGATGGTTTGCCGGCGTTTCCTGTCCTTGGCATTGGTTTCCCGATTGTTGATGTCGATGTTACATTTCTTCATGTTGGCTCTGAAGACGTCTTTGAACCTCTTCTGTTGTCCGCCCCTTTTACGTTTGCTTACTTTAAGCTGGGAGTAGAAGATTTGTTTCAGCAGACGTTCGCCTTTCATCCGAACAACATGACCGCTCCATCTTAGTTGGTTCTTGATAACATAGGCTTCAATGCTTGTTGTTTTTGCTTCATTTAGCACGCTGACGTTGGTTCTTCTATCTTCCCGGCTGATATTTAAGATAGTTCGAAGACAACGTTGATGGAACTTTTGAAGTGCCTTCAGATGTTGTCAGTATGTTGCCCAAGTTTCTGATGCATATAGGAGTGTTGGGATCACCACTGCTTTGTACACGAACATTTTAGTGTCTGTTCGGATGTCACAATCATGAAAGACTCCTGTTCGGAGACGTCCAAAAGCTGTTCCAGCGCATTTAAGACGACGTCGGATGGCGTCATTAAGGTCGACATTGGAGGAGAGGTAATTTCCAAGATATGGAAAGTGGTCCACATTTTCCAGGGTTGTTTCACCAAGTTGGATTGATGGTTCTATCCGATTTGTCTCAGTTGGTGACGGTTGTTAGATGATCTGAGTCTTCTTGGAATTGATGGTAAGTCCAAGTTTCGTATACGCACGGTTGAAGACAGTCAGAACCTGTTGTAGGTGGTTTTCTGAGAGAGCTGTAACACAGTTGTCATCTGCGTATTGGACTTCGATGAGGGAACTCGTGGATGTCTTGTTTTTGGACTTGAGATGGGCAAGATTGAAAAGTCTGCCATCTGTTCTGTAGACAATTTTGATTCCTGGGGGTAGATCGTCCTTGATGATGTGGATGATTGTCACAATGAAGGTGGTGAACAAAGTTGGGGCAATCAGGCATCCCTGTTTTACTCCTGATTTGACTTGAAAAGGCTCACAGTTACTGTTGCTGACCATGACTGTGGCAAGCATGCCATCGTGGAGGTGTCTCAGGATTCGAATGTACTTTTCAGGGCATCCATAGGTGGATAGGACATCCCATAGGAGTTCCCTTGATACTGAGTCAAAGACTTTGGTGAGGTCGATGAATGCCATGTACAAAGGTTGAAGTTGTTCCCGACATTTTTCTTGTAGTTGTCGCATTGTGAAGATCATGTTGATTGCTCCATGTGATGGTCTAAAACTGGCTTGTGTCTCCGGAAGGATCTTCTCAGCTAAAGGCTTGAGCTGGTTGTTCATGATGCGGGTGAGGATCTTTCCTGCTGTTGCTAACAGGGAAATTCCACAATAGTTTCCGCATTCGGCTCGATCACCTTTCCTTTTGTAGATGGTAATGATTGCTGAGTCTCCAAAGTCTGCTGGTACGTCTTCATTTATCCAGATCTTGATGAGAAATTGATGGAATTGGTAATGAAGCAGGTCACCTCCAATTTTGTAGACCTCGGCTGGTATTCCATCGAGTCCAGCGGTCTTGTTGTTCTTCAAGGTTTTGATAGCTTCCTTGACTTCTTCAAGTGTTGCTATTTTGCTTAGGGAGTCATCAACGGGCTGTTTTGGAATGTTGTTAATCATATTCCTGTCAAATGAGACGGTTTGATTTAGGAGGTCTTCAAAGTGCTCCCTCCATCTAGAATCGATGTCACCATTGCTCTTCAGGATGGTTGAACCACCTTTGCTTTTGAGAGGAGCTTGACCATGAGAGGATGGGCCAAAAATAGCAAAAATTGCATTAAAAAAGCCTTGAGTGTCATTGGCATCTGCTAGTTGTTGGATTTCCTGAGCTTTCTTCCTCCACCATTGATTTTTCAGGTTTCGGGTGCTCTTCTGGACTGCAGCCTTGTATTCCTGATAGAGTTTGCTTTTAGTAGCCGATTGTTGGTCATTTTGTAAAGTGATGAAAGCTTTACCACCAGTGCTTTCTCTGCAAAATCCTCCAAATCCATTGGCAGAATAATTAAACAAATATCATTATCTCTTCCAAACCAACATCCCTATCCTCAAGGTTCCAATTATAGTTGGAAAGCTCCATTCAATTGGCCATATCATTTGCAGGCCACACACCCAAGAAATGGGACACAAACTTCCCCTGTCACTGCAAGAGATGATCAGGAGGACAGAGAAAATGTTTCAATGATATCCTACAAGCCCCCTTGAAAACTTATAAACTTTCATCAACTCATGGGAATCCATGGCCCACGACCAATTAAAATGCAGAAGGTAGATCTGAAAAGGTACAAGACCCCACACCTCTCTTTGGCAAGAGCATGAAGAAGCCTGGCAAAAGTGCACCTACCCACCTACCCCATCAAACACCACCTGCCCCACCTGTGGCAGAGTCTCCATATCCCATATAGGCTTCATCAACCACCTCAGAACACACAGAACCTGTGTGGAAGCAGCCTTGATGACAAGGGACTACCAAAGAATAAGATGGAGTGGTTGGATGTCAAGGGGTTAGACAGGATAAAGTGGGAAGTGAAGGTAGAACAGGATTCACCAGTATCTGGTCCACTGATAGTCCTGTTCAGGTTGAGGTATTGGTTTGTTATTGTCATGTGTACTGAGGTACAGTGAAAACATTTTGTTTTGCGTGCCATCCAGGCAGATTATTCCATACATAAGTACATTGAGGTGGTAAAAGAAAATAGAGCGTAGAATTTCGTGTAACAGCTACAGAGAATGTGCAGTGCAGATAAACAAATAAAGTACAAGGGCCATGAAGAGGTGGATTAGAAGGTCAAGAATTCATCTTCAGCATATGAGAGGTCTGTTGAAGGGTCTGATAATAATGGGATAGTAGCTGTCCTTGAGCCTGTTGGTACATGCTCTCAAGCTTTTGTATCTTCTGCCTGATGAGAGAGGGGAGAAGAGCAAATGGCTGGGGTGGGAGGTGTCCTTGATTATGTTGGTTGCTATCAAGGAAAACAGATAATTAGGTCAAAGTTTTTCTTTCCCAAACTGGGCCTTGGCAGGAGTCAGAACCTTCAGGATAAAGGAACAAAATATCCCACTAATAAAGAAAAAGCACGGAAATTGGGTGAACAACCATGACTCCACATCACCACCTCTGCTTCCACCGGCCCAGAAGATTGCAGAAGTAAATGTCATTCTACTCAGCCTTAGAGCACAGCTAAGTGTGATTAACTCATAAAAGGTTAAAATTCCCATTATAGAATTTAAAGTCTCTGGGCAAACCAATTAAATTTCAGTGAAAGGAAAACTGTTTTACAATGTTTGTTTCTTATGGACTCTCGCATGGGGACATTCAAATATTTCTGGGAGTTAGACTTTCATGTTGATATTTCTGTAGGTTGCGTGGTAATATTAATCCATGGAAGTGCATGGAAGCACTGAAGTTTGGAGTGAAGATGAAAATATCATCCCATACGTGCTTTGGGATAACAGGCCACTATTCCTCAAGAGCGAATTGTAAAACAATTTGGAAAACAAGGCTGATCACAGAGATAGTGATAAGTGGAAAACAGGCTGATGGGAATGGTTGCCTTTTGGAGCATCTATTGAGCGTGAATTTGAACTGATTCCCACTATACAAATCAGCTGTTGAAAGACTGTGCAAATAATGCATACTTTGCAAAGGCACATGGAAATAGGGCAGGACAGATAATGGGATGAAATGGTATAAGAAAGATATTTCAACAAGTAAGGAGCTGAGCACTTTACAAGTCTCATCAACCTGTGTGAACTGCTCATACATAATTGATAAATGAGTGTGGCTTTAATTCAAAAGTCTCAGCTCTTTAATTATATGACTCATCTGCCATCTCCTCCCACCATCACAAAACTATATTTAATGAAAGCTACTGGGATGGAACGTGGTTTGACTTGCACCTGATATATGCCCATACAGTGTGTTAAAAGTGGTGCTGCCTATATTTAAACTGCAAGGACATTAGATCCAATGCTAGATTTGAAGATTTATTTTGTAAGGGTCTTCCCAACATTGATTTAGGGAAAAGAATGGCTTCCACTTCTAAAAGTAAGCAACCAGTGTGCATGTGAGCAACCTTCAGATAAAAGCCTGTGAAAAATGATACCACCTTAAATGGCTGCCTCTAACAGAAATGCTCAACATGGCCAGAATGATCTCTGCACCGTAGATGGGATATTTGTTACTCATGTAATGAACACCAGACCAGGTATCGGTGGAAAGGATAAATCCAAATACTTTATCTCTGTAATGTTACTTCTCCCACTGTCAGCTATTTTGAGAGTAACTGAAAAAAGATGTTTCAACTGGAGACGTTTGATAATAATTTTTCTGTCCTACATGAGTTGGTGCTTCAACATTTTGGTGATTTGTCTTCTAAGTATGAGTCAATTACTTGTAAGGTTTCTTAACATGATGGACCTGATGCAATAAATCAGCTCCTGAGAAAAAGACTTCCTTCAAGGCATTGAGCGAAAAACCAAATTACAAAAATGTATCCCCAGGAAATGTAAAAATGAAACAATTCCCAACTAATTTTGGCTCATGAATGAGCAACAAAACTCATTTCACTGGAAAAGAAGCAGAAAGTCAGAGTATCAGTGAATAGGGTAGCTGGTCTTTATGTCATTGTTGGTGGTGGTGGTGTGGGGTGGGGGAGGTGAGGAGGGATGAACTGGGGACATGGTGGGAAGCAGGGAGTTGGAAGGTTGCTGTGGAGGAGAGCAGGGACGAGTGTATGGTGGATGGTCCGAGGAGTGATGGTAGATCAGGGAAGGGGGAGGAGTTGTGACAGGGATGTGGGGACAAGTGGATAGTTGGATTGGGAAGAGTGGAGTGGATTGGCAGGGGTTGGCTATGTGGGTTAGGGATAATATAGGGACTTGGATCATGGGGATCTGTGAAGAAGGGCAGGGACTAAGGTTGGATGAAGTCAGTGAAATGGTCTACGTCAAAGATGGTCTGTGGCTTGGGATGAGAGCATGTAGTTTATCTTTTTGCTCAATATCTCTCCACAATACACAAAAAGTGCTGGAGGAACTCAGCAGGTCAGGCAGCATCCATGGAGGGAAATAAACAGTCGACATTTCGGGCTGAGACCCTTCATCAGGCCTGCCTGGTAAATGTAATCTATGTTACTTAAGGCACCCTTGATTTCATTCCAAGTGCACAAGAACCTCTTTATTAATTGGAAAGAATACTTATTTCCCTGATGACTTCCTTTTTGAGCACAACACAATACTGTCTCACCAAACCAAAAAATCAGGTTGAGTAATTCAACAAAAATGAGCTATTTCATTTGAAAGTTTGAAACTTAAAATGCAAAAAAAAACAAATGGGACCAATCTACAACATTACCATAGTAAGCTTATTTGTTTGATTGATTTAGTTTAGATGCTGTTTATCACTGTGCATTCCTAAAATAGTAGTTGAAATAATTTGGAACATATTTCACTCTAGAAATCCCAAATTTGTCCTTCTTACAGTTCAAAAACTCAGCTACATTTTCCACTCCTGATTGTTATCAAGGGATTCCACTGAGACAGAAACAGCACATTAACCAGGCATTAAATGAGGGAATAATAGGCTTGGCTGTAGTCAGATGATGTATACAGACTTAGGTCAAACAAGATCACTAATCCAGAAAGATCCTGAAGTCTTTCATTTTAGTGTTAAGATTTTTTTTATCTCTACCACTCTTCCTGGAAATGGAATCTCTTTATGTGCTACAGAGAGTTCCCCAGTACCATGCTTTACAGTTTACTCTGCAAACTGGGCCACAGCTCAGTGGTACGATTTCTACCTCTTGAGCTGGAAGGTCATGACTCAAGAGAGTCTCAGTATGTGGAAATCAGAGAGCTGATCACTGCACATTGGTTAATACCCAGTGCAATATTCCTTTCTACGTCATAGAGTCAAAAACGACATTAAAACTGGCCTTTCAGCCCACCAAGTCCATTTGGACCACCAAGCTCCACTGATTCCACTCCATTCTCCTCACATTCCTGTCAACTCTTCCCCCCAGATTTTACCTCTCGCCTACACACGAGGGGCACATTACAGTGACCAATTAGCTTATCAACTTGCACATCTTTGGGATGTGGGAGACAGAGACTCGGTGGGACAAAGGACCTGATTCTGTGCTGTATGCATTGCTATGACTACCATGGCGGTACATCATAATGGGTTTAAATTCTATTGTGAAGTAACATATGGTGCATACACAGTGATTGGTAGTTAACACAGAGAGCTGGTGGAAGATGTTGCAATTCTTTAGTGTTTTGGCAAGCCACCTCCATTGGCATGGCAACTCTATATGCACACTCCAACAATGTGCATGTAGGAACTTAAACTAAATTTGCTGATTTGTTAAACAGCATAAACCGTTTCCAAAGTGCTTGATACAAGAAGGCGCCAAAACATGCATCATGGCAGATTCTTCAAGACAACGCTATAATCACTCATGATCTCACCTTATTTTTGACATCTGCTTCTAAATTGTAACTTTTTCCAATACTAAAGGTTCTACAATCTATCAGCTCATTGAATGAAACACCTTTTGTCCTACCTGGGACCAGGAGGTCTGCCAAAGAGGACATATCAGAGCTTACTGCTGTATGTAGACTACTTTCTTGCCTTCTCTGATGTATTCACTTTGAGCAGAGCCACTTGCAACCTTAACCTTAATTTCCAAAAGATTGTTTGACCTGAAGAAGATTTCCATCCATTCTTCCTAAAAATGGAAAGGCTTATGCACTTTATCCCAAACACCAAGATTCTCAATATAGCCAGGTTGAATCTAAGCTGTCATCTTGTGCCATTCCTGCTTTAACAATCACAAGGCATTATTTTTTTTACTTTATTCATTATTGGGACATATCTTTCTCCACAGCCACTGTGCCACTGACTCAATACATTCCCTTACAATGCATCTTATAGTGCTATTCATGTTTCCTCCTTAAACAATGTATTCATGACATGTTTGAGAGGCTGTTACACAGGTCTCAGCCCCTCAGTGTCCAGTGGAAACAAGACCCTAGACTGTGGTCCTTCCCTGCAGAACCTTTATAGTAACTGCACTGAGCCACAGTGCATCATTCAGCACGTACTCCTGCACCTTGGGTTTCTTTTGTTTTTAATTTCAAAAATATACCTTATTTGTAAAAAAATACAGGAAACACAATACCATCTGTACATTTTCTTTATATTCATTGTTCCATGAAATCAACTCACAATGCATCACTGCTGTTCATGTTTCCTCTTCATGCTCTCATAAAGTGCTTGAGAGGCAGTTACACAGTACCTAGCCCCTCAATGCCTAGTGGTGGCAGGATCTTAGACTGCAGTCCTTCCCCACAGAGCCTTAACATTGGCTGCACCAAGCTTTAGTGCATCCCTCAGCACGTACTACTGCATCCTGGAACGTACTAGGAGGCAGCATTCCCTTGTGGACATCTTGCTGTCCTGGAAGATCAAGTTTCGGGCAGATCAAGGTGCATCTTTCATTTAAGATAAGATCTTTATTAGTCACATGTACATCGAAACACACAGTGAAATGCAACTTTTTGTGTCGAGTGCTCCAGGGGCAGCCCGCAAGTGTTGCCATGCTTCCGATGCCAACATAGCATGCCCACAACTCCTAACTCATACGTCTTTGGAATGTGGGAGGAAACCGGAGCACCCGGAGGAACCCATGCAGACACGGGGAGAACGTACAAATTCCTTATAGACAGCAGTCGGAATTGAACCCAGGTCGCTGGTGCTGTGATAATGTTATGCTAACCACTAGATCTTTCAGTAGCACTTGATATTTGTCTCATTATACATCCCCAGGAACAGCCTGTAGCCCAGAGAGTCCTCTGTTACATAGCTGCTTAGCTCAAACCTGAACAAGGACCCTTACATCATTTTTCAGACCTTCTTTGCAAATGCATAGTCCACAAAGAGATGGACAATTGTGTCATCCTCAAGGTAGCTGACTCAAGGGCAGTGTTGAGGATGAGAGTCTGACTGTGCAGGAAGGATGTGATGGGGATGGCCCCTCTCACGGCCAACCAAGTAAGGTCTTGGTGTTTGATGGAGAGTTCTGGCGATGAGGCATTCCGCCAAATGTCTTTTTGAAGTATTTTTCCCAGGGTTGGGGAATCTAGAATAAGGGGACGTAGATTGTAGGTGAGAAGGGAGAGACTTAATTTGAACCTGAAGGGCAAATTTTTCACTCAGAGGGTGGTCCATATATGGAATGAGCTGCCAGAGAAAGTGGTTGAGGCAGGTACATTTAAAACATTTAAAAGACATTTGGACAGGTACATGGAAAGGAAAGCTTTAGTGTGATATGGGCCAAATGTGGGCAAATGGGACTAGCTTAGATGGAAATCTTGGTCGGAGTGGACCATCTGGGTAAAGGGCCTGTTTCTGTGCTCTCAGACTCTAAATAGTTTTGAAAGTCCGCTCCTGAAACCATCCCACAGGATCCATTGTGTACTTTTCCTGCAAGGCCTGTAGGACATTCTATACTGACCTCTGCCTGATGGACCTGTGGTCAAAGATGTTTTCCTGAAAAAGCAGTTCCACTAAAGATAAGCAGTGCGGCGACGTCCAAATGAATGGAACATTGTGCGGCAAAGAGGCCAGGCCCATCCTTCGCAACAATGGAGACAGGTAGAACCTCCTTCCCCTGCTCACTGATCAACATGTACCATCCTTTATTTCTCCTGTGATCAGGTCTGAACTTGAGTCCCTTCTCTACAAGACATCCAACACATTGAAGTTACTATGACCAATCCCACATCTCCAGACTCACCCTCCCACCATGTGTACATGGTTGTTTAATGTGTTGGATGACTTTGTTACTCTGGGTGTTTTTTGTCATGCTGTTCTTATAGCCAGTGAAAGCTACATGCCCCAAGGTTTCTAGTCAATAGTGAAGGAATCTGGGGAGAATGCAGAGGAATACATATCAAGCAAAGAGAACTTTAAAATCAGGGGCTGGTTTATATGGCTTCTTCTCACATTGTACACATTCACACATCTGATCGTAAGTGATGTACTGATGCCACGTTAATTTACAGATAACACAAGAAAACTGTGTAGTGAAAAAAGACAATTTCCCTCTTTCACATTTATCCGTGAAAGACATGGAGGAATTCTAAACCTTTTCTACATTTGCAATTTAATTTAAAATAACATTCCATTGGAGCATTTTTGTTTTCTTCACTGTATTTTGCATCTCTGAGTAAACTGTTCAGGCTGCAAGTTCCAAACTTCTTCAGGCATTAAGGCCAAGCCAGTGAAAATAATAAAAATAACTGCAGATCCTAGAAATCTAAAATAGTAACAGAAAATGCCAGAAATGCTCAACAGGTCAGGTCTCATCTGTGAGAAGAGAAACAGAGTTCAGTTTTCAGTTTACAGGTCAAAGACCCTTCATCAGAACTGAAGCATTTTCAGCATTTTCTGTTTTTATTTTACTGAGGAGAAGTTCTTTGGTTTGTGGCCATTAATCCACCATCAACTCTCAATCTACCCAACCTCCTCTCTCAAACCCTCCCTCAACCCCCTATTTATTGCCTGGACAAACATGAGATTTGACCACTTTGACAAAGTGCCAAAAGCCACTCAATTGTCTCTGGCTGCAGCTCGACACAATTAAGCAGCATCAGAAGTGAATTTAATTGGAGGAAAATCTCCAGCTTAATTGCTAGCCTGTAGACCATCTAGAAGGTAGTTAATTTTATATAATTTGGCAACATCACATCCATAAGTATTCTTTCCTTTTCACTCTTCAATGCTTGACTAAATTGATAAATTCACTGGGAATCAGCTACCCAAATTGAAAGCAGTTAATGGAAAGATGTTAATGATAAAGTTATTACTCTGGCTTTTAAAAACCAATTAGGAACTTAAGGACATTGGAATTCATGCTCTGAAATTTTTGTCATTCACTTTTTAACAGAAGAAAAATTAAACCTTGAATTTATGGTGCATTCTTTTTAAATAGTGCAAAGCATTAAATCTTCTACTTACTGCATAATTAACAGCATTCAATGGTCTTCCTTTTGTTAGCCTGATCCATTATGGTTTCAGGTCTACACACTGAGTGAAACACAAAACAGCAGCATACAGAATGCTGTGAATTATACAATGCTGTGAAAAAGTTCATCAAAAATTATTTTGGGAAATAAACAGTGGATATATTCATCAGTGTGGATGCCCTGAGTTTGGTTATTATAATTGTGAAGACTTCAAATAGTTTCACCTCTCTTCTGAACCTGCAAATAGTTGGGGAGTACACCTATTCTCAACAACATTATCCCAATAGACAGTAATTGATAATTAAAAAAACTGCAAATATTGGAAATCCAAACCAAAATAGAAAATTCAAACAATAGTCAGCAGGTCAGCATTTTTAGAGAGAGATACAGAGTAACGTTTCAGGTCAATGACCCTTCATCATTATCAGAACTCTGATAATCTTTGTTTTTCAATTCAGGCTTTGCACTTTCTTTGTCGTGCTACATGCGTTGCTTTTAATATGTTATGGTTTGTTTATATGGGCATTGATATATCCACACTTCTTTCTTCCTCTTTTGCTGATGTCAACACTGATTGGGGTACCATCAACGACCCTTGGCTAAAAGATCAGTCATCTTTGATGTGCAAATATTAGGGCATCAGACATTTCTTCCCACAGAAGGATGGCACAAAAGCCTTGCTTGACATTGTCCTCATTTGACAACAACAAGTTCATGCAGAAGTTAACAAAATGGCAATCAGGAGAAGAAACTGTATCCTCCTTAGGACCAGTGTGTCAGGAAGAGGAGCAAAACTCCTTCCCTGACTGAGATGAACAAAGCTGACATGTATATGTGAAATCAAACGCAGGATCTTTTATAAAGACAGTGATTGCTTCTAGAGATGTCATTTGTCCAAATGAACAATTTCAACATTTCCTAATTTTGACTCAGATTCTAGTAACTAATAACTTCAGGTACTTTCCTACTGATTACCCTGATCCACTCTGGCTTCAGAGCAGTGTATTACTTGGAACACCTGATTGGGCAATGACTGTTTCTGCTCTTTGTGGGGATGGTCTGATCTACACAACTTAACAAC
Source organism: Pristis pectinata (assembly GCF_009764475.1). Taxonomy (NCBI): domain Eukaryota; kingdom Metazoa; phylum Chordata; class Chondrichthyes; order Rhinopristiformes; family Pristidae; genus Pristis; species Pristis pectinata. Next base: position 25,416,188 of record NC_067427.1, read on the forward strand.
CGGTTTGGCTTTCAATTGATAGGCCTCAGAGAAAATCCAAAACTGCTTTATTGACCTGAAGATATACACTGGCAATATCTTCAACAAACTAGTCAATGTGGGAGATGCAGTTGTTAATTAGTGGGTGAAAATTTCTTCTTAACATTTATTATTTGTTCATGAGATGTGGGTGTCAGTAGCAAGGCCAGTTTTTATTGTCCAGAATTGCCATAGAGAGTAGCTTCATACACCCTAAGGCTCACTGGGTTTGTGCCAATTATCAATCACCCCATTTGTACTTATTCCATTTTATTCTCCCCACATCCCCATCAACTACTCCCAGGTTCTACCACTCTCCTATATGTTTGGGGCAATTTACAGTGGCCAATTAACCCAGCAGCCTGCGTGTCTTTGGGATGTGGGGGGAAGCTGCCGCTCCTGTGGAAAATCCCACATGGTCACAGTGAGACCTTGCAAACTCCACACAGATAGCACTAAAAATCAGGGTTAAACCCAGGTTGCTGGAGTTGTGAGGCAGCAAGACTACCTGCTGCACTAAAGTACCATCCTTGGAAAGAAAGTAGTGAGCCCCCTCTTGATCCACTGCAGCTAACCTGGGGTAAAGCACTCTGGAAAAGTGCCACCAGGTAGTAAGTTCTAGGATTTAAACCTAACGATAGCGAAGGAATGGTAATGAATTTCTTTGTCAAGTGGAGACTTCAGGAAAGGGGGCGGCGTACATGCACCTGTCTGCATCAATGGTGCTGAGGTCAAGAGGGTTGAGAGCTTCAAGTTCCTGGGAGTGAACATCACCAATAGCCTGTCCTGGTCAAATTACATAGATACCACAGCCAAGAAAGCTCACCAGCGCCTCTACTTCCTCAGGAGGCTAAAAAAATTTGGTTTGTCCCCTTTGACTCTCACCAACTTTTATCGATGCACCATAGAAAGTATCCTATCTGGATGTATCACTGCTTGGTATGGCAACTGCTCTGCCCAGGACAGCGAGAAACTGTAGAGACTTGTGGACACAGCCTAGCGCATCACGGACACCAGCCTCCCCTCCTTGGACTCTGTCTTTACCTCTCGTTGTTTTGGCGAAGCAGCCAGCATAATCAAAGACCCCACCCACCCAGGACATTCTCTCTTCTCTCCTCTTCCATCGGGTAGAAGATGCAGAAGCCTGAGGGCACTTACCACCAGACTTAAGGACAGCTTCTACCCCACTGTGATAAGACTATTGAACGTTTCCCTTATACATTGAGATGGACTATGACCTCACGATCTACCTTGTTGTGACCTTGCACCTTATTGCACTGCACTTTCTCTGTAGCTGTGACACTTTACTCTGTACCGTTATTGTTTTTTCCCTGTACTACATCAATGCACTCTGTACCGACTCAATGTAACTGCACTGTGTAATGAATTGACCTGTACAATCGGTATGCAAGACAATTTTTTCAGTGTACCTTGGTACAAGTGACAATAATAAACCAATGCCAATACCAAAAAGAGACTGCAGATGCTGGAATCTGGAGCAACAAACAACCTGCAGGAGGAATTCGGTGGGTCGAGCAGATTCTGTGGGAGGAAAGGAATTGTCATCATTTTGGGTCGAAACCCTGCCTATTTCTCAGTCAAGATGGGGGTGTGACTTGGAGGAGGGCTTACAGTTGGAGGTGTTCTCATGCATCTTCTGTTATTCTCCCCCTTGGTGAAAGAAGTCCTGTGTTTGGGACGTATTACTGATGAGGCTTGGATGAGTTGCTGCAGGACAGTTTGTGAACGGTACACACCACAGCCATGGTGCCTCATTGGCGAAGGGTTGAATGTTTAAGGTGGTGAATAGGATCTTTAAATAACTCAAAACTTACTATGATAGTCAGTGGTTTTCTTTGGAATTCCTGCCCTTCTGGTGTAAAATTGAGCTCATTATTTTCAAAAATGAAAAGAGTAAAAGGCATGAGACAGAGTCTTGGAGAGATACAGCACAGAACCAGGCTCTTCAGTCCACTGTCCACACTGACCATGAAGGATTAATTTACACTAATCCTACAATAATCCCATTTTGTAAATTCTCCCCACATTTTTATCAACAACCGCCAGATTCTGCCACTCACCTGCACACTAGGGGAAACTTACAGTGGCCAATTAACCTGTATGGGTTTTTCTCTCTGTGACTGTGTGGGTTTTCTCTGGGTGCTCCGGTTTCCTCCCACATGTCACCGGGAGAACGTGCAAACTCCACACAGCCAGCAGCTGACGTCCGGATTGAGGCTGGGTCTCTGGCACTGTGAGGCGACATCTCTATTAGTTATATTTAAATTAAATTTTATTTACAGTGTGGTAACAGGCCCTTCCGGCCCAACGAGTCCACGCTACCCATTTGAAACCCAAATTAACCTACCCGTACATCTTTGCAATGTGGGAGGAAACCGGAGCACCTGGAGGAAACCCATGCAGACACGGGAGAACGTTCAAACTCCTTACAGACAGTGACGGGAATCGAACCCCAATCGCTGGCGCTGTAATAGTGTCACACTAACCACTACGCTACCGTGCCGCCCCATAATCTGCAAAACAAATTGCAGTTGAGTTGTGTACAACAGAAACAAACTTGCAGGAAACTATTGACTTAATATCAGCAGGCAAATACATTACTGGGGGAAGAAAACAACTTAAACCACAAAAACACCTGATACTTAAAAAATCTTTTTTAATCTGCTGAAAGGGGACTTGATTGAAACATATCAGATCTTGAGGGGTCGTGACAGGGTAGATATGGAGAGAATATTTCCTCGTGGGACTATTTATAAGAGGTTACTGATCAAAAATAACAGGTCATTTATTTAAGACTGTGATGAGCCCAATTTTTTTCACAGATGGATGTGAGCATTTGAACTCTCTTTCTCTAAGGACAGTGGAACCGGAGTCTTTAAGTATTTTTAACAGATGTAGATACTTGATAAGCAAGGGGTGAAAAGTTACCAGGGAGAGGCAAGAATATGGAACTGAGGTTACAATCAAATCAGCCATCATCTTTTTAAATTGCAGAACAGATCTGAGGGGCCAAGTGGCCTACTTCTGCTTCTGATTATATATTCACAATGGTCCTTGTTGTGAACTGGCTGCTGCCCTCTCTCAGCGGTCAGCCACCGGTTTTCAATAAGCATTGAGGGCAAGTTGAACAGTGCGGTACTGATAGGCCGAAGGGTGGGGTTGGGGGGAGTGGGGATGTTTCACTCCCACACCTGAGCTGGGGGAGGTGTGACCCTAACACTCAGTCCAATCCAACTTCAGGAGCAGGTCCCACCAACCCAATGGTTGCCCTCACCAGCTACCTCCCAAAAACCTCCACGGGTCGTCCACCAGGAACATACTCTGACAGTCACTGACTCCCAACCACCTGCCCCAATCCCTCTGTGTGATTCACTCTGATACCACTGATGTTATCTCCCTGCTTGGTCCATCTTTCTCCTTTTTGGACTGGATGTCTGCCAATATAAGAGAAAGAACAAGTCCATGCTTGGCACTGATAGCCCAGTCCAAAATATTGCAATGACGGCCCAATGTTGTTGAACAGGAATGCAAGAGGCTACAGAGAGTGGTGGACTCAGTCAGTTCCATCACAGGTACAGCTCCCTCCACTATCCAGCACCTCTATAAGACGCGATGTCTCAGAAAGGCAACATCCATCATTGAGGACCCTCTCCACCCGGGCCATGCCCTCTTCTCGATCCTGCCATTAGGCAGGAGATACAGGAGCCTGAAGACCCACACTTCAAGGTTCAGCAAACTTCACAACATATGTCAGTGATAATAAACCTGACAAATGTCAGTGATAATAAACAGCTTCTTCCCCACTGCCATCGGGTTCTTAAACCAATCTGAAAAACCCTAACACTGCCTCGGACTATATTTCTTTTATCTCTCAACTTACACTAATGTCGTTTTGTTTACCTCAGTTTATTTTTGTCGTGTAAGTTATGTATAATTTATGTTAATTTAAGTCTATGTTAACATGTTTCTAATGTACTGTGCTGCTGCGGCTGAAAGCTAACTTGCACGGCATTTGTACCCTGGGTATGTATGCCGATGACAATAAACTTAAACTTGAAACTTGAATCCAAAATTTCTGGAAAAGCTCATTTTAGCTTGAGTCTTAGTTATACTTAATAGAGTAGATGTGGAGTTCATGTTTCTCTTGGCTGAAGTGTCTAGAACTGAGAATCAAGGTCTTTAACTAAGGGAAATGAGATGAGAAGGAATTCCTTTTCACCCAGAGGGAGAAAATCTTCAGAATTCTCTGACCTAAAAGGCCATGGAAAATCAGCTGCTGAAAATCAAGGCAGAGGTCAATAGATTTTTGAACGTTAAAGTAATCAAGGGATATGGAGATAGTGCAGGAAAGTAAGCTAAAGTAGATGAGCAGATATAATCTTCAGAATCAGAATCAGGTTTATTATCACTGACATATGTCATAAAATTTGTTGTTTTGCGGCAGCAGCACAGTGCAAGACATAAAAGTTACAATGAGTTACCAAAAAATAAATAAACAAAATAGTGCAAAAGAGGAATAACGAGGTAGAGTTCATGGGTTCATGGACTGTTCAGAAATCTGAGAGCAGAGGGGAAGAAGCTGTTCCTGAAATGTTGAGTGTGAGTCTTCAGGCTTCTCCCTGATGGTAGTAATGAGAAGAGGGCATGTCCCGGATGGTGAGGGTCCTTAATGACGGATGCTGCCGTCTTGAGGTACTGCCTCTTGAAGATGTCCTTGATGATGGGGAGGTTGTTCCTGCGATAGAGCTGGCTGAGTTTACAACCCTCTGCAGCCTTTTTCGATCCTGCACATTAGAGCTTCCATCCCAGGCAACCGGTCAGAATGGTCTCCACCGTACATCTATAGAAATTTGCAAGAGTCTTTGGTGACATACTAAATCTCCTGAAACTCCTAATGAAGTAGAACCACTGGCGTGCCTTCTTCATGATTGCATCAATGTGTTGGGCCCAGGACAGATCCTCTGAGATGTTGACGGGAACTTACTGAACAGTGGAACAATCTCAAAGGGCTGACAACTTTGTCTTGCTTCTATTTCTTATGTTCTCACAACATTATCAGTTATAAAGTATCTCTAGTTGAGACAACAACATTATATTCACACAGATGAAGAATTGTGCTCTTTATTCCTATTTTGCTAAGGTCTTGTCCTTCCAAATGCCTGTAAGCTCAGTGTATTATCTGCCTTAGATCTCATTTATTTTAACTCAGAACCTGAGTGGGAATTGATGAGTCACTGTCAAGTACATTGTATTTTTATGTGTTTTCAATTAGTTGTGAGGTATTGTGCTCCTCCCCCTTTGCTTTTATTTTAAGTCTCAGCAGATGATGAGAGGTATCCAGCACCAAAGGCTTTTTGGACTCACCTTCATCTCAGAAACTACAGCCTAACTTGGAATACTGAAGGAATCATGCACACTGTCAGCAATTAAACTGTGAAACAATGACACTGCCAGTTAATAATGTAAATTCACAGAGAATCAGATGTCCCTCCTCTTGTTGGTTCTCTGCAAGTTTCTTGTTACTGTTAGAGAACAATTTCAGACCTCTGTGTTTGCTGATTCTAGTTCCATTTCTTATAGTGGAGGGCTTTTAGAGCTGTGCCAGTAACAAAATAGAACTTGCACTTAAATTGTCAGTTTATCACTTCTTTCTGAATTTTCTAAGAGACAGTTAACATCAGTCAATAACCTTTGAACTGCAGAGACTTATTATAACCTCTGCAGTGCAATCCTGCAAGTTCTAACCAATTACGACTTGGACCTGAGACGTTAACTGTTTCTCTTTCCGCAGATGTTGTCTGACCTGCTGAGTGTTTCCAGCATTTTCTGTTCTTATTTTACACTTCCAGCACCTGCAGCTTTTTTTTATTGTTGGTGACAAAGTGAAACTGTTTGAATCTGGGCCTGAAACATTTCCCCTCTGAAATTCAGGTGAACAGGTTACAGTCAGGGAATGAGACTGACCGCAACAAACAATCTGCTGGAGAAACTCAATGGGTCGAGCAGCATCTGTGGGGGGGGGGAGGGGGGGGGAAGGAATTGTTGACGTAGAGTCTTGATGCAGCGTTTCAACCCCAAATGTCAACAGCACCTTTCCCCTCTACAGATGCTGCTCAACTTGCTGAGTTCCTCCAGCAGATTGTTTGTTGCTCCAGATTCCAGCATCCGCAACCTCTGGTGTCTCCAGTGAGACTGACTGGATGGCTCTGCAAAAGGCAAGCACACATTCAATGCACCAAATGGTCTCCTTGCATTGCAACGATTACAACACACTAGACTAACCCCCTATGTGTTCAAGGCATTTTATGGTTTTGTTTAAGGTTTGTCAACATTTGCTTACAAAGTGATGTGAGTGTGCTCTCTTTATCGCAATTCGATGAGCAATAATGTCTAAGAGAACAGAGATCTTCATGCACCTTGTTAAGGAATGGCACACTATCTTTAACACCTACTACAACCTCTGGGATGGACAAGTGAGCCTTCTGGTGAATATTCCCCATGGACATCTGTTTCTCAGACAATGTGCACTGCTCTTAGTGCAATGGTCAAGGGGACAAAAACAACTTCAGTTGCTTCAATTGCTGATGAAAAGGAAATTAGTTACAGAGCAAATAAGTAAAATAATTAATATTAGTCTTGGAGTCACAGAGAGAAACACCATGAGAACAGGCCCTTTGATCCACTGAATCTGTGCAGACCATTAAATATGTTGCAACTTTACAAAACACTGGTTAAATTCCAGTTTTGGTCACCATGCTATAGGAAGGATGTGGTTGTGACAGAGTGAATGCAGAGGAGATTCACCAGGACGTTGTGTGGAATGGAGGAAAACGGGGAGAGATTGGATAGGGTGGGCTTGTTTTCCCTGGAGTGAAGGAAACTGAGGGGTGACCTGATAGTGGTTTATAAAATTATAAGAGGCCTCAATAGGGTAGATAGTCAGAACCTTTTTTCCCATGGTAGAGGTATCAAAAACAAGAGGGCGTAGGTTTAAGGTGAGAGGAAGGAGTTTTAAAGGGGATTTGAAGGGAAAATTTTTTTGCACAGGGAATGGTTGACATCTGGAACATGCTGCCAGAGGAGATGCTGGAATCAGATACAATCAGCACGTTTAAGAGATGTTTAGACATCACTTGAATAGGCAAGGCATAAAAGGATACTAACTTAATGCAGGCAAATAGAATTGGTATGGAAGGGCAAAAAGGCTGGTATGGATGTGGTGGGCCAAAGGGCCTGTTTCTATGCTGTACAGCTCTATGACTCTATGTCACCGATTGACACTGATCCTACATTAATTCCATTTTATTCTCCCCACATTCTCAACTTCCCAAGATCTTACCACTCACCTGTTCACGAGGGGCAATTTACCTTGGCCAATCAACCTACAATCTGCACATCTTTGGAATGAATAAGGAAACCAGAACATCCAGAGGAAACCCACACAGTTAAAGGGAGATTGTGCAAACTCCATACAGACAGCACTGGAGGTCAGTATTTTGTCGACTGGAGGTCTGTTGTTTTGGAAGAGCTGATCCTAGTGATACTTGGGAGGGTTCACTGAGAGGGTATTGGCCTTCTTAATATCTCCTTCAAAATCAGCTTGGAAGACCATCATACATCATGTAAATCAAGAGTTAAGCTGTAATTCATAGGATTAAGACCACACTAAATACACACAAAGCTCATGGGCTGGATGCAATCAGGAACCACCCCTTGACTGGCCAGCACTGGAAAAGATGGTCGCTGCACTGGCATCTGACCTCCAGTGTTCCTGATACTTACCATGCTGCAGTTCATAGGCAGGGAAATCAGCCAGTGCTGGCCCACACACACCAGCAAGCTGGAGCTTCTCTGTGAAATCATTGGCGAGCCTCCAAAATCATCTGGCTCATTGTCTTTGCAAGCAGTTGCATTTGAATCATACTTCTAGTGCAGCTGATAGTACATTCAGGAGTGAGGAACCATCTGCCCTACAAGTTGTGCATTTTCAACAATGCCATTGGAATGGGCCAATGCCCACTGATGTGCAGTGAGTGGCAGATGTCTCTAATTCACTTGATGGTAAAGAAAGGATCCCATGCCAGCTTACCTTATTCGATTCATCTCCAGACTTGATTTAGTGCTGGAAGGCTTCATTATCTTGTCCTACCCTGTCAAATAATGTCTCCGTTCACCAAAAGGGACGTGCATGTTAGAAAACTGAGATTCAGAACTGGATGGGCATTAAAAAGTCTTCTGGATCAAATAAAACAGAAAAGAAGATTTGATGATGATACCAGTTGATATCTTTGATAATTTCAGAATTTAATTACCTCCAAGTATTTTTTAGTTGTTCTCTGGTAAAAGAAACGGCAGAGAAAATAAAATCAGAACTTGGGGGGAATGGAGTAGAGAAAGCATTTACTCCACGGAAAACAGTTGCAAGCTGGTCTCCTCTCTGTCCGGGTGATAGTTTAATGCGGCATGAGCCTAAACAACTGAGTTACACACTGCCAAGTCACATCAAATGAAAGCTTCTGCTAAACATCTAATTATGTTTTTCTCACTTCACAATGCATCGCCTCATAACCTTCGTAAATCCTCTCGTCGTCTGCTCAATAGGAGAGGTTGCGTGCAATGGCAAATGCACTTTGTTCTCTATCAAGGGCATTAGCTGGTGGTCTTTCCATATTGAAATTCATTTGCGTCACAGAGGGATTCTAATTTTAATCATAACTCATGGCAGCATGTGAGGCCTCATTGTATGAATTACAGCAGAAAACAGATTCTGGTGAAATTTCAATCTGCATGAATTATTATGTCAGTTTATGTCAAGAAATGGTTGGAGAATTTTCATTATCAAGTTGGAGATGTAATTATTCAGCACAGTGAATTGGAACACAATACTTTGTGTGAGAAGCCTCAGAAATGTGCAAAGAAAGGGAATATGAATTTTATGGTAAGAAATGATGAAAACTGAGCAAATATTGTAAGATGTAAGCCAGCCCTGATGAAGGGTCTTGGCCTGAAACGTTGACTGTTTATTTCCCTCCATAGATGCTGCCTGACCTGCTGAGTTCCTCCAGCATTTTATGTGTGTTGTAAGGTGTTTGATTGGGTAATGCAGAGTGACTTTCAGGCCTTCAAGTAAAATAGTAAGATAGAAAAAAACAAGTGCAGGAAGGACTCTACAAACCAGCCAGCATCTGTGGAGAGAGAAACAGAGTTAATGATTCAGGTTGAATGATTCAGAATGACCTGAAAGGTCACCTCCATGATGAATGACCTTTCATCATGGAGGTGACCTTTCAAGTAATGTAGATCTCTTACCCATTTCATTGACATCTTGTCTGGGGAACCACTTGGTACCTTGGCTGGGCTTCTGTTCCTGAGACAAGTTTCAAGTAGTGATGTCTCTTCTCAGTTTGCAGTGGAGGGATCTTGGTGATAATTTTCCAAAATAACAGACGATTGAAATTTACTTCTTCAAAGCCCTCTCTCTGTAAGGACCATGCAAAGCCAAACACCTCTTTCCCAGCTAATTATTTGGAAGCAGAATGTCAGTACGTAAGAGCTGGAAGTCTGGAGAGGGGAGATTTGTAGGTCACTGGTGTAGAGAGTTGGACAGGAGGGACAATAATTGATAAGATGTCCTCTGATCTGACATCACTTTGTTGTATTGGTAAACATTTATAAAACTATACCTGCCACCTCATTGCTAACCGCATAAATTCATAAAACATATTATCACCCTTGGTACTTCCTAGTAGCTGCCATTTCCTATGTAACAGTCAATATTTTATATGTTTGTTTTAAAATGCTTCTGGATCTCAAGACCATGTGACATAATTTTTAAACTTTCTTTGACAGCATGGAATCATCCTGGATCCAGCCTTTGTTCCAATCTTACTGTTGGCAGAGCTCGCCCACCGACACTAACCTGGTGATGGTACAGAGAGCCGGCCAAACAGACCCTCCATCCTCAAGAGGTGGACCAAGTTGTAAGCGGCAATGAGGTGTCAAGTGTCAGATCATGAGCTCCCACCCTCAGAACACTCACTGCAGTCAAAAGCCCACGATATATGTTTAAATGGCTCCAAGTCAGATACATATAAAACTTTTGTCAAATGAGCATAGTATTTTAAACGTAATTGTTTTTAAAAAATATAACAATTTAATTAAAACACCTCAAAGCACAAAAAATTCATGAAATATATTATTATGAAAAAAACACAAATGGCCAAGTTCTGTGCCAAGCTAACACACAGCGTCAAAACAGAAATGTTAATACACAAGGATATAACTTTTTTATATCTCTATGCTCATTCAGTTCATCAAATCTCTGCCGGTTCCCCAATGCAATCCCTATTCCCCCACTTATTTCCTGATGATCTACTCTCTCTTACATGCCTATCAATTCCCTTCTGATTCTCTTTCCACCCACATATATTAGGAGCAACTCACAGAAGTTAATAACCTCCCAGCGTATCTTTGGGTTATGGGAGGACATCAGAGGACCTTGGGGAAGCCCAGTCGATCCTGTGGAGAATGTGCAAACTCCACCCGGGTCACTGGAATTATGCAACACTGTGCAACCCACAAAGGCAGATGGATGCTGAGGTATGGAACTGCCATTGAAAGGCAAGTACCGCACTGTCCAATATGATTTCCTTCTCCATTATTTTAATCATAATTGCCCTTCCATTTCCCTCCTTGTCCACATCTCCCTCTACTAAGCTTTTCAAGCTGATTGCTCATTCCAACAAATTATTTAGTTGCTCCCTTATCATTCCTCTGAAAACCTTCCACCACGATCAAAGGATCGGGGTGCACAAGCAGCCATTTGCAACACGCCATCTCTGATTCTCTCATTCTGTGCTTTCCATAGATATCAAAGAAAGAGACAAATTAATCAGCTTCATCTCACAAAATCCATAAATCCTGCCTTTAAAACTTTCTGTTTTCTTGCTTTCCCTGCCCACTTTTGGCTGCAGTCCTTCCATAAACCCTCCAGTTCTTCATCTCTGTTATCAAAAATTTTACATAAACTAGTTTTCACTATAGCAGCTTCAAAAGAATATGGATATATAGACCCAGAGGGCTCTGAAGAAGTAACATAGGAGTGAGATCTTTGCTAAAGAGTTGGCGTAAATGTATTTTTCCTATTTTCTTATGCTGTTCTGCTTCCTGAATCTAAACTAGCTCTCAGGATAATCCCATCAATCTTCTTTCCTCCATTGAATTTCCTTGCAACCTCTTCTCTCTCACATCCCCATCACCGTGCCCTGATACACCTTCCTTCCAAGTAACCTACCAACCAAAACATCTTTAGGATGTGGGAGGAAACCGGAGCAGATACAGGGTCATAGGGAGAATGTCCAAACTCCACACAGACAGTATCCCAGGTCAGGATTGAAGCTGGGTCACTGGGGTTTTGCAACCCTTAGTGGACCAAATGACAGACTAAGTGGTCTAGGAATGTCTGAATCAATTGCCCAGAAATCAATCTAAGTCAGTGGAGGTGCATTCTACTACCAGAGTTTCAGGATCAAAGTAAATAGTGCAGCCACTACCAAATCACATACTCAAGTCTGTTGCCTAAGACATAAATTTCTCTCTGACATCAGCCATGAACATACATCCTAGTCTGTAGCTCCCTGAAAGTGGCTGCACAGGTTGGTAGGGTGGTAAAGAAGGTGTATGGCATGCTTGCCTTTATTAGTCAAGAGTCAGGAAGTTACGCTGCAGCTTTATAAAGCTCTGGTTAGGGCGCATCTGGAGTATTGCATTCAATTCTGGTCGCCCCATTATAGGAAGGATATTAAGGCTTTGGAGAGGGTGCAGAAGAGGTTTACCAAGATGCTGCCTGGATTAAAGGGCATGTGCGATAAGGAGAGGTTGGACAGACTTGGGTTGTTTTCTACAGAGCAGCGGAGGCTGAGGGGAGACCTGAATAAGATTATGAGAGGCACAGGTAGGGTAGGCAGCGGGTATCTTTTTCCCAGGGTCAAAATGTCTAATACTGAAGGGCATTTAAGGTGAGAGGGTGTAAATTCAAAGGAGATGGGCAGGGCATGTTTTCTTATACAGGAAGTGTTGGTGCCTGGAATGCGCTGCTGGGGGATGGAGTGGAGGCAAATAAGACAGAAGCATTTAAGAGGCTCTTAGATAGGTGCATGAATGTGCAGGATATGGGGGAATATGGATCATGTGCAGACAAAGAGATTTAGTTTAAATTGGCATCGTTGTTGGCCAAAGGGCCTGTTTCTCTGCTGGACTGTTCTATGTTCTATCCTCACTAGTTAAAAACATTGTTTATTTCTTAGTTCTAGCCATGCATTCTCCTTTTTGGAACAATTTACTTTGTTGTTACCTCCTCCTTCTTCTGAACGTGCTGCAGAATTGTTCCATGCATGGTCAAAATACTCACCCAAATGGTCGTTCCTTCTGTATAAGGCAAGGCAGCCGCCTCCAGCTCATTAGGTTGACACAACTGTAAGGTTTGGGAACTTTGTCATGTTTACCTTTTTTGCATTTCAGAGAAGCTATAGGCCATGCCAGGCTGATTTGGCATCAATGGAGATCAAAATTATTGTATTTCTAGTTGGAGTGAACTTGAGTTTCACAATGAACAGTTATGTTACCTTATTTAATCATCAACGAAATATCGTTTCTAACATTGCAGGTTCTGTCAGGTAAGAGTTATCAATGCAAACGAACCTGAATGTTTTTTTTTGCAACCAACATCAGTATTAAACTCCTGAAGTCAGGCAAAGCACAGGTCAGATACAGAATAAAACCTTATTAATCTGGGCTGACAGTATATTTTGTTTGCATCATGTTAAGTCTTTGCCAATGGGAACCTTCTATTCCTGACATCAGCAATCCTTGAAAGAGGGAGCCAATTTAGTCCCAATTAGTGCTTGTGGAAGGTGGATGCATTTGAGCTTTGGACTTGCACTACTTTAGAACTAGAGTGAGCTCGCCAAATTGATTAATTCCACGAGAGTATAAGAAATGCCAATATAAAGGCGCAGTAATGCTTACATACAGTATATACTGTACACTTAAAAGCTGCTCCCTTAATAAGGAACTTAGCATTCAGAAGAATCCTTGATGACTTGTTCCTCAATTTTATAACAATTTGCTCTCTTGGACAGCACAGCTCCAGTCAAACTGAAGCTGATTTCCCAAGACTGAGAAACACACTGCCTCATAGAGTTTGAATAGAACTGTAGTGGACTGAAGGACTTTTCCACATCAATGCATTGTCATTCCTTTGCATTCTTTCAGAAGGTCAATCATAGATGATTGTAATATGTGTCTACATCAAGAGCCCATTCAACTTCAATGAATTTCTTTAATTGCTCAACAATTTCCATTTGCAACACCAGGTAATTAAAAACAATAATTTTAACAGTTATAATTATTGTATTTAAAGTGGTTGTTTTCATGGTTTTGACCTTAGATTTGATAAGCAATAAAAAGTCTGTATTATCAGTTATTCAAACCTCTTCCACTTAATTTTGGATCTCTCTTTGTTCTTGATGCAGGCATTCACTGATGACATTTATTCTTTCTGTTTTTTTCAATTGTTTCTCTTTCTCCTTTCCTTCTAAGTTAACCCTAAGCATGCTGCGGCTCACCCCTGATTATCTCCAACCCGAAGACAACAGTTCTGAGGTAAAAGATCCACCATGGCATTATTGAATGGTAGAATAGGCATGAGGGGCCAAATGGCCTGCTTCTATTGCTTATGCTTACCTAAGATGTTGTCATCATTCTTCATTCACAGATGATCACTTTTCTTTCAGGAGCTGGGCATCTCTGGCAAAGCCAGCATTTATTATCTCTTCCTAGTTGCCGCATGGGAAGTTGGTGATGAGCTGCCCGTGGCTTGAATGGGTTGGTGTGCCATTCAAGAGGCCACCAGATGGGTCTGGAGTCACATTTCAACCAGACAGGGTGAGGATGGCAGATTTCCTCTCCTCGAGGACTTTAATGGACTGAATATAGAACATAGAACACTACAGGACAGTACAGGCCCTTCGGCCCACAATGTTGTGCCGACATTTTATCCTGCTCTAAGATCTATCCAACCCTTGCCTCCCACACAGCTCCCTATTTTTTTTTATCATTCATGTGTCTATCCAAGAATCTCTTAACTGTCCCTAATGTATCTGCCTCCACAACCTCTGCTGGCAGTGTGTTCCACGCACCCACCACTCTCTGTGTAAAAAACTTAGCCCTGACATCCCCCTTATACCTTCCTCCAATCACCTTAAAATTATGTCCCCTTGACTGGCTGGGCTTTTCTGACCATCTGGTAGCTATTGTTCTCATTATTATTAAGGCTAACTTTTTTCCCCAAATTATTAACTGTATTTATTTATTTATTAGTCACATGTACATCAAAACACACAGTGAAACGCATCGTTTCTGCATTACTGGGAGTGTTCTGGGGGCAGCCTGCAAGTGTCACCACGCTTCCGGTGCCAACACAGCATGCCCACAGCTCCTCATCTGTACGTCTATGGAATGTGAGAGGAAGCCAGAGCACCAGGAGGAAACCCACGCAGTCATGGGGAGAACATACAAACTCCTTATAGATGGCAGCAGGAATTGAACCCAGGTCGTTGGCACTGTAATAGCGTTAAGCTAACCGCTGCACTACTGTGCTGCCATGTAAGTTCCACTGCTGCTGTGGTGAAATTATGAACTCAGGTTCCTGAATCGTTCGCTCAGATTTCTGTATTAATAGTGCTGAAACGCAATAGCTGTGCCACTATCACACTCATGGCTTTCCAATTATTACAGACACTGCCTTTGCAACTGAATTAGCTCACTTCATTCTAAAATTAAAAGCTGATTGAAGCAGTTTTGAAAAAAAATTGACTTGCAAAATTCCACAGAGATACTTTGATCAATTTAAGGAAAATCTCATATCTCGGGAGCTTTGTTCCTTACAAACATTTGATGATTTTATTTCCTGACTTTACTCCTTTTCCCCCAATCAGTTTTGTTCCCTCCCCTTGTCCTAAAGATATTGGTGCTTCTGCTGGGCTCCAGTTGTACTTGGCTCCCCAGACAACTCCTGAAGCCTCTTTCACCGTGGAACTTTCACCAGTGCACAAAGTGAGTGGCTCCAACACTCAAGCCTTCATGTCAGAATCACTGAGTTGGTTGATTTCTGTCCAGGAATGGTCCAGTTGTCATCCCAATGCCTTTGGCTCGGTGAAGGGGAACCCCACCAGAGTCCCTACTGCTCAAATTTTTACAGCCAAATTTGGCTAGCATACACACAATGGGAAATTGGAAAGGACAAGGCTGACTTGAGCTGTCCTATCTCTGCTAAAAGCTTTCACTTTCAAAGTGGACAATGACCAAATCAAGGGAGGCTCCAGAGGGTGTCTCGAGGCCTAGTGGAACTGGAAACCAGGAAAGGATTCAGTCCCCTCAAAGCAAAAGGAGGAGAAAGAAAAATAGGACCAGGAATTATCATCTATTCTCTATTGTAAAATGATTATAAAGAACAAAACTATCCAGGAATGATAGTTTCTCAGGACGACAATGGCTAACATGAGGGGACATAATTTTAAGGTGATTGGAGGAAAGTATAAGGGGGATGTCAGGGGTAAATTTTTTACACAGAGAGTGGTGGGTGCGTGGAACGTACTGTCTGCAGAGGTTGTGGGGGCAGATACATTCGGGACATTTGAGAGACTTTTAGATAGACACATGAATGATAGAAAAATAGGGGCCTATGTAGAAGGGAAAGGTTAGATAGATCTTGGAGCAGGATAAAATGTCGGCACAACATTATGGGCC
This sequence comes from Pristis pectinata, assembly GCF_009764475.1. Classification (NCBI taxonomy): domain Eukaryota; kingdom Metazoa; phylum Chordata; class Chondrichthyes; order Rhinopristiformes; family Pristidae; genus Pristis; species Pristis pectinata. The sequence continues at coordinate 25,432,034 of NC_067427.1, forward strand.
GAAGATCCTGTACTGTGCTGTGCTGTTCTATGTTCTTATAATACCCAGAACATTTCTATGGAATTCTGCACATTGTTTTGTAAAAGCTGCTGTAGTTAGCTAATCACTTTGAGGTCAATATTTGTGCAATTATTTAACTCATGCTGAAGAACTTCAGACTGAATGAATAAAGTGTAAAATGTTCAGTTAACTCAAAGATAGGATCTTTCCCAACATCAATAATGTGACCATTTTGTAGCACTGAGTTTTTCTTAATACATGGTCAAATAAGTTATGATGCTATATGCCTGTGATGCTGCTGCAAGCAAGTTTTTCAACGCACCTGTGCATATACTGTATGTACTTGTGCATAAGACGATAAACTCACCTTTGACTCTGAGTTATTTTTTTTATTTACTTTTGTGAGCTGGGGATCACTGGCAAGGTCAGCATTTATTGCCCAACAACAATTGCCTTCAAGAAGGAGGTGAGCTTTCTTTTTGAACTGCTGCAGTACCCTCTGGTGAAGGCATTCCCACTGTGCTGTTGGGGAAGGTATTCAAGGATTTAGGCTCAGTGATGTTGAAGGACAGGTGGACAACCTGCAATTAATAGTATTCCCACACACCTGAACCTTTGGCTTTCTTGGTGAGAGTGGCTGTAGGTTTGGGAGGTGCTATCAGAGCAGTCTGGGCAAGAAACAAGAGTGCAGTTTGTCAGAGGTACACATTGCAGCCACTGTGCGCTGGTAATGGAGGGAATGAATGTTTAGGGTCAGGGACACCTTAGTTATCAAAGCTGCCTCATGTTTCCAGTGATCTGGGTCTGACCTCTGGTGCTGTCCATGTGGAGTTTGTACTTCCTCCCCATGACCATGTGGCTTTCCTTGGGTGCTTTGGTTTCCTCCCGCATCCCAATGATACGTTGATCGGTTAGTGTAGTGGTTAGCATAACACTATTACAGCACCAGCAACCCGGGTTCGATTCCAGCCACTGTCTGTAAGAAGTTTGTACATTCTCCCCGTGATTGCGTGGGTTTCCTCCGGGTGCTCCGGTTTCCCCCCCACATTCCAAAGACGTATGGGTTAGGAAGTTGTGGGTATGCTATGCTGGCGCCACTTGGGGGCTGCCCCTAGAACACTCCACGCAAAAAGATGCATTTCACTGTGTGTTTCGATGTACATGTGACTAATAAAGATATCTTAATTGGTGTCCATGCTTCACCTCCTTGTGAAGGCAAATGACAGAAGAATAAAAGGAAAATTTGCTGGAAGTATGAGAGAGAATAAGTTGTAGGAACAGAGGGAAATGAAGGGGGCAATGCGACTGCTGGGACTGTTTTGTTGGGAGCTGGCATGGATCTGATGGGCTACAATGGCCTCCTTCTGAAATGTTTATGTTAATGTTTTAGAAATACCAGAGTAATTTTTGGGGAAATTGAACAATCAAAGAAGCATATGGACTATGCATGTTCTTCCCGTGATTGTGTGGGCTTCCTCTGGGTGCTCTGGTTTCCTCCCACATCCCAAAGATATACTGACTGATAGGTTAAACTACCACTGTAAATTACCCCTGGTGTGTTGGTGAGCGGTAGAATCTGGGAGTAGATGGAGATGTGGGGAGAATAAAATGAGGTTCGTGTAAATGGGTGCTTGATGGAGGGGACTCTATGAGAAGGTTGATGAGAGAAATGGGAAAACAAGTAATTCATGGAGCCTGAAGGATGAAAGAAAGGTTCCTAAAGATGGCAACTTCAACCCTCAATACCCTTGCCAACATTTCTGTTTCCCTTCCTTGCCACCAGATTTTAGTCCATTATTGGCTCAGCTTTAACTTAATTAACTTACATTCATCACAAAGGCTGCTTCCTCCCACAAAAACGGAAGATACCAGAATTACTCAGCAGATCAGGCACACCTGTGGAAAAAAAAACAAAGGCAATGTTTCTAGATAATGATCCATCATCAGAATGGCTACTCTCAACTTAGCTCTACATCAGCTTGCCTTGCTGAAATCTTAATGCATGATAGTTTCAGCTTCAAATTCTATAAACTGGCATAGAAATTGGATGGCATTGTACTGGAGATAAATTGCATGATATAATTCACTTGTGATTTTACCAGCTAACAGTAAGTGTTTTCTCCAGTGTTTAAATGCTGAGCCACTCAGTCAATGCTTCCCTCAGTCGTGACATTACTGGGCATCTAGGCATAGATGTGGCAGACCTTTCAGGGAGAGTTGGAGGCACAGACGTACCCATTTGCAAAGAATCCATCCCCAGAATGTCTTCAGAGACATCACCACATTCTACCTGAAACTTTTCAATGTATTTGCATGCTCAGGTTTTCCAAGTACACCATCACTGGGATACATGACATTCACTTATCAACCAATGCCTGACCTGCAGTCTCCATAGAAGTGAAGGTCACATTGACTCTGAACTTCCTGACCACATGACCATTGCAAACAGCTGCAACAGATCCTTCTTTTATTCTCAATTTGCTGCTCATTGCAGCATCAGAGAGGTTACCACAGACATTGTGTCGTGCAGGAATGATTTCCTCCACTTCAAGTTCTTTGAGAAGGAAGAAGCATCTTGCTGGAGGCACTGGCTTCTAATGAATGCAGGTGGCCACTCATACACCAATCAGGGTCTCCACTAACAACGTGGATTGATTCATCAACGTTTAGGTTTTCACTCCTTCAATCCACAGGTCATATACTTTCCTCTTCCCTTTCAGTCCTGATGCCCTCAACCTAAAACGTCGATTTATACCTTTTGCCTCCACAGATGCTGCTTGACCCATTGAGTTCTTCCAGCATTCTGGTTTTGTTCCAGATTCCAGCATCCGCAGTCTCTTTTGTCTTCACATTATTTCCATGTTCGACCACAGCTGCTGTGCATCTTCATGTAAGATTTTATTCTGAGGAAATGGCTGCTTCCACATTCCCAGCCTGAGAGAATATGTGTGACGTGCTAAAGGCCAGCAAACAGAACTTCATCCATTGCAGGTGAGCCCAACCTGATAAAATCTGTGGTTAGTCAGTAGTGTCCTTCAGTAACAGGGGTTGAAGCTTCTTGTCTGCCAGGTTTTCAGGTTAATGCAGAGGGAGAGTAATTAATCACAAAAGGCAGGGTGTCCAGAACTGCTCAGTTTGCTGTTGGATTTTGTGTTAATCCTGCTGAGGCTGTCACTTTTTTTTTAACTGTTGCCATGGGGTACCTTCTGTAAAATGCAGCAACATGGTGCCAGAAGCTTTGACTGCTCTGGGATCACCAACATTTTAACAGAGGCGATTACACCTTGGTATTCAAATGTCAATTGGCTGATCTGTTCAGGTGCTTTCTTACGAATGCATATTTCAGTGAAGACTTGTAGAGCTAAAAGTCAAGCAACAACTAACAAGTTTTCTCACATAATGCAGTTAAGGGATCTCAAGGGAATAGACAGCTCTGAATACCATTTATATAGCTTTCTACTCCGATGATTGATCAAATAAAGGTGCTGATTGGTGACCCGTCTGAATGCCATTTTACTTTGCATCATGCACTTATGCAGTTGGATCAAGTTTTTTAATTAATTTCCCCTAACATTGACAGCGACCAGATGGAGGGAAGTTATTGCTGTGTTATTTCTTGGCTCTTACATTACTTTGCTAATTTATGGATACCAAGTGCAGTCAGAACAGGAACTCATCCATTCCCAAAAGAATAGGAAGCTGAGGATTTTATCTTTGGCAGCAGTGTAGGAACCAGGTGAAAACTTTTTTATTGTCAGAGTTTTGGATCAATCATTGAAAAAATTATGGTACAGAAAGATATTTATTTATTAGTCACATGTACATCGAAACACACAGTGAAATGCGTCTTTTTGCGTTACTGAGAATGTGCTGGGGGCAGCCTGCAAGTGTCGCCACTCTTCCGGCGCCAACATAGCATGCCCACAGCTCCTAACCCCTACGTCTTTGGAATGTGGGAGGAAACCCAGGCAGACACAGGGAGAGCGTACAAACTCCTTACAGACAGCGGCGGAATTGAACCCAGCTCGTCATGTCCATGCCAGCCAAAAAAGAACTACCCAGATGGATCCCACCATCCAGCATTAGGTTGAGGAGTCTGCAACCCTCCCATACACATCCAGGCAGTTCTTAAATCTTCTCAAATTGTCTGCCTCCATAGCTTTGACAGGCTGTGAGTTCCAGACCCCTATCAGACTCTGGGTGAATATTTCATTAACTACCGATTTTGGCTCCTCAGCTAAGTGAAATAAGTAACTTCTATTTACTCCATTTAGGTCCCTCATAATTGCATACAGTCATGTATTCCTTCAGCCTCTTCTATTTCAGGTAGCCACCATGGCTACCTGAACACTCCTCGTAACTGAAATGTTCCAGTCTTCAGAAATCTCATCTGGAAGGAGGTAAGCAGGAAACATTCATGCCATTTTCTTTATTATTTTAAATGATCTCTGATTACTTGAAACATTTATGGTCCAACAGGAACAGAGATCTCCGAGACACAAGGGTTGGATCCCGAATCATTTCATTTACAGAGAGCTTCCAGGTAAATGATTCTGTCCCACCCACCTATCCACGAGACTTTGTTAGTGTTCACAACCGCACTCCCAAATTGACTTCAAAATGGTTGCCTTGTTTTTCTGCTCCCATCACAGTTGCTGTGATTTTATCTGTGAATTCTCCTTCTTCTCCATAATGCTGATTTCACCGTCAGCTCTCCTTAGTCAGGGCATCATTCCCTCATCGTGATTTTCCATTTGGTGTTGGAGACTTCAGCTGATCACAGCCTTATTCTTGTAAATTCCCCGTCAGTCTCCCCTGCCTTGTTTCATACCTTCCTGCCTTTAAAAGGTTCTTAAGTCCTGTCTTACCATCCCAGCCTGCAACCGGCTTCCCCAAATTTGCTGACAATTCCTGCTTGTAGCTGTGTTTTTCAGTTCGTAAAATGTTTTTGGAAAGGTTGCTGCATTAAGATACAAGAAAGTGTAAGCCTCTATTCTAGGAAAGGAGAATGGGAATCCTGACCAGGCTGAAACTTGCCACAAGTGACAAGCCACAGGGTTGCCACTGACATACATTTGATTACATATGCACTTTTCCAGATCCAACTTGCTGGCTAGTACCATACTGACTCAAAATTATGAGGCCATGTCCGACAACAGACCCTTGTGGGACATAGGAGATCAGAACACCCTGCCCATAGATCTGCTGAAAAAACTTTGACTGGTGGGAAAGAAATGCCTCCAGCTCTTTCAGCTGTCAAGAAATATGAATGTTTCTAAGTGCCCCTGACAAATCAATTTTAAACATTAAAACCAACTAATTTAATTCCAAAGACATAAATTACTCTATACTTGCCCCTCCTCTCCATTCAAATAAATAGGCTTGCTGTCCCTTCACCAATCTACCCTGGCTCAGGTTGACCAGATAGACTGCTGGGGTCCTGTTTTTGTTCCATGAAGGAGTCCAACATGGGAACACAGCCTAAAGATCTCCAGTTGAAACTGCCCGACCTCCATGTGATGTATAGGTCCAAACTTTTCTGTTATTTATGTTGATAAAGTTTGACTAAGAACTTGGATCATCCTTAAATTTTGGCCCAATACTTTTCCTTCTCCTCTCAGCAGGAACCTACTCAGGAAAGAATCTACTTAAGAGTACACTTGTTTTCCCTTAACTTTAGTTCATGTTCTTTGAGCGAGTGATAAAACTTATTGTTTAGGTCATATTATGTCAGGCAGATATTCAAAGCCAATAACAGCTTGCTGTTTATTTTGATTGAAGTGTTGAAGGCAAAATATAGCTTTATTAAATTTCATTTTCTTCCTGAGGTGTTTCATTAAACTACAGGAGCTGCATATTGCCAAGAGCTGTTTCAGTAAATCTGCTCATGCAATCCTGATGAGGGCATGCCAAGGAGCAAGACTTGATCTTGGATCAAGACTTGATCTTGGATCAAGTCTTCCTCAAGAACTTTAAAAAAAAAGTGAGTTGTAACATTTGAACACAAATCTGCTCAATCACTCACATTGTAAGTCACAGTGACATACAGAGATATGGGCCAAATGCAGGCAAATGGGATAGGCATCATGTTGAGCATGGACAAGATGGGTTGAAAGGACCAGTTCCTGTGCTGTACAATTTGACGCTTCCACAATTCTATCTGAATATTCGTCAATTCCCAGTGTTTTCTGGCTCTTCCATCTGCTCATTTGATGAACCAAATGCCCGGCATCTGGTGAGTCATTGTCACTGAACTGAGTCATCAATGTTCAATACCATGTCTGCATGAGTTGGAAGATCAGACCCAAATGTTTCCAAGCTTATTATAACTGGATTAAGTTCTTTTGGGTCAGAAATAAGGCAAAATCTACACCCAGTGAGTTTCCACTCCTGATCTCTGTCAAGTAAGTGTGTGCCTTCAGTCAACGTAACCTACACTCCCCTTCTCCATCTCAAGAGGCAGCATTCCCCCTTTTCTACCTGAAGAAAGAGCATTCTCCTTTTCCCAGCTGTATTTCCCACATAAAATTGGTGTACTTTTATTTTTTTTTACCAGTTCTCCAACCCATTAAGCCGATAAAGGAAAATTAAGACCCCAAAATGATCTTTCAATTCCTGAACTCTGATTCTGACATATCTCCTGACTGCCTTGCTTTTCAGCAGTGTCTGAAACTAAAGTACTTGCTGCTTAAGAACAGCCCTCAGGGTGACACCCAGTTCACCAGTTTTATATTGGTATTGCTCCTTCTACTCTCCAGGTTTGCATCAAATTTCTGATCTTATCACTAATCTCAGTTGATAAAGTAGTGATCCAGACAGAAACTCACAGCACTGCTTTTTGTTCTTGAACTTCTCAATCACAACCAACCTACACCTATTATTCTCTGCCATTACTTCTGTTTCCCCTTTTAATTTCATTATTGTTTGTATTTGCCAGAGGATAACCGAGGTTTCTCAAATCACATCATTTAATTTTCTTTTCCTTCTGTAACCTTTCATGCTATGAAAGACGTCTGACATCTGCCTCAGATGTCAAGCTCAGATACTAATGAGCTGCATGCTCCTAGCTTCTGGTCCACATATTTCTGATTAATATTGACTAACCTCTCTGCCACAGCACTTAACTCCTGTATTCAACTTGTTACTGAGAGACAGTCCATAAATCAACTTCAATTAGTCTCAGATTTCCCCTTTTAATAATCCAAGGAGTAGTCCACCAGACTTGGCTGCAACTGTAAATATACTCCAAATATTTTGAGGACCATCAATAACTTACTTTGCTTTGAGCAAGAATGCTACCTTTCCTTTTTGGGCCATTTATACCAATGCAGCTTCCCTCTTTCAACACATTAACCTGACCCCTCCAAAACACCAGTTTGCGTTGGCCTTATTATTTATTTGTTTATAATTCAGGCTCAAATGTCCAAATATTAGCTTATTACTTTGATGCCAATAATACTGTAACTGGAAGGCATAGGATTATGATAAGAGAAGGTAAGCTTTGAAGCATTTAGAGTCATACAAAATTGAAACGGGTCCTCTAGCCCAACTTGTCCATGCCGACCAAGATGCTTATCTAAGATAGTTGCTTACATTTGCTCACAATTGATCCATATCCCTCTAAACCTTTCCTATCCACATATCTGTCCAAATCTCTTAAATGTTGTTAATGTACCTGCCTCAACCACTTCCTCTGGCAGCTCATTCCGTATATGCATCCCCCCCACCCATGTGTGAAAAAGCTGTCCCTTTGGTTCCTATAAATCTCTCCCCTCTCCTCTTCAACCTACGCTCTCTAGTTCTCGATCCCACAACCCTGTGAAAAAGACTGTGTGCTTTCACTCTTTCATACACATTTGAGGAGGAAATTTTACACTCAGAGGGTGGTTTTAATCTGCACTTGAGTGGGTGGAGGCAGACACTTTTATAACATTTAAGAAGTATTGAGACAAGTACTTGAATTGCCAAGGCACAGAAAGCAATGGACTAAGTGCTGGCAAATGGGATTAGTAAAGAGAGGGACCTGATGCTTGGCGTGAACATGGTGAACTGAAGGGCCTTTATCTGTGCTGTATGACTTTATGATTCTATTACCATCAAACAAAAACATAGACAACCTGCTTTCCTGCAGACCAGACATGGCCAGAGATGATGTCCTTGACGTTAGATTTATTATCCTCCTTTCCAAGAACACCGCCACTTATTCTAAAGTGGGAGGTTACTCAGCCTATCATACCCAGATTAGCTCTTTCAAATAGCCATCAACTTAGTTACATTCCCTTGTTTGTTCCACTTACAGTTCTATGGTATTATTTTTCAAATATTTAGGCTTTTGTAAAGTAAACTGCTCCAAGGTGTTTCACAGGTGCATTAGGGTTAGGGTTAAAATAAATAAAATCAATACCAAACAAAGAGATTCAGCAAAATGACTGGCCAGAAGTACATTCCGAGAAATGTATCCCTAATCGGCAGAGCTAAATATGTGATTCAGTAACATGGTTGCATTGTACATTATCACTGAAGTTCATCCTGAGACAACTGAAGGTACTGGTGTGTTGGAGAAAATCAGGGATAGCCAAGAGGTCAGAGTTGGAGGAACCTCTCAGAGTGTCATTGGGCTGAAGGACATTACAGGAACAGGGAGGAAAACAGAGATATAAAGCAACAGAAGAACCTCCTATTCATTTCCAAACAGTTCTGTAGCAAAGCTCTCAGGTGCATGGCAAATATTTTCTGAGAGTCTTAAAATCAATGCTATCTATAAATCTACAATTGTGAAAAGTTTTTCCTGGCAATTTTACATTTCATTTTGCAGGCTGAAATCAGAGGAGGGAGTCTGATTGTTTTGAAAGATATCACAGCAAAGAGCAGCTGATAAAAGGAAGCTGCAAGAAGCCAGTTAGGTGACATGAGCCAAATTATAAAACCTTGCTTTCCAACTTAAATTTAATTCCATCCATGTCTGTCCACACACAATGAATGGCTTTGTTTGGCTGACAAGTGCTGATGCCATTCTTGAATTTTGTCAAGTGAATCACAGATTTGGCTTTATGGATTTTAAAAGACAAACATACCTACACTACAATAAGATCAAGATGATTGAATTCTTGCAAATTGTATTGCTACAGATCTCAATTATGAGAATCTTTTTTAAAGCCTACTTTACTTTGCATCACCATCATTATTAACTCATAAAGTCATAGATAGACACAGCATAGACCCTTCAGCCCATCGAGTCTGTGGCAACCATCAAGCAGCAATACTTTACACCAATCTTGCTTTACCCACTTTTATTCTCCCATCGATTCCTCCCTAGATTCTGCCACTCACCTACACACTAGGAACAATTGACAGTGGTCAATAAACCTATCAACCCGCACGAGTTTGCAATGCAGGAGGAAACTGGAGCACCCAGAGGAAATCCACACGGTCATAGGGGGCACGTGCAAACCCCAGATAGCGTCGGAGGTCAGGATTGAACTCAAGATTACTGGAACTGTGAAGTAGCAGCTCTACTAACAGCACCCCTGTGTTTTCTGAAAAATTCCAATAGCCAATTGACTGAGTTATTTCCCTCTAGTTCCCATTGTATCTTACATAATTGCTGTGTGCATTCAGAAAAAAAGGACAGCAATAAAGTGATTCAGTACCACCTGGTGATGTTATATTTTTGTGATTACATTATAGTTCCTGAACATTACTGAACATTATACTTAACATTAATTCCACCTTTCATCAGGCAGAAGCACAATCAGAGAGCTGAGAAGCCTGCAGGGGTTTGCACTGCTGCGTTGGCCAACATAGAAGTAGGCCAATAAGGACCCCATGATGAGTGTACAGTGCAGCACAGTTAGTGATGGCTGCAGGAAGGTAATGGAAGCCAGCATTATTGTCCATGAGGAGATATTGCAGATGCTGCAGTCTGGAGCAACAAACAATCAGCTGGAGGAACTCAGTGGGTTGAGCAGCATTTGTGGAGGGTGAAGGCGAGGAATCATTGACGTTTTGGGTCGAAACCCTGCATCTGGACCCAGCGCCTTTACCCAGCTGCTGCTGTCTGTGGCTGCCTCTGATCTCCACCTATGCACTCTCTATGGGTTCCAAAGCAGCAGTGAAAACTCCTGCAGGCTCCCCAACTTCCAGACTGGGGTGTCTGCCTGCTAAATGGTGTGAGTTCAGCAGTTCCATTCACATTACGGGGGAAATTGGCTTCGAGAAGAAAGGTAAGTTACATTTTTGGTATTTATCTGAAAATTTCTCATGCCTGCTAAAACAATTAAAAACACTGGAGTGTGTTAAATCTTAATAAAAGTAATTAAGTTTTGTTTTCAGTGGTTTTGTTAATTTAGTGAGAAGTTCCAAATGTTACTGAATGTTTGTGAATGCCTTTTGACGGTGGGTCTGATCACAGTGATGGCTTTGACAGGCTGGCAGCTGGTGAGTGCGCAGGGGGTTGTGCTGGGGCCTTACCATCTGCCAAAGCCACTCTGTGAGTGCAGTTGGCTGCCCACGCTGCTCTGCATCAGACTGAAATGCCAGTCCCTCATAGAAGGCTGCACTCATGCCACACTGGGATCGGAGGACGATACTCATGGGCAACCGAATCTGCCCATTACTTCACTGGGATGAAAAGCAGATGACCTTGACACAATGTGTGAGATGTAAGGTGCAAGGTCACTGGAGTCTGACTATTATGAATGAATTATTTACTGACACATTTTTGGAAGGTAGTTAATAATTTTCCATAGTTGTTTTCTTTGAAGATAGACAACCTTTGCAAGCAGTGGGTATGACTTGGGATCAGTTATGTTCATGGTGATGCCCCACAGCCTCTCCTGGGTAATAGCTGGCTTTCGGGCAGAAGATCTGTGCCATTGTAAAACACACCAGGGTGGCTGTCACCACTCGCAAAACTCATTGCATAAAGAGGGATATGAGTTTATCCTGCACAGAGTACAGGACAGGTATGTTGCAGTAAGAAGGAAGGGCAGGGATGGCAAGGTCAGGGAACCTTGGATGTCAAGAGAGGTGGTAAGTTTAGTCAAGAAGAAAAAGGAAATGTATGTAAAGCTTAGGAAGCTAAGATCAAGCAGAGCCCTTGAGGATTATAAAGAAGCCATAAAAGTACTCAAGAAGGGAATTAGCAGAGCCAGGAGGGGCCATGAAAAGTCCTTGGCAAGTAGGATTAAAGAGAATCCTGAGGCATTCTATACATACGTCACGAGCAAGAGGATAACTAGGGAACGGATAGGACTATTCAAGGATCAAGGAGGGAACATGTGCTTGGAGGCAGAGGATGCAGGTGAGGTCCAAAGGAGTACTTTGCATCAGTATTTACCAAGGAGAAAGATGTGTAGGATAGGGAGGTCAGTGCAGAGCATACTAATTTGCTAGGGCATTTCGAGATAAAGGAGGTAGTGTTGGGTCTCTTAAAGAACATTAAGGTGGATTAGTTCCCAGGGCCTGATGGGATATACCCCAGGTTGTTGAGAGAGGTAAGAGATGAGATTGCTGGAGCCAATATCCTTGTGTCCTCTCTAGCCACAGGCGAGGTCCCGGAGGACTGGCAAATAGCTAATGTTGTTCCATTATTCAAGAAGGGAAATGGGGATAATCCTGGTAACTATAGACCAGTGAGTCTCACGTCAGTGGCAGGGAAGTTACTGGAGAGGATATTTAAGGATAGGATTTTTGAACATTTGGAAAACCATAGCCAATTTAGCAACAGTCAACATGACTTTTTTTTCAAGTTCAATTTCAAGGTCAAGTTCAGGTTACTTTATTGTCATTCATCCATGCTATAAAAACACATGGTGGAACGAAATGTCGTTTCCCCCAGATTCACACAACCGAGGACATACGTAGAACAGAGGACATACAATAAACACAAACAAAAAACAAAATAGAAATAGTGCAAGTCCAAATAGTGCAAAAAACGTTATATACAGAATACAAATTTAGTGCAGAGTTAGTGCAAAACTGTGTTGGACAAAGAGAAATACAAGCTCAGTGTGTTGTACTCATTGCATAAACATGTTCAGCAGCAGCCAAAGTTCTTATACGCCATTGTGCAAACCAGAGCTTTTGACACGGCATTTGTCTACCAGGGTATTCAGAAGCCTGACAGCCTGGGGGATAAAACTGTTGTACAGTCTAGCAGTTCTGGCCCGGATGCTCTGGTACCGCTTGCGAGACGGCAGTGGGACAAATAGGTTGTGGGAGGAATGAGAAGGGTCGTCTTTGATTCTATAAACCTTACGTGTGCATCGTGTGTTGTAAATATCCGAGATGGAGGGAAGAGGTACTCCAATGATCTTTTTCGCTGTACTCGCAATTCTCTGCAAAGACTTACGGTCAGAGATGTTACAGTTGCCATACCAGGCAGAGATGCAGCTAGTCAGGACACTGTCGATGGTACCCCTGTAGAATGTGGTGAGGGTGGGGGAGGGCAGGTTTGCTCTTTTCAGCCGCCGTAAAAAGTGGAGGCTCTGCTGTGCCTTCTTGGCGAGGGAAGAGATGTTAGTTGACCAGGACAGGTCGTCTGCTATGTGTATTCCCAAGAACTTATAACAGTTGACTCTCTGTACAATGATGCCATTGATGCACAGGGGTGAGTGGTCAGTCTGGGCCTTTCTAAAATCCACAATCATCTCTCTTGTTTTGTCCACGTTCAAGGAGAGATTGTTGACTGAGCACCAATCCACCAGCCTCACCACCTCCTCTCTGTAAGCTGTTTCATCATTCCTGCTTTGTGCAGGGCAAGTCATGCCTTAGTAACTTGACTGAGTTTTTCGAGGAGTTGATGAAGGTGATTAAGGTAGAGCTCTGGATGTTGTGTACATGGATTTTAGGAAGACATTTAACAAGATTCCCTCATGGGAGGCTCATCCAGAAGATTAAGATGCATGGGACCCACGGTGAGTTGGCAGTTTGGATTCGGAACTGGCTTGCCCTTTGAAGACAGAGGGTAGTGGTCGATGGGATTTATTCTGGCTGGAGGTCTGTGACTCGTGGTGTTCTGTAGGGATCTGTACTGGGATCTCTGCTGTTTGTGATATATATAAATGACCTAGATGGGTGGGTTAGTAAGTTTGCAGATGATACAAAGATTGGTGGTGCTGTGGATAGTGTAGAAGACTGGCAAAGGAAACAGTGGGATATAGATCAGTTACAGATATGGGCGGAGAAATGGCAGATGGAGTTCAACCCGGCCAAACGCGGTATTACATCTTGGGAAATCAAACGTAAAAGGACACTACACTGTTAATGGCAAGCCCCTTAACAGTGTTGATGGGCAGAGGGATCTTAGGGTCCAAGTTCCTCGCTCCCTGAAAGTGGCTACACAGGTTGATAGGGCGACAAAGAAGGCATATGGCCTGCTCACCTTCATTAGTCAAGGCACTAAGTTCAAGAGTCAGTAAGTCATGTTGCAGCTTGAGAAATTCTAGTTAGGCTGCATCTGGAGTACTGCATTCAATTCTGGTTGCCCCATTACAAGAAGGATGTCGAGGCTTTGGAGAGGGTGCAGAAAGTGGTTTACCAGGACGCTCTCTGGATTAGAGGGTATGTGCTATAAGGAGAGGTTGGACAAACTTGGGTTGTTCTCTCTGGAGCGGCGGAGAGTGAGAGGAGATCTGATAGAGGTTTATGAGAGGCACAGATAGACAACCAGTAACTTTTTCCCAGGGTTGCAATGCCTAATACCAGAGGGCATACATTTAAGGTGAGAGGCGGCAAGTTTTTTTTTACACACAGAGAGTGGTGGGTGCCTGGAATGTGCAGCCTGGGGTGGCGATGGTGGCAAATACGATAGGGGTATTCAAGAAGCTCTTAGATAGGCACATGAATGTACAGGAAATGGAAGGAGATAGACATTTTGTAGGCAGAAGGGATTCGCTTAGTTGGGTATTTGATACTAATTTAGTTAGTTCTGCACAACATTGTAAGACCATAACACATAGGAGCAGAATTAAGCCATTCGGCCCATCGAGTCTGCTCCGCCATTCAATCACGGCTGATTTATTATTCCCTCTCAACCCCATTCTCCTGCCTTCTCACTGTAACCTTTGACGCCCTTACTAATCAAGAACCTATTAGCCCCCGCTTTAAATATACCCAATGACTTGGGCTCCTCAGCTGTCTGTGGCAATGAATTCCACAGGTTCACCACCCTCTGGCTAGAGAAATTCCTCCTCATCTCCCTTCTAATGGGACATCCTTTTATTCTGAGGTTGTGCCCTCTGGTCCTAGACTCTCCCTCTCCACATCCACTCTAACCAGGCCTTTTAATATTTGGTAGGTTTCACTGAGATCCCCCCTCATCCTTCTAAATTCCAGCGAGTACAGGCCCAGAGTCATCAAATGCTTTAACCCTTTCATCCCCAGGATCAATCTTGTAAACCATCTCTGGACCCTCTCCAACGCCAGCACATCCTTCCTCAGATATGGGGCCCAAAACTGCTCACAATACTCCAAATGTGGTCTGACCAATACCTGAAAAAGCCTCAGCATTACAACCTTGCTTTTATATTCTGGTCCTCTCAAAATGATTGCTAACATTGCATTTGCCTTCCTATTAATGACCCAACCTGCAAGTTAACCTTTAGGGAATCTCCCAAGTCCCTTTGCACCTCTGATTTCTGAATTTTCTTAACTGTGGACAAAAGGGCCTGTTCCTGTGCTGTACTGTTCTCTGTTCTATTTCTTGAATTTCTATATCTGGCAGAGAATCTCCAACAATCATCATGAACTGTATGTGGCCTGTTGTCTTGTTGGTTAATTTTCATTGCTGGAAACTGCCAACACCAATACATGCCCAGAAAATAGACGACATATAGCTGTGGTTTTATCAAACTAAACCCAAAATCAATTTTACACAAAGTAAATTGCATTAGCAATTATTTCTGTATGAAATAGCACCAATTGTGAGCCAGGTTCTTCTTGCTTATGAATCCTGCATTCTCCTAGTATCAGATGCACTTCTAATGACACAAGCTATTGTGCAATATGTATTTTAACCACTTCCAGTGACACTGGAGCCGAAATCTCCAGAAAACAACAGTCAGGAGCACAATGTGCTGTGTTCTTCACTTAATCACAATTTAAAGGGCTACTTTGTTGACTCTGGGATACCACACAAGACAGGTCCAGAGATACCCCAAGGATGACCGTAGAATTCTGAAGCACCTCCGAGTGTCCTCAAAATGTTCTCAAACCAGCATTTAGTGCTTCTTTCAACATTTAACTTCTGAGAAACTCATTCAATAGCTGCCTCTGTTGTCAGTGGCAGCACCTCATGCTGGAAACGTCAGGCTAAGTGTTACAGGAGATATGGAGAGGGTCAGGGATTAAGGGTCAGAAGGCACAAAAGTCAATACACAAAGTTTTCAGAGACTAGAGAAACAAAGGACTGCAGATGCTGGAATCTAGATGAAAAACACTATGATGCTGGAGAAACTCAGCAGGCCAGGCAGCATCAGTGGAGAAAAGCAGACGGTCAACTTTTCAGGTCAGGACCCTTCTTCAGGACTGAAGATAGGAAAAGCCAGGTTCTATATACCCTCCCCCTCTTTTGTTCACCTATCACTGCTCTGCTTTTCCCTCTTATATATTGGGCTTCCCCTTTACCTATCTTCAGTCCTGATCCGAAACGTTGACCGTCTGCTTATCTCCACGGATGCTACCTGGCCTGCTGAGTTCCTCCAGCATCATCGTGTTTTTCATCAAGTTTTCAGATTCACAAGACTCTACCTTGGCCTCTCTGATGGAATGTGCATATAGGCTCAGATTTTTTAAAATATCACCCAAAGATGTGACATCTGTGGGATGGTCTTCAACCACAGGGTTACACCAGGGCTGCTCTCTCTGTAGAAGTTAAGGTCACAGTCACTCTCACTATTGGGCCTCAGGATCATTCCAGGTGGCCACTGATCTCTGCCATATATTCAGTTTGCTGCTAACTGCAGCATTTGGAAGGTTACTGAGGTTTGTCCAAAACCTTGTCCTTTACGATAGTGATTGTTACAAGTTCTTCTACACAGTTTGAAAGTAGTCCATCAGATATCTTTAGCATATTTACAATGTCCTCCACCTCGGACACAGATGCAAAGCATTGGTTTAAAGTATCTGCCATTTTCTTGTTTCACATTAGTAATTCTCCAGTCTCACACTCTTACCCAGCTAGCCTCTTCCTTTTATCCATGGACTCTGACCTCACGATCTACCTTGTTGTGACCTTGCACCTTATTGCACTGCACTTTCTCTGTAGCTGTGACACCTTACTCTGTACTGTTATTGTTTTTACCTGTACTACCTCAATGCAATCTGTACCAATCAATGTAACTGCACTGTGTAATGAATTGACCTGGACGATCGGCATGCAATACAAATTTTTCACTGTACCTCGGTACAAGTGACAATAATAAACCAATATCAATAGAGGCATTGTTGTTTGTTTTGATATTACTTGTCAGTTTTCTCCCATAATTAATTATCTCCCTCCTTATTAACCATTCAGTCTCATGCTGCTGTTTTTTGGTAAAATTCCCAATTCCCTGGTCTAACACAAGACCTTGCTATTTTTTTCTGCTCCAGTATTTGACTTAATAATTTCCTTTCTCATGGAATTCCACTTTCTAATTGGGATAAATTTCTGTTAACCATTATAAAGGAATTGTTCAAATATCTGCCACTTTCATCCACTGATCTCTCCCGTGATCTATGCACAAAATCCATTCGAAACAGCTCTACTTTTATCCTGCTGGAGTTGCCCTAAATCAAGTTGAGGACATTAGTTATGGACCCCAAGTGTTCATGCTCAAACTGTATCTGGAATTGTACCATGTTGTGGTCACTACTTCCAAGGGGATCCTTAATCACACCATCTCTTTTCTTCATATGAGCAAATCTAAAATAGCCTGTTCCTGGGTAGACTCTGCAACATCCTGCTCTAAGAAACAATCCCTGACAAACTCCACAAATTCCTCTTCCATGGTACCATTGGCATTTTAATTAGTTCATTCAATATATAAATTAAAATCACCCAAATTAATTACAGTTCCCCATTTACATGCCTTTAATATTTCCCCACTAATGCTTTGTCTGACTGAGAAGGGGGGCTTATAGACGACCCCCATCCACGTCTTCTTCCCTTTGTTATTTATTATTTCCATGGAAATTGGATCTAATGACTTTATCTGCTGCAGTCCTTGGCTAGACTAATATCCCCTAATTTAAATCTCTTGGCCAATCATGAACAAGGGGACACAGCTACAAAATAAGGGGCTGGTCATTTAAAACTAAGGTGTGTAGAAACGTCTTCTCTCAGAGGGTGCTGAATCACTGGAATTCTCTGCCCCCGAGGGTGGTGGAGGCCAGATCATTCGATATATTCAAGAATAGTTGTAGGCTACAGGACGATATTGATGATTTAGTAAGATGAGCAGAGCAATGGTTGAAAGAATTTAATCCTGATGAGTGCAATGTGGTACATTTTGGGAGGACCCACACACTGAATGGTCGAGACCGAGGAAGTATTGAGAAACGGAGGGATCTTGTATACCAAGTTCAAAGATTCCTAAAGGTGGCAGCATAGGTGGTTAAGGTGGTGAAGAAGGCATACAGGATACTTTCCTTCACTGGCCAAGCAAAAGAACACAAGGACAGTGAAGTTATGGTACAACTTTATTTAACATTGTGTAGGACATAGCTGGAGTACTATGTAGAGTTTGAGTCGCCAGAATATAACAAGGATATGATTGCACTGGAGAGGGTGCAGAGGAGATTTGTCACGATGTTGCCTGAAATGGAATGTTCCCATGTGAGGATATATTGGATAGGCTGCTTTATCTCCTTGGAGTGAAGGAGGCTGAGAGGGGACTTAGGATGTACACAAAATTATGAGGGGCATGTATAGGGTAGATTATAGGAAACATTTCCTCTACCATAAAGACATCTAAAACCTTTGGCCATTGGCTTAGGGGGTAGGAGCTTTAGGGGGGATCTGAAGAAGATCTTTTTCACCCAGATAGTGTTTGGAATCTGGAACGCAGTACCAGTGGGAGGCAGGTATTGTCACGTCATTTAAGAAGTATCGAAAAGAGTACTTGAACTATCAATGTATAGAAGGCTATGGATCGAGTGCTGGTAAATGAGATTCGTGAGGATGGGTTAGCATGGACATGGTGGACTGAAGGACCTGATCCTATGCTGCATGACTCTATGACCCTGAGATCAACAACAATTTTCAAAAGTGAGCAGGCTAAGCAACTATACTTTGGGGAACTGACCACAATATAAGAACCACTTTTGTCTATAATACCATTTCAAATTTGTATTTAAACACTCCATTGAACTCTATTATCTGCAAAGACTTTTTATATTCACCTGGGCAAAACCTTTATAGCATCCAAACCATTTACTCCACAATTTTGCATTAATTTCCCAAGGAATATGGATAGCTGTCAGAATTAACCCTACACAAGACGAAAGATCACATTGACTATAGTGGTCCTGCAGGGAACAACCAGCGGTTAGCCGTCACCAGGTAACTAAATCCCAGGTATAGAACAGACCTATTGTAAGTCTGCTCTCATTTTGCTCCATCATTGCACAACAAAGACATACTATCTTTTTGGGATTCCCCGGAGTTATGTTGGATGATCTGCCTCTCCGATTCCATGACAATAAAATCTGGCATGTGATTGGAATCTTCATTCATTTGAATGACGAATACAAGCCTGGAAATAAGGGGAGAAAGGTTAGTTAGTCCTTTACTCACTTTATTTTAATAAATTACATTATTACTTATAATTTTAATGTAAGTTACTACCTTGATGTACTTATGCACAGCATGATCTGACTGGATGGCACGCAAGCAAAAGCTTTTCACTGTATCTCGGTACCTGTGACAATAATAAACCAATACCAATAGTTAAGTTTCTTAAAAACTTTTGTGTTACATTTTTAATTGTTTACAGAAATCCTCAAAATGCTTCTGAAAGTTAGAGGCATTTAAAGGCTTTTAAATTACCAAAATGCAAGAGACTGCAGATGCTGCAATCTGGAGCAAATAAACAGCAGTCTGTTTTAAATTATTCTTGGCTTTGACAAAAAGTGAGGTTTCCTGGTCATGCCAGTGAATTCTGGAGTCCACCTGAGGCATTCTCATTGCCGAGGCCTTCTCGTCGCCAAGGCCTATTCACTGTTGATGCCCAGTCACAGCTGAGATCTCACTTTAACTCGGCATGTCTCTCCCCAGTGTGGAAGGTCAGCCCAATCAGCCAAGTGTGACTGGTCCAGGTAAGTACAAGCAGGCAGGGAGCACAGGTGATGAGCCTTGTCCAGGGGCCAGATCCATCCGGATTCAATCCATGATTTTGTGCTGACTTATGCAGATTATTTATGAACTTTAGTTCTAAATATTTCAATTTTAATCTTCATTTTCAATTTCAATTCTAAAGAGGAGCAACTTTCTTTCTTACACAAAGGGGGGTACATATGTGGAATGAGCTGCCAGAGGAAGAGGTTGAGGCAGGTACAATAGCAACTTCTAAAAGACAGTTGGACAGGAGTTCAGCAAGAAGTTCCTGGATGTCAAATCTCTGAGGATCTATCTTGGGTCCAACACATTGATGCAATCACAGAGAAGACACGCCAGTGGCTCTACTTCATTTGGAGTTTGAGGAGATTTGGTATGTCACCAAAGACCCTTGCAAATTTATATAGCTGTACGGTGGAGAGCATTCTGACTGGTTACGCCACCGCCTGGAATGGAAGCTCTGATGCACAGGATCGAAAGAGGTTGCTGAGCGTTGTAGACTCAGCCAGCTCCATCACGGGCACAACCCTCCTCACCATCGAGGACATCTTCAAGAGGTGGTGCCTCAAGAAGGTGGCATCCATCACTAAGGACCCTCACCATCTAGGACATGCCCTCTTCGCATTACTACCACTGGGGAGGAGGTACAGGAACCTGAAGACCCATACCTAATGTCTTAGGAACAGCTTCTTCCCCTCTGCCATCAGATTTCTGAATGGTCCATGAACCCATGAACGCTGCTTCATTATTCCTCTTTTGCACTATTTATTATTTTTGTAACTTATAGTAATTTTTATGTCTTGCACTGTACTGCTGACACAAAACAACAAATTTAATGGCATATTTCAGTGATAATAAACCCAATTCTGATTCTGAGGTTCATGGATAGGAAAGGTTTGGAGGGATATGGGCCAAATATGGGCAAATGGGACAAGCTTGGATGGGCATCTTGGTCGACATGGACCAGTCGGGCCAAAGGGCCTGTTGAATGACTCTATGACTCTATAATCTATTGATGTTCATTTTTTTTTAAAAAGGCTATGAATTTTGGCCCTGAAAACTTTAGATACCTAGTTTAGGGGAATTAGTCACTACTCCATGTTGTGTGTCCTATTCTGATGGCCAATCTTCCTGCCTCTCCTCAAAAATGTACCATCAATGCAACTTCAGACAGCCCTGAGAAGCATTTTGTCCGACCTGAATAAGATTTATTTTTGACAACTGTCGGGAAGCATGCTCAAGTATAAGAAAGAGCAAGGTGTTAAATTCAAGTCAGGTCAGTCATGCTAAATGAACTGTGCAGTGCAAATATCAATAGTGAAATGCACCACTGACTTCAATACACTGGAACAGCCTTCGCTTGATAGAACAAAAGGCTTTTATAACCACACATAACGAGGCTATTTCGCCCATTGAGTCCATGTTGGCTCCTGGAAGAAGAATCCCATTAGTTCCATTCTCCCTTTCCTTCCTACCCTGTACCCCTGCAACTTATTCACTCTAACACATTGCACAGCAAATCCTCTTTTTATTCTTTTCTTCTGTTAACCAACATTAGGGGGTAATTTACAGTACCCATCTGCCCTACCAGCATGAAAAATAATTTAAAAAAATACTGCAGATGCTAGAAATCTGAAACAAAAATTGGTAATGCTCAGAAGGTCAGGCGGCTTCTGAAGAAGAGGAAGGAGTTTTAATATTTCACGTTGAAGACCCTCCATCAGAACAGGGAAAGAAAGAAAACAAATTAGCTGTAAGTTGCAGACAAGCTGAGGGAGGATGGATTGCTCCATCAAGGGAATATATCTGATAGGGTGAGGCCGGGGTTGCCAGGGAGCTAAGATGTGGAAGTCATCTGGTTAATGAGGGGAAAGATAAGGAGGGAGAGATAGATAGAGAGAGAAAAAGAAAATGAACAAAAGTTATGAAATGAGAGAATGAGAAGACAAATAAAGAAATATAAAGTTATGAAATATAGATCTGTAGAACTTGTCTAGTAGATAAGGTTGGACTGATGAGGGCACAAAAAAACTGAGCCAGTGTCACAAATGAATGGCCCACTATGGAAGTGGCCTGCCACTTTAGTTCTCCATCTCAATCCCCCTCCTACCTATTTGCCTGTAACCTCCTGTACTTTTATTTTAAACAAGGTCTGACGTAAGCTTTATGAGCAGCACCTTGTCATCCCTTTGGGCACGCTTCAGCCTTTTTGCCTTGATATCGAATTCTACAACTTCAGGTAACTCTCTTTCTCAATCTGGACTGGCTATTTCTGCTGTTAGGCATCTCCTGCCTCATCTGTGGAATAGTTTGTGGTTCCCCCACTGGCCTCATCAATCACCTCAGAATCCAAAGGACCAGAGTGGAAGCAAGTCACCCTCGAAACCAAGGTACTGCTTAAGAAGGAGAAACACATACTGTTGCAATAGCACATTGTTCTCTGCTTCTGAAATTCATTCCATCCTAGTAAAGAGGATCTCCATTCTTTGCTGACCATTGCATCCTCTCAATTATATTTATATCCATGTTAATCTTTCCAGTATTGTCACCACTACTTTTTTCCCAGTGGAGACTGGAGCTGTACTCAAGTGCTCCAAAGTTCAGCAAGAGTGGGTGAAGTTCCTCGATAAATTAAAACTCATGCGAAGTGTGTGATAAACCCACCCTTATAAAGGCAAATAAAAAACAAGCCCAATTAGAAAATGTTAAAAGATTAGAAAAACAAAGAGGTACCATAAGGGTTATCTGACAGGGAACACAAGAAGATCTTAGAAAAATAAGAAACAAAACAATAGTTAATTGGATAAGTCAATTATAGATTGTCACAGAAATTGCCCAATGGAGAATAGAACAGTGACAAAGATACCAAATAAGTACTTTGCTTTGTTTCTTCCTTATTACTTGCACAAGAGGAGGAAATGGGGCAATTAATGCAAAATAATACAAAACAAAATTGGTGGAACAGAAGCAAAACAGGCACAGAGCTCTGCTGGCAAGTATCCCAGAATGCAGAAGGAGACCAGGGAGGTAGTGACTCAATCAACCTTCAGAGCTGTGCCAGAAGATTGAAGATTTGCCAATCTTATATCTCTGTACAAAAAGGAAAAAAAACAGAAGTCAGTAACTCTACACCAATGAGCCTAATGATAGATAGAGAATGCAAATGGAGGGGTGCTACAATAGGTGTTGACTCTCTCCACCATGTTCATAACTCGGGACAAAGTTGAACATTCCTCCCCAAATAACAGAGTTTACATTCTCCAATGTTGACAATAATTATTGTCAAATATAAAATCAGACCTTCATTTACCAATTATTATTCTGACAGCATGGTGGTACATTTTCCAACACCCCATGAAACCAGATACAACTCCTAAGTTCAATCCCCAGCTTCTGTTGAATAAGCTTCCTTCAATAAGAAAAGGTTGGAGGGCAAAAAATGATCGAAGTTATCCTGCACAGGAGATAGCGGAAGAAACCAGCCTTGGCATTACTGCTCTTGATCAGTATCCACTGTCCTTTTAACACGTGTACATGTGGAATTGGGTGTGAGCAAGTCCAAATTTAACCTCCTCAATTAATCCTCAATTATTGAGGAAGAATATTGAGGCTTCTTCAAACTGTGTACTTGGAGTTTGGCAGCTAACGTTACATATTGGGGAAATATATTGAAAATACATCAAAACAAGTGAGATCAAAGTCAAAGTTGAGTTTACTGTCATACTTAGATGGATACTAAGGAGAATATCGAGCATGAAGAAGACTGTTATGTTTTTCGATGCAGCCCCTGTTCAAGATGTTCAGTAATCCTCATTAAAAACTGAACATGCTGAAAGGTAGCTTTAAACGTCCAGCGACACAAAAGGCACTGGAGGAACTCAGCAGGTCCGGCAGCATTTATGGAGGGAAATGAATAGTCGACATTTCATAGAGCATAGCACAGTACAGCACGGAACAGGCCATTCAGCCCACAATGTTGTGCCAATCCTGATGCCAATTTACACTAATTGTCCTCTTCCTGTGTATCATCCATATCCCTCCATTCCCTTCATATCCATGTGTTCATCTAAAAGCCTCTTAAACTCCACCACACTGCCTGCTTGCACTACTACTCCTGGTAACCCATTCCAGGCACCTGCCACTCTCTGCTTATCCCTCACATTGTCTTGAAACTTTGCCCCTCTAACCTTAACATCATGTCCTCTGGTACTTGACATTTATACCCTGGGGAAAAGATTTTGACCTATCGAAACGTCTCATAATTTTAAAAACCTCTGTTAGTTTTTCAGTCGAGAACCTTCATCGAGACTGTCGTTTGTGTTGCTTCAAATTCCAGCACCTGCAGTATCTCGTGTCTATAGCTTTAAATGACCAAGTGTGTTGGTTATCTTTTATCTTTTGCTGATCATAACTTGTATCTCACAATCTCCCTTACAAGTTACTGAGCCTAATTATGAAGGGTCACATTTAACAGCAATAACACTGGTAGTTCCGTGATAATTGAGACCATCCTGGGACACCTTAACCTAATTTCACTGGCGCTGCATGTGAAATGATGTCATGTACACAAGTGATGCAGAAACAGCCTCAGGAACACAAATGTGAATCAATCCAGGATGCACCTACTTCAGTTTCTGGACTGAAGTAAAATGACCAGCAAGCGGCACGGTAGCATAGCGGTTAGCGCGACGCTATTACAGCGCCAGCGATCGAGGTTCGATTCCCGTCGCTGTCTGTAAGGAGTTTGTGCGTTCTCCCGTGTCTGCGTGGGTTTCCTCCGGGTGCTCCAGTTTCCTCCCACGTTCTAAAGACGTACGGGTAGGTTAATTTGGGGTTTAAAATGGGCGGCGCGGACTCATTGGGCCGGAAGGGCCTGTTACCACACTGTAAGTAAAATTTTAATTTTAAAAACATACAGGGCCCCCACCATCCGGCCCATGCCCTCTTTGTATCGCTCCCATCAGGCAGGAGGTACAGGAGCCTGAAGACCCACACCTCAAGGTTCAACAACAGCTGCTTCCCCACTGCCATCAGGTCCTTGAACCGACCTGAAAAACCCCAACACTACCTCGGACTATATTGCTTTTTTCTCTCCCTCAACCTACACTGGTGTCGTTATGTTTATTCTGTCATGTATGTTATACATACTTCATGTTAACTTAAGTTTATGTTAAGTTATGCTTGTAATATACTGTGCTATTGCTGCAAAAAGCTGAGTTCCCTGGAATTTATACCCTGGGTATGTATACCCATGACAATAAACTTAAATTTGAAACTTGATGAGATTGTTATTGGGTTTCACCCTTGATAAAAATCAATTTTTTCATCACATAGAGCTGAGAAAAATAGCTTCTGCAATCAAATTTTTAGACCAGCTCAGGACAGTCGTACCAACAGCAATCAGTATCATGGCTTAAGTTACAAACTATAATGAACTTGGATGAGCAAAAGAATTGCTGCATTCTCTTGCAACTTTATAACTGAAGTCCAATATTATACAGCAAATATTTGGTATGAAATTACCTTGTCTGACTGTTGCTAGCCATCAGTTTTAATACCCCAATGTGCAATTTCTCACAGTAAGTTGTGTGATTCAACAATATAGCAGAAGAAAGATTACACACACACACACACACACTAATAATCCCAAAACGTTTCCTCCCCAAAAGAAATGATTACATACACTCCAAGATTTTGCTATTGGATTTTCCAGCAACCAAATATTACCAATCTCTTTTCACTTGCTTTACTGGAAGATTCACTACAAACAGTACAGAGCAAACACACACACCTCCACATGCTGCTTCAGAAACTCCTTCCAGTGTGAATGTGGCTTGAATAATTACAAATTATTTTGCCTTTGTATTTGATTGCACAGCAAACTAAACAACTAGAAAAAGCCTCTGTATATATTGTGTGCTCTTTTCACCAGCCGTGTTGGGTTTGCCAGCAGCAACACATTGCAAAAGGTTTCATTTACCTGAAAGGAAACTTGGTTCCCCAGTGTGATTTTGATATGCAATGCTAATTTTTGTGTGTAGCCAACAGAGAAGTTGGAAGGCAGGGCTGGGAATCCCAGACTAGCCCATACTAAAGTACAAGATCTGGTGATATCACCATGTACTGTACAATGGAATTGCAAGGCCTGTGAGCAGAATTACTTTGTTTGAAGTGAGACCATTTCTAGAGACTGAAGAGAGGAAGGGTCAGGTCGGATGCTTCCATGGCAACAAATCTTTCCTCCAAATTCTCCCTGCTCACTTTGCTGACCCCATCTCTGAGATGTCAGGAGCCCCCATCAGAACACCAGGGCTTCATCTAATATTGGACCCATGAGTCAGCTGGTCCTCATGTGATGTCAGCCCATCCTGCAGTTGGTCTTCAGGGCACTAACCTAGGCCGAAAGTTAATACAGAAGTGGTGGAGCTCTCACTTTCAATGTGGTGACATGTTTTCTGTTACCTTCAGGGAAGTCCCCAACTGATTGTTCTGGACACAAAATGCAAAATATTTCCTGTAACTTCACAGAACTTCCAGTTTCAATGAAGGCTCTTTGACTTGAAACATTAATTCTGCTTGATGCTGCCTGAACCGCTGAGTGTTCCCAGCATTCTTCTGCTTTAGCTTCAGGTTTCTAGCATCTCGATTCTGAACCCGACAATGTTATCTGCCAGAAAACGTGACTTAGCCTGGACAAGACAGTTTAATCTGCATAAAACCAAACCAAATCTCACACCTCAGGCTGGCGTGTAAAGAATGAGCAGTTGAATGCAGGTCTTTTGGTATCCATTTCCCAGTGAATGGTTGGAACTTCAAGTTGGATGAGTGAAGGAGGAAGTACACTTCAAAACAAAAGGTGCTTGGGGAAATATCCATTGAATCCCACATAAGGTGAGCTGAAGTTTAGAAAGTTAAATCTGTTTGCATTTGTTCCGTCTAAAGTCCTTGTCTGATGTCTAAAGTAACTTTCAGATGTAGGAATAATCTCCTAGCCACTGTTGTATTTAAATCCTACCTGGGTGCTGAATACAAATCTCAAACATGTTGATGTTGATTATCATGACACATTGCATCAAGATGCATTGCCTCCAACTCTGTATCAAATGCATTCTCTTTTGCTTTGGATGCTTCACTCATATTTCTGCCTTTTTCAAATATATTTTTTGAAGTCTAAATAAATATATTTGCATGTCTGTTTTATTATGAGCTTGCAGGCACAAATGACATTACTGCCCATAACAAACCTGTGCACAGTTTGTCCCTTACCCTTAAGACAATCGTTGGCAACCGCAGACTATGTACAGTTTGCATAGCTGGGAATTTACGTGTTTGTATAGCAGGGAATTCACTTGTTTCTTGTTGGAATGTGTTAAAGATGCTTTGTCCTGGTCTTCAAAAGTAATTACAACTATTCCCCAATATAATACACATTTTCAGTATAATGCCATTGCCTCTTTGAGCTACATATCATCTCCCCTACCAGTATAAGTTCAAACATCACTGTGCTTGGACTTGGGATCTGGGTTTTAATTTATATTGTACTTGATATTTCTATATAATAGAACAGATTTAATGTGAATCCAGTTAGTCACCTGAAGTCAACTGCAAAATGTGAGTGGAGCTCCCCACATTTCAGGCACAACTGAGGCTTAAATATTTTAGTTTCGGTTCCATTTTCTTCCCCCTCTGGTTTTATTAGTATTTGGCCAGATTGAGTGGTTTTGATTATGAACTAAAAATGATCAAAATATGCATCAACTTTCAATCTTTTATAAGTAAATGGAAATCAGGAATAGTAATTACAAACTGGCTCAGACTGACCTTCATTTATTCAGATTCTTCATCTCCTTCCACATAATTGAAAACACATTTTCCTTCTGCACTTCTTTCAGAATTCTTTGTCACCGTCACACCACGGACTGACACATCCCACAGACAGATGGGACAGGTCAGCATTCTGGGAGCATTTTGAAAGCCATGTTTTAAGGCTTGCTCCCCCACGTGGGCATAAAATTATTTTGAAGAAGAGCAGGGTATTGGTATTGGTTTATTATTGTCACTTGTACCGAGGTACAGTGCAAAACTTGTCTTGCATACCAATCGTACAGGTCAATTCATTACACAGTGCAGTTACATTGTGTTAGTACAGAGTGCATTGATGTAGTACAGGTAAAAACAATAACAGTACAGAGTAAAGTGTCACAGCTACAGAGAAAGTGCAGTGCAATAAGGTGCAAGGTCACAACATGGTAGATCGTGAGGTCAGAGTCCATCTCATCATATAAGGGAACCGTTCAATAGTCTTATCACAGTGGGGTAGAAGCTGTCATTAAGTATGGTGGTATGTGCCCTCAGGCTCCTGTATCTTCTGCCTGATGGAAGAGAAGAGAGGATGATCCAGGTGGGTAGGGTCTTTGATTATGCCGGCTGCTTCAACAAGGCAGCGAGAGGTAAAGACAGAGTCCAAGGAGGGGAGGCTGGTGTCCGTGATGCGCTGGGCTGCATCCACAATTCTCTGCAGTTTCTTGCAGTCCTGGGCAGAGCAGATGCCATAACAAGCCGTGATGCATCCAGCTAGGATGCTTTCTATGGTGCATCGATAAAAGTTGGTGAGTGTCAAAGAGGATATGCCAAATTTCTTTAGCCTCCTGAGGAAGTAATGGAGCTGGTGAGCTTTCTTGGCCATGGCATCTATGTGATTTGACCAGGATAGGCTATTGGTGATGTTCACTCCCAGGAACTTGAAGCTCTCAACCTCAGCACCATTGACGTAGACAGGTGCATGTACACCACAGAATTTTCCCTCAGATTCAAGACAATATTTATTACCCAAATCACTAAGATGGGTTATTTGGTGAAAGGAATAGGAGCAAGAGTCGAGTACATGGCTCATTGAGTCTGCTCCCCCATTCCATAAGTTCATGGGTGATCTGATCTTTGCTTCACACTTTCCCGTCGGTCCCCCATGAACTTTGATTAACTTTTAGTACAAATATCTCTGCGTCAAGCTTAAATATGTTCCATGACTCAGCCTCCACAGCTCTCTGGAAAGAATTCTGAAAATTCAGGAGACTGAGAAAGTTCTTGCTCGCCTCTATCTTAAATTGCGACCACTTATCATTTCATTGTTACCCTGCTGTTCGTATAGCCTTTGCTGCTGCAGATGAGCCACTGTATCTGGTAACAATTACATCAGTGGTTACAGTTTGAAAAGTCCTTCATTGGTTGAAAAGTGCTTTGCATTGCCTTGACACTGTGATTTTTGTTCATTCTCTCACTAATACGACAAAGCAGTTGATTCTCTTCCACTGACAAAATAAATAATTAAAGTTCCCAGTTGAAGTTTGACCTCAGCAAATATTCTTTGGGGCCACACGAAGTAAATAATTGAACTATGATTGATGTTCTTGTCGAGTGACTGATGGGTACAACAAAGAAGAAAATAAGAGAGACACGGTAATGCTTGAGGGACATAAATTTTGACAGCTTCCAGAGTTTAAAAAATAAAATCCTAACCCTAGTTGTATTAAAAACTATTCTTCAATATTTGGAGCACGAGGACTTCATTTTCCCTTTGTAACCGATGCATGCAAGAAGAACACAGAAAATAATTTCCCTAAAAAGATAATTCTAAAAAGAACAGTGATTTGGAAATCTAATGACACGATGACAGGTGGTTGAGATGTAACTGCTGAACATTTAGTGTTTCTTTTGAAACTGAAATGTGCCTCAGGTGAATTTATTTGGCAAAAACATTTGTTTTTTGAAAGGCACTGAGTACAAAATAAGAACACCCTTGCGTTGTGAAGTTGGGTTTTTAAGAAACAGTTTGAGAGTAGCATTGGTATGGGATAATGATTGATTCGCAATCATATTCTGGTAATTGATGGCACCTTATTTTACGCATGATGTCAGAAATAAAATGAGACAGCCTCAACAGTCCCAGAACAACCATTGGATAGGCGAGTAACATCTAACGAAGTCTCTGTCATCATTTTATTGAAAAGGAAGTACCTATGAAGACATCAAACTTGTATGTGCTTTGAGAACATTTAGTTTTGGCAGCATATTGACAACTTCCAGACAAACATCAACACTTCACTCAAAAAAAAACCCACTTCAATAAAAATACAGCAATTGGGGAACATCTTTTATTTTCCTAAGTTGAAATTCGTTCCCACAGGCCGTATTATTGCTCAAAAGAATGACAGCACTAAAGGTTACATGCACCATTTTCATGCTACTCACACACACAGGGAAGTAATCATCCTTCGCAAACAATTGAAAAAATAGCTCAGATCAACCACAAAACTCTTTAGGAGCTGCTCATATAATAATGTGTGGGATCCTCATCTCATCCAAGGAGAGCCACATTATCTTCCTGAGGGATAATTGCAATGGGATGCTTCATGCTCAGATACGAGTGGTGATTCGTTTGGATCTACCTGCTCTCTGATGTCCAACATGTCGTCAACCTCTGCAATACAGAAACCCACTTGGGGTCAGTTTCTGAAACATCTGCACACCTGCTACGTAACTGGAATCACTACTAATATATTCTCATGATCCTTAAGATGTGGTTCCCTCCACATTGGGGAAGCCCAGTGTAGAGGAGATTAGATGATTCTTTTGTGCACATTCAGTGTGTAGTGGTGACCATGAACCTCCAGTTGCTTCACACTCGAATTGCCCATCCCACTCCTTCTCTGACCTCTCAGTCTTCAGCCTCCTACACTATCCAACAAAATCCATGGGAATTATCCCTTGGTATAGGTTGGTGACCAAAGAATCAAAGGGAAGGTGGGCAGGTGAGAGAGAGCAAGTTGCAGGGGCTGGTGAGAAATGGGTCCAATGCTACTACTGCCCTGGGAGACAGCACAGACCGGATAGGACAAATGACCTCCTTTTGTGTCATTATAAGAAAGCTCACAAAGCAGCACCCAATTTTCTGATTTGACACATCACAGCCTTCAGGACTCATTATTAAAGTAACTATTTTACGTAATCAACCATTCCAGTAACAAAGTTAACATTCCCAACATGTAGTTTTACTTTTTCCCTCTCCTCTTCTGGTATTTCAGATTTCATTTGAATTTTCCAGCTTACGTTTACCTCACATCTGCCTGATATCACTCACAACCCTCTGCCACCCTCTCTGTTTTGGCACTACTACCATTCATATCGTTTAACCCCTTCTCGTCACCACCTCATCACGGACCTTCCCAATCATCATGTCCAACCCTCTCCACTTTCTCTTCAACGTTAATCTTACTTCACTGCTATTTTTGTTCCCCAGGTGAAGGGTCATCAACCTGAGATGTTAACTCTGTTCCTCTCTCCGCAGATGCTGCCTGACCTGCTGAGTATCTCCAGCAATTTTTTTTTGTTTGTATTGCATATTCTTGTTGCTGAGTAGGCAGGCTACCTACAGTTCAAGCTACTGTCAATATTGTCCGAAATTAATTAACTGAACTCTTTAACAATTCCAATTGCTTGTTAAGTCAGTTTCAGGACCCCTCTTTATCTCCAGATTGTTCTTTCAGCCAATTATATGCTGCAATTTCCATAGTAAATGACCAATGGGTTATTAGTGTTTAACAAGGCACAGATGCTGATTGTGTTACAGCAACTTATTTGGTCTTGACGTTTCCACGCTGAGTCACTTAGTGATGCAGTGAATTGTGATTGCCTTGGTCTTCCATTCACACCAGTTCACAGGAGGCTATTCTGCCCATCAGGCTCATGCCAGCTCCCAGCACAGCAATCCTACCAGTCTCAATCCCCCTCTCCTTATTTGCCAGCAGCCCTACAACCTATTCTTACTTGCTTCCTCTTTGATTCTTTCAACATTTACCTACAGTAAAAGGCAACTAACATCATTGGAATGCGGGAGGAAACCGAGGACACCAAATCGAAACCCACAGGGCCACAAGCCACATGCAAACTCCACACCAACAGCACCAGAGATCAGTGTCTAACCCAGGTCCCTGAAGCTAAATGCTTTGTCACCTTGTCACTCAATTTTGCAACATCCGGATCTGTGCGTCCAGCCGAGCACTCAATCCACAACAAATGCAAACCTACTTTCTTTATCCTGTAAGAACTGCTTCCATTATTATTGAATGAAATGTTTGATTAAAAGAAAGCTGTTCAAGATAACAGCCATTGATTTTGGTACAGTATGCAATCTCACAAAAAAAAACTTATGCCTGGGTTCTGGGTAGTGTGGAGGAGCAGAGGGATCTGGGGGTCCATATCCACAGATCCCTGGAAGTTGCCTCACAGGTGGATAGGGTAGTTAAGAAAGCTTATGGGATGTTAGTTTTCATAAGTCGAGGGATCGAGTTTAAGAGCTGCGAGGTAATGATGCAGCTTTACAAAATGCTGGTTAGACCACACTAGGAGTACTGTGTCCAGTTCACCTCATTATAGGAAGGGTGCAGAGGAGATTTACCAGGATGCTGCCTGGTATAGAGAGTATGCATTATGAGGAGAGACTAAGGGAGCTAGGGCTTTACTCTTTAGAGAGAAGGAGGATGAGAGGAGACATGATAGAGGTGTACAAAGTATTAAGAGGAATAGATAGAGTGGACAGTCAGCGCCTCTTTCCCAGTGCACCAATGCTCAATACAAGAGGGCATGGCTTTAAATTAATGGGTGGGAAGTTCAAGGGAGATATCAGAGGAAGGTTTTTTACCTAGAGAGTAGTTGGGGCATGGAATGTGCTGCCTGGGGCAGTGGTGGAGGCAGGTACATTGGTCAAATTCAAGAGATTACTAGATAAGCATATGGGGGAATTTAAAATAGGGAGATATGTGGGAGGAAGGGGTTAGATAGTCTTAAGTGAGGTTTAAAGTTCAGCACAACATGGTGGGCCGAAGGGCCTGTATTGTGCTGTACTGTTCTACGTTATCATTCAATCCTCAAGAGTAAACAGCTTGGAATAATAAAAAAGCTAATGGCTTTTACTGCTTTACTTCACTTTGACATTAACTTGTAGCTTCTTTCACATTTTAGGCAGTTGTAAACAAGTTCCTTGTGGTGGCAGTTGCACAGTTAATTAGATCACTAGCTCAAACTGGTTACCAGGTAATTACTGTCAGCAGGGGCTGACTAAGGTCTTTGAAATTTCAGCTAGCGTACATATGAAAGGGTTCTGCTAATATACACAGTGTGCAGTACTGAGGCTGCAGAGGGTATTGCTGGGGATCATAGAGTCAAACATTTGACCATATATATTTTTGCCAGTTGTAAAAAAAATAACTACCCAACACAAATCTCCCCTTCCACACTTGAACCATAGCCATGTTCTCCTTTGGAAAAGTGGAGGCTGAGGGGAGACTTTAATTGAGGGATTTGAGGGGCAACTTTTTCACATAGAGGGTGGTGCGTATATAGAATGAGCTGCCAGAGGAAGTAGTAGAAGTGGATACAATTACAATGTTTAAAAGACATTTCAACGGGTTAATGGATAAGAAAGGTTTAGAGGAATATGGGCCGAACACAGGGAAATGGTTGCAGCTCAAATAGGCAATTGATCTGCATGGACAAGTTGGACCAAAGGACCTGTTTCCATGCTATATAACTCCACAGCTTGAATAGAATTATGAAGTATCTATATCAAATCACTTACTTCCCTTTGCTAAGAGATTGGAAAAAAAAAGAGGCATGGGTTTGGTAGAAGGATCGAACTGATGATGAAAAAAAAATTCTATCCTGAGGGCAACTGGGGTCTAAAACCAATGTCTGTGAGAGTAGTAACAGCACAAACTCTCACCACATGTACAGGAGGAGCTGTGATCTGCAGCATCACAGACCAGGTGCTGAAAGGTGCTCTTTTATGACTGATGCAGATACCATGGGTTGAATGGTCCCCTTTCTATGGCATATCTTTTCTATGACTGTTAGTACTTAATAGAACCAGGAACCATACTATTTGCTGCTTAGGTTTCAAAACCTTTTTGCATTTATGCTAGCAGAAGTTCCAAGGACTCAAGTTAAATCCTCTGATGGTAATTGTTTGGGAACCAGTTCCAGCTGGTCAACTAATACGTTGTGCAGCTGGCAACAGTAAAGAGCATTGACAACAG
This sequence comes from Pristis pectinata, assembly GCF_009764475.1. Classification (NCBI taxonomy): domain Eukaryota; kingdom Metazoa; phylum Chordata; class Chondrichthyes; order Rhinopristiformes; family Pristidae; genus Pristis; species Pristis pectinata. The sequence goes on from NC_067427.1 coordinate 25,465,442, forward strand.
TGCGAAAGAAACGATGTTAATTGTCAAAGTGTAGTTTTAACTACCAAATATTTACTGCAAAACTCAACTAAATTCAAGAATTAAATCAACCCGATCCACTCACCAAAATCCCAAACTTCACGTTTTATAGAAACAGCACTCCATGGTACTACTATCTGGTCTCCGTGCGATCTGCAATTGAACACCACAGAATTAAATTTCAGAATATTAAGCAACTTCTACAACGCGGAGGAACAACGATGCAGTGAATGTGGAAGAGCAATCGGCTGCACGGTGAAGCGGCGTGTTGGAAGTGGTCTGGGCAGGGTGGGGTTCGGGCGGGGCAGGGAGGGGAGGAGACAGGGTGGGGCTCGGGAGGAGACGGGAAGGGAGGAGGCGGGGTGGGGCTCGGGAGGAGCCGGGAAGGGAGGAGGCGGGGTGGGGCTCGGGAGGAGCCGGGAAGGGAGGAGGCGGGGTGGGGCTCGGGAGGAGCCGGGAAGGGAGGAGGCGGGGTGGGGCTCGGGAGGAGCCGGGGGGGGGGAAGGAGGCGGGGTGGGGCTCGGGAGGAGCCGGGGGGGGGAAGGAGGCGGGGTGGGGCTCGGGAGGAGCCGGGCGGGGAGGTAGGAGGCGGGGTGGGGCTCGGGAGGAGCCGGGCGGGGAGGTAGGAGGCGGGGTGGGGCTCGGGAGGAGCCGGGCGGGGAGGTAGGAGGCAGGGTGGGGCTCGGGAGGAGCTGCGGGGGGGGGGAGGCAGGGTGGGGCTCGGGCGGAGCTGGGCGGGGAGGCAGGAGGCGGGGTGGGGCTCGGGCGGACGGTGTCGGGTGAATGGACAGCAGGAATGGGGCGCGGAGAGGCGATGAGCCGGCCGACCAGGTCGGGTGGAGAACAAGCAAGTCTGAGAAGACCGAGCGAAGCGAGAGCGGACTCTGCGGGCGGAGGGTTTGCCGGCGGAAGGACGATCCGGAGGGGAAATAGCAAACTGGGTGCGGACCCTGTAGGGTGGAGCCCAGGCGGACGTGAAAGTGCGAAGTCGGTGGGTGGGGTGTCCTAGGCGGACCTGAAAGGGACGCGGCAGGGTGGAGCTCAGGCGGACGTCAAAGGGAGATGTCCCAGCGGACCGTGTAGGGTGAACCAGGAGCAGGGACGGACGGAGCGAAGGGTCAGTGACTAACCCAGGAATGTGCAACAGTTGTCGGCTGCATGGCGAAGCGGGGAGTGCGGGCTGACTGGAAGCGGAGCGGGCGATGTGAAGACGGTGTGGACCCGACAGGATGAAGCACAAATTGAAGCAGGCAAGTGGGAATATTGTAGGAAGGTGCAAGGGCGGCATAGACGTGGTGGGCTGAATGGCCTGTTTCTGTGCTGTACGACCCTGTGTTCTGGCCAAGATTGATGAGCTTGGCAATTAATTCGTCCCGCCCTCCATAACTGCTGCTTGACCCACTGGGTATTTGTAGAATTTTCCATTTTTATTATGCCATAAGTAATGTAAATCTGGCAAGAAATTTCCTTTATTCTTCTGTTTTGGTACTTTGGAGGGGATAGATCTTAGCACAACACTCAAATTGCTCCATTGTTGGAGAGATTGACTTGTCAGGATACGAAATGACTGTTAAACAAGTTTCTTAAAACTGCTTTACATTAAATTGTGCTTATAGCATGTTGTTTAAATTAATATGCATTAATTACCTGAATAACTAGTAGGTTAAGTTTTCATTTTAAGAGCTGCAGCCTGGTATTGCAGAACACCTGCCTTGTACAAAACAGACAAATAGGTCAGCCCAAGATTCTAATTTTATGCAGAAACAATGCTCCAAATGACACCTTACAGGGCTTAACAGCTTTATTATTCAACTATTCAGTGAAGCTGGTTTGTAGTTCTGTGCCTCACCTGTTGTATGTTATTCCTCTTAGTATTCCAGTCAATGTGGCCACTGGCATGTGAATGGAAATTGCATCACTTGTTTTGACAGAATCCTTCTCTGAATAGGTCATGTTAATTTTGGTAAGGAGAGCGTGAATGGGGAATATTGCAATTTCACATTAATGCTCTAAAAATGTTATGACACATAGCTTTTGGTAAGTTTTAGCGGGACAAATTTTCACATTAGCATCTGTCATTGGTTCCATTGTGCACTGATGCTCAAGGTTTGATGGAACATTGCTAATGTTGAGAATATGGCACCATGGGTCATTTCAGAGGCTGGTTACAATTGGGGAGGATTAATTACTTTAATATCATGCCAGCTGGCTCTCCCCTTTTTGGGCATCTTACCAGCCTGAAACAACAGGCCTCCCAGGAAAACTGGGGATTACTCAAGCATGCAAAGATCCAGATCTGGATAAGAAGCAGGGAAAGAAGACATTGCTACTGACCTACACCTCAAAAGAAAATGAAAAATTGCAACCTTTGGGCTATCGCAAACAGGTTTACAACAATTGCAGTGTTTCTGAAGTGGTGCCAGTTCTGAGCAGTAGCCAACTTGTATACAGCATGCAGACAGTGTGTGATGAGGATAAGATAGGCTGTATCTGAGGTGATGACTGAGGAGTGAGGACACAAGTGAATAATTCATCTACTGTTTCAAATAACATCACAAAATCATTTGTATCACTTGAATCACTTCATTTAATATTTCTTCCTGTAGTATTCATTTCTGACAGCGTAGTTTTCCCTCAGTACTTCACCAAATAGCCCAAAGAGATTATGGTATTGGTTTATTATTGTCACATGTACCAAGAAGCAGTGAAAAGCTTTTGTTTGCGTGCCATTGTCACATCATGCCATATACAAGTACATCAAGGAAGTAAAAAGAAAAACAGAATGTAGAATATAGTGTTGGAGCTACAGGGAAAGTGTATTGCAGATAACAAATTAAGTGCAAGGGCCACACTGAGGTAGAATGGGAGATCGAGTTCATCTTTAGCATGTGAGAGGTCCGTTCAAGAGTCTGATAACAGCGGGATAGAAGCTGTCCTTGAGACTGGTGGTACGTGCTTTCAAGCTTTTGAACCTTCTGCCCGACAGGAGAGAGGGGTGGGAGGGGACCTTGATTATGTTGGTTACTTTCCCGAGGCAGTGGGAAGTGTAGACGGAATCAGTGGAGGGGTGGTCGGTTTGCGTGATGGATTATGTATCAATTTATTCTGAATTTGAGGTAAGGAAGCTAGCTGATGTGAAGAATTTGGAGACTGTATTTCTCCATCCACAACACGTTAGCATTGTAACTGCATCACATTAGGACAGGCCTCATTGGCCCAGGCCTGATTTTGACACCAATGATCACCCCTCATCTGAGCTGATTTGGTCTGTATGTGGTTGGGCTTCCTTGCTGGCTTGAAACATTCCAGAGTCCAGTGATAGGGCCAAAGCAGCAGCAGGCTGCTCAATGAAGAGGCAAAGAAGCCCAATGCCCCAGCACTGCTGAATGCTTTGGGTGGCCAGCAAATTCCTATCCTTAGTCTCTGCCAATCGTCAAAGTTGTGATGGTTTTTAAATCCTGTACATATTTCTGGTTCCAATTTAACAGTGCAATAAATAACACGAGATAGTTAAAAGGTTTGCAAAATAACAAAATTGATATTAACTAAAAGGAGTCAAATGCACAAACTAATTTTTCAATAGAACCTGTCCTCCCCTCTTGCTTTCGTTATTTCCAGTTGAAATCAATGTGGTTACAGATCCCATGTTAGATCTAACCTGGATCTGAGAGCTGATTCCCACTGTAGGTGTTTGGGAATCTCGGAAAAGCTGAGCTCCACCATTAGGTTCCATGTGGTCTCCAGAATCAACTGAGAGATCGAGTGCTTCCTATCTGTCAGGAAGGCCCACATTTGTGGTAGTCCTGTACTGGACTCTATTGAAGTAGGACAGTGCGAGCAATTCCATTCAACTGCAGGGCAATCAGAAAAAAAACAAAGCCAACAAATACATCTTAAAATCAGACAACGTATGCATTTCTGTAATCTGCAATCTTTTCTTAGAACTGAAGTCGGTATCAATTTTATGTCTTTTTATGTTATTCCCATTGTACATGTTCATGAGATAAACATTGCAGCATTCCCTAGGCTAACTTTTGCTGCAGCATTCTTTAAAGCATTTTCCATTCTGCACTGTACTTTAGGAATCCTTTTACACTTCACAGTTCCACCGCCGCATTCAGTATTTTTGCTGGGTCTGTATGGGTATTGCCTTTCCCATGACTGATATTGTCCTCAAGTCCTTCAAAATGTGCAGAAGGATTTAATTTGCTTGACTGTAGCTTAAAAGGAATTTTCAAGATCTTCATGACCCATACACCAAGGCAGAGTAAAATCCTGGAGAAAGGTTCTGATGGAGGGTCGTGGACTTGAAGCATTAACTCTGCTTTTCCCTCCACAGATGTTCTGAGTACTGCAAAAAAAAAAGTTCCATTTTTATTTTAAATCCTACATACATTTGGATAAGTATGATTCAATCATTGGTGTTATTTATTGTGCATTACCTCTCCTTGAGTTGTCTGCAATGTTTGGAAGAACTCACCATTTCATCTCTCTGGTACAGCTGGTAGAGCCACACCCTCACAGCTCCAGTGAGCTGAGCTCAATACTGACCCCCAGGTGCTCTCTGTGTGGAGTTAGAATGTTTTTCCTGTGATTGTGTGGGTTTCCTGGGAATGCCCCAGTTTTTTTTTCTCCACATCCCAAAGGTGTGTGGGTGGATAAGTTGACTGTCAACTGTAAATTGCCCCTGCTGTGTAGATGAGTAGTAGAACCTGGGGGAGTTGATCGGAATTAAGGGAGAATGAAATTGGATTCATGAAAATGGATGCTTGATGGTCAGTATGGACTTGGTGGGCCGAAAGGCCTGTTTCCATGCTGCATGACTCTGTGAACTATTGATTGGTTATATAATATAGAATGTAATGAAGTCGTCATCTCCATGTGCCTGACATAAGCATCACATGCTGGGGCCCTTTACTGCCAGATTAGAATATGTGAAGATCCTGGTATCCTAGAAGTGTTGCTAATCCTTACCCCCACTCCCTGTGTTGTCCAAGGTCCACCCCAGAGTACATCATGTTGATCCAATGTTACCAGCTTCTTCAGGCATGAGGCGAGCTTTCAGAGTTCAACCTCCCCCTCACCAGATGTGCCTCCATCACAGCTCCTGCCTTGCCAGTCTGTTGTTTTGGCATCGTCTGAGGATGAGTCAGGGCATCTTTCAGTTGAAAAGCATTAAACCAGTTCAACTATTGTTGAAAGCCCCCATCCTGTTTGTTCTGACTAACATTCCACTCCTTTCTCTTTCATAGGCTGAACCATATTAAGTTCTTCACCCTATATTATATCCTTCACTAATGTCACTTTCACCATTTCTTGTCACATTGACCACATCGAATGAAGTAAGTTGCAACTTTCTTCCCCAAATTTATTCATTCTCCTCCTCCAGACTTTGCATTGGCCATAGAGATGATTTAATGGCTTTTACTCCCATGATTAACTCAATCAAGATGTTTTTTTTTCGGGCATAACTCTTGATAAGTCAGGTATGAACGATTGTTAAATTCAACAGTTACACAAAAACCAATTCTCAGCCTTCTCATCTTTATTTGAATTTTAGGGATAACAATGTCAGCCTTTGATGGCTTTGCTGAGAGGTAGCATTTGGCTGCTAAAGGGGACTTGGATCACTGAGCCCTGTTGGGTGGCAATTTAAGGAGTACTGAGGATGCAAAGGAGCTTTAAGAGGATGTCAGCAAGCTGAGTGAGTTTGCAACCACGTGGCTCATGGAGTTCAATGTGGAAAAATGGAGGGTTATTTGCATTCAAAAGCAAAGAGTTACTGCTTTGTTTTAAGTGCGGAGAAATTGGGAATGTTAATATTCAATGCGACCAAAGTTCACAAGTCACTGAAAGCAAACATGCAGGCATATCAGGCAATTAGGAAAATAATCTGCCATCGAGGACATCTGCAAGAGGCGGTGCCTCAAGAAGGCAGCATCCATCATTAAGGACCCTCATCACCCAGGACATGCCCTCTCCTCATTACTACCATCGGGGAGGAGGTACAGGAGCCTGAAGACCCACACTCAATGATTCAGGAACAGCTTCTTCCCCTCCACCATCAGATTTCTGAACGTTCCATGAACACTACCTTGTTATTCCTCTTTTGCACTATTTATTTATTTTGTAACTGATAGTAATTTTTATATCTTTGCACTGTACTGCTGCCACAAAACAATAAATTTCATGACATATGTCAGTGATAATAATTCTGATTCTGAAGTGGTGTGTTGGCCTCAATTGCAAGAGGATTTGAGGTAAGAGTAAAGCTGGATTACCACTATTATACAGGGCCTCGGTGAGAAGCCATCTGGAGCATTGGTTTTACCTCGATTTTTTTTTAAAACGGGGACACATGCTATCGAGAGTCGGAGCAAAGATTTACCAAAATGACTTCTTGGATGATAGTTGTGTCATTTGAGAAGAGAGAAAGAAGGCTAAGTTTTCATTCTACAGAGCTTAGAAGAATGAAACGTGACCTAATTGAAACATTCACAATTCCTAGAGGACTCAACAGGATAGATATAGGGAAAGTACTTGCCTGGCTGTAGAGTTGAGATCTTTGGGATCCAGGAGAAGGAGTAGGTCCTTTAGAACAGAAATGAGGAGAAATTGATGGTGAATAAGGTGAAGCTTTGGAATTATCTATCCCAGAGAACTGTGGAGGCTCAGTCATTGATTGTGTTCAAAACAGAGATCAGTAGATTTAGAGGAATCACAGGATGTGGAGAATGGGCAGAAAAATGCTGACGTAGATCAATCTTGTTGAATGGCAGAACAAGATCGAGGCCGGCTCCTGTTCTGACTCAAGTTCTTATGACGTGTGCCTCATGTAAAGAGCTCATGGCTTTTCTAGTTTGCACAACAATCCAATTTCACTTTGTTTCTTGATCATGACTACATACTACATATTTTTGTTCAATATCTGGTTACCTATTACGTGAGATCACCTTTCAATACAAAGATGGAGGTAGAGACGTTTGAATTGTCAAAGCATAGAAGGCTATGGACTAGGTGCTGGTTGTTAGGGATTATAAGGCATGGAGTTATGGAATAGGGGGAGGAGCTAGTTAATTCAAATGAGAGCCAGTCTTCAAAAAAAACTACTTGCATGCCGGCAGTGAAATACTAAATAGAGTTTAATTTGGACAAGTATGAGGTGTGGCACTTTGGGAGGTCAAATGTAAGAGGAAAGTATACAGTAAATGCTAAGATTGTTAAGGTCATCGATGTACAGAGGGATCTTGGGGTGCAAGTCCAGAGTTCCCTGAAAGTGGAAACACAAGTGGATAGGGTGATAGCATACGGCATGCTTGCCTTTATTAATTGGGGTGTTGAGTATAAAAATAGGGAAGTTGTGTTGCAGCTGTATAAAACTTTGGTTAGGCCACATTTGGAGTATTGCATGGAGTTCTAGTTGCTCCATTATAGGAAGGATGTGGAAGCTTTGAAGAGGTTGTAGAAAAGGTTCACCAGGATGTTGCCTGGATTGGAGAATATTATAAGGAGAGATTGAATCAACTTGGATTGTTTTCTGTATAGCGTCGGGGAGTGAGGGGCAGCCAGATAGAAGTATATAACATTATTAGAGGCATAGATGGGGCAGGTAGTCAGAGCCTTTTTCCCGACATGGAAATGTCAAACACCAGAGGGCATTGCTTTAAGGTGAGAGGGGGAAAGTTTAAAGAGGATTTACAAGGCAAGTTGTTTTACACAGAGGGTGGTCAGTGCTGCCACAGGACGTGGTAAAAGCACATTTGACACTAACCTTTAAGAGGCATTTAGACAGGCAGGGAATAGAGGGACATAGATCTTATGCAGGCAGATGGGATTGTTTAGAATATCATGGTCAACATGGAGATTGTGGGCTGAAGGGTCTGCTCCTGTGCTGTACAGTTCTATGTTCGATAGAACCTATCCACAGTACTCAAAACAGAAAACATTGTCTGTTTCACTTCACAGGCTGTCAGTTAACCACAGGAAGCCATTTCAGGTATTTGCTTTAAAAATTGACAAGGCAATCACTTCTATTGACACTTGTGTAAAGGTACTTTTATTAAACAATGTCACATGCACTGATATTTTAAGGCCATTGAAACCAGCCATTGAGAACTAAAGCATCCTCATTCTGTATCATTGCAACAAGGCAGGGGGAAGACAATAAATAAATGCTATGTTAATCGGCCCTCACTGAAACCCGCATGATGAGATTAGAAAAGACATTACGTGTCCATCTCCTGCATTAACAAAGTCAAAGTCGAGTTTATTGTCATGTGCACAAGTACATGTATGCACGGGTGCAATGAGAAACTTGGATTGCTTTCTCTATAGCGTCAGAGAGAGCTTTTCTTGTGAATGCTGCATTTCAGCATCACAGGCAAATAGCATCAGATAAGCAGCAGAAAAGCCTAAATTAAACATAAAATATGCAATTTTTTACAAACAAAACACAATTAGAACAAAAAGGACCAAGTCCATTTTAGTGCAAAGTGATCAGAGTGGTCATAGTGTTGCTAAACTGTAGTGGTGATTAGGGTTTATCTCTGCCACTTAATACACAGTTGAGGAAATGTCTGTTTTGCCAATTAATATTTTGGATGTCTGAGGTTTTGTGTTCAGAAACCCTTCGCCCAGCTACTGGTATTTGAATATTCAAAGATGTTCTGGCAGTTGCGATATGCTCCCATTGTAAATATGTAATTTTGCAAAGTTACCTGTCTACATGCAAAATGTTGTAGGTAATTATAACCATCAAAACTGTACTTAATTTCTTATTGTTATCTTTGTGTTTGAAAAGTATAAAATATCACTGCACTGTTGAGTGTCAGGAGAGGAGCAATAGACCTGCTTGTGATAAATAATGACCTTTTACATCTACCAGCTTCAGTCTCCAGTGGCTCAGATACAGTCACTACTCTGGTAAGTGGGATTAGTACAGACCATTACTTGGAAGGCTGATGGGCCTGTTTCTGTGCTGTATGACTCTGTGAGTTCCACACAGACCATGATGCACCCATTGATAACCATTTTATTTAGCAATAACATCCATTTATGTAGCTCCTTCAAAAAAAAGCAGAAGGAATTCCCAATGAGCTTCAGGGGAGCATTATTAAACACAAGCAATGTTGAGGCAACTATGGAGATTTTAGGACAGATGAGAAAAACTTAGAGAGGGAGCTTCCTGAAGAAGAATAGAACATCTGGAGAGAGAATTCTTGAGATTTGGAGGGGGTGTGATAAAAGTTGGGATGTGCAGGAGGCCAGAGTCACAGAGCATGGGTATCAGAGACTTATTACACTAAAAGATTAAATAGTGAATGGAGGCCACGAGTGGAATAAAACAAAAGTTACCACATGAATTAAACCAACATTATGCCATTTTACCCAAATTATTTTTCAGAGATCTTACCATCATTCCTAATTGCCCTTGAACTGAGTGGCTTTATTGGCCATTTAAGAATTAACCACATTGATAGGTCTGGGTCTTGAGTTACCCACAGAGCAAGCTGGGCAAGGATGGCAGATCTCCTTCCTTGATGGGGATTAGTGGATTTGATGGCTTTCGGGGACAATCTGGTAGTGTCACGATAATTATTATTCAAATTGATTTTTCAGAGAGTTGTACAGCACAGAAATAAGCCCTTCTGCCCATCACACCCATGCTGACCTTTTTGCCCATCTACACTAAGTCCATATCCTTCTATGCCTTGTCTATTTTAAGTGCCTGTCTAAGTGTCTCTTAATTGTACCTGACTGCACCACCACCTCAGGCAGCAAGATACACTCTCTGTGTACAACAAAAACCTTCCTCTTAAATCCCCTTTAAAACTCCTTCCTTTCACCTCAAACCTGTGCCCTCTTATCTTTGATACACCTACCATGGGAAAGGATTCTGAGCATCAGTCCCATCTATGGCTGTTATAATTTTGTATACTTCTATCACGTTACTCATCAGCCTTATTTGCTCTGGGAAAAAACAAGCCCAGCCTGTCCAATCTCTTGCCATAACTGAAGCCCTCCAGTCCAGGCAACATCCTGGAGAATCTCCTGTGCACTCTCTCCAGTGCAACCACATCCTTCCTATAGTGTGATGACCAGAACTGCACACAATTTTTGAAGTGTAGTCTAACCAGTGATCGTATAACTGCAAGTTAACATCACAACACTTGTATTCTATGCTCTGACTTGTGAAGGGAAACATACCACATGCCTTCTTCACCACCCTATCCATCTGTGTTGCTACTTTCAGGGAAGTATGGACTTGAATGCCAAGGCTTCTCTGTTCATCAATATTCCTTCATGCTCTGCCATCTACTGTATATGTCCTACCCTTATTTGATGTTCCAAAATGCATCACCTCGCACTTGACAGGATTAATTTCCATCTGCCCTGTTTTCTTATTCTAAGCTCCAGATTTTTCATGGAATTTATATTCCAGTTACTAGTGTGGGATTTGAACTCTGGTCTCCAGATGACTAGTTCAGTAATAACCACTGTACCCCAACCCCACACCTGGTTTTGGGGCAGCACAATGGCCCTGTAGTAGAGTTACTGCCTCACATCTCTATGACCAGGGTTCAATGCTGTCTGTGTTTGCCCTGTGTCACATGTAGGTTTCCTCCAGGCTCATTGTTTCTGCCCATATCCCAAAGATGTGGGTTGGTTAATTGGCCTCTGTGAACTGCCACTAGTTTGTAGGTGAGTGGAGGAATCTGGAGGAAATTTAAGGGAACGGGGTGAAAATAGCTAACAGGGAAATCTAGCAGGGAGTGAGATTGATCTGTGAGCCAGTACATACTCAATGGGTTGAAATGGCCTTAGAAACATGGAAAACCTACAGCACATACAGGCCCTTCGGCCCACAAAGCTGTGCCGAACATGTCCCTACCTTAGAAATTACTAGGCTTACCCATAGCCCTCTATTTTTCTAAGCTCCATGTACCTATCCAAAAGTCTCTTAAAAGACCCTATCGTATCTGCCTCCACCACCATGGCCGGCAGCCCATTCCACGCTCTCGCCGCTCTCTAAGTAAAAAAACTTACCCCTGACGTCTCCTCTGTACCCACTCCCCAGCACCTTAAACCTGTGTCCTCTTGTGGCAACCATTTCAGCCCTGGGGAAAAGCCGCTGACTATCCACACGATCAATGCCTCTCATCATCTTATACACCTCTATCAGGTCACCCCTCATCTTCCGTCGCTCCAAGGAGAAAAGGCCACGTTCACCCAACCTGTTTTCATACCAGCTTCTACGTTGCAGGAAAATATGTATATCATGTGGTTCTTTGTCTGTTTGGCTAATTGCTTGGGGGTAAGAAGATGAACCATTGTCGGTGATGTTCTGGTTACAGTTGGATTGGCTAAAATGAAACCAAGTGAAGATTGTCCCACTGAGCTGAAGAGAAGCCAACTTTGTCAAAATTGTCTATGAGCTATCTATGAGCGCTCCATTTCAGGAAGGATGTGGAGGCTTTGGAAAAGATACAGAAGAGGTTTACCAGGATGTTGCCTGGATAAGAGGGCACGAGCTATGTGGAGAGATTGGACAAACTTGTTGTTTTCTCTGGAGTGTCGGAGGCTGAGGGGAGACCTGATAGAAGTTTATAAGATTGAGAGGCATAGTTAGGGTAGGCAGTCAGAATCTTTCTCCCAGGGGAGAAATGTCAAATGCTACTGTGCACAGGTTTGGACACCCTGTAATAGGAAAGACGTGGTTAAGCTGGAAAGAGTGCAAAAAAAGATTTACAAGGAGGTTGCCAGGACTAGAGGGCCTGAGTTGTAGGGAGATGTTGGCCAGGCTAGGTCTTTATTCCTTGGAGCATAGGAAAATGAGGGGGTGACCTTATAGAAATATTTAAAATTATGAGAGGCGTAGATAAGGTGGACGGTAACTGTCTTTTCCCCAGGGTGGGGGAGTCCAAAACTAGGGGGCATAGATTTCAGGTGAGATGGGAAAGATTTGAAAGGAACCTAAGTGGCAACTTTTTCACACAGAGGGTGATGAGTATATGGAACGAGCTGCCAGAGGAAATGGTTGA